>NC_073264.2:27165290-27770648 GCF_029289425.2 Pan paniscus | reverse complement strand
ATAAATTTTATCCCAGTTTTTTGTGTACCACTTCTAATGTATGAGATTTATTTTTTTATTGGAAAAAAATAAACAGTATGAAAGCATTAAATTGGTAGATTTTAGTAATTTAACAATGAATGGAATCCCTACGTTACAGGCCCTATCTTTCCTTGGAAATTTTAATGGTGGTAATAGATTTCAACAAAGGTACTGATAATCATATTCCTTTTAATCCATTCTTATATTTCAGTCTTGATTTATATGCTGATTCCTCACTGAGTCCTTAAGTAAAGTTTATTTACTTAATAATTTTATTTACTGTAAGTCTTCTCCAAGAAGGGAATTCTTGCTTTCGAAGGCAGCAATTGAGAGATGAAAATATAATTTAATACCCCTTACATCACAGGCACTATTTGAGACTAGTTACTCTGTTAGTAGGAGAAATATTCATCACTCATTAAATACAGGGCAAGCATGGCTATACACAATAGTTTTGAGTGCAATACAGTCATAAATTTAATGTACACACGTTACTTAACTGAGACAAACAGCCATACAAAATTGCACATGATTAGAAAACAGGATGAACTCATTTTGCCTTCTGCTTGGTTTCTCATAAACATGAATACATAATATTGTTATGCACTGTTGTTCATAGATGTCTTTTTACATAAAGGGTAAGTATCATATTACTTTAACAGATTATATTTGGAAATCTGCATGTTATTTTTTGTTTCATCAGATATGTGCCCCAAATAAATAACTTTTCTTTCAAAAAATGAAAGTATTAGAGAACTTGTCATGTTAATTTTGAAAAATATTGAGGTATAGTACTAGACAGGATGTCATTCCACTGGTCTATATAAACAAAAAACTGTTCTTGAAAATTGAAGCATTACCTTGTATAATAAAGTACATCAAATCAGATTTGTAAATAAAATATTGTTTAATTCTAAAGTATTCAATATTTTGATTAGATTATTTTTTTAAGGAAAAATATTTAACGTGTATGTGCCGAATTTTTTTTAAATAGTTTTTTATAATTGCAATGGAAAGGCAATTGTCTCATTACAAAGTGGTACAGAAGCCAATACTTGGGTTACCATAGATATATAAACAAGCAAAAACTGTGGAACACGTTTTAAGCTCATTTTGGAAAATTAAAACAGTTCTGTAGAAATGCATATTTGTATTTGTTTCTCTAATAAATCTGCAAATAGCTTTAAACACAAATTAGTTTTAATTATTTAAATTATGAGTTCTCTTAAGTAATTTAACACCTGTTTTGCCTTACATTTTGTGAAAACATTGTCCCATGGAAATGAATAGAGGCTTATTGTGGAAATCAAGGTAGGTCTGCATTTATTCAAAAAGGTCAGGTATTTAGCATTTAAGTATGTTTACCTCTATGAAATGATTAAAGAATTTTTATGAAAAAACAACACTTCTCCCCCCACCCAAATTTCATGAATTTAGCCACTGCCCAAAACAAAGGACCAGTTTGCATTTGCTTTAACTCGGTACCAAATGAAAGAGCAAATTAAGTGAAATCATGTGTTCAAACAGTTGATAATCAAAAGATTATTTGATGCAGTTAATCAGTTTCTTTACATGTATCCATGAAGGAATATAGACTTTTCTGAACCATGGTGCCTCCTCAGTCTTCTCTAATGTCATTTATGCGTTATGATTAAAGTTGATATCTAAAAATACATACATTTTTCTTGAATTCTGATTTATGCTCATGCATTTGAAACTGTTTTAGGATAACATATAGTCATCTATTTCTGTTGTTAGTGTAGAGTCTCCATTTCATAAAAAATGCTTTGTACACAATACATCAATAGATATACTAGAATAAATACTAATGTGTGTATCTTTTTTAAGTTGTCATTCTGCTAGAGCAGAGATGCTAACCTTTTGGTTAAGGACTCAATTGAGTATTCCAATCCTATTGAACTATGAAGAGCACTCAAATTTTAATGAAGTATTTGTATTTGCCATTTTTTTAAGCTAGTAAAATATTTCAGAGGATCTGGCTTATGAAAACTTAAAGCATTTCCAAGAGTATAGTTTATTGGCTTATCAATTTTACAGCTTTTGATCAATAAAAAATACTGTTCTTGTCAGTATTTTAGATAATGGGTAATTGTATCAAATTTTTCCTTTAACAGAATTTCTATAATTTAAATTTCAAAATTATGACATCAAAATTTCCACACTTTTAATGTTATATCTTTTTCTGTGAATCTTAAGATAGTTCAAGTCCTTAGTAGATTAACATACTGTATTAAATTATTGTAGTATACTAAGAAATAATCTTTGATGGACTTGATATATAGCATTTCTATATTTTATGTTGTCTATTTTAGGAGATAAATGTTGAAAAACGCTCTGATAAGAGGAAGCCTGTAGACCTATAGTGAGACCAATTTATGCTGAAATTGTATTGAAAATAAACCATTACTTTTAAGGTTTCAGCACAGAAAAAATATATTGTAATTTTTAAAATATTGGCATAATACACATTAACTTATAAATCTTTTTTAATAAAAGAAAATTATATTTTTCAAAGTATCTTAGGAAAAACATTCTTCACTCAATTCTGTACAGAATAAATTTTCTGAGGTTCCATTCCCCAGAAGAAAGCATTGGCTCGTAGTTTATCACTTAGGAGATACAACTCAAGATTTTTAACATTTCAATCTTGCATCAAGATTATGGGTGTTTTGTTTTAGGTTTGTGTGTGTGTGTCTTGTTTTGTTTTTTTGTTGGGGGGGTGATGATAGAGAATAGAAGCAATTATCAAAACTATTTGCACTCAGGCAACTACCGATTGTATAAAAAGTGATTCAGAAGGCCAAATACTCAATTGGCTAGTTTCAATTATTGAATTTTTGCATCACTTTGCCAGTACAGGGAAAACCTCTGAGGTTAAACTTCCTGTGAAGATTGACTGCATGACTCCCAAAACAATGTTACTTCCATATGCACTACAGAGGCTTAATCTGAATCAGAAACTTTGAAAAAATCATTTTTTAATCTTCAAATCTATAAAACTGATTTTTATACATTCTAGCAAATAACTAAATAGAATCATTGTCCATTGTCTTTACAAACAGGCTTATCATTTGAAATCTTTAAATAATTGCCAATGCAGATACTTCTGAACATAAAAATTCTTACTTTCAATGAACTTTTAAAAATTGGGGGCCAGACATGGTGGCTCATGCCTGTAATCCCAGCACTTTGGGAGGCCGAGGCAGGTGGATCACCTGAGTTCAAGCGTTCGATACCAGCCTGGCCAACATGGTGAAACCCCACCTCTACAAAAAAAATACCAAATTAGCCGGGTTGGTGGTGCACACCTGTAATCCCAGCTACTTGGGAGGCTGAGGCAGGAGAATCACTTGAATCTGGGAAGTGGAGGTTGCAGTGAGCCGAGATCATGCCATTGCACTCCAGCCTGCGCAACAAGAGCAAAACTCTGTCTCAAAAAAAAAGGGGGGGCGATGGGGGTTTTTAAAAAGATTTTCTTGTTATCTGCCCCCTTTAGGGCCTATCTCATTTAAAGCCATTAAAAAGTAGCTTGAAATTACACCCTTTTTTTTAGTTGACAGCTTATTTTTTTTAATATTATGCATCAGTTTTTATTTTGTAATTATTTTCTTTAAATATTAAAGGTATTTTAAGGTTTTATAGACTAATGGTAATGATGGGTTTTCTCCCTTTTTTTAACTTTCTGAAAAGAGTTTTGTATGCTGATGGATCCAGTCATCATCAGTATGCATGATGTACAAACTTGGAATCTGTTTGGCATTCGTTTGCATGTTGATTTTTCAATTATGAACAAAATCAGATATTCTAAATACCTAGCTTGGACAAAAAAAGAAGAAAGACAGGACAAGAAGGCAAAGCACTAGAGAATCAATCATTTGAAGAGTGACTGGACAACCAAGTCTAGTGATCTAAGCCAACCAAGAGAATTCATTATAAGCCCTTGACCTTCTGTAAGCCTACAGAGGTTGATGACAATGTAATATTATCTCTGTTGTGAATTTTTATATTTAGTGAGTTTTTCAAATCTTGAGTATTATTTTAAAATCAATACTATCTTATCATTGGGTCTCCTATAACAATAACCGAAGTTGTACACTAATTAAAGTACCAGTTAAGTGGCATGTAGAACGTAATGATGCTACAAAAACATGTTATTATTAATGTCACTAATTCTGCTCTTGTTTCTTCCATACATCACATAGCTACAGATTGATACACACTTTTTTGTTATTTTATTTCTCACTCAGACATAAATTACTTTCTATCCTGACATGAAGAAATCAAGGAGGAACTTTCACCAATTTATTTTTAAATTTTAAGCACAGTGTTATACCCAAGGACAAAAGTAAATAATAAAAGTGCATATACAATATCCTTTTTTTCTGAATAGTAGGACTTAACACTCAATTGGGATCATGTATTCATGTATTCTATGTATATGCTGATTCTGATTTTGAACGGAGAGTAAATTAGTTTCACCAACAATGACAATGTCATCACTTATTTATGGTAAAACACTAAAAGGAGTATAATTAAGCTAATCACACCTCTTTTTATATAACTTCAAATGTTTAGGAAAAACAAAGTTACAATGATGATGTTAAAATAGGCATTATAATATTTTTCTTCTCATTAGCTTAAGTTTTATTGCCGTTGACCTTAAATATATTTTAAAAGTTGAACTTCTATAGTTTTTCTGGGGCTTTTGAAAATACAAAAGTAAATAAGAAATTTTCTCACATAATATTGGGAAAAGTATTTTCACAAATAATTCCCCAATGTGTGAATAGAATAAAATAACTAATATTTATATTATCTTCTGCCATATGCAGAATGTACTTTTATTCTTTAATTCTCATATTATAAAGTATAGATATTAATTTGATTTCCATTTTACAGAAAATGAAATACAACCACTGAGTCTCAAGTCACTAAGATAAAATTAATAAATTGAGGATCCCACTTTACTGAGAGCTAAGATTTTAAAATTAAAATGATAAATGCATTAGAATATTTTAAGCAGTAAGCAACTTTAATACAAGTTAATGGGTTCTGTTTCTAAAAAGTTGAAATAGTCTAAAGCTCTCAGAATCATAGCTGTACACAAGTAATTACATTACCATTTAATTGATACCTCTAGGCCTGTCACAGTGCATGTTACCTTTTGAGAGACACCTTGAAAACTGTAGAAATAAAACAATAACTTTTATAACAACTAAAGCGTCTTATGGAAATAAACATGCAAGCAACTGGAATAGCGTGGTAGGGATATATGGAATTACTTGAAATAAATGTGTATCTCATCTGTCCAGTGCATTAGTTGTGTGGCCCTAGAGAAAATTCATTTTATTTCATTTTGAGTGCACACAAGATGCAGTGTATTACATAAGTTTAAATCTGTTTCATAAAGCTATTACATTAAGAAATGTTTTGTCACTTGATAGTTTGTCCTTCAAATATAAGCATTTTCTCAAACTATCAAAGGATGTACATACTGTAGAGGAATCAAATGGTGGAAAGTTTGGTAATATTACATGGATTGGGTCAGTCCTGTGAAAACAAAAAGTGAGTTAGTAATACTCAGAAAACGATTACAATTTATTTAAGAAGTTTATATTTTAAAACCAATATAAAAGTAATCAACATCAATTTTAAATGGAAATAAATGCTCTCATATAGAGGTTATATGATATATGGTACTAATCAATACATTGTTTCTTGAAAATTCTGTTGGGACTCAATTTTAAAGTATTCATTGGATTTTTTTAATTTATTAAATTCTGAAATGTACTAAATTTTATAGAATTATCAAGATATAACCAATGTGTTCTTATAAATCAAAAGGTCATATGTTATAAAAAGTTCAGGGGTGATATTTTATTAGAAATCATATTAAAATATCAGTAACATGTAATAAAATGTTTTTAAATTCTGCAAAAATAATTCTTCATCTGTAATTTGTTATTCTCTTTTCTGAAAGGCAAGAAAATAAAAAAGATGTGGGCAAACTCCATATCTGACATATATTGATATAGTTTATAGGATTTTTTTTCAGTCTCCTAGTAATCAAGTGCACTATTTATATTCCTCATCTTTTTTATTTGATTATCAAAATAGTTGTGAGAATCAAATTAACTGTACCATATCCAATTCTATCATCACATTCAACATACTCAGAGGTTATTTCTTTGTAGAATAAATATAACAAAGTAAGTTCTAAAAATATCTCAATTGTTTTACAAGGATTATTTTTAACATAAATTTTCTATATATTTCACAGCCAAAAATAAATTATTAAAGGGAAAATATTTCCTAATATTTCATCAAATTATGCTATTTTCTAATTGTGAAGTAGCCCTTGCATATCCACTGTTAATAGTATAGTCATTTTTGTTTACATAGGTCTTCAGAAAAAACGAAAGTACATAATCACTGACAATGATCTTTATAAGATATTCTGTTTGCCTTACACTTTAGAGCGACAGAAAAAAATTAGAATTAGTGTGGCCATTCCATAATAGGAGAATTATTATTTTCTCTAAAATAATAATCAACAGAATATTTTAGCAGGAAAAAATACAATTACCTTAATCTCAAGTGTTTCAAGTAATTGCCTGTGCCTTGTCCAAATGAAGAAGGATATAAATCACTTGATTTTATTGGGTTTTCAGAGTTTTATTCTACCCTAAGGCAGAGTCTAGGCAACAAATATATCTAGCCTAAAATAGATTGAAGTGAATTATCTAAGATAAATAATATCTAAAATGATGCATGATAAGAACTTAAGAGTTATAGATATGGTTTCTATCATCTCAAAAGAATAAATATCAGGGTGCTATTTTTATTATTAGCAAAAGAAACTGTGTGACTCCTCTTAAGGAATTATGTTTATTACCAGAAATTTTAACCAAAGAACATCAGCTAGAAAACATAAATCCCACATACCCAGCATGATATAGAGGAAAAGTGGGTCTTGAAATAGACAAATACAGATTTGAATCTCAGTCTCACTCCTCTGATACTGAACATTTTGTAGATTCAGATACCCTGTATAGAATATGGGGATCACAATTCCCTCAGCATATAAGGATTAAATTACATTATATTTGTTTTAAGTATACCTACATTTCAGTACCTGAATTCAACCACAAGGAAGCAAGAGGTTTTTCAATAAATACTAATTTCCTCTACAAATTAAGGGAAATGAATTTATAAAATATGTCGAACAAGAGCATAGTAATATTTGTGAAAGTACTTTACAAAATATACAAGCTTAATAGAATGTAAGATAAAGTCTTAAATTTGAAAAAGTTTCGATTGCATAGACAAATGTCTACATATAAATACACAAAATAAGCATTAAATAAGTATTTCGTCTTACTCGTTTCTATTACAGCTACACATAGAGGCTCCCATAAAGTTATTACAACAGATTTTATTTAAAAATCAGTAGAATTCTTCATATCAACTAAAAACAAATGGTAACAATTCCCTAAATTCATTGAAGAGTAGAATATAAATGATCATACAAAGATATGTAATTAATACTGGTTTATTAATTGATAATATGAAAATTCTTATTACAGGCACAAGAAGATGTTTATGAACATTTAAGGAAATTTTTTTTTTTTTTTTTTAGATGGAGTCTCGCTCTGTCGCCCATGCTGGAGTGCAATGGCGTGATCTTGGCTCACTGCAACCTCCGCCTCCTGGGTTCAAGCGATTCTCCTGCTTCAGCCTCCCGAGTAACTGGGATCACAGGCGCCTGCCACCACGCCTGGCTCATTTTGTATTTTTAGTAGAGACAGGGTTCCACCATGTTGGTCAGGCTGGTCTCGAACTCCTGACCTTGTGATCCGCCCACCTCAGCCTCCCAAAGTGCTGGGATTACAGGCGTGAGCCACCACACCTGGCCAGGAAAACTTTTTAAATGTATTTTTCAGGCCAGGCGTGGTGGCTCGTGCCTGTAATCCCAGCACTTTGGGAGGTCGAGGCGGGCGGATCATGAGGTCAGGAGATCAAGACCATCCTGGCTAACACAGTAAAACCCCATCTCTACTGAAAATACAAAAAATTAGCCGGGTGTGGTGGTGGGAGCCTGTAGTCCCAGCTACTCAGGAGGCTGAGGCAGGAGAATGGTGTAAACCCAGGAGGCAGAGCTTGCAGTGAGCCAAGATTGTGCCACTGCACTCCAGCCTGGGTGACAGAGCAAGACTCCGTCTCAAAAAAATAAAATAAAATAAAAATATATATTTTTTTCTGTGTCCATAAACTTCAATGAATAATGGGAAAAAATGAAAACTTCTAATATTCTAAAGATTAATAACAGAAAAATTTGCAATTAATTAAAATACTTGCTGAAATTACGTGAATATCTGGCAATTAATTGCTTTTATTTGTGATAATAAGTTCAGCAAGCCAACAAGTTCATCAGAGTGCCCATTAACTAATCATATTTCAATTTAAATCTTTCATAAACCCCTACATAAAAACCTACTGCTTTTTTATATAAATACAAGAATAAATAATAAAGAACTGGAAATGCATTGATACTGGTATTATACTATGTTAAATATTAATAAAAACTAATATCTCAGTAACTTTTGTGTTTAACCACGTAGTGTTGTATATTTCATATAAGTAATTTTCCTGTAAACTCATTTTTAATAATGTTAATATAGAATAAAATATTTTTTAAACACCACAGAATTTTATATTTTAAATATCTAGTGCACATGCTTTGATAAAGGAAATTTGGTTTGAAAATTTTAAAGGTAACAAATATCTTCTCAGAAAGAACTCTTAAAAGCTAATGAAGAGATTCTGAGGTATGTCTGTATTTATTTCTTCATTGAAGAATTGTAGGACAACAGATAAATATTCTCATCATTAAAGTGCTGTAAATGATCAGAGATAAGTTTACACAATAAGAAAAATGAGAGATAAATTTTGGCAGTCTTCGTAGGGCACATTTTGTGAATAATTTCAGCCATACTCCATTCCACAGAGTGTATTTTCTGCTCATATGGCTAATGCAGCACACCAACATGGCACATGTATACATATGTAACAAACCTGCACGTTGTGCACATGTACCCTAAAACTTAAAGTATAATAATTATAAAAAGAAGGTAAGAGAAATTATAAGCACATCCTTACCCCTTCACTGGTTTTCTGCAAGTCTGAAAAAAAAAATTTTAAATAATTCAGCACAGCCCAAAACTCTTACAACATGATCATAACTGTACCTTAAAGTTGTCAGAGTGCTTTGACATATCATCAATTTGTATTTTTTTCTTTACTAACCCTTGAACATGGTAGAACCAGTATCAAATTTAATGTTCTTTTTTTCAGCCATGATAATGATTCACCCAATTTCAATGTTAGAGAAAAGAGCAAGGCAGACATCCTTTTAATACACACCACATTGTATTGTTGATGTCTTCAAAACATAGCTTTTGGGCAGTTAAATACTTCATGTTAGAATTAAAAAGTTATGTTCAGTTTCTTCACTGGGATTTCTTCACTGGAATAAAAATAGAATAAGAAGTAACTTGGACAATCCCACAAGAAACACCGGCACTTCCATTAATATTTTGTGGGCCTATGAGTCTTCAAAATATTAGTGATCGCTACTGGTTATGGAATATTTAAAACCTAAATGAGAATATACTTTTAAAACACTCATTCCTCTACGAGTTTGATCAATCAATACCTTTGCTGAAATTGACTGTCAAGCATAGCTCCCTTATTTGACTAAGAAGCAATCAACATCATGCATATGATCTGATACACAAGGTGAAAATTTAAAACATGGTTCAGTGCTTCTTTCTGCTAAAATATGTTTAATTTTATTATGGGCATAATGGATTAGTAGTTGCATAGAAATCTGATTGCAAAATCTTACATGGTCTGAAGATTTTTTGAAAGGTATACAAAATGGAAAGATATAGTTTCTTTTTCACTCTGGGCAAGAGTTACTCATCTAAAGGATATATGTACTTAAGCACTATATAGAGGTTAATCAAAATGAAGTTCAGTATACACAGGAGCTTTGCACTCTGAGATAAAAGTATATTTTCTGCCATTAAAATGTTTTCTAAGGTCAATAATATGGAAAAAATCAAATAGTAGAAACATGGGGAAAGGAAAAGATGTATATCCAAATGTAAACTGAGATATTATTAACTATTGATATTTGAAAACAAGAGGATTTGAATAAATACCCTTTCTTTTCATTTGATTGAAATACATAGAAATGTGAAAATTTGGTTTGCTATGGTCTTGAAAGCATTAAGTTGCATATTGTAATTAATGTTCAAAACACTGCTTTTTAAGTGGTAAGAAAGATTTTCTGAATAAAAAAAGAATCATTTTTAAGTTGAACTATGAAACCTAGTTTATTTTGTGCTTATTACTAATTCTGGTATGTAATAAGCAGTGATAATCATCTTAATTGCTTTTGATAGACAATTATATTCATTAAGAAGATAGAATAAAAAATGAATATTGTATATCCTAGATATTTACAATCAACACTTTAAAATTATTTCTTAATGATATGCATTTTAATTTACTGACCAAATTTTGTTACCATTAACAACAAATATAGATCTGAAACATAATGTAGTTTCAAAACATGAATTACATAATAGATATGGAATTCCAAACAATCTGTAATAAATATAGTCAAGATAAATAGCAGACACTGATCCTAAATAAAAGAAGGCTTATTTTATCAGAATCAATCAACAGTCTATACAGCATTTACCAAATGTCAGAGAATTATAATAAGAAATATTTTTTAAGAACCAACGTGAAGAGGAAAGATAGATTTTTTTATAACCCTACTGAAGTTTTCAATATGCTTTAAAAGAGGGAGAGGGCGATTTTGATGTTTTTGATGAAATTGTACTTCAAAAAACTTTTCTATCTCCGTCTTTGGGTGTTTAAACTGAAATTCCCATTGTAAAGTCTAGAGCCACTTTGGTTCATCAGAAACGTAATTTTTACATCTAAGGCTTGGGAGGTTAATAACATTTTAATCTTTATTCAGACTTTTATTTTAATTTGCCATATATGTGAAGTTCATTACCATACAGCATAAGAAAATATCTTTTGTTATATTAATAAAAGAGAAAAGTCATAGCATAGAAAAAATATATGTGAAAAAATGACCCAACTTTATTATTATTATTATTTTTTTGCTGTCTAGTTTTCTGTCCAGAAATGATGTGAACGTTCATTAGGAACAATGTTAGACACATGTAAAATTGAAACATAAGCAAGGCCTATTGAGAGAAACAGCAGCTCTACACTGTTAGGGCAGTAAGAAAGCTGAAAAATTGTTCTGCGGGATACATAGAACAAAGATGAAGATGACAATATCAACTTACATTTGCCTTTTGCTGTAGTACAAATTTCAAAACACTCTCAAGTAGTTGTCTCATTTAATTTCTCATAACACCCCTTTATTGCACTTAAAATGCACTTAAATTCAGTATTAAAATTTAAAATATATATCATAGATTTCTATGCACTAAACAAAAAATATCAATATTATACTTTTAAATAAATTTAGCCTATAAGTTTGTTTCTCTAAAATATGCATTGCTATAAGTATTAAACTTTTTATAGAAGCCTAAAGAGAAAAAAAACCCTGAAATTAAAGAAAAGTTTTCTTTGGTTTAATAATATGACTGAACTTGCACAACTGAACTTAAAATAACAGGAAAACAAAATTAGCATACAAGAATGCTTTATGTAGAGCAGTCTCGTCCCTTGGTATAAAGATTGAGTGAAGTTTCTGAAAAATAAATGCACATAATCCCATATATTCCATTTTTCTGCCAACATTTAAGCTAGAATGGGATGCAAATTAATGAAATTTAAGAGATAATTGATAACTTTGTTTTATTTTTATCACTCCCAAACTTAGGACATTTAGAACAAACAGATTTAGAGCCAGAATATTTCTTACCTAGTCACAAAGTTCATTTCTAACTTGATAAATTAATCTCAGGTTCTGAACATTAGGAATTATTGCATCCTGGCTTTCAGCATAACCAAGAAAGATAATAAATAATAAATGAAAACTAATTATGTTTTTATTTACTTTGAATTGAAAAAATGAAAATTATATTGTGTATATTCGTAATATGAATATCAACCAGTTTAAAATATACCAATACCTAGATATACCCCCAACACTGTACTATATAGTATACTTAAAAAATAATTTTCCTCTTATTTTTAAAAGGTTAAAAAAGGGGTTAATTTTAAATATGAATCTTTATATTCTACCTAAAATTCAGATAACACATATGCTTAATATCAATATTTAATGCCAAATGTATGAGGGTCACTTAGCTTTTAGTTTGTATGAAGAATATACCATGATTCAGCAACAATGGCAATAATAATATTTACATGTGTAATGTATTTAAATTTTTAACCTGTTTGCTGCCTACCCAGATCAGCTGTTCTCAGAAATAATCCAGAACCTGAGAAGGTAAGTTAAAATATGTTTGGATTACAATCTTTATGTTCTAAAATATATTATATAAATATATATATAAATATCCACCATTGGCTTAATAAAATTTTAAATAGCTATCAGATATTCCCTTGGCTCAAATTAAGACATAGACAATGGTAAACTTGCACTATGTAGGACCAATTGTAGAATCATATATTATCTATTTCATTTCTTTTTGCTTTTTGTATTAAACAAGCCCACATTTGATGACATTTCAGCTGACTCCAAGAAGTATGACTGATTGAGGCCTGGCTCCAATTTGGTCTTAAATGATTATTTCTGCTGAATAATGGTGAAGCGTGGTAGGATAAAATCTCCTGGTTGAATTTAAACAACTGGTTCCTGATTGAATCCATAGTTAAAAGCTTTCTAACAGCTCTTTATTTCTGTGGGGGAGGAGATAGCAGAGGTTGCTTATTGTTAGTAGCCTGTAAAATGACCATATTAAAATTAAATAATACCACAAAATACAAAACTCTCGCCTCCTATAAACATTGCTTGCAGTCCTCATTATGCATGAACAGATATGATAGTTCCATTCCTAAGTATGAATATGTTCAAATACCGTGTGTATATAATTGTGATATTCATGTTCTCATGAATGTTTCTGAACAACATCCCCATTGATCGAAGTGAAAATAAACATGACAAATGACTGGGTGAAACACTACTTACTCGATGGCAGTCTCAAATCAGCACACATCTACGATGGTAAGTTTTTACATGAATGTCCTTAAAACACAGAGGGCACAGAAGGCCCAATACCAAAAATCTCCTTTTAGAATCAGACTATGAAATTCTGATTTTACAAATTATATGGGTGTCCACATTCGGATCCACAAAACGTCATCCCTAAAATAAAGGAAATCACCTACATCTGAGTGTTATTCCCTAAACTACCTTCATGCCATAATCTAATACTATAAGTATCAAGTCGAGATCTTCACACTGAATAAAAATGAATATATTTTTAATTCTTGAAACACAAACTTGTATTTTTCTCATATAAAATAGTATCTTCCAACTTTGAAAAAAAATTCAAGAAATGCACCTTAGGCCGGGCGCGGTGGCTCATGCCTGTAATCCCAGCACTTTGGGAGGCCGAGGCAGGCGGATCACGAGGTCAGGAAATCGAGACCATCCTGGCTAACACGGTGAAACCCCGTCTCTACTAAAAATACAAAAAATTAGCCGGGCGTGGTGGCGGACGCCTGTAGTCCCAGCTACTCGGGAGGCTGAGGCAGGAGAATGGCGTGAACCCCGGGGGGCGGAGCCTGCAGACAGCCGAGATCGCACCACTGCGCTCCAGCCTGGGCAACAGCGAGACTCCGTCTCAAAAAAAAAGAAAAAAAAAATGCACCTTAGTCTTTTCAGAAAGAATCAGAAAAATTTCAGGAAAATAAGAAGTTGCATTTTAAAAGGCTCAGATGGTTGTAATCCTTCCAAAGAAAGGATAGTTACAAAACTAAATAAGAAAAAAAATCAGCAAACAAGACCTTTTCTTTTTTATTTAACGTATTCTCTTATTATTAAGCAAAGGAGACATCTCAGTGTAATTTAGTGATGATAAAAATGCGTTGAATTTTCATAGTAATTTTGCCACATAAAAATATTTGCATTTATTTAGAGTCTCTTCAGTGTCACATATAGAAGTCCATTATTCACTGAGGCATTCATTGATAGAGCTAATATTTGAGTGGGGATGTCAAAAAATAGACTATGAAGAGAATAAAACAGCATAAAGTAAGAGGAAATGACATAGGACAGAGGTAGAGAGAGGTAACTTTGCACAGGGGAGTTAGGGAAGACTACTTGAAAAAGGCAAGGCCTCTTCCAGGGAGTCACTCTCTCCGTCTTGCGAGTGTGGAAGAGCCAGAGATGGTTAGTTAGTCCCTATCTGTAGATAAGGACAGAATGCATAGCAGAGTCTGATCATTTTGTCTGTGATTTTTATTTTTTAATTCAATAAACATTACATGCCTGCAATATACTAGACATTGTAATAAACCCTGGGTTTATTAAGATGGACAAGAAAAAGGTCTTGTCTGAACTTTGAAGGAAATGTGAAAGGAGACCAAGGATTATATTATACTTGGTATTTGATATAATAGAGGTTTTCTGTAGGATAATCACAAAACACATAGGAAGATGCAAAGGAGGTAACACTACACTAGAACACTAGCAGAGGGGAAAGCCATCAGGCTAAGCAGGCTTGTGATTTTTTTGGTGGGGGGCAGGTCAGTTAGTGATTACATGACAAAGACATGATAGAGTTGTGACTGGAAATCACACCTCCTGATCCTCACAAGTTTGCTTTCCAGTAATCCATACCACTCTCATAAATCTAATTGTGGAAATGTTCATTTTGATAAAATGCTTTTATTTTAAAAAGCCTGTTTTGAATGCTCATTATAGCACATTTATAATCCAGAAAAGAAATGACTGGAAAAGTCTGAAAAGAAAAATCTGCATTCAGCGTTCTTATGTTCAGAAGCCGGAATTTTAAGAGAAAGTTTGTGAAAATTACTATGTAAGGTCCTATATTAATTTCACAATTATAATTACAATGGCACAAATTGAGCTGTACTCTCTTCCAATAGTCATGAAACCTAGGTACACATTGAGAAGAGTAGCTGCATTTTCTAAAGCTGGACAGAGTGAGGATGACTTTTACACACTGAAGCAGATAATAATAATTTGAGTTATCTGTACTGAAGGTAGAAATGTCCTACTTTCGAGAGCCAACAACAACATGAAGTGTCAGCCACAACACTGAGAACTAGTAAACACAGACTCAGGGCTGGCAGGGGCCTTGAGGATCAGCTTATTAGTATGTGGAGTAAACAGAGGCCTTCGGGTATAAATTAAAGGTGATAGCCCACTGACTCAAAATATATTTTCCCCTTTTATCACTGTCACAGCCCCCAACATAAGACACTCTTGGGTAGGTTAAGAATACATTGAAATTCTCTGTTAAAATCTAAGTTTATTGGAAAAGTCACATTAAGCCATTCTCATCTTTATGCAAATTAATTTATTCTATTGACCTAATAAAGGCAGAGATTTGAATAAATAGAATCTGAAGAAGAATTTCAACAAGAGAAAGGACCAAAAAGTAAATAAGAACACTAGCTCCAGAAGAAAGACCTTGCAGAGAAATATGAAATGCTGCCGCAGGTGATACCTGCTTTTATCTGAATGGGGAAGTGTGAGGAATGTGTCATTAGAAAAATTGTATCAAAAGAAATATTGGAAAAGGAGCCATACTGTTAACTTTCTTTGTGAAGTGCCTGCTACTATATTTCTTGCCTGCTTTGTCCTTACTTTATTTCCTTTTTTTCCAAATCTTTCCATCATCTGCCTCAGTCATACTTTCTGTATTTTCTGCTTACCAAATTCCATCTTGAGTTTATCTGTCTCTTTCCATACTCTTTAATCAAGAAAGTCACCAAGACAAGATCCATTCCCAAGTGTGTGTCTTGTATCAGAACTCAACTTAGCATGATGACTGGCAAAGAGGAGAAGGGTGCTGATTGCCAGACAGAACCTAGTCAAATAACCACACCACCTATAATGACCCTTCACCTTGGGCCTCAATCATAGATCTAGGAGTCCATCACAATGGGGAGGAGGAAAGAAACAAACAATAGTAGAGTGAATGTGTAATGGATTGTCCAAACCAGGCCACTTCCACAACTCAAAGGGTGCTCTGTGAATAACAACAATGGCATAAAACATGTACCCTGGATTTCCCAAGAAAACTGGTATATATGGCCACACTAGCTAGTATCTGCCAAGAATCAGCTTTGAATCATACACTCAATGACAACATAAACAATCATCTAATCACCAAAGTGAAGTTCCAAGAGTATGAAACAGACCATTGAGGACAAGGAAAAGAATGGAACAAAATGTGTGTGTGGTCTTTATTATAGTGACGAAAATTGGCCTTTCTGAAGACAGTATTTTATGCTCATATAAAGATTTGAACAAGTAAGTTTTGAAGATACTGATAAGAAGATATGACTATGTCATAAAAATATCCCTAACTGCAAGCACTGTGAGGTTCTGAGTTTTAGAAATTATGTTTATTGTTTTAATAGATAAGTCCTAAATTAAGAAACTCCCTTCCAGCATCCATTTGGCTTTGGCTCAAGTTGCAGTGAATATTCATATCTGGGAGTAAAAGGAAATTAGGTTGGAATTCTGCCATGTTTCATTTTACTGCATTCCTGTTGCTTTTGGAACAATTGATGAGGAAAGCCTCTGTAGAAACAGATCCCCACCTCCTACATGCTGGGGATATGGTACTTAATATAACAGTTTCTATTGTAACTGTGATGGTGACAAATCCCTAAGGAATTTACTCATAATGATCAGCTTGCACACAGCTTCTGGAGTCTAGGCCAAATTTCTAACACGTGGGCCCAATAGTTCCAGTTGCCTTCTTGAACGTTGGCGGGTCCAGCCTTTTCCAGTGATACACCCAATATCTCTTCTAGTACTTATCTCTGAAGTATCTTGTGAGTTAATCGCCTTTCTTTTACTGTCCTACTCCCCCACCCCCTGTTATTTGTTGTAAGTACTTATTTTACCTTTACATGACATATTTTAAAAATTCATTAGCATTAAAATGTGACAGAAAACTTCCAAAAATTTTTTAATCAAAACTGGCTAATAATTCAGAACTAAAATCCCAATAGGAAAGGAAATGGGACTTAGTGTGGAGAAGAGATGGCTGATAGTAACTCAATAACCAGCTCTAACTTTAGAGGGCAGTGTCAGGTGAGTTATTGCAGTCTATTTCTACTATAACAGAAAAACTTGGAATAGTCTTAAATTAAATTTTGAAAACGTCTCCTAGTGGAGAGGACTGATTAACTGTCAGAAATATGCAATACCATTTTTACATGAGTGACTTTTCTTAGAATATTTTAACAGTATAGCAGTCATATTTTCTTCTGTTTTCTTAAGAATGGATTTTCCATGGCAGTAAAATGTAGTGGCTTTCTAAATTTTATTCCCAAGAGGATTTTCTGGCACCCTAATATTTTTTCAAAGTCTCCTAATATTGAATTCATTACAAAGTTAAGAAATTAAAGTATCAGCAGGAGGTCACTTTCAAAGAGGTTCTAACTATCAGCCTGTTGGTAACAAAATCTATTAAAACCATAATATAGTAGTATTTCTCCTAAAAGACAATAGCCCTGTCTCTGAGCTTTGAGCATAGTAAGAATTCTATTAATATTAATGAGTAAAGTCATAAGCAGCTTGAAGATGTCCCTAGAAAGTTGAAGAAAGGATATTCATCCTAGGAGGGATTAGTGTCTATTGTGTATTTTATAATCTTGGACTAAGTTTATACAGGTGAGAATATTCTACAGTTGACATTTCTTGCTGGTTTATACCTCTTATTATAATAATTCATTTATATTCATAGCAAATCCTCTACTTAAAGCAAAAATTATCCTAAAATCAGGTATTACTGTGGTTTTCTACAGAAGTCAGAGTTAAAAGAGTTTTTAATGTTCTAATTACAAAATCTTAAGATTCTTGGCAAATATTAAGGAATAATTTCAGGCTCACTACTCTAGTATTGCTAACATGTATACTCTCACTCTGTGAGAGTCACTAAATTGTTATTTTTTATTAAATAACTTTTAATTAGAAAAAGTATATAATGACATAGGTTTGTAGAATCTTAGAAAAGAACATTTAAAAACATATTATTAGAAAAACAGATGTTGAAGGAGTGAATGACTTTGTAGATGAGGAAACTGATATGAGATTGTGATTATATAATTTGCCCAAGGTGACATGGTTTGTTCTGGAAGCAGAATAAAGGCAGATTTCATGCAGAATAGGGGCTGATACATAGTCTGGTGGTTGCGTTTCTGTTTCTATTCGGTGACTTGGGTCACAGAACTAAGGAAAGCTTCAGACTGCCTTTTTTGAAATTTTACTGGAGAACTTACCTAATGTATTACTTATCTTAAAATGACAGATAATATATACAATCTCTCTACCTCTCAGAGATATTAGTAAAATAAGTGAGGTAGAAATAAAAATATGTAATCCATAATAATGGTAAGAAGGTCAGAGAGACAAAACAATGCTCAATCCAATATTGTATAATGCTGTGCTTGTTTTCCACAACATGTTATATTTCTCTTTATATCGCGTTTTGGCTGATAATGTTTTCTTGCACCCGATAGTAACAAAACCCAAGAAGCAGCAATTAGAATGCTGCTGCAAATAATTCAAAGCATGGCCAAGATGTAGTAAGAGTGATTTTTAAGAGTGAATAGCCTTCTTCTGAATGTGCTTTTTCAACGAACTCCAAGGCTCTGACATTGTGGGTAGCAGCTACAGTTACCTGTGTGACCTATGCACAGGAGCGGATCAGATTTGGGTACTCTTAGAGACCTCCCTGGTATTTAAATCAGACTTACTTGTTCTTCAAATATGATTGATTTCTTGTCAAGCCTAATTAAGCATAAGTTTTCATCTTTCTTATTCATTAGGTTATGTAAAATCCTGCCAAAGACCACTTAGAGGTTTTATTTTGCTAAGACATGAAACTAAGAGGTCTCCTGATGCATTTTTGCTTCCCAAGAGAGATTTCACTTCTTGGTAATGCAGTTCATTTCTCTTCAGTTTTCCTGCCTTGTCTGGAATGCATGGTGCACAATGCAGTATCTGAGCTTTGATCAACGTGGAATAGGAAGAAAGATATAAAGAGAAAGAAGGAATTGAGGGAGGGAGAAGGGAAGGATGGAAGGAAGGAAGGAAGGAAGGGAGGGGAACAGAGGGAGGGAGGGAGGGACGAAAAGAAAGAAGGAAAGAAGGAAGGACTTCTTTGCTTGGGAATAACACATAACAATCATATGTTCAAACTGCTTTTGTAGTTGAATTTCAAACTAAAACCTGCATTTTTGATAAAGAAATACATATCTCTCACTTCATTCCCTGCCCCCTTAAAATTATAAATCCCTTTATAACAGGTTTCTTTCCTCAACATCTTGTTTTCCCAACCTCCCCAATCTTCTTTTGAATATAAATTATTATTAAATCTTACTAAATTCCCCTTAATGTTTTATTTCTTTTTCTTCATCTGTTTTTATCCTTTTTATTCTGAATTTAATTATTTAGAGTCTCCCTCCTTACAAATACTTGTAAATGGCCATATGTTTTGTTTTTCTTTATTTTTTCTTTTCTTTCATGAATGCAAAAAGAAATGCAGTTCTCATTGCGGATAACAACTAATATATCTGGTTAATTGTCTATTTGTAAATGTTCAGTTGCTACCATGTATCATTCATTTTTGTGTGTGTGTGTTTTGTTTTTTTGTTTGTTTGTTTTGTGTTTTGTTTTTTGAGATAGAGTCTTGCTCTGTCACCCAGCCTGGAGTGCAGCGGCGTGATCTCAGCTCACTGCAACCTCCACCTTCCATGTTCAAGCGATTCCCCTGCCTCCAGCCTCCTGAGTAGCTGGGACTACAGGCACATGCCACCACACCCAGCTAATTTTTGTATTTTTAGTAGAGATGGGGTTTCACCATGTTGATCAGGCTGGTCTCGAACTCCTGACTTCGTGATCCACCTGCCTCGGCCTCCCAAAGTGCTGGGATTGCAGGCATGACCCACCGCGCCCAGCCTGCTACCATATTTCAATAAATTAAAAACTCCCTCTTTTCAGTGTACATACATTGCTGATATTGCACATTTCACAGAGGAAGTAGAAACTTACAAAGAAGCAGCACTGATTGTGAGTTAATATCTAGTATAAAGAATAAAATTTATAAGAAATTATTATTCTTAAGCTCCTCTTTCTTAGCATAAGGGATTTCTTATCTAAAATACATTATGTGGCCTGTCACGGTAGCCCATGCCTGTAATCCCAGGACTTTGGGAGGCTGAGGCAGGCGGATCACCTGAGGTCAGGAGTTTGAGACCAGCCTAGCCAACATGGTAAAACCCTGTCTCTACTAAAAATACAAAAATTAGCGAGGCATAGTGGCGCATGCCTGTAGTCCCAGCTACTCGGGAGGCTGAGGCAGGAGAATCACTTGAACCCGGGAGGCGGAGGTTGCAGTGAGCCAAGATCATGCCACTGCATTCCAGCCTGGGTGACAGAGTAAGAGTCTGTCTCAAAAAAAAAAAAAACATCATAAATACAGTAAGACTCTGGAGCAAAAGGGAGCTAAGGGGAGCTCATCAAATGAGACCTTCACAGTGTAATCAAATCAATATCATGTTCATGCATTAAATAACCAGGATCATGCTGTTTGGACTTAGGGAACCTGACCTAAGGGAGGCAAATATATATTTTTCTGGGACTAGGTATATTAAGGAGATAGTAAACTCATAGAAGATCCTCTATTTTGAAGTATTACAGAAGTAAAAATAGGTTAAGAAGTTGTCAAAAAAATCATGATTGATAAATCCTATTGATAAAGGATACTAAGGGTGCTTATAGTATATGTCAGACCACACATATACTACATGTCTGGTAAATCACACAGAGAGCAATTACACACTCCCTTAAAATGACCTTCTGTTCCACTGCATTTTCAACCTCCCCAGGCAGGATACTCTGTCTTACTCATCTTCACAGCTCCAGATAACACTGGTCCTAACAGAGCCAATGCTTACATTATCAGTTAAACAAATGAAGAAATGAGGGAATTAACAAAAAAGTAAAACTTATTCACAGAGGTTTATTCTGTGAATAAGAATAAAAAATCTTTACAGAATCTAGCCCAGATGGATAATTGGTCTGAAAACAGTGTGAGTTATTTTGTTCTGAGGCCAAGAGCATGGAGACACAAGTAAAAGAACTAGGACGTTTAGAAACAAAAACACAAACCTAGAAACAAAAACATGTTTAAGGGCATTGAAACCAATTGTCATTGTAAAAGACAGATGAATCCTTTCACATTCACAACTACATGAGGATCTTCCAGTGTGGGGGAGGCAAATAGGTCCAGGTTTTAGAATTCATGCTGGAGTGACTCGACACAAACCAAAGCCACACTGGGACATGCACACCTTTTTCCATTTCTCTATGTGGCTGATAGAAAGCAAGGTGCCAAAAGAGAGGAAGCAATTCACTGTAAAGATAAAGTTTACAATTTTTAACTCCAGTTAGTGGCTTTACTTGTATATAGCCTTTCAGAAAAATGAACTGTATTGTTTACAAAATGTTTAGTTTTCCTCAAGCAGCACAATAAACAGTGAGTAAAAAAATAGATGTTGACAAGTAAATGTTAAACCCCAGCACTATGTTACATCCCAATAATTGTTCATATTGGTGAGAGCAGCAATACACATAGTCCATCTGTCACATTCTGCTTAAGCTGTTCACAGAGTTGAAGCCTCTGAAAATCACTTTTCTCTCAGAGCTGTCAAAGGGGAATCAGCGTGCAGGTATTCCTGCCCCAATTCTACTGATAACCTACTGTACGACAGTCATTAAATTATTTAACTTCTCTGAGCTTTAACATCTGGTCTCTATAGAGTTTAAATGATCTCTAAGAAGCCCTCCAGCTCTAGATAGTATTTTATGTTTTAGTTACAGAAATTAATTTAAAGGCCATGATACCTACCTACAGATTTACAAATAGTTAACCAAACATGATCTGTCCTTTCTCTTCATTTGAGATTTCACTAAGAAAATTTGTCATTTCTTCATCCGTAGTCCAGACTTACCATTCCCACCTCTTTTCCTGGTTTTCTTACCCTAGATAAAGTAGCCTATTATTTATTTAATTTACCTTCAAATTTCCCCTCCTTCCCTGATTCTAAGCCTAGTTTTCCGAGGAGATATTTTTAAAACAGCTGGAATATACTGAATTCTTACCAGCAATTTTTTACTAAATTTGCTCCAGTATATATCAGGACTTCTGCTCATATGATAATTGCTGGTTTTGATAACAACACGTCATGCAGACATAAACAATTCAGGATTCATATGATAGAGACTATAACTATTATAACTCTGTTTCACTGATGTTGACTTTTTTTTTTAAATTTGCTTTCTTTCTCAAATAAAAGATAGAGGAATGATTCCTCTAACCTCCTGAGCTTTTACTTTCTCAAATAACAGTTGTATTTTAGTTGTTTTTTGTTTGGTGTTTTTGTTTTTTAAGAGACCAAGTCTCATTGTCACCCAGGCTGGAGTGCAGTGGCAGGATCACGGCTCACTGAACCTCAACTTCCTGGGCTCAAGCGTTTCTCCCACCTCAGCCTCCTGAGTAGCTGGGACCGCAGGAGTGTGCCACCAAGCTCAGCTAATTTTTTTTTTTTTCATTTTTTTGTAGAGACAGGGTCTCACTATTTTGCCCAGGCTAGTTTTGAACTCCTGAACTCAAGCAATTCTCTCATCTCAGCCTCCCAAAATGCTGGGATTACAGGCATGAGCCACTGTGCCTGGCTTGGCTGTTTGAATAGGAACAAATACATCTGAATGAGCCCTATCTTATCTGATGTTGACCTTAAAGTACTAAGCATTATTGTCATCATAGTAATTATCATCACTATCATCACTGTTGTCATTACTCTCTGCAAATCTCACTTTATTTTCCATGATGTTTAGAAAGTTATTGTGCAGATTAGAGAAAGTGAGGGCTTTTTTTTCTTGAAACATAATTCTGTTTTGGGGGTCTAAGGGTCCACTGAAGACTGAGTGGGAAATCAAGTGATCATATTCTTTTGATTTTGTCCTAGAACTACCTTCAAGCTGCTATGATACAAATGAGGAAAAATGACCTTGTCTCAAACAAGTCATGTCACATTATCCCACTGTTTTTTAAATTTTCTCTCTTTTTTTTTTTTTAACTTTTACGTTAAGTATAAGGGTATCTGCGAAGGTTTGTTACATGAGTAAGCCTGTGTTGTAGGAGTTTGTTGTGCAGATTATTTCATCAACCAGGTACTAAGCCTAATACCCCATTAGCTATTTTTCCTGATCTCTCTCTTCTCCCACCCTCCACCCTCTGATAGGCCCTAGTGTGTCTTGTTCCCCTCTACGTGTCCATGAATATGCCACTCCTGAGACTAAATCCAGATGTTTTCCTAAGCACCTGAACGTGACACTGCAACTCTTTCCACTAAGGAAAAAGTAACAAAAATGAGGTTTGTCTGTCTTAGATTTCACATATAAAAGTCCTTCCTGATCTACAAAGAGGATGAGAAAATTAAGAAGAAAGAATAAATATAACAAAAAGAAGGTTTTCAACACATATCTTTCTTCACCTCTCCTTCCAATTGTTCTAACCATATTTTAAAGCAGGACTGTCTTTGGGAACACACCAAATTTAAACTTCATCTGATTCTGTATTTCACCAAGGCCAGTGTTGGTTGAGCTTTTTCAAAATTATCTCAAAAATCACTATGGACATTCATATCCCAAGTTGCCGATCTGACTTTCAGTCTTGATCGTTTTACCAAGGCCTCCACTACTGAAGAGGTGATTGCCTGAGTGACATGATTTCAGGGGCTCCATGAAAATCAGCTGTTCCAATTATATCTTAGCCCCTGCTAACCTATGAGTGATACGGTACAGAGATTCACTTCTTTAATAAGATTTTTATCCTTATCAAAATATAGACCTCTAGCTAGTGCAATAGGGTGAGAATAAGAAATAAAGGCATACATGATTTAAAAAAAAAAATGCAACTTCCTTTCTTTGCTTTCATCAGTCTACCAAGGATTACCATCTTTAAATGCTACCAGTTATTTAATCGCAATGTGGATGTGTTTGTTTCCCCAACTAGAGAGCAAAATTCTTAAGGATAGAGAATGTTTTTTCATTGTACCAACTCCTGACCCTTTCTTTTCTTAACTCTCCTTTTCCTCATTGACCAGGAAGTGTACCTATCACTATACATTGAATCAAATGTAGTGGAATTCAGTCCTGATTCCTTTCAGCCCTGATGCACACCCAGTATCTCTGTAACAAAGAATGTGAAATGGCCTAAAACTTGCTTTGGAGATTCATAACAAAAGAGGTGATCTGGTACACCTCATTGTTATGAGCCAGCTCTTGGTGCCAGCATATAGCTCTTCTCTCCAATACTTGATTCACGCTAGTGAGAGCTCTCTTTTTTGAACTACTAAACTATTGGTTTGTTCCTGAGTCATAATCTATTCTAAGAAGTTCTGAGTACTTTTAAGTTATCCACGTTTTCTTGCACACTGCTTTTAAGATTTCACTGATAGAGGAGTATTGGGCTGTGTGTCTTCTGAGTGTGCTCGCAGATACCTTGTCCAAATAGTTATAATAGCATAACCTCAATTTCACGTGTTGCTGCTTTGGCAAATATAAGTTGCCTTTAAATACAGGTGTGGGTATCTTTTCCAAGAAAAAAAGCACTAGTAAAGAATATAAAATAATACAGTTTTAAAATGCTAATGCAGACATTAATTTGGAACTCCCTTTAGGATAAACGGGGGCATAATATTTTCAAATGAATATTGTTAGTATCTGGAAAAACTTAAACTTCTTTGACTTCTTTGACTTCACTGGTCATACTTTTTTATGTCTGTTATTTTTAGCATTTATTTCCATCATTCCCATTTAACATTGATCTGAGCTATCTGAGCCTTTCTTTTCACATGATAAAGAAAACTTTAAATAACCAACTTCACTCTTGCTGTTAGAGTGAGGTTCTCACTAATTGGGATCATCTAAACTTTTAACAATCTACTTGGGGAAAATTTAATGGATAATTAAGAGCAATTCAGATCATCACCCCAAGGACTTTTTAAAAATACATGAAAAGAAAGTATGATTATTTGCTTGGATTAAAAGAAAGAGAAAGAAAAAGATACTTTTTTTTTAAATTAAGTACACAATTAGCTAGAAAGACAGTCTTGATTGCTTAAATCAAAGCATACTGTGTTACTGAGATGAATAAAATCTACCATATGAAGACCTCTTTCATGGATAAATTAGCTTATACATACAATATCTGCCACCTCACCTACAGGAGCAACATTACATGTGGTTATTATTACCCATCCAAACACATAATACAAAAACCAAAGACTATCCTCTTGCAGAAAGGCCAATTAGATCTCTTTTGTTTTTCAATGGTAAATACACAACACATAACAAGGTACTCCAGGAGAAAAATAAATGATCTCTTTATAGGCTTAAAGTATCCTTTAAGCTCATAAATTATGTGTAAAATATTATGACTTTACGTTCATTTTTTTGAAAGAAGGTTCAAAGCTTTCACCAAATTCTCTAAGGAGTTGATGATTACAAATGTCAAGGAAACACCTTCCTCTTTGCACAGGAAAACTTGATGCTCACATCATGTAGCCCAGAACTCAGCGTCTGGACCCACCAAAGTCCCTCTCCCTCAAGCTATTGCCTGTCAAACTTTACACATCACTGGATTTTTTTAAATCAGCAGGCCTACAATAGAACCTGAAATTCTGCATTTCTAAGAAGTTCCTAGGGAACTGCTGGCCCATGGACCACACTTTGAGTAGCAAAGTTGGTGCATCCTGTCACATAAGCCCTTATTTAATCATAGGCTAATCAAAAACAAATAGTTTTGGGTACGCTTTTTTGCACCATAGTGTTGGGTATTATGAGAAAAGAGAAGACACATAATCTCTGCATGAAAATTTTCACAATCTAAGTGCAAATTTTAGCTAAATGAACATGAACATAAATAAGCAAATTATATTAGATTGGATATAATTATGGATAAAATGTCAAGGTATAAATTGTATGTTCTCAAGAGTGTGAGTTAAATGAAAGGAAGGCTTAATTGTCAGAGAAAAGAATTAATGGGGGGAGGTAGGATTTGAGCTTGAACTTGGTGGAACATGGAACTTAGGGTTAGAAAAACAACAGTTTGAGAAAAACCACACACCCAGATCTCAGCACTAGACATGGATATAGTACAGTGAGGAAAGTAGCCTAATGGGAGCAGAATTGGTTTGGGGATAGGGTACAATATAAAGATAGCAAAGAGGAAGATCTTAAGCTTTTAGGACTAATGGTAATTATGTACATTATTTCTCCCATAAAAGTTGAACTGCATTGCATAGTGTCTAGTTAGTTTTACACATTCAGTTCATGTTGGAAAGATTAAGGCAGTTTTTCAGTTTTATGCATGTGCTGGCAATGGCACATCTGAAAGAGCAAGGGTAAAGCATTAACAATGAATTTGTAATGGGCATGATTACACTCCTGTTGTCAACTGCAGTAATTTACTTCATTGCTTTGCTTTATTTCACTCACACTATATTCTAATATGTTTCAAAACATTTAAGAGAAATAAATTAGTGAATTTTGCAACATTAAATTGCCCAGAACTTTCTTATCACAGGATTAAAAAAATAATTGGAGGGTCTTATAAAAATTCTGATAAGAATGGGTTGCATTCAATAATTTTTTTTAAATAAATGAATGTGGTATGAGGAGTAAAGAGGTCTTGGTTCCAGGCTCAGATTTCCCACAAACTGGGTCGTAGGTCTCTCAGCTATAGAATAAACAGGCTGAATCGGTGGTCCCTGAGATCCTTTAAAATTCTAAAACCATGTGATGATATCACTTAAAGGCATTTACTATACTGTAAAGCATCATTGACCAGCAACTGCTAATATCAAGAAATAGACACCAGAGAGTCTGCTGAGTATAAAGGTCACATTTCTATTTCAGGGTCAAGTCATCACAACAGTGTAGTCCAGGAGAAGGTCCATGATAGAGAGATTCTAAGCAGAGTTTCCAAAAATAGTGGGCTCCCTATTTCCACTTGGAATATGAAAACACACCAAGGTCATGCCTGCACTTCACATAAATGCTGATTGCTCTCTCAGGGAGTCAAAATCCTGCAAGGGTCTAGGTTACCTTGCTCACTGTGTGTGTATTTGTATGTACATGGATTACGTTAAGCCCAAACCTCACCTTTCTGTCTGTGTATGTTTGAGTGTGTCCCCTACTCAACACTAGGAGCCAGAAATGTCTCTCCAGTCCATAAACTGCCTCATACATAGACATTTCCCTAGGTAACTCTCCTTAAACACAAACTCATCACCAATGATGACACATCAGTTTGTGAGGATCTGTGGGAATGATAAGTAGTACATATTTTGGTGATTGTGAAGAGATGTGATAAACAACATCTCTTCACAAAAAACATCTCTTCACAAAAAACAAGGCATAAAGCCTTGTTGTTTTTCACTGATGAGCCTGTAAAACCAGGAAACAGCATGGTCCCAGTGGGTTCTAAGGCAAAATAATGGAGAAATCCAAAACACGTAAGAATGTATCAAAATGTGGAGAAATCCTGCACCTGAAAGTTAAGGATACCCACTTCACAGTTTTATCAGCCTCACACTTACGTGTGTCTCCACATGGAAAGTTTGTAGGGAATCAAGAGTCTTGGCACAGATGTGAAGAATAAGTACAAATAAATTTGTGGCTAAGGAACACACAGGACTGGCAAGAGCCTAGTTCTGCAGCCTGTGGGAAGAAGGAATTTTTTTTTAAAATAAGAATCTCTGCTGTGCTATTAATTAACCTTTGTTAGGGTTGGCGTTGTATTCGTTTCAGTTCAGGAGAAAGGAATGTACGCATGGGTGGCTTGTGTTTTGTAATCTGTTTACCATTTTTATTGCTATTTGAAAGAACATCATGCAAAACGGAACTATAAAAATCAAGATCCAAGGGGGATGGATCTGTTGCCCTGAGATTCTGCCCAGCATAGTCCAGCACCTGGACACAAGCCGATTGACGTCAGCTGCAATATTTGACTTCACTAGGAGCTTGCCCAGCAAGAGAAAGAAAAAAAAAAAATCTGTCAAATAAGCCCTAGAATTTACTCAGAACTCGGTCAGAGAAGTGTTCTCCGGGAAAGAGTGGGAAAAAAGCTATTTCTCCTCTTCCTCTGCATCCCACAGAGATCATCTGAGCCTGGAGCCTGCTTTGATGTCAGTAAGAACTTGGCAACCTGATCAGTTTCATGGGGAGCAGAATAAGACAAGCAAGAAGCATAGAGAGGAGCCCCTGCCAACTATAAAAATTTCTAAAACTTAACCAAAACACACACAGAGATTCAATACACAACACTCAGATATACACTTTGCAGATGAGAAATGAGATCAATATAGTATCAATAACTTTGCCTCTTGCAATGCACAAATTCCATCAGAAGATATAGCAGAGTGCAGAGTTGGAAATGAATCCATTCCGCTTAACTAGAAGACAAAAAAAATTCGTCTTCAGATAGCCAAAGTGAAAAAGGAGTAAGGATGAGAGATATTCGAAACCCATTAAGAATGCATTGCTTGCTTTCATTCCTGTTTAATATTTCTTAAAACTATGCATTGTATGATGTTAAGGTTATGTACAGGACAGTTATAATGGCAGCTAATGTGGTTCCCTTTTACTGAGTAAGAAAGCATTTGGTAAAGCTGCTGACTGATCACATGCCATTCAGTCCAGCATTTTACAATCCAAGGTAGTTCAAGAGCAGTGTACAAGTCACAGAAATGACTGTGACCTCACCATCCACAGAGACTTCCTGGATTCCACAGGAGTGGTCCAGCCTTAAGTTTCAACATTAATCCAGGTCTTGCTTAGAGCAACCTCGGAAGCCTTGACTTATTAAGTAGAAATTATGAATATCCATTGTACCTCTTCCTTTCAGGTAGTCCCCCTGTATCTCCACTCTATCTCTACCACAAAAGACACAGCCACCCACATGGTGCAGTGACATGAAGAAATTGTTGCAAATATAAGTTGGCAAAGGGGCAGGGGGATATTGTAGAGGGTCTTAAATGTCAGGTAAAGAAAAGCAAACTTTACCCTGGAGAAAATGATTTTTGATTGAAAGCAGTGGAAAGTGGTATGTTAGAAGGATTAAGAAGAAATCTGTATGGAAGACTGATTCAAAAGGAGGAGGAACGGAGAGACCAGTTTGGAGTCAATTATCATAGAATGTTGGGTGAGGTGATGAGGATCTGCAGGAGGTAAAAGCAGTGAGAATGGGAATGAGGCCAATGTTCAAAGGGTATTTGTGTAAAGACTTACTGGTGGTAGTGACAGCTAACATGTATGTGGCACTTATTACACTTATAAATAATTTATGCATGTTACACAGATTTAAGTGTTTTATCTTTGGGGGTGAGTACTTAGGAGAAAATAGAAGCATAGAGGGCTTACAAAACTTGCCAAGATCACAGTTAGCAGTAGAACTAAGAGAGGAACTCAGGCAGTCTGTGTCCATAGTCCCTGTGTTTACCTAGCACATAACATATACTGTATTGCCCTTCATGGTAAATAGTTATCCCAATATGATCCTGTAAGCTTTTATGTGGTGCATAACTGCATAAAACAAGGCAGTTATCAATTACTCACAAAGGACAGTGTGAGAAGGAACAATACTTTGTCCTTACTATTGTAAAGCACGTGGCCCCAGTTAATATAGTCCTACATCAGTCCCTTGGAAAGAATGCAGCCTGGGTGCTGGCAGGACATGCACTCCTTGACTTTCCCATGTAATGGAGAAGCCAATGCTTGAAGAGAATTACTGATTTTCCAGAAGAGCCACCTCTCCAATAATTTGAAATACTGACCACTTCAAAGACATTTCCTGACTGTATCTCATGTAGATGATAGAAAGGAAATATCCACCAAAAGTCAATTAAACAGTTTATTTGGGATATGGCAAATTCTATACTACTAGAATAAAATTATAATTGTGTACCTCTAAAGAATCTATTTCTAGTCTAGTAAGTATTTGCATCCTCAAAGTTCAACTATTGTCTTGATAAATTAATTTCCATTTTATTTCTCACACAAATAAACAAAATAAAGCAACACAAAACAAAAGCCTGTCTCCATCTTTTGATAAGAGACTCTGGACTCATTGTGGTTTGCTGAGTATCTGGTAAGTTTGTAAGAAAGGCAGAAGAGTCCTGGCATGGAATCACCAAAAACCCAAGTTCATTTATTTGGGCATTCTATGATATTGGTGGATTTATTTATTTATTTATTTATTTATTTTTATTTTTGTCTTAACCTAGTTGGGGCTTACTTGCAACCAAAAGTACTCATTAATTCAGCTTTTATTAATTTGCGTCACCCTGTTGACATGGCCTAGATTTGAAGCACAGAATCCTACACACGCCATTCTCCAGCAGGTTAACAAGAACTAGGCTCCGTGCCTCAGTGCATTATTGGGCTAAAAGCCCCATCCCTAGTGTAAAAGTTCAGAACCTGACAACAGAGCTGTTCACAGCCAGCCATTACATGGTTAAGCCACCAGTGGGTGTGGTCTAAGAGCAGAGCAGAGTTCATTATAAAGGAAATGAAGTCATTCTTGTTTAACGAAGAGGCACACCAGGAACACGAAAGTTGTCCAGCTCTGGGACTCATGAAAAGCGGAGGGACACTAACGAGTCAGAAAAGAGCAGTTCAGGCTTATTACTGCTCGAATCGCATCTGTATAGTCTCCGTCCTGAAGGAGCGTTTAACCCAGTTGAATTGGGGCAGAAAGGAACTTTTAAGAGTCATCTAGCCCTAACCCAGACTTCAGGCAGAACTACCTATTCCTTTATGTAGAGAAACTCTTTTCACCTTAGCACTGAACAAGATCACTTCCATATAAGAAGAGATAAAAATGGCAGATAGGTATATGTATGTAGATGTCAGTATGTAGGCATGGAGATATGGTTACCCCCTACCTGTTCTAGGATGAGTTTAAGGTGGCTCACACGGATTTATAAAATTCTAGCAGGATGATGTCATGTTTACCTTCCTGGAGTCTGGAGTTAAACTACCTGGGTTCACATTTCAGCTCTACACTGGCTTTGGATCTTGGAAAATGTAAACCAAAAATAAAATTCTAAGTCCCCCAACCAACTGGATGGACCACTCCTCTTAGCCAAGAGCATTCCAAAGTCAACCTGAAACACTAGTGCAGGCCCTGACGGGAAGGGGGCCACCGACGTGCCTCATTATACTCACCTCCCTTTGGAATTCAACCTGGTTAGCCACCACTGACGAGCACTAACATTAAAACAAAGCAGACTCTTGGTAGCAAGAAGATACCAAATTCCAACCTGATTCTAGTGTAGCATCACATGACAGATGGCAGGCCCTAAAAAATATCAAAGTATTTTACTTCAAAATATACTTCTTTGACATATTTTGAAATGGCCAAGCAAAGCTGTCTCTTGTGGGGAAAATCTACATTCTGTAGAGAATCTCCTTCCTTTACCAGGTCTTTTTCCTGATCCAGTAGAGAATTAACTAAGTCTGACACCTTTTAAAGTTTGATAAGAAACATTTACAACCTATTATCTCTGAAGCCTGCTACCGGGAGGCTTCATCTGCATAATAAGAGCTTTGGTTTCCACAACCCCTTATCTTAACCCATATACTCCCTTCTGTTGATTCCAGGTCTTAAGAGAAACTCTTTCAACCAATTACCAATCAGAAAATCTTTGAATTCACTTATGACCTGGAAGACCCCGAACCCTTCCTGCCCTGGCTTTCCTGACCAAACCAATGTACATCTTACATGTATTGATTGATGTATTATGTCTCCCTAAAATGTATAAAACCAAGCTGTAGCCCAACCACCTTGGTCATGTGTTCTCATGATCTCCTGGGGATGTGTCACAGGCCATGTTCACTCTTATTTGGCTCAGAATAAATCTCTTCAAATATTTTACAGAGTTTGACTCTTCATCAACAGCAACTTAACGTCTCTGTGCATGTTTCCTCATCAGTATAACAAGGATAATAATAGTCAGTATCATAAATAAGTAGTACTGACACTTAATAGTACTTATTATAGTAACTATGACATCCACGTTTCCTGATTTTAATTAAGATAACACACATAAAGCACAATTGCAGTGATTGGCACCTAGACTCTGTTTTTCACAGGTTTTCTGTTATTGAGAGAACATATTTAAAGAAATCTCAATTTATCCACTAACAGATCAAGGAAATACTAAAATGTGCTTTTTATCCCCTAATATATAACAAATAGGTAATTATTATGAGCATTTTATAAGAATTATTAATAAATAATGTGTTATATAAAGAGCTCTTAGCAGGTATTCTGGCAGGTAATAAGCACACAATAAGTAAAAGTTGTTATTATTTTATTTAATATTATTATAACAAAATGGCACAACTTAAAACCATGGAGGAAAAATAAAGAATAACATGGATGGAGATAATAAAATAAGCTGGAAAGTTTGCTTAAATGTATTTATAATATATACACACACATGTATCACAAAATTGGATCTAAGTTTTCCAGGCATCACCATAAAATGGGAAACCTTTCAATTACACAATCACTATGTCCAGTCAACAAATACCAATCACTGTAGAAGGTAGAACTATCATGTTTAGTAAGACCTGGAATTCATTCCTCTCATGGGTCCTCATAAAGAGTAGAATGTGTACAGTAGAAAACAATCTCAATAGCATCCTTGCAGTAGGGATTGCTATGAGACCAATTTCTTATGCAGTGTGATAGCACCACATCAAAGTATAATTTAGTTAATACATTCTACGGAGGTGGGGGTGGTGGCAACTGCACGTGCTCCAGTACCTAGCTCTTTCCAGGTCATGTTTGATCAGAAAGAAAAACTGGATAATCTGGAGGAATGAATAATTTTTTCATAATGAACTTCACATTCTACAAGCAGTTCTTCCTAAGTAATGTCTTTCTCTGAATTTTTGATAAATGTTGAGCAATAAGGTTAAATAAACAAATAAGTACATGATAGACACAGACAGACGAGAAAAAGACAGAAAGAGAAAGACAACATTTTACATCCCATTGCATACAGTTTCCGTTATTGGCTATTTCTTATCCCCAGCAACTTGTTATCAAGAGGAAAGTCTAACCGGAATTCCTTTACTAGAGTATAAGCCCATTGCATACTACACTACTCGTAGAGAAGGTGGAAAATATCTGGTCAATGGTATCTATAAAATGAAGTATTATGTACTTGAAGATAGCTTAAATATTTCCTTCTGGTCATTTTGATACATATGGTGAATATGTTGCTGTTGCTTGGATACATCCAGCAAGCTATTGTTTATCACAAATACAGTGGATTTTGAAAGATGAACTCATCCTATTAAATGTGATTCATGCAGATTACTGAGATAAAATATTTGCTCAGTTATCCTGATAGTAAAGGCCCCAGCAACTCCTGCCTATCCAGATAATGAGCACTTTATTTGAGGCATAGGACTTGCACTGAGAAGCAAAGCTCTAAAGAGTTGTAGCAAATATATATCTGTAAGAAGAGCTAGAAATAATTCTTCTTAAGCAAATATAACTGAGCATGTTAAACTCTGCTAAGCTTAGTTCAAGCTTGCTTAACAGTATTTACCTTGAGGCTGGATGTATTAAATGCTGAGATGCAGTTCAAGTCAACAATTTGAATTCTAGAAGATCATGCTTGAAATTTATATTCTTTCTTTATATCATAACTTTAAAATTATTTTAACTGTTCTGCATATTTCTAATAACCTCTAGCTGAAAAAGTGATAAACCTTGAGTTTTCCTCTTGCTGGAAAAGACAAAGTGTGATCTCAATATGCCTATCAACTTGCTGTGTAATAAGGCAAGATTGGGTGGATCTTTTCAATTTTAGAAAAATGAGCCTAATTTCCATGAGACAATTTGAGGCACTGTTTAATAAGTTTTACCTGTCAGACAAGAGTGCAGGGGAAAAATTGCTATTTTTGGCTTCCCTCATGTAGATGACAGGAAGGAACACACTTAACATGTTCGCTGTCTCATGGTACTGGAGTTTGTGTAGATGTTCCAATGCAGATCAGAAGGTGACAGTGGTTCTGCTCCAAAACAAAAAGAGGACATAAGGAGCATTTCAGGAAATAAGCCTCCAATGGTTTACCTACAGAGAGCAAAATAGTCTTTCCTTCAGCATGGAAAAAGATAATTGTAGTGATTTCTTATGCTCATGCCCACTCTTCCAAGTAGTCCGGAATGCACAGATTTACTTCAGGTGCAAACTCGGGTGGGAAAGGGCTGGAGATACTGTCCCAGAAACCAGTTTTGTTTGGCTGTTTTGAAGACCAGGACAGAGTTACTGGGATTTCCTGAGCATGAGTATATATATATATCATATGTATTAACATATATATACCATATAATATATCATATATATAATATGATTAATTTTGTTGCATATATATATGGGGGGATAAGGGGGGCTTAAATGTAGAAAGTGTTTTTGTGTTTGTGTATTTTTAATTTTTTCTTTTTTTTTTATAAGTGTGTGATTATTATGCAACTCATTTAGCAGGTCATAAAACCACTTCTTTGTTAAACAAAGCTTTGTGCCTTTTATTAAAATCTGAGTTCTTTGTGGGTATTTGTGATCTATGCTGTGGAAGGTATAAACATGGAATACACAAGCAGCCTTCATGTCATTAAAAACAGGGCATGGCACAGAGACTCCCAAGTGTTCAAGTCACATTTGAAGTTACAATCATGCCATCCAAAGGTGTTGTTGACATTTCTTTCTGCCTATATCCTTACTTCCCTGGAATTATGACTCTAGGTAATTATGAAAAATGAATGTGTAATTTTTTCTCTAAATCTCCATTACTGTGACTATGTAAAATTTCATGGTTATTTTCCAAGATAAAAGGGTAAACATACAAAGAGAAAACCAAAGTGTTTCCAGTATAATCCTCATCGGAAATATTTAATTTCATCAGGTAAGTAAATTCTAACCAACTTGAGGAAATGGCCAATTATAGATGAATATAAAGAAATTGGATCTGATTAGAGAAGCTGAATCTAAGAATAGTGAATTTAGTGGAAATGGATATTTAATAAATACTTCCTATTCCAATTGTCCACTGCTGCTTAGCAAACAAACCGTCTATATACTTAGTAACTTAAAGCATCAACGTTTTATTATTTTACACAATTCTGAGGTTTGGGTGAGCCATTCTGCTGATCATACCTGGGATCACTCACATTGCTACAATCATCTGACAGCTTGGCTGGGGATGGAGGTCCCAGATGACATCCCTCACAAGTCTCTCAGTTGGCCCCTGGCTGTTGCTGGGCCACCCAATTGTCCTCCAAGTGGCTATCCGTTCTCCAATGGGGTAAACTGGGCCACCTTGTCATCTGGTATCATCTCAGAGTTCCAAGATAATGAACAAGGAAGCAGCAAGGCTTGTTAAGACCTAGATTTCAGAATTTGTACATCATCATTTCTGGCACTTTCAGGTCAACAAAACTCACATGTCCAGCCCAAATTTAATAGGTGGGAAAATGATAACATTCTTGATGAGAGGAGTGACAACAAACATTGCAAAGGGCATGATTTATTAGCAACCATTATTCTATCAATCTATCATATTTCGGGGTTATTTGAATGAAACAAGATAGCGTTCTATAAAACACTTTGTTTGATTTAGAAAATCTTTCATCGTACTCACTTAAGAAGTAGAATAAAAATCTTGACAGATGAGAGTCTACCAAAGTTATGTAGATTCTAATTTCCCAAAGGACAGTGCTTTCTGCTTCCAGAATGTGGCCGTTAGTAAGTCCCCTATATGCACATTACTTGGCACTTAGAATAAGCTCAATGAATTTTTCTTGAATGAATGAAAGAAGAAATAATGACATATAATCCAATTACAAATACAAAAAGTTGAACGAGATGCAAATTTGAACTGCAGGTTTTAATTCTTCACCAACAGTATGAATTATACTTTTAGCACATCCATGAATTCCCTTGTTTAGCTCCTTGCTTTTAAATATTTGATACTGATTGAACATTTGCTCCCAGTAAAGTAAGTGATAAGTGCAGACTTTTTCTCTGCATATAAAGAACCACTTTAGGAGTAATTGTAGATTCCCATTAACTTATGATTAACCCATATAAAGTTAACATACTTTCTCTGTGTTAAAAATAATGGCTTAAAGTTTATTCCAAAATCCCAACTTCCTGCCACATAAACAAACAAAAAAAAACTTGTTGAAATTGTAATCATCATTTTGAAAATTTCATTTTTTAGTTATTGACAAGAGAACTAGAGAAAGGAACATTCTTTTGAAAATTATTGTATTAATAGAAAAAAATACAGACAGCCAAATAGTAGGGGTGAGGCTTGTTAGTGATATCCCTATCTATATGGTTGTATATGTGTCTGTATATGTACATATATGCATGTGCCTGTGTGTATGTGCTGGCTCCCCAGTGTCTAAACACTTCTCGTTTTTGAGATATCCTCAGTGAAGCTTGGTGATAGAAAAGCACTTATGTTTGCTCTTCACCCGCTGGGCAGCTAAGAAATGCAACTTTCATCTATCTAGGTCTTTAAATCTTGAGGTAGTGACGCAAAAATACATAGACAATTCAGAAAATATTTATAACAAATGGCTACCTTCCTATAAGTGAATTAGGGAAATGGAACATGGCCAGGAGTCATAGAACCTGAGTAGCGTTCCCCACCTGGACAGCTATCATGCTCAGAGATTAGTTCTTCCCCTGATGCTCAGACTCCCTTTGTTCCCACTCATTATTGGAGCCTGGTTTTTCAGGGGTCAAGTCTGTGAACCACCTACTATCCTTCTAGGAAACTGTTTTTCCTCACTAATTTTGTTGCTTACTGCTGCTTGAAATTGAGAACTGGCTGATATAGGGAATCCCATATTTTTATGTTTCCTTCATTTATTTATGCCCTTCGAACTGATTTAAAAGTGAATCAAATGGATAGATTGAATGAGCATCTGAAATTCTACTTATCTAATCTTGAAATCTTCATCTCAAGAATTAATAAGATATAATATATTTCTTGAAGGATTACATATGTTTTTCCAAAGGATATCTGTTGACCTGTTTAGGCCATGTTATAAAAAGGACATGCTGGATTCATACGTACTTTTGGAGACTTGGAGACACGCAACACTAACATAGCATTCTTGATGGGGCCATTTGCAATGAGGTCCAAACTTAGTACCTGTGTGACCTTGACCCAGCCACTTCCCTTCTCTGTGCTTTATTATTCTCATCTGAAACTCTATAGCCAAGGGTTGCATGAGAATTAAATAAACTAATATTTGCAAAGCACATATGCTTAGCACATTATTGTCCCTACATGCGTTTGCTGAATAACTAAAATGCAAAAGTAAATCCTGTAGAACTGTATAATATTTTATATAATTGTGTCTAATCTCAAAAAATGTTTTACATAACAACAACAAATTCTCCCTATTTCATAGGTATAAAAATTAGGCATTAAAGTAGGATAAAGTCCATGCTCAAGCACTATGGAGTATACATTTATCCATTCATTTATTCATTCACTCCCATAGAAGGGGTGTGTTAAGTGCCAAGCACTGTGCTGGACACTGTGCCTGGCACGGTAGGCAAATTTAGAATCACTGTCTTCTTGGACATTTCATTTAGAACCACTTAAGTGTCCTTACCCTCAAAGAGTTAAGGTAATTTAAAAAATCATAAATGAGATATCTGTTCTACTATGCCCATTTAAATAAAGCAGGGATTGGCCAATATGTAGCTGGTAAAGAACCAGATAAGTATTTTTGGCTTTGTGCCATGTGGTATCTCTGTCACAACTATTCTACTCTGCAATAGTAGCATCTAAGCAGCCATAGACAATACACAAATGACAAACAAAGACAGGCAGCAGGCTATACTTGACTCATGGGCCAGAGTACACCAATTCTTGGTCTAAAGGCTTATGATTACCATCTGTATAAGGGTTTTGCTCCTGAATCCCAGGAGGAGTACGATCACTATCCACTTTTATTTATGAACACTCTTACCCACAAACCTTAGTCAATGACCTAGAACAGTCACAAAAACAGAAGAAAGGACAAAGAAGCTGAAACCTGTGGACACCCTTCCAAGGTTTGTACATTACATACCAAGTGGGAAAAATCAGATTCTGAGCTTCACATTTCAGTATGTTGCTAATCATGATTAATTCATTTTGTATTCATTGCAGGAACATTAATCATGATTAATTAATTGGGTATGAATGCAAATATAACATTTAATTTCTTCCAAATTTCAAGGGGAGCCTACTTCAATGAACAATTGAACAAAAATCAGTTGTGGACGGAAGAGAACAGAAAGTTTGCAATGCCAGCCATAAAGTGCAAGAGGAAACAGTATAATCTGGCACTGCTTGACTGCTATATTAGTAAGTGATGGGTTGAGTAGGACATAAATACAGTGTATATGTCGCTTAGTTACACCTCACAGTGAGTGAATATTTATAGGAATACAAGAAACTCCAGAGCTAGGGAATGACACATCTCCGGTTTAGGCAAAATTGTTACTGGTCCTCTACTCCTCACCTCTCATTCACTTTCTGAAATTTCTGACAGGGTGACGTTTCTCAATCACAGCAGAGAAAAATTCTCAGTTGAAATCACTAATGTCTGAAGTTGTTTCTTTATAATGCTTTTATTCTACAAGGTTAAAACAACAGCCTGTCATCTTCCCTTTCTCTAACATGCATACATTCATGTCCTGCCAAAGTATCAATTAGTGGAAAAATAACATTATTAATTGGTTTGTGTTTTTCATCTCTAGTCCCAACTCAATGTTTCAGTTTTTAAAAAAGTCTCTTTATTCTAGGTGATATCATAAATTATATTAAAAATTACCATATAACATAGGTTAAGGGCAGAAAGATAGGAAATGTGTGCAAACTAATTCCATTACATTAACCCTAACCAACCACATTCTCTTGCTAACTTTAAATGAAAATGTTAGTTCATTTATTCTTATTTTCTGCTATCATTGATGACATTTTAAGGCCAGGTCTACTGAAAGTTTGAAAAAGGAAAAGTGGAAGGCCTGGACTATTTAACCACAGAACAAACAAATGCAACCAAGTAAGAAGGCAATTGTATTTTCTTCCTTCCTTTCCTTCCATCAATCCTTCCTCCCTTCCTCCTCACTCTCCTTCCTTCCTTCTATCCTTCCTTCCTTTTTTGCTTCCTTCTTTCTTTCCTTTCTCTCTGTCCCTTTCTGTCTTTCATCAACTTGCATCCCCTGCAACATAACAGCTGAGCTATGACCCACTATTTATATTCCAAGACCATCATGCTAATTTAGGCTATTGTACTTCTATATGACTGAGCTCAAGTGGAGACTCCTTTAATTTCTCTAGTTGAGTCTGTTGTTCATGTGAACTCCATGGTATTTTTCCCTTCTCTTCGTATACTACCTACCATGTTGGATTGTGATTGATATCTACACATTTACCTCCACTTACAGACTGTGAGCTCTGTGAGGACAGAGTCTATTTCTAATTTATCTTTGTGTCTCTCTCCTAGTATTGAGCCTAGCATACAGCCTGACTCGTGGTGTGGAATGTGCCTAACACGTGTTTTTGCAGAGAATGACCTCACCTCCCAGGCACTGACTCGCCTTCCTTCCACTTACCTTCTCCTTACAATTGATCACTTCTCCACTCTAGCCATGTAATGCAGAATAGAATAGAAAAACTTCCTCAACCAGAACATTTTTAACATGTTAATTTTCAGTTCAAAATCTGCAGCAGTTTGATATTTCATATAATTAGAAAGCCTAGATTGTTCAGCTTTTCAGAATATATCACTTAGCCTCATCAAAATCATTTCTCTTACTTCTCTAACAGCAAAGAGCATGTATATTCTTTCCCTGAGATGATTGATTTCTCCACTTTTGCACTTCAGCTTTTCCTTACAGCTCTTAGCTATTTCCTGCGAAAAACAAAACAACCACCCACTACCGACAACAATAAAACTACTTAAACTTTCTATACTGGAACTTTGCCTTTGTTTGTTTCTTATCTAACCAAAAGAACTCCTTCAGTGGTCTTTCTCTGCTCTTTTTTACTTTCCATGTTTGAATGTGCTTTATATGTGCTCTTAAGTCCATTGTATAGATGTCTTTTGCTTCATTGTCTCTATCACATATTAGAAGGGTAAAGAGGAAACACTTGTTTTTTTGTCTTTCTATTGTTGTTTTGGACAAGCATTGAGGGACAGTATCTCTCTTCTTCATTCTTAGCCATTTGGTTTCTGTGGCATTCTCACCTCTAATTTTAGATGTCAGCCTTGATTGGCCCATTTCCTCTAACCAAGGGACTGGTTCAAGGATGGGAATGTAATTGTATCAGATTCTACGACTTAATAGAAGATATTTCTAAGAAAGAGGAGCTTCCTCTTCTCTGGGAGTTAAAAATCAGTCTTTCTTTTCTGGTTGGCATGTTGAAGATGTACCATTCAGAACCACCAGGGAAGCACTGTGGCAGCCTGCTGGGAGAGAAAGAGCTGCTTTGCCACAGTGTGGAACCTGAGGATAAACCTCCTTTAAGAAACGTAAGTGTAGATAGACTAAGAAATTATGCCTTTGCACTATCATTTAAACTGCTGGAGCAAGCTTCCAGTGAAGCCAACCTCTGGCTTTTTCAGTTATGGGAGACAATCAATTCCCTCTATTGTATACATCAACTTGCATTGGGTTCGCTGCCACTGGAAACTACAAGTTTTCTCACTGGTGTATAAACCATGGACTGAATCAACATAAACCTGTATTTGAATTCCGACTACGTTACATTACATTACAACCCAAACAGTCATACAAACTTTCTCTGTCTTGTTTTTTCCATCTAAAAAATGAAGATAACATCCACTTCTCATGTATGTGCAAGTATATATGTGTATGTGTATATGTATATATGATGTGCATGTGTGCCTATATATATATGATGTGTATGTGTGCATATATATATATATATATATATATGTCAGTATTCTATGCCACATGTCTGGAAAGAGTTGTGATTCACCAGAGGTAGGTGGCGAGTAGCTATTTGCAAAGCTGAATTATGAATCTCTGATTTAATACACCTTTCTAGAGCTACAGAGTTTTATTTCCATTTGACAAAGATCTGTGGAGCTCTTACCAAGTTGTGACAAGCAGCCATTTTTCCCCACTTCAATGAGCTCATACTGTTGCTAGGCTGTGTCTTGTAAATCAGGAGAAATCATCATATAAATTCTTCTGGAGGGGGAGTTGGATATGTCAGCTAATCTCTGCCACATTAATTTCCAATGGATCATTTTATACAAATTATATTACTTCCTCCCTGGGGTGGGAGGTGGGGGCAGAATCGATGGGGAGGAAGAGAGTGGAGAGAAGAAAGGCTAATAGAAAGCTATACTATGTTTTCTTGACTTTCACATATACAGAAGGAATGGAAGGAAACATCTTACTATGACATGGGGCATAGAAATATTTAAATTGAAGACACTCAAGACTTTTATCTAAAATTCAAGAGACCCAACCTTGATTTCTAGATCTTATTGGGAATGCAGCAAACACAAGCATAATCCTCCTATTTCCAAACAGAGAGAAATCTAGTCACTGTTTTTCTGGTGATGGACAAACACCATTGAGTAGAAAGCACTATCAGAAGTGCTAAGGGGCAGATGGCTGATTGCACAATCATCTAGAACCAGGACCTGCTAATGTTTACCATCCTGAGCTGTGAATGAGGACAAGGTGCTGGGGACGTAACTCCAGGTTTATCTGATGGCTTGTCAGCAAATGCTGTAACATTTTCATCACCCAGGCTGACAAGTTGTGCCGAATCAGGAAATAACTTGTTTTGAGGCATGCAGATGTCTCTGCGTGTCTTGTAAACAATCTGGGGGTGGGGGGAATTGAACAACAAAGGGCAGCTTTGCAGATCACAGCCCAGGATGATTGCTTGACAGGTCTGTGCCAACTCTGCTGGCGATCAAATAAAAACGAGCCGTTCCCCTTCTCTGAGGACTCCGTATTTTTAAAGGGGAATAATAAATGCAAAGCTGTGCAAAGCCTGGCTGGGGGAAATGTGAAATCCATCTCCTATCATTTGCATAACATAATCAGCAGTGCTCTGCTAATCAGGCTGGGGGAGGCAGTTGGAACATGTGTTTCATAGAGAGGTCCTGGAGCACGCCCCAAAGTGCATGCTGCGCCTTCCTGAGCTCTAACCCCTGGGTGACTGACACACTCTTGACACACTCTCCCCTCCCCCAGGACTGAAGACCACTAAAGCTGGCATCCCATTCTCACTGGTTTTTCCACGAGAAGGGAGAACCATATCACAGCAACATCTGCCTGCATTACCTGCGTCTGTCTTTTAAAAGAAACTGGCATTTGCCCAGCTTATAGCTGTGTGCATGGGGACATGACTGAGTAGGAGCAGTCCATACCATTTCTTCCTTTGTGCTTGAATGACCCATATTTCAGGGATGCAGCCCTGGCCATTTCGGAAGGTGTCTGGAGACCGAGGTAATTCATATCATTGTAATTCTACAGCACAAAGTGCCACTGGGTCCACTTTGTATTAATGTTTCCATGGCAATCCGATACTTGACATTTTATTTAAACTATTAATCTAGCATGGCTCACCAGCCAGTGTGAGGAAAGTTGAACCCCAAGATTTCACTTCTGGAATCAATATTAAACCAATAGGTAAGATGCATAATTAACTTTCACGGTTTTAAAAATCCAGCCACAATGGGTGCTAAACACATTACAAAATACAGGCTCACTCCAATTGCTCCCTTTGGGGCCTCCTTTTGTTACTTACATTCAAAAGAGATTGCAAGGGCTGGGCTTCTGAAGCTCCCCAGCCCCTGTCCAGGCCCTCCACACCAGCCCTGCCACGTACACTGCAATTCTAGAGTCAATTCAAACTGTATATGATTAAAAGATGGAAATATTCCCCATGGACTTTGGGCAATTTATTTGTGAAAAAGATTTAATGAAGAATTTCAAAGCAGACAGTACCCTACAAAGAAAGCTCATTTGTGAATCTCTATGTTCTCTTTGCTGCCCTGAGCTCATCTGAGGGAAGGAGGAGGAATCAGTGCCCTGAAGCTATTGCCAAGTGTATCGCATGTGAGTTTCTCAAGATAGAAATATTCTCAGGCAGCTAAAGGCATTAGAACAAGCTGTTTTTAGATGGTCATCCTCCAGTCAGGGCCTCCGCAGGCCAAATTGGGAGAGAGGCTCTTTGCCTTCAGTGTCCCTATCACTCTAGTTTCTGGTCCTCAGTGGTGTCCTCTGACCCTGGGTATCCAAAGGTAAATTCGCACAGGCTCCCTCTGTGAAGGTCATTGCTTCTTTCAATGTCACAGAAGGACCTTGTTTCATTTACCTGTCCTTTAGTATATGGATCCCAGGTGATACAAACCCCCGCACTCATATGATAATGGACAATAAAGGATAATAAAATCCGTTTCCTGGGACATTTAATCTTCAGGGTAGGAGGCATCTGAATTCAAATTCTCCCTCCCAGCTGTCTGAACTTGGGCAAATTATTTAAACTCCTTGGGCCTCAGGCATCTCATGTGTAATTTGGAAGAAATAAATTATCACTCATAGGGTTTGGTTTTGCATGTGGATTAAATAATATTATGAATGTAAAGCCCTTTAAGTACATTTTAAAATACCGGTTATTGTTTATAGTAGGAGAAATCCAATTACACATTTTAATCCAAATAACCTTCTAAGGGGAATCTGATGGGACCCTTCAATGAGCAAGAGAGGACTGGTTAGGGGATGCCTTTCAGAACACTTAAAATTGCATCAAAGAAGTGCTATCCCCAATTTAATGTAATCCCAATCAAAATCCCTGCAGAATTTTTGTAGAAATTGACAAGCTGACTCCAGAATTGATATGGAAATGCAAACCACCTGTAATAATCAAAGCAGTCTTGGAAAAAAAGAGCAAAGTCAAAGGACTTAAATTGTCTGATTTTAAGTTTTACTATAAAGCTATATTAGTCAAGAATAGTACTGACATCAGGATCGACATATAAATCAAAAGAATGCAATAGACAGCCTAGAAATCAAACCACACTTAGTCATTTGATTTTTGATGAAGATGCCAAAATAAGGCATCTGGGAAAGGAAAGTCTTTTTAACAAATGTTGCTGGAACAATTAGATATCCATATAAAACAAAACAAATAAACGAAAACCTCCATGCCTACATTACACCATATACAAAAATTAATTCAAGGTGGAGTGTATCTAAAGATAAGATCATTTAGAGAAAAATACAGAAGACTATCTTCAGGAATTGGGGATATGGGAAGGTTTCTTAGGTCATAGAAAGCAATAACCACAAGAAGTTGATTAATTTGACTACAACAAAATTAAAAACTTCTGTTCATCAAAAAGCTCACTTAGGAAAACGAAAGGTAAGCCACAGACTGGGGAAAAATATACCAGAGACAGGGTATATAAGGAAATCAGGCTGAGTGTGGTGGTTCACACCTACAATCCCAACACTTTGGGATGCCAAGGTGTGAGGATTGCTTGAGGCCAGGAGTTTGAGATCAGCCTGGGCAACACAGTGAGACCCTGTCTCTACAAAAAATTTAAAAATTTGCTGAGTGTGGTGGTGCATCTGTAGTCCCAGCTACTTGGCAGGCTGAAGCTGGAGGAGGATGGCTGGAGCCCAGGAGTTTGAGGTTACCAGGAGCTATGTTTGCCACCGCATTCCAGCCTGGGCAACAGAAGAAAAGAGAAATCACACAACTCAATAATAAAAACACCAACAACTCAATAGAAAATAAAGAAAATATTTGAACAAACATTTTGCAAAAAGAAACATACCAAGTGGCCAATAAGCACATTAAAAAGTACTTAATATCATTAGTCATCAGGGAAATGCAAATTAAAGCCACAATGAGATACCACTTTAACATCCATGAATATGGCTAAAATTAAAAAGGTCGATAACACTAAGTGTTATCAAGATTGTAATGGAACTCATACATTGTTGATGGGAAAATAAAATTGTGCAATCACTTTGGAAAAATTTTTGGAAGTTTCTTATAAAACTAAGCATATGCCTTATAACTGAATATTACCTATAACTCATGATTCCATTCTTAGGTATTCATGCAAAAGAAAGGAAAACTATCTTCACAAAAATTCTTGTTTATGAGTGATCATGGAAGCTTTATTCATAATAGCTCAAAAGTGGGAATAAATTAGACATCTGTCAAAAGAAGAATGAATAAACAAACTATAGTATATTCACACATGAAATACTACCCAGCAGTAAAAATAAATTAATAGCTAATATATGCAGCAACACAAATGAATCTCAGAAACATTATATTTACGTGAAAGAAGCCATAAACAAAAGAATATATACTGCATGATTCCATTCATATGAAATTCTAGAGTAAGTAAAGCTAATTTCTGGTAGAAAAAAATTATAACGGTTGGAGTTGAAGATCAACTATTAAAGGGCATAGATACTGTTTTGATCTGGATAGAAATTTGGGTTACAAAGCTGTGTGCATTCAGAAAAAATTAGTGAAAATTTTCTTTATGCACAAATTTATGCATTTCATTATATGTAAACTATAAATCAAAAGAAAAAATTTAACAAATACTAAATTCTAGTTAATAATATGCAACTGTCTGCAATTTGCTTTGAAAGGCACCCCAAATCAGGCAGATTAAAATATAGAAAGAGGGATGGATAGACAGATATGTGATAAAGTAAGCATAATAAAATGCTAATGGCTGAATCTGAAGGGTATTCATATAAAATTATTTCATGAGTATGTTCGAAATTTTTCAAAATAAAATGTACGGGAAAAGTGTTACTCACTGCCTTTATTTACTTGCAATTACTCAAAGAACTCTCACAAGGCAGTTTCCACATTGCATTCTTTAGCCTTTTGATTGATTATATTCTATTTATTCATCAGCTATAGAGTGGGTATTGGAATGGGCACTGGAGATCCAGTAGTGAATAAGATCATTACTTTGCTAGAAGGAACTTACATTCTAGTAGGTACCAATATATAATGAGCAAATAGACTGGTTACCAATGGTGATTTGTGTCATAAAAGAATCAGTCACAGGGCTGAGACTGAAGGTATAGAAGGGACCACCTATTCTAGGTAGCGCAGTCACAAAGGGCCAGACATGTAAGCTGAGGCTGTTGGTAGAGCTCAGGGAAGAGCAACCCAAGGTGAAGACACAAGGTGTGTACAATTCTGGGGGCATACCTCAACAACGGAAAGACTAGTGAGGCTGGCCCAGGAATGGGGAACCGAACTGGCAGATACAAGATCAGGTGGGCCTTGTAAGTCATGGCAAGGTGTATTCTAAGTGCAATGGAAAGCACTGGAGACATTTAAACCAAAGTGTGACATGATCAGATTTATATTTTAAAATCAGTGTCCCTGCTGTGAGGAGAATGCCCTGAAAGGAACGTGAAGCTGGGTGCAGTGGCTCATGCCTATAATGCCAGAACTTTCGGAGGCCAAGGCGGCTGGATCACCTGAGGTCAGGAGTTCGAGACCAGCCTGACCAATGTGGTGACATCCTATCTCTTCTAAAAATACAAAAAATTAGCCAGGCATGGTGGTGCACGCCTGCAATCCCAGCTACTTGGGAGGCTGAGGTAGGAGAATTGCTTGAACCTGGGAGGCAGAGGTTACAGTGAGCTGAGGTTCATGCCATTGCACTCCAGCCTGGGCAACAAGAGCAAAACTCAGTCTAAAAAAAAAAAAAAAGGAATGCGAGAGTTCAATGAGAGTTAGAGAGACCAGTGCCAGATGACAAATGACAGTAGCCCTGGCCAAGGTGGCGAGAGTGGGCATGGCAGGAAGTGGATTGATTAACACTGTGTTATATTTGGGGTTGAATATGACTTTTTGGGTTCTAGTTGTCCAACGATATACAGGTAGGTAAGTAGGTAGACAGATATAGATATAAATATATAAATATAGATTATATACACATATAGATCTACATGCAGTTTCTGACTAAATGTCATATTGTGCCCTGAAGTCAGGAGGGAAAGGAGTTTTTTAAAAGTTTTTCAGTCTCGGGAAGGCAGACAGGGCAGTGCAGGTGAAGCATCTTTTCACCCATCTTCCAAGCCAGCAGTGCAGGTGGTTTTTGCCATCTTGTTATGTTAGTGGACTGCATATTAAGATCTTTCAAAAATTAGTTTTAAAAAACAGAGTCCTGCTTGTTCAAATGGGCTAAATTAAGTGGAGATTTAAAAATCAGAACATCATATTGTACCTGGTAAATACAGACAGTTTTATCTGTCAATTAAAAAAATTAAAAAATCATCAGTATTATTATCAGTGAAACTGTGTTGAAGATCATTGCTGTTGGAGAAAATAGAAGTCTGTTTTGGTTTGTTTTTTAACTAATCCTCCAGATTGCTTGTCAGTCTGTATTAATCAAAATCACCAGATACTACTCAGCACTGCTCCACTTTGCTCACAGAGAAGCAGTCATAGCATTTCATCTTAAAAAATTATAAAATAAAAACATCTTGGCAATCTGGCTCACACATCTGTCACTGCACTGTTTGCCAGGGCTAATTTGGCTCATTTGGTTAAGTTAGTTGGCCAGGGAGCATCCCTATATTGCTCACACTTTACCTTCTACCCTGGGAAGCTTTCTATTCTGAGGACAATCTTCTTTGATGGAGAAGCTTGCATAGCTGTTCTTCTCTTCGAGACCTCTAAATATTATTTCAAAAACTGGTTTTGTTATGGTTAGAACCAAAAGCTAACTAATGTTTATATACAAAGAACAGTTCTGTTTACCCTTCTACTGTGAGGCATATTCACATTTGGTTGAAGTGAAAAAGCTCTGTCTTAATTGGATATATCAGAAAAGGAAGACATTAAACTAGCTAGATATGAGAACTTGTTTTCATTAGGTAATTGCCGTCGGAGGTCTTAATGAAGGTAGAATAACCTTTCCTCAAACAAACAAATTGTAATTCTTAATATGACACGCAAATAAAAATCTAATTCATGGTTGTACATACTGGGCCTTTATGGCTCACTATTCTTTTCTGTGGGCCCAATATATTTTTATGAAAAGAACTACCTCATAGCTCAAGGACTATGGCCTCCCTCTGTGGAAAGAAGTTGGCTACTGAATCCTGCTTTCCACCTAGGAGGACACTATTACCTCTCCCCGGGAAGGATGTGTGCTGCTGAGTTGTTGCTCTGATGAAATATAATGGATGTACTACAAAACATCAGAAGTTTACCTGGTCTCCTTTGCAACTAGAGTTCTCATGCAGGGTGGTTTAGCTGGGGACTGAGGGGAAGTGGTTCACACAGGGTTGGACTAAAGTCTTTGGTTTCCTTCTTCCTTGTGGTCCAGGTGAGGTAGCAAAGGCCATTCCTCCTCCATTGTGCTGTGTTCAAGAAAACTGCAGAGTTAAGAAAGAACAAGGATCATCAATCAGGACTTCTGGGACTTTCATTTTTAACCAGAGTTGAAAACACAGGGGCTTGGAGACCTTTCTCGTAACCCTTTAAACTGAAGTCAAAGGGTTCAAAAAGAAAAGGAAAGTCTATGAAATATATACCGAAGGCAGAAACCACAGTGAGAGAGAGAAGTAATATGTGATTTGGGATAGATGCCTTTGACATATTCATTGATCTCAGTGACTTGCAGAGTGCTGATAGCACTCTGGCCTCAGGGTGAGGCGCCTTGCCAGCTTCCAGATCAAAGGAGTGCCTAGGTGCTGAATCCCTGGCGTACTCCCAAGCAAAAGTGCCTGGAGCCACATTTGCTAATTACAGGTTGTGTTCTGCTGTTTCCAAACAGGGTGAAAGTGACAGAAGTTTAACTGTGAATAATTACACACTTGAATAAGTATGTGATTAGCACTATTTGTTGTGGTTGGGACTGGAGTGATGGGACAAGAATGGAGTGATTGCATTATTTACAGCTTAATTGTAGACAAGTAATTACTTATGTAAGCTGATGGTGTGGGGTCACAGAGGACCTGCAAAAGAATGTAGATGATCTGAAATTCAACTTCTCAAGCCAGTCACTGCGCCTCCCCCATCCCTTTTGAGCTTGATAAAGAGAACCAACTATGCATTTCTTGAATGAAATGCTTAGGAATGTTAAATGTCTTGTTCAGTCTAAGCAAAGGATCAGCAGAGATATTTTAAAAATCTCAGCTTCCAAAGTAATAAATCACAAATGCCACCTAGTGGCTTTTAGTACCCAGTGGCTGCATTATCTGTAGACTGTAGCTATAGCCCAGTTAAGGAGAGGACTTTTCTAGTCGGGGAGTGGGTTGTTCAGTTAGGAAAACTGAGATGAATGGACCAGGACTCAAAGTCCTTCAGCCTGCCTCTCCCTTCACTCAGCTCTACTAGAACATCAGAGCTGAAAACTCCCCCCACCTTACACCATTGTAACTTCCAGTGGTGCAGTAGAAATTTGACTGCAAATCACTGTGCAGTTTTTATTTTCCCCTAAGCCACTAACATAATAAATGAGGAAGTCAACAGCTTTCATGATTTGGGAGTAGATTCATGGTTGCATTTTGCTGGCTGCCGCTTCTCATTCACAAGGTGGTTGAAAGCCACTTTTCCAATACCACATGCCTGGTTTCAAGTGTTCAGGTCTAGATTTAAATCTGGAGGGATTCTGTTGTCATAGACCCTCCCAGGGAGTGTGCTATTTGAGAAATGTATTGAGAAAGGTGGGGTTGAGAGAATGAACAGCCCTCTCCCCAGCTTGTTTTTATAATTTTGCTAAAAATAAATAGACAAATCAATTTTCCTCTAACAGCTCAACACTGGACAAGTAAAATTCTTTGACTAAGATGCAGAAAATATTGCTGTAAACCCAACAGTACAAGCTGAGAGGTAAACAGGCCTGCTGTGTTCTCCGTGTAGATGCTGCCTTTCCCAACCAATTGAAACCACTGTTTCTCTGGTTGTAACACCAGACAAAAAAAAAAAAAAAAAAAAGGAATGGTGATCCTCCAGTTGTTTCAGGCCACAGATTCAAGAATATTGTTTGTAGGAGGAGGCTACTTTCCATTTGAAAGAGCTATGATTTCATCTGTCATGCCATTTATCATTTCCTATTTTGGGTCAATTTCCCTCTGCATTTGGAGCCCTCAGCAGAGTGTCCATGCCACTTCTTTGTGGGACATTCTCCTGCAGATGACCACTCCTACCCTACCCAGGACAACATCTTCACTCCCAGGATTGTCCTCACTCTCCTGGACACTAACACTTCTCAAAACATATCTAATTAGATACAGCACTTTCTTTTCACAAGGATACCACTTATTGGTATGATATCAATATCATACCAAGGAAGGAGTCTCTTTCCTTCTCTAATGTGGGGACATCACCCTTGGATAGTGTATTAATCACACTTTTATTTTCTGTATCTCTGAGGCTTTGACTCCTGGGACTTGTGGATCCTGGAGAGATTGACCCTCCTAGGGCAAGTCAATTTCTAGACATAGCAAAAAACTCACTCTTTAGCCGCCTTTCATATGCAAACTAACCAATCTAGGACCCAGCAGCCCACCGCCTACTTTATCAGGCTTTTATACTCTTGCCACTATTCCCTTCCTTTAATCATCCCAGAGCCAACAAGAACACTGGAGAAGTCCCTATGCTCCAGAGCCCATGCAAATTATTCAGCCTACGCAATCCTAAACCAGCTTACCCTGCTCGGCCCATTCCTTCCTAGGGAAACGACAGTTAAGGCTTGTGCCCATACTTGGCCCTCATTTCCTCTGCCTCCTGACTGACCCTGGTGCTTCCCAGTGTGACCCTGGGTGGCATGATGTGCCCCACCCCCCATAGGAACTTGGAGTAATAATCTTTTCAATGGCAGTAGTCCTCTGATCTGTTGGCCTCACTGTCCCTGAATAATAATACAATCTATTTTTTAAAGCCGATAGCCTTTGTCTAAACCTAGCCATGCTTCTCCAGAACGCTTATTCCAGGATATCACTTCCTCTTTCTTCCTTAGAGCTCTCACCCCAAATGCCCACTAAACAAAAATATACACATCTTACAGTAGGAAAGCCTCATTTCATCAGAAAATCAATTGTGTTGGGCTGACACTTGTCAGCTTCTTTCTGGCTGTTCTCCTCCCTCTGTCACAAACCCCACCTCTGACCACCTAGGGGGATATTCCACTCTCAAGGATGGAAAACTCCTCCATCCCACCTCACTCTGTCCACGGAAGGGCATATCCCTTTTCTTAGAGATGTTTGGCTGCTTTCTTCTATTCCCCCAATTCTTAAATCTCCTGCTAATTCAGAAATAACCCTTTTGGAACTATTTATTACCTCTTTCACTTCACCTTTCAGGTTACTTTGTGATCATGTTTGTTTTGAAATATCTAAAATGGGCTGTGTATTTTGATAAAAAGAGATTGGCTTTCAGCCAAAGAGTAAAGGGCTGAAATGGAAATGTCAGTGAAATGGGAAGCTCACTGGAAGGTCAGCTTGGAGTCTGACCTTAGCACTACCAAGGACAAAATGAGTTACTGTGGCCAAGTCACAACTAATCAATACATTATGTTTTCAAATGTAAACTGAGAAAACAAGTCAGAGGACATATCAAGAGTCATTAATAGAAGGGACACTGTGCACCCTTTGGGAGCAGCCCCTCCTAGGATACCCACTTTAGGATAATTCTGAAAGGGTAAAAAAGATGCATCTTTCTGCCATGAGTAAAAAGTCTCTTTCCAACATGCTCTTTGCCTTCTATGTAGTGATGTCTTCTGGCTTTCAAGTTTTAAAACCTGTATGCCCTTGATCCTACTCCTTCCTCCACTATTCACCTCCTTGGAAATCTGAGAGACATTCATGTCCCAGGAGTGACCAGCTTGAAGAGAGCTGAAACCCAGCCCCATTGCACAGCTGGCTCCCAAGGATCTATCTTGGGTAAGTAGTCTCCAATTATCCCAGTACCTTAGGGAGCTCATTTTGGATTTTGTATCCTCTGTAGGACAGGTGACAGTGTCATTCACACAAGGGCTGGTTTAGGTCATACTTTCCATATAAGCAACTGAACAGCACTCTGATCTCTTCTTCCCTCCCAAATCTTCTCCATTTAGCATTTTTCTATGATACAAACACTGGCTCAATTTTACACATTTATGACACTGGTAAGGAAATTTGATTCTTACCAAAATGCTTTCCCACAGAGCTGTGCTTTCTAAAACAACTGAAAAGGTATGCTTTGACTGAGCACAAACATGTTGCAGGTTGCCGGACACCAGCTTAGCCCTAGCTATTGTTCAAAAATTCAATGAATAAAGCAGAGTGTTTTTACCTTCTCCTCTTTTCTTTTCTAGCTATACCAATAGTGGAGAAATAAGCCTCCTGTCCTAAAGGAACTAAGCCTACTGTATTTTTACAATTAATATGTGTTAGTTATTTTATGGAAAGGGGGCAATGAGAGGCTTTACATTGTCTTTGACTTTCATTTCACAGCCATCAGTGTAAAAGGTTCTATCCTTCACCACTTGAGCAGCCAGCCACTAAACATGCCAGTCAGAAGAGGATGTTAAATTGCTGGCGACTGCAATGGCATAAGCTATGTTTAATCATTTACTTTGAATCTGTTTAAGACGATAATACCCTAGCCTATAAGAGAATCAATATGTTGCATTAAAACAGGATTTGATGTCGCATAATACAATATTTAAAAGCACAATGGAAGAGATTCTCAGAAGAACAATTCAGCCCTGAGTAGAAACAGATAATGACTGCTGTGATTTCCACTCCCCTGTTTTTAAAGGAGAAGTGATTTTTTTTGAAAGATATATTTTTATCAAACTTTTATCAAAACTTGTAAACTATATGAAGCCATTGAGCCCAAATGCCTTTAGATTAGCCTTTAAAGAAGCACATAATATGCCTAGGAGGCAGGGCAGTGTAATCAAAATTCCCGTCTTAATGAAGTAGCAGCTCAAAATGTCATGAGGTACCATGCCAAAGCAACAAGTGAATGTCCCAGGGTACTTGTTGAAGGGAATTATCACTCTTCCTTACTCATTTTCTGCCTCCAGTAAAAACAGCAGGGTCTCTGACTTGGAACCAGGCTGAAAGGAGTAGCAGCAGTTCTTGAGAGGATGACAAGAAACAGGAGTAGAGTGGAGGCTGGGCCACCTCTCCTCCCTACAGCTTTTAGGTGGTGAGTCAAAATGGCTCTGTACCAAGCAAACTGGAGATATAACTGAGCTCACTGAGGGAGTTTCCAAGGGATGCATCCTCCAAGACCTCCTTATGTACTTAGGCGATAGTACCAAGTGTTTGGGTTTAGTAAAAAAAGGACTTTACTGGGATTTGGGCTTGGCCACTAATTTGCTGACTTTAAGGTTTCAGCTCTTCTAAAATTGTATGCAAAGCCATTTCCTGTTCCACAAGGACTGCCTGGGAGTTAGTGAATCAATGACTCAGATGTGCTTTGAGCTCCTTGGCAAGTTTCTAATATTCCAAAGTGTTGCTCTATGTGAAAGATTTCCTGACTCCAGTTGGTTCAACAACAGTTACATCTAATGCCAATCTCATTGAGCTGGGACAGGTAGAAGACTGGGATTTCCTTTGTTCAACCACCCCATGACCTAAGGCAGTCTGGCACAAAATGGTTTTGTGGATGGATGAGCATCTGTTCTTATTTACAAGGATGCCACCGAGTACTGCCACGTTCATTTCCTACCTCCTGGGAGTTTTGTGAGGTTTATCATGATTATTTCAGCAGTGCACCAGTGAAGACAAGAGATTTGGAAGTATAAAACATATTTAGTGTTTGCTGGTGACTAACACATGCTTTCAATTTGCCACTTACTTTAAATCTGTGATTTTCTTCATCACTGAATTCATGTTGAATGTGCTTAGAAGGTGAAAGTTGGTGAGGCAAAGCATCTTGAAATTGTTCTGGTGATTTTGTTTTTTCTTTAAAGCTCACATTGTTCAACTCATAGGTAGACACAAAGCTTGCATATCCTATTAACAGAGGCACACCTATGTTGTGGCTCTTCTCAGGATGTTGTCATGTTGCTGACCTCTCCCCTCCCTCCTTTCATCTCCCTTTCCCAGGGTAATTTCCTCTGTCTGTATCCATGGCTTCCGCTGAGCTTCAGATCAGAATGTATACCATTATGTTCCGCAGCTGCCAATCAAAGGATAAACTTTATTTTCATCCTAAAATTTATATTTTTCCATATAACTCTGAAGTTTTGGAGTTACACTTGAGCCTTCTCTCTTTCTCATTCCCAACGGCCGCTTAATTATCACATTCTGATATTCTATTCTACTTACCATCATACACATCAATTTCCTCCTTTCTATCTATACTTGCACTATTGTCTGGGATATTGTGAAAGCCTCCTGACACTGCTACAGACTCAGTCTCACTTCCTTCCAATCCCTTAATTTGTTGTCAGAATGATCTTTATAATACAAAAATCTCATTGTACTTAAAATCCTTTAATAGTTCACATTGTTTTAAAAACAGAGCCATGATCTTTCATGGCTCTTGGGTAAATTGTTATCTATTTCTAGAACGATTTTCCAGCCACTTTCACTTAAAAAAATAAGTTTAGCTATTATGTGTCCTGCAAATGTCAATTCAAGTATTCCCTAAAAAATCAGAAAGTTTTCTCGGAAGCCCCTGATCTAGATTAAGTGCCTCTGCCTCTGAGCTTTCCAAATACCCTGTGCATACCTAAATCACAGCAAATACCATACACCGTTGTTTTACAGTTTTTGGCTTACCTGTGTCCTCTCCCTCCATCACTCTAAGGACTCGCAAAGTCCTGGTATGTTTCTTTTGTAATCTATTTCTGAAGCCCAATAACAGCCACAATCAATTAAACCAATAAGAAACTTAGATATTGAGTGGGCAACCTTTCTTTCACCTTGGTGGAAAGTACGTTTTGCCTGTGCAAAGAATGACAAAGCCCACTTAATGTTATAAAGGCAGGGCTATAGGTTTCTGATTTCACGTTCTAGAGGACTGAGGGAGTATATCATCAGAAAGATTCCTTTGAATCTAGACAAAACAGATCTAGTAATCTAAGTCAAGAAGTGGATTAGCATTGTTCCTAAAAACGCAAAATGGAAGAATGGTGGGAAGTCCAAATAAAGTGTGTCTGAGAGAGAAATGCTTACTCAGTATTCCATTAGCCTTCCTATATTCCCAGCACCTTTACATTAGATCTGACCATGTAACCAGCACTGGCTAATAAAATATGACCTATGTCATTTTCAGGATAAGGCAGTGAAAAGTCCATGTATGAGTCTTTCTGTCTTCTGATGCCAGGGCCATTGAGGAGACAGTGCTGTACATGGTGCATCTATAAGAAAGTAAAATTCTATCTATTTGAGCGACAGTATAAAAGAGCCTTATATAGAATGGTGTGAGTGAAACTAAAATGTTTTTCATTAAACTTCTGAGATTTTAGAGGTTGTTCATTATTGCAGCATAATCTAGATTTTCCTAAGACAGAGAGGATTTAGAAAAAGAATAAAATGTTAATGCCCTTTTAAAATTGGACAACAGTAACTTGATGCAGATAAGTTGATGTCGTCTTTCTCCAAGGATATTTGATCTAAATTCTTCTAAGAAATAGTATTGAGAGATAATTATCCATAAATCTCTCACATGTCTGCATGACTTGTGAGCAGAGGTACACACTGCCTTTTTCTGAATTATACTTTCAAGGATGTTTGTATAGTGAATATCATTGGAAAATAGAAGTAGTATCCCTTTTTGGAGCAAAGAGCAAGGTTGCTTTCAACCTTGGAAGAGACCTTTAGTTTCTGTCTCCAGCTGCATGTTGGAGTTGACAAGAGCTGAAGTTGAAGTTGGAGTTGAAGATGACAAGAGAGTGTAAAGAGCTCAATACTCCCTATCAGAAACCACCTCTCCCTGCAGCCAGTTGGAATGCCAAGTGTCCCACTAGAATTCAAGGAAAGGAGGAATTTCCAGATAAATATAGGGAATTCTAAAGACAAGGCATTGAAGTTAGCTACAAATGTGTTTCCCTCCTAGCCTGGACCATTTCCTTACAAAAAAAAGAAATTTGCACTTTAACTAGACTCACATTTCATTAAGTCCATACAAAATGAAAAAAAAAAAAGAGTAATTAATCTATAGTTGCAATTAATTAGGAAAATTAATCCAGATAATTGAGATCACAATGTAGATTTTAAAAATGTGAAATATCTGCTATGAATGTCTATATTGATCATGTTAATTGAATATCTTTCTTGGGCATAGGAAAACAGCATGTTGCACGGCAAGAGTAATGCCATCTTGAAACAAAATCACCATGATGACTGATGTTTGACTCCTGGATAGTTGTTCTTGCAGCAAGGTCTTTAAATAATGCCTATAGCACAGATAACCCCTCATAAAGAAACAATACCCTTAACACAGATACCCTCATAAAGATGTTTATCTTTATCATCCCTAGTGATCATGTTTCAGCAAAACAGTTTGAGACATAACCAGCTACACATGTCTTTACCCTAAAAGCTTGCTATATAAAGAATATTTCTGAAGAGTGGGTGCAGGGATCCACTCTCCACAGCCACTTGAGACATTGCTTCTGTTCATTAGTCCCTATTAAATATTTTCTTTCTCAGAAAACTGGATTTGTCAGCCTCTTTCTTTGGCCCCTCAGCTTCCTCAGCCTTAAGAGGTAGGGTTGCATATACCTGCTCACCCCAGTAAAATGAGTGTCCTTCACTTTCTACACTTTCAACCCTGAATGAAACAGCAAATATTTGGGTACTTGTGAGCTGTGGGTTAAACACAGAAGGTGAACAATATTTCAGTACTTTCTTTTTTCTTTTTTTTTGAGACGGAGTCTCGCTCTGTCGCCCAGGCTGGAGTGCAGTGGCGCGATCTCAGCTTACTGCAAGCTCCGCCTCCTGGGTTCACGCCATTATCCTGCCTCAGCCTCCCGAGTAGCTGGGACTACAGGCGCCCGCCACTGCTCCCAGCTAATTTTTTGTATTTTTAGTAGAGACGGGGTTTCACCGTGTTAGCCAGGACGGTCTCGATCTCCTGACCTCGTGATCCGCCTGCCTCGGCCTCCCAAAGTGCTGGGAATCTCAGTATTTTCTTATAATTGATGATAGCTCAGAAAAAGTGGTTGCATATCTTATTTCTTTTCCATTTTCAAAATATAAATGTTTGCTTGTAAAATGTGTGGAATATCAAAGTAATGATGCCTACTAAGGTAACACCTTTTATTCCTAATGCATTTTTGCATGGATTTATTCCAAAAGTGGGGTGATTCAAATGTGCTGTGCATTGTATGAAGAATGCAAACTGGATAATACTTTTGCAGTTGTAGATCAAGTGTTGGTGCCATGTTTCTATTCGTGATACTCGTTGAAGACAATCTATCACCATCTGGCTTCAGTCTGTCTTATTCAGGTTGTCTGGATTGTTTAGAGTTAAAGAGGGCTTCTAGCCACGGCCATGATAGTATGAAGATAAACACAAATGATTTTTAAAGGGTTAGAGCCCAAGACCTTGGTCTCTTCAGCACTGGTTTATTTAATACAAAGAAAGTCTCCTAGGCATAAGGATAGGACTTCCAGTGACCCTAAATTTTAGATACCTCCAGGAAAGTATTATCTAAATATTATCTTTAAGGTAATATTCTAGAGTACTCATCAGTACTGCTCTCTGATTATTTCCAGCTCTCGACTTCCTAAATACAGAGTTTATTTCACCTCCTGGCTCCCTTGTGGATGTAGGGGCCATGGGACTAGTTCTGGATGAGGCATCGTAAAGGAAAATGATACGTGTCAACTTAGGGCTGAGCATTTAATTGATTGCCTAAGACCTCCAAGTCTAGCTGTGTTCTTTGGCATACTACACAGTGATGTTTGCAGTGGGAGCTACTCTGTTAGCCTGGGTGACTAAATGATAATGATATGCAAAGCCTCCTTGTTGATCTATGATAGGTATGTAGCTTGAGCAAGAAATCAACCTTTGTTGTTGATCATAGTGTTGCTTGTTAACTTAGCACGACCTAGCCTGTTCTCACTAATGTATTTTCAATGACCCAAAGTCACATTAGCAGTTATACAGTTGAAATGTCACAACTCCTTCATAGTGTTATTATGGTAAACATTTCTGATTGATCCTTGCACTCTTTCCTGTCAACTTCAGTCAAATCCTTCTATTTGAGCAGAGGAAATACTTTTGTTTTCATGGAACCCTGAGAATACTTGACATGAAAGAGATTCTTAGGGAAATCCTTAATGGAAAAATAGAGGGGCCATTTCTGGAATGTCCACCCTTTCCTTCTGATAACAACAGAAAAGGAAATAATAAGATTGGGACAATGACAGTAGAAACCCAATTGGATATTTATCTGGTAAGATTTGAGATTGACCCTGGTTTTAGTTTATTGGGTATACTGAGCAAACTCATACTACAATATTTGCTTTTACATATGCTAAATATAAAGGAAATATAAATCTTTGAAGATAGAAAAAATGTTAAAAGCACACAAGCTAAAGAATGTTTATTTTCAAACCATTAACCATTTAGTAAAAGGGAATTTAAGGGAGCAAATGGATCCTAACATTTTAGAGTTATAAAGAATATTACATGTTATTCAGGCCACTCTCCTGACATCATACGTGAGGAAATTAAAGCCCCCAAAGGTTAACTGAATTGCTGTGAGTCCAAATGGTTATTTGATGGGAAAATTGGTTTAAATTCTTTGTTTCTAAACAAGGCAACCAAGAAACCATTTATTGGGTATGGCTTACCATGCTTCATTCTGCAAGACACTTGACACACTGAACACAACTGATTAGACCAGGGTTGCTTCTTCAGTTGAAGACTATGAATGGACTAGATGAGAATTTATGAAGACATTGGCTTAGGGTATTTTGCTCAGTGGATCCATTAATTCCTACAAAAACAAAGCAACAAATAAAAACAAAACCTAACTGAACCAGTTAGATCCTTTTGGAAGAGTCTGAGTACAAGAAATACTTAAGGTTACCAAATGGTAGTTGGAAAAAGTAGAAAGAGATGTTGGAGTCAGAGGAGCTGAGTCATGAGAAAAAAAAGACTTATGGACTGCTGCTCCATTCTGAATAAGAATTCTACTCTTTATTCACTCTGGTTTTCTAAAGCTAGACTGCTTCCTGAGCTACATTTTGCCATGTATTCCTGTAAGATTAAATCATTGTTTTTGATAATCTGACTTTTAAAAAAATGTTATCCTGAAATAATTAAACAAGCCCAAGTTTCCTCTGCTGGAAGTATGTGATAACTTCCCTATCTTGCTCCCACAAACAAAACACCAACTACAGCACAGAGCATACACTCATAGGGATCCTTTTCAAATTCCTTATCAAATAATCTAACTGGGGCGGGGAGTATTTGTGTAGGAAAACAGAATACTAGACATAGACACTCTGCAATTCTGACTTTTGCACATAATTCAAGGCTATCTGTGCCTTGAAATTAAGATAAAGACCATTGTTATTGCTGTTAGTGGTTCCTCCTAAAGCCTCTTTCTCACAATAATTGCTCACATACAGTACTTACTGTGTTCCAGGACTGTTTCCCATACTTGACCTATAGTAGCTCATTTAATCCAGGGTAAACCTATGAGATAGCTGTTGCTATTGACATTTCTATCTCAGTGCTTACATTTGAGGACACTAATACCCAGAGAGATACCTTGCCTAAGGTCATATATCTGGGAAGTGGTGGATCCCAGGTAGTCTCACTACAGAGTCCAACATCTAATCTCTTTGCTGTAGTGTTATAGTGACTTAAATTACCAGTGCATCCTCTATTTGTCTCCTACTAAGGAGAAATTATTAATGCTGTTAAACAGTCCACCATTATAATCATCATATAACTAACAGATTCATTTCCAATCATAAATTTGATCATTAAACTATTGGTCATGGTCAATAACTTTTCATTTACAAAGATCCTTTTTTTGTTTTTTTTTTGAGACAAAGTCACTCTGGAGTGCAGTGGTGTGATAGCTCACTGCCACCTCTACTTCCTGGGTTCAAAGGTTCTCATGCCTCAGCCACCTGAGTAGATGGGATTACAGACATGCATCACCACACTTGACTAATTTTTGTATTTTTAGTAGAGACAGGGTTTCGCCACGTTGGCCAGGCTGGTCTCAAACTCCTGAGCTCAAGTGATCTGCCCACCTCGGCCTCCCGAAGTGCTAGAATTACAGGCATGAGCCACCACACCCGGCCCCATGATCCTTTTTAACATTCATGTTTCCTGATAAATGACTTGAAGTGGAGAAGGGTGGGATATGCATCCTCAGCTGACAAGGAAGAACACAGAGTTTACTATTTATATTATACTGCAGGCCAAGAAACCCAAAGCCAAACATGGAAATTAGAAATACCTCTTTGGTTTTTCTCAAGATCCCAGGAATTTATAAATAAGTATGATAAACAAAACATTCCCCTTTGGTCTCTGTGATTGACTGGTGTCTACATGTCGCATGAAGGCATTGTTTTCTTTCCGTATGTCTTCATGGTTAAATGACTTAACTCTCTAACAGCTCTCACTAGAGTCCTTGCTTGATTGACCCATGATCCATGATCCATCCAGTTTGCAATAACACATGCTTCTCTTTTCCCTACCTACTGATTAGCACCCAGCTAACTTCTCTACCCTGGAGGATCAGGTGAAAGAAAAACACCAGATGGGAAGAAAAGTGGAGAGAATGATTGAGCCTGGAACCTCAGCATGGCATTATCCACATGGGCTGTTTTATCAGTATGCCTTTTTGTAACCCCAGATAAGGGAAAACTGTAGCCAGAAAAAGATGAAAACAGGGAAATTCAACCATTGCAGGCATTTATTCTTATCTTTTGTTTTTATAAAGAATGACAAATAATCTGAGCGTATAAAAATCATTGCTTTGCATGAAACCCAAATTTACAGTTTGTGTATATGCATTTTCTTTTCTACAGCCACTAATGTATCGATGCCCTATGTGACCACTCACTTGGAAGCCTGGGGTAGGTGGCTGGGAGGAGAATGGGAGGAACAGAGGGGAGAGGGAGAGAACTTGAATAGACTTTTGAGATTAGTAGTCTAATGCTCCCTCCTGTTTCCTCCTTCTCCTAATAACGAAAGCGAGGCCCCAGGAGGTTAACTGACTTGCACAAGGTCAGATGAGCTCAATTGTCTTCTAAACTCCACGCGGAATTTTTTCATTTCCAGCTTTAAATTATTTATTCAGTTTTTTGCCATTTTCACTTCATTGAAATGAACTCTCTCTTCTTGCTATTATATCCTGGAAGCTATTTATCCAACCTGATTTAATTGCATTTTCATGCAATTGTATTACATTTTGCAATCGCTATTACATTTTATATTCTCTGTGTTTTTATGCCCTAGTGCCAACTGTTACCATCTTCTGTGTCCTGCTTTATTATTGAATTACCCCAGGTGTTTCTTAAGCCAGATTTACTTATATTGTAACACAGAGTTAAAAATAGTGACACAGGCAGAATGTTTCAAATCTTATCTTAGAGTCTATAAAGGGGAAGAAGTTGAAAGCTAAGGGTTGTTATTGTAACTATTTCAGTACTTGCCACATTAGGGCTGTGATAAATTCAAGTCCTTGGTCTATGTGTTTCCAAATTTCCCTCCTGTCCCCTCTCTTTCTCATAGGTCCATTTGGAGAAGCCAGTCTCTCCTGGAACCACCCGCCTTCTGAAATTAGTAAGTCATTGCAAACATCTAACATTAAGTAAATGAACCCCAATTTAAAAAGGATTTACACAAATTAGATAGAAAAGCTCAAGGGAAACCAAAGTAATCCTCATAGGTCAAAAAGCCTAAGGAAATTCTTACAAACATTTCCTTGTTTTCTCAGTGGGCGTATTGCTAAATACAAACTGAGGTGAAGTTTGAGAGCTTGTTAGGGCAGATGGAAATTTTGAGACATTAAAAAAAAATCTTCAAAAGTAAAGAAAAATTTATTACAGCAAAAGTCAATAAAATATGTGGCCAAGTAAATTCTTTTTTTTTTTAATAGCCCAGTAGCATAATAGCACTTGCCAATTATGGAAGAGAAATTTTGATGCCTCCTCAGGCTTGGGCTTTATTTAGAAGGACTCCAATCCAATCCACTGTCAGATGAATTATATGCACCATAGACTTCAAAGGCTTTATGCTCAATGGGAATGTCCAGGATAAAGTGCTGTGAGAAATAAATGATTGTATTGCAGTGCAGGATGCCGAGCTGCAGTGATCACTTTTCAGTCACTGGAAAAATGTGGTGTGCAAATGGATGTCACACTATGATAAGGGGGAGTCCAGAAATATAGTGGCAACACAGTGAGCAAACTTAATGAAGGCAGATCCTTCACTTCCCTTGGCCAGCTATGCTCTGTAGGTGGTGATTTTACTGATGGACACAGTTGTGTCTATTATACGTAAGCATAGAAGGCCGCAATGCTCCTTTCTTACATTAGATATGACAGAGTTAAAATCACAGCAAAAATTTAAAAAGATTGGCTGAAAGTAAAATTTGCTCTAGATATTTGCTTTAGCAGTTTTCCATGACTCCTGAATAGAACAGGTTATCTAAGGAATCTAGGATTACCTGTGACTGTTTTGTGGGGCAGCAAATTCTCCTCTAATGTCTTCTCCTGAGAGAAGAAATGTTGACAGGGACTGCCAGATAAAGGATAAAAGCTGGACCGTCACAGCTTTCTTTACACTGCCCAGTTCTCAAACTGTAACCTGCATTAGAATTATCTGAAAGGCTCCCCGAAGTAGATTGCCAGGACCCATACCCCATCCTAAGTTTCTGATTCTGTTGCAGAAACACCAGAGGATAAGTCTAGGTCCTCTAGTTCCAGCTGCTCACTACACAGAAAGCCAATGATTAAGATGACCAGTTTGCCAAGAAAGAAGGCTTTAATTGGGTGTTGCAGCAGAAGCGATGGGAGCTCAGTCTCAAATTCATCTCCCTAACCAAATAAAACTGGGGTTTATATAGGAGGGAAGGAATGTAGCAATGTGTAAGAAAACAGGAACTAGGGAGGAACAAGGAAACAATCATGAGGAATGAGGGATCTGACATCTTATTGTCTGGATGCCATGATCTGGTGAAATTCAGTTCTTTGATCCTTTTTTTGGTGAAGCTTGAGAGACCTTTCTTGAGGAAGGAACTTAGATAAACAAATGTAAGATTCAGGCTTTAAGACCAGAAGGGTCAATTTCTATGTTTATCTGAAAAACAAAAACAAAAAGCTGTCTGTGGGACTATTGAGTTGGTTTGAATTCCATAGCTCTAGAGTGGGGTCTAGTTGTCAGGTGATGTTCATGTTGCTGGCCAGAGGGGGGTGGGGCAAAATTGAGGCACACCCATGTATGATCTGTGCTCATCCAGTCTGGATGTTTTTATGTGTGTTGCAAACACTATTCCACTTTAAGCAAGCCAAGTCATCTCTTCCCATTTGCCCAACGTTAAATGTTTTGTTGATGCCAAAGCACATGATGAAAAATGCTAAATTATAGATATTGCTATTGAATGGCTGGGACTTGGGTTTCTAAATCTCCCCACTTCAAGAGAAGGTTGGAAGGAAATAAAATTGTGATGGTTGATGAAGGGATTTTATGAAAGAGGCCGTTCCTTTTGGGCAGGACTACTGTCATTGTAGTATTAAATATTGGACTCAGCAAAAGAAGGATCATGTTCCTTCTTTCCCCAACTATTCTCCACTTACCTGGGCTTTAACATATACGAATAGTCCCTGATGTTAAATCCATATGTCCTTGGAGACACTGACTTAAAATAATTATCTGGGGAAAGACGTTCACCAGTAAAGGTCTGTGTCCTTTTGTGGGACTTGAAGGTAGCAACTTGGCAGCTTCCCAATGATGAAATGCAGTTTCAGGATAGAAATTAAGTCTAACGGAGGTAGGAGACCAGCAGGACATATTTTCTGGTCACGACTCTGCTGACCAAAACAGGATCTGGTCCAGACAGGATAAAGTGAAGAAACCAGCAGGAACCAGCAGATGGTGATGAAGTTTATCTCTACCTGCCCTCATTGCTCATTAGCATGAGACACTCCCACCAGTGCCATGACAGTTTACAAATGCCACAGCGACTACCCAGAAGTTACCACTCCTTTCCATGGCAATGACCCAGAAGTTACCACCCCTTTCCATAAAAATGACCTAGAAGTTGCCATCCCTTTCCAAGATAGTGCTAAATGACCAATCCCTCAATTTGCATTGACCTGTTCCTTAATTTGCATGTAATTGAAAGTAGGTTTACTAGAGTATAAATGCGATTGCCAAGAACCCATATGTTGCTGACTCTGGGCGCACTGCCTGTGAGTTAGCCCTGCTCTGCAAGGAGCGGTACTGTTGAATAAAAACTTGCTGCCTAATACCACCGGTTTGCCCTTGAATTTTTTCCTGGGTAAATCCGAGAACCCTCCTGGGCTAGGCCCCAATTTTCAGGCTTTCCTGTCCTGCATCATAATAAGTCAGCTGTTTAGGAATAGGCAATGGAGTCTCATATTAAAGTATAGCAAAGTGGTTAATAGAAAATAATGGAGATATGAAAAACAGATACTCAATCCTACTCTATAATTCAAGCAATTGAACTTGGAGCAGCAAGTTTCTTTCTGTCTATCAGATTGGCAAAAATTAACCCATTTAATTCAGTATTGACTAGGTTATGCTGCGTGAGGTTCCCTTCCACACTGCTACATGGGAGTGTGTGTTGGGACAGTATTTATTTTTTATTTTTTATTTATTCTTTTTGAGACGGAGTCTCACTCTGTCACCTATGCTGGAGTGCAGTGGCGTGATCTAGGCTCACTGCAACCTCTGCCTCCCAGTTTCAAGCAATTATCCTGCCTCAGCCTCCTGAGTAGCTGGGATTACAGATGCACACCACCACACCAGCTAATTTTTGTATTTTTAGTATAGATGGGGTTTCGCCATGTTGGCCATGCTGGCCTCAAACCCCTGACCTCAGCTGATCTGCCCGCCTTGGTCTCTTAAAGTACTGGGATTATAGGTGTGAGCCACCATGCCCAGCCTGGAACAATATTTTAGAAGTCATATGAGTAATAATTATTAATAATTATCAAACTTAGAATGCACATGCTCTTTGATGGTCATGGAATGTAACTTCCATGAATTTATTTTGTGGAGATAATTGCAAAATTGTCTACAAGGATGCCTATTGAAGTGCTATTTAGAGTCATAATTAGGGATTGATTAACTTCATATTAAAGCTACATGACATGCACCAATTAAAAAAATGGTATCTCTTTACTTGATGGTTGTCCTTTTTTATTTGGAAGCCCAACATTGAACCTATAACTATATTTGAAGATTCCTGCCTTAGTTGTCAGGCCCACATTTACTATAGAAGGAGAAAATTCTGGAAACTCACTTTTAAAGCTTCCCTTTACTGTGACATGGGCATAGGTCTTAGACTTTTCCACTCAGAGTGAATTGCCACAAACTTTAAATTGGAAGCTTGTGATGTGAAGTATCAAGGGCTGCACAAAATCCATTCCCATCAGGGTGGTGACAGAGGTGGCAGCTTGTTCTTCCTTCAGGGGTAGCAGGGGCAATGTTTCTGGCAGCAGCATCCGGGGTCAGTGACTGTCATGTCGGTTGAGGAAGTAGCAGCAGTGGCCACACCCAGAGGTGGTGCCTTTAGCAGAGCAGCTCAAGAATGAAGTTTGGGAGTAGTTCCCATTGTGACGTCTCCAGCTGTTGTTCTCACGCCATCTCATTCAGAAAGCTCCCCAGGTACTTTACATAAATGCCATTATGCCTTAGTCAGCTAGATTTCTGTTGCTTACAACTGGCAACCTTGCCTGGTGCAATCTTTATGTATACATAGTGCAAAATCTCGAAGATACAGTTCATGAAAAGCAAGATGCAGAATAATGAGAAGAGTATAATCACACATGGGGCAAAAGAGGATATGTCTTTGTATATGATTACACATTTCAAGATAGAAGGGTATACAAAAAATTATTAATAATGTTTTTTACTTTTCATATTGAACAAATCTTCTGTATTATGGTATTGTGTTTTTTATTGCTACATAGCAATGTGTTGTATAGTTCAATAAAACAGTAGATAAATAATATAAAGTGGTACCCAGTGTCCTGACTTGACCACAGAATTGTAAGATATTTTATTCCGAGGTTTTTAATTCTCTGGAGCTCCTATTACTTTCATATGAACTGAGTTTTCTTTGGAAGGCCTGGTGGACATTAACCAGAGCTGGACCACGGTGATGCCCACCTGTGCTGAACAGCTTTGCTATGGCATGTCTCCTGGTATCGGCAGAGAAAAACTCACTGCAGGGTAACTTCCAACCCTTTAAGTACCACGGGGCCAGCATTGGACAGTAACACAGGCTCAGCTGTCTTGCCTACAAGGTGGAGTCTCCCCTCAATGAGCGAGACCCACCTTCACTGGACCCAGTCTGGCTGGAAAATATGACCTCAATGTCATGGAAAGAGCAATGCTCTCCTGTGTGGCTTCCTAGACCTGCCACATATCCATATTTGGAGCGGATGGAAATACAATTATTTGGACAACTTCAGGACAGATGAGTGAATTCTGTACGTAGAGAATAAAACACATGTAACAAATCGAGGTTAGCAGGTCATATGCTCTGCGAAGGCTACAGTGAAAGATTCTTTCCCCTTGTCTGTGCTGTGAGAATTCACAGAGGGCAAAGGGCATCGGCTTCACAGGCAGACCAACTTGAGTCTGAGTCCTTGCTCTGCCTCATCTGGGTTAATGGATCTCAGAACTTCAACTGTAAAAAAGAAAAATAATGCCTAGTTCATAGAGTTGTCATGAAATTTAGAGATGATACATGTAAATTCCCTAACACAGATCTAGAACATGATGGGAGCTCAATGAATAGTCCTTACTCCCAGTGCTATCCCCGAGATATCTCTCAAGTTCTCATGAGAGTTAGTAGGGAAATGGGCTCTGGAGGATAACATTTTCGTTACAGAACACATATACTCTGTAATATAAGAATTTGTGTTTACAGACATGACAGATAACTTTTGGAAGCTTGAAATACAGGGAAATTGTATGATCTCAATTTCCCACACCATTGCTCTTAAAACTCTCAGTTTTCTCCCAAATATAATGGATGGATTTCTGAAAATTTTGAAATTTTGAAACATTTATGCTTGACAATACCGCAAATTATGTTTTCCCCAAATCATGGTCAAATAATTTTTTTGTCAATCCTAGTGTGAAATGGCACAGAAAATCATAAATGTCTTTTTTTCTCCAAACTGTCTACCTCTGAAATATATTCTATTTTTCAAGCTTTAATAAAGGCTTTATTGAACCTATTAATAAAGTGTTATTAATAATTTGGCTTCCATTCTTATAAGTATCATAATCTTGCAAGGTGGTTTAGGGTAGATGAAAGCTCATCTTTTGGCTCCAAATGATGTGCCGAGCATGGGAAACAGCGTTTTGCCTTACTAAACAACCACCTTCTAGAGTGGAAGTTACAATAGGTCATCGTGGTGCTATATAAACCTGTCATCTTTAGAATTTTTAGATTAGAATCGGGATGTATAGCCATATTTTAAAATGTACATTTAGGCACAAATCAATTCAGATGTTAGTTTCGAATTCTGAATGGAGTCTCTGTGGATGTGGCTGTGTGTGCCGTGAGTGGTGGTAGAATCCTGTTAGAAGGGTGTTAAATAGTTTTCACAGCTTCATAAGGAGTGTCGCTGCTCTAGGGCTCTAGCATGTAACCAAGTTGAATAATTGATGTCTTATTATGACTTACAGAAAATCTTTTCTAACTCTTAAATTGCCTTATTGAGAATATGTGTCACAAGTTCCAAAGCAACCAGAACCCAGAAAGTCTCTATTTCTTTCTTACAACATTGAATCTTTTATTAAAAAAAACCATATATGTAATATCATTTCAATAAAATTAAAAATGTAAACAAAGATATAGAGTTAAAATATATCTCCCTGTCTTCTAGTTTCTGTTGTAACTCCCCCCTATACGTATAAACCCAAATTACATTTGCATATAAAAACAAACATACATTCATATTCTCATTTTTCTTTCATTTTAGCACAACAGGTAGCACATTTTACGTACTATTCTAAACCTTGATTTTTTCACTTAATATACCTTGGGAGTTTTAAAATAATGTTATATAAATGATACACTTCTTGTGTTAGTTCAGGTGCTCTGAGAAGCGGAGGCCAAGATAGTATCCAACATGTAAGAATTACAGTATGAAATGTCTGTAAGGGAAAATACTAAGTGACCATGAGAGGCTGGAAGACTTGTCAGACCACAGTGCAAATCTGACTCTGAGCGAAAGAGAAGGGAGGAAAGCTGAGTGGTGCTTCGTTTTGTGGGGCTATGATGGAATACTCGAGACTGTGTAATTTATAATAAACCGGAATGCCTTGGCTCACAGTTCTAGAAGCTGGGAAGTCCAACATCAAGGCATTCACCAGTTTGGTGTCTGGTGAAGGCCTGGTGAACTCTGCATTTTCTGCATGGAAGACACATTGTTTCTCATGTGGCGGGGGTGGGCGGGAGAGCCAAGAGAGAGCTCACTCATGAAAGTCCTTTGGTTAAGGCATTAAACCATGTATGAAGGCAGAACCCTAATGACCTAGACACTTCTTACTAGGCCCCACTTACCGACATCAGCACACTGGGGCTTAAACTTTAAGATGAGTTTTAGAGGGAACAAACATTCAAACTCTACCAAGTGGATGTATCTTAGACTGTAATCCAGTTTGATAAGACTGTCCTGGAGCCCTCAGGAGAGCCACCTGTCAGAGAAATCCCTCATCTCTCAGGAATGGGCGTGCCTCAGTGTTCCTGCCACGTTCATTGGCTGGGAGCAACCTAAGGATGCATACACTCCTAGGAAAGTCCTAAATGGATTTCCGAACACAGCAGCTGTGGGCCTCCGTCAGTTGCATGCCCTGTAGTTAAAGGTCTGTAAGGCATTTTTATATCAGAAAGCCTATGTTGTTTTCAGAGGTTTTTTCCATTGACACTGTGTTAGGCCATCCTTTCATTGCTGTAAAGAATTATGTGAGACTAGATAATTTATAAGAAAATAAGTTTAATTGGCTCACCATTCTCCAGGCTATACAGGAAGCATAGAGGCATCTTTTTCTGGGGAGGCTCAGGAAGCTTCCAATCATGGTGGAAGGCAAATGGGGAGCACACATCACATGGCAGAAGGAGCAAGAGAGGAGAGGGTGCCACACAGTTTTAAACAGTCAAATCTCACGAGAACTCACTCACTCTGGTGAGGGCAGCACCAAGAGGATGGTGCTAGACCACTCATGAGAAACCACCCCCATAATCTGGTTGCCTCCCCCCAGGCTCCACCTCCAATACTGGAGATTACAATTCAACATGAGATTTGGGTGGCCACATATCCAAATTGTACCAGGCACCTTGTTGTCCAGAACCTGGGCATATGATCTTCCTTACTTGGAAAGGAGTCTGGGAAATTGTGGAACTGAGCACGCTGTTTGGGGCTCAGCATTTGGTGTCACAAAAAAAGCTGGGGTACCATTAGCAAAAAATACCAGGGCAATTGGTGTCAGTGACTGCAACACACTTAATTAAAGTTTGTTAAATGAATTAACAAAGGTTTTAAGAGCTGACATTAGAGCTCCACAACATCTTCCAGGCTCCTCCTTGGAATAAGATGCACACTCACCATTAACCACCTCAGTTTGCATATGTCCTCCAATGAAAGAGAGAGGGACAAGAACAAACAACAACACATACCTCCTCCACCCCTATCAAAACAACTGTTCTAAAACGTTAGCTTTCCCAAAGCATTTTCACACCTCACCATCACTCAATGTCTACATTGCTAGATTTCTACATTGGAGACTTTTCATTATTGTTTACAGGAATCTAGTCTTCCTTGTTTGCACTTACAAATCAATAAATTTAGGCTATATATACATACATATATATAAATATATATATGTAGAGAGAGATAGAGAAAGGCCTAGGCTTCAGTGCACTGGCATGATTACAGTTCACTGCAGCCTCAACCTCCCTAGATCAAGTAATCCTCCCACCTCAGCTTCCCAAGTAGCTTAGGCCACAGGCATGCACCACCATTCCAGGCTATTTTTTTTTTTTTTAATTTTTTTTGTGGAGATGGAGTCTCCCTATCTTGCCCAGGCTGGTCTTAAACTCCTGAGCTCAAGTGATCCTCCTGTCTCGGCCTTCCAAAGTGCTTGGATTACAGGCCTGAGCCACTGCACCCGACTGATAAATATTTTTTTAATCAATAGAATAGGATAGACTTGAGTCCAAACTCCCCAGATTAGCCTCCAGAGCCCTCAAACCTCATTCTCCTCACTTCCCTGCTTGAAGACACTGCCACATTTGCTTCTTCTTTTTCCTTGGGCTTTTGCACGTGATGTACCCACTGCTAGAAATGGGCTTCACATGCAGGGGACATTTGTATTTTTAAGGTCTCAGTGAGTCAAATGTCACCTTCATGAGAGGGCTTCTCTGACCACCTCATTTAAATTGATACTCGTCATGCACAACCGTGTTACACTATCCCCTTAGTTATTTCCTTCATAGTTTGTTTTTTACACTCCAAAAAATTATTTTGTATGTTTCTTTTTCTAACTTTAAAAAATCTTTCTACCTTTCCCCCTCCCTCTTTTGTTAAATTATGTATCCCAGTAATTAGACTAGTGCCTCAAAGAGACTTAGTAAAATTGTTTTGGAGAAAAGAATGGATAGTTATCCTATTTTATGGAAAACTGACATTCAGAGATACTATGACTGGCCCAAGTTTCTGCATCTAGCAAGTGGCAAAGTCTTAGTTAGTCTTAGGCAGTAGGATATGGTATTAAGAGCAGGATATGGCATTAAGAGCATGAACTTCAAGATAAGACTCCCAAGATTGGATTTCCAGCTCTGCCACTTACTCATTGCATATCTTTGAATAAATTAGTTTCTTTAACCTCAGTTTCCTTAACCTTAAAATAGGAATAAGAATATTAACACTTACTCATTAGGATGTTATAGTTCTTAAATGTCAACATGTAGCCTAGTGCTCAACGTGTAGTGACTTCTCAGTAACCACGAACGGGTATTATTGAGCATTCTGTTTCTGCAGGCCAGATGTCTTCAAGATGCTACAGCTCCTTCAGTTTGGGAGCTGTGTGTTTTCATGCTGCTGGTGGTAATAAAGGTAGGAATGAGGTGTTACATTGTGAAGGAGATAGAAGCAGAAAAGGACCAACAAGTATAAGTTCATTAATTGCTGGGCCCCATCGGGCGAATAACTGAGTTTCATTCTGTTGTGAGCTCTGGATATTCAGACGCCTGTGCCTGGTATTTTTTAACCTCTGCAACACATAATGCACAAGGCTGGCCCAGGTTTGGGGTGGTTCCACCTTGAATGGGCCTGCAATAATCAGTCAGCTCTGTTTGAGCCCGGGCCACTACCCAGGTGAGAGCATTCCTGCGCAAGCAAGTTGGATATTTTCAAGCGCTTCTAGAAATGAGATTCCATCTCTTCCTTGAATAACATCAGAAACTCATAGCAAGATACAGTAAATTCCAGCAAGATGCCTTTGATTTCTCTATCACCTGCCTGGATTTTGTAGATCGGACTAACATTCTGAAGGTCTCTGGGTGACTTTTTAATGATACGATTCAGTTTTAATAGGTAGTTTCTAATCTGGCTATCAGGTGCTAGTGTTACTGAAACAGTGCAGTGTTTGCAGCTCACCCCTTGTGTTTGGCATCAATTCTGAGATGCATCTGCGGGTCAGTGACATTGATTTCTATGAATTGTTTTATTCTTGTCGGAATCGATCCATCAGCCAGTGGCCACCTCATCTTTGGATGCGACTTCATCTTGTCTCCCTCATCTCACTTCTCTCTAGCCCCTCCAGCCTGTCAGGAAAAAACAGGTTACCTTGGAGACAGGACATTTAGAAAATGTATGTAACCACTACACCTGATTCAGTTATTAGATATGTGATTCTCTATACTTAGTTTAAAAATCCTTAGAAAGGGTCGTAATGGATTTAAAAATACAGAAATTTTTTTTTTAGACATGGAGACACTATGTCTAAAAATGTTTATTAAATATTTTCCCCATTTAACAAATAGGATAAACAATTGTTTGGTTGCTCCAAGAAGCCATTTTAGTTCAGAGAAGAAATACATAGATGAAAGAACTCCTTAAGGTTCCTTTCTGCCCATAGAGCTCGAGAAAGTGAGTTTATACTGGGACAGAAGCCTATACAAGTTTTGGCTCTTTTATTCCACTACTTTGATAAATACCATATGCCACAGTTTTTCTCTTTTTCTAGAGATAAAAGGGAAATGGGGTTTTTTTTTTGGTAATTTTAAATTTTTAAAAGCACTTCTTTTACCATTTTAGCATTTTTGTGTAGAAATACACATATAGGGTTTTCATACATATGTATTAAACACACATATACATTTACCCTATTGGTGGACATGACACTGTTATTCTCATGAGCTTTTCTCTTCGTTCTCTTCCTTAAAGGGTGACTTTTTCTTCTACTGCTTGTGTATTAGCAACTGACCAGTGGCCATTTTCCAGAATAAGAGACTTTTCAGAGTCAAATGCTTATAGAACCATAAATATCAGACCATAGCAGCATGCCAAGAATTTTCTGGCATGATGAAAGGAGGGTGAAGCTTCCAGCTACACACAGGGTTGTTTATACAGCCCAGGGAATGCCTAAGTTAACTCTGCTTCTGCAAGGGGATTGACCCTGCAGGCTGTAAACTATTAACCACAGTGTTCCTTGAACCACAAGGAATAAGCACAGATCTCATTAGGGAGCTTTGTGCTTTAATTCTTGTCATTGAGTCTGCAATTGACCCTACTGTGTATTCCATTCAGTACTTCAATGTAAGGTCATTAACAACTAAGGGTGAAGGCCTGAACCATGATCCCCTAAATAAGTAACTTGGGCTTAAATGCAGAGCCATGGGAACTTCCTCACCTACCCTTTTAATGGATACTTTGGTGGAAACTGAAGCCCTACAATTTTCTCCATAGTCTGCATCTTTCTCTATGCAAAAGGCATTTGATCTCCTTTCAAAATTACTTTTACTGAGATGAAGAAAAAAAAGCTATATGAGAAGGAAGAATTCAATTCCATCCAGCGAGTTAAGGTAGTACATTTTCTGCAGACTTTATTGTTTCTCACTGCTTTAAGGAAGAGAGAGAGGGCTTTACTATTCATGGCAGACTCAGTCAATACCCAGCAGGCACAACACTGGGCATTTTACGTATTTCCTTCTGCTTATTCTTCACAGGACACTTTCAGTTAAATTTTAATCTATCCATTTTATTGATGGGTAAATAGAGTCCTAAAATAGTTAACTTGTCCAAGTAGAAAGAAGCTAGAATTAAATAAATTTACCTGAGCACACTGCCAAGCTTCTTCTACTAAACCACACTGCCTGCCACAATTAGCATGCAGGTTTGTCTCCAAGACCATGCTCATTTTCTTCCCCTTCATCTCTCCCGTCTCCAACTCTTTTCTCCTCTCTCTTTGACCCTTTTTTCTTCTTTCTTTGTCTCTATTTTGTTTACCACATATTTCAAGCCTACTAAAATATTAGGAAATAATATATAAGATATCCATGTACTGCCCAAAACCAGAGTTCATAAATATTAACATTTTGTCATGTTTCCTTTAGATTTTAAAAATATAATCAAAACATTATATATTTGATTAAGGTGTCCCATTTCATTCCTTTCTCATCTTCCAGCAAGTGAATATTATCCTGAATTTAGTATACACTGCATTTTTTTTTTTAAGATGGAATTTCCCTCTCCGTTGCCCAGGCTGGAGTGCAGTGGCGCGATCTCGGCTCACGGCAACCTCCGACTCCTTGGTTCGAGTGATTCTCCTGCCTCAGCCTCCCGAGTAGCTGGGATTACAGGCATGCACCACCACGCCCAGCTAATTTTTTTGTATTTTTACTAGAGACGAGGTTTCACCATGTTGGCCAGGATGGTCTCGATCTCCTGACTTCGTGATCTGCCCGCCTTGGCCTCCTAAAGTGCTGGGATTACAGGTGCGAGCCACTGCACCCAGCCACTGTATTCTTATAGTCCCTATTTATATCATCACAGCATATGTATTTATTCAAAAACAACATATATTTTTGCAATATTTATTATTATTCTGTGAGATTTAAAATTTTACATGGTGATGTTATACAGCAGGTATTTTTCACATCTTAAAAATACATGCTATTATTTAGAGATTTTTTAATGTAAATGTAGTTCTAGTTTATTTATAGATGTACAATGATTACATATAGAATACATAAATATTTAATTATATAATTATAAAGCAATTTATTTATACATTCTCCTACTGATAGACACTTAGATTATGCACAGAATTTTCCTATTAAAAATGGTACATGTTCAACACATTTTGCATGATTCCTTGTGCCCATGTCCAAGTTCCTCTAAGGTTGATAATTGAAAGTGGACTTGCTGGATGATAGGGAATGGATATCTTTAACTTTACCAGATATTGCCAAATAGCCTTACAAAAGGGTAGCAGTTTATACACCTCTACTAGCAATGCATGAGAATTCTCATGTGTCCATATTCTTGCAAACCATTACTACTATTAGACTTCTTTTTTTTTTTTTTTTGACAGAGTCTCCCTCTGTCGCCCAGGCTGGAGTGCAGTGGTGCGATCTCGGCTCACTGCAAGCTCTGCCTCCTGGGTTCACGCCATCCTTCTGCCTCAGCCTCCCGAGTAGCTGGGACTACAGGTGCACACTGCCACGCCCGGCTAATTTTTTGTATTTTTAGTAGAGATGGGGTTTCACCGTGTTCTCCAGGATGGTCTCAATCTCCTGACCTTGTGATCTGCCCGCCTGGGCCTCCCAAAGTGCTGGGATTACAGGCTTGAGCCACCGTGCCTGGCCTATCAGACTTCTTAATTACTCCTAATCTTCAGGGTATAAAATAGAATCTCATGTATTTAAATCTGTGTTTCTTTAAGTACAAACACAGTTAAAATCTTTTCATAAATATGATGGCTTTCCTCATATACCTGTTCATATACTTTGTGGGTTCCTTTTCTTTTGTACTATTTTTATTTTTCTTGTGATTTGTAGGAGTTAAATATTTTGGATATCAATTTTTCATAAAGAATACATAATGGAAATGTGTCCTCTTCTGTTCCTTGTACATTTAATTTGTTTATGGTGTCCTTTGTTATACAGAAATTTTACATTTGAAAATAGTCAATCTTACCAAAACCTTGTTTTGGGTTTGTTTGTGTGTGTGTGTGTGTGTGTGTGTGTTGGTTTTGCTTAAAAAGTAATTCTCAGTTTTTACTTCCTTATATAGGCCATCAATCCATCTAGAATTAATTTTCTTGTATGACACGAGATGAGGTTGTAACTTTATCTTTTTTCCCCATGATTAGCCCTTAGTTCCAGCATGATTCATTGAAAAATTAGTCCTCTACCCAGTAATTTGTTCTGCCTCTTTTCTCCTAGGTAAAGAAGACTGCTGCTCTGCACAATTCCAAGCGGCACCATTCACATCATTTTCAAGATGAATGGCACAATTCTGGAGCACATAGAATATAATGTAAATGGCATCCCTTGGAACTATGCAATGTGGCAGCCCTGTATAAATTTCTAATGTATGTGTTTGTGTATTTGTTTTCCAAGGCTGTCAAAAAAAATTACCACAAACTATGTGAGTTACAACAACAGAAATTGTCTTACAGTTCTGGAATCTTACAGTTCTGGAGGTGAGAAGTTCTAAATTCAGGTGTTGCAGAGCCTCGCTTTATCCGAACCTCTGATCGTGCTGGCCATCTTGATATTCTTGGCTTACAGATGCATCACTGTAGTGTCTGCCTCCATCATCGTGTACCATTTTCCTGTGTGTCTCCATGTCTTCATGTGGCCTTCTGATAAGAATACCAGTCTTTGAATTAGGGCTCACCCTTATTTAGTATGACTTAACTATTAATATTTACATCTGCTCACTATTTCTGAACAAGGTTACATTCTCTGGTTCTGAGTGGGCATGAATTTGGCTGGGGGTATGGGGCACTGTTCATACCAGTAGAGTTTGTTTGTGGGTAGTTTGTCTCCATATCATTGGCTTATTTGTTCACATCTGTGCCAATACAAACTTATCTTCATTACTAAGACTTTATGATAAGTCTTTACATATGGTAGAAGAGTCCTCAGCTGTCTCATATCTTATTTTTCTTCAAACTTTTCTTGGCTTTTCTGTGCCCTTCAGGAAATGTAGAATTCCTTTTTGGAATTTTTTGTTGGATTTTTTGTTAATGTTGAGGTTAGTTTGGAAAATATTGACCTCTTCATGATATTGTGTGTGAAGAACTTTACTTGTTTATCTTTTCAACCTTAAATATAAGTTTATAATTTTCTCCATACATGTTTTTCACCTTATTTGTTAATATTTTTCTCTATATAGCTATTATTTTTGTTTCTCTCATGAACGAATACTTGTTATTGTTTCTTTCCTATCTGATTGTTGCTGGCATTCAGAAACACAGTTGTTCTTTGTGTAGTTATCTTGTATCTAGTATCATTGTTGAATTTTCTTATTATTTATAATCATTTATTTCTAGAGTATCTCTGATTTTCTATATTGAAAGTCATTTTGTCTGTAAAGAATAATTTCACTTTTCTTTCTGAATCTTGATATATCATTCCATTTTTTTTCTTATCTTTTTGCATTGGCTGGGACCTCCAGGGAAGTTTTGCACAGAGGCAATGACAGTGCACATTATTTTATTCCCTAACACACATTTTTACAATAATATTTTACTGCCCAGAGATTTTGTGTTGCCATAGTAATGATTCATAATCAAGTCTACATGTTATTTATCTCTGTTTCTGCCTTCTCCAGTCCTTGGCTATCCCCAACTTATAGAATTCAGTTATATCTATTTCTCTACAACCAAGTCCAGAAATATATTATAATGCCATTCCCAGAACTTGGTGAGCTGGAAATTAAATTGTCCCAAGCCTGTGGTATAAGCCTCTGATCCTTGGTCTTTTCCTCTAAAACCCTCTGTTTTTTGAGAAACAAACTGCTGAAAACTGATCCTTGCCTGAGTCCTCTCATTCTGGCCCAGTGTCCTATTAATCTTTGCCAATTCTTCCACTTTAGGGCATGGACTAAGGATATAGACCCACTGCAAACCAGAATTATCTCTTGCTATGTGGATTCTACTACCTATACTGCCCATATTGCTACACATTTCCCCAGTGACTAGACTAGCAATTATTAGCTATATATTTTTTTATCTGTAACATACCAGAGGGCTAAAAACAGTGAATCACTATGACAATAAATAGCTACTGATGAATAGCTACTGGCAGGGAGGTGGGTGTACCAAAATCTCTGGAGGACTAAGAATAGCTAGAAAAATGCCCCCAATATCCCCAGGCAATTCCAACATGCCACCTTCTTCTTCCCTTATTTAAGAATCACTGACCTTGAGAAACATATTTTCTAGTTTTACCCACTGAGTCTTAGTCCTTCAGTAACAAAACCCACTTGAATAGAGCCATAGTTCTCCGTGCCTCCTTAGATGTCATGATTAAACGACTGTAGAAACTTTCCCTCTCCCACTAAACCAAGTTTATTCCTGTTACAGCCCATCTCCTCTAGGTGCTTTCAAGGCATCACAAGTCTGTAAGGGAGCTTTTGTAGTTGTTGGCAATAGTTAGAGAAATCATTTAAAAAGTCATCATTTACAAAGAAACACACTAAAATGATAATCTATACAAATGCTGCACTAAAAATATCATTAAGTAATAAACAATTATTTTGAATTGATAAGATTCTTTCTATCCTTGATCTCACTCTTATTACTGTATTATCATATATAACGAGCAGCAGCCACTCTGAAAATCAGTTTAGTGTCTTCCTTCTTTTCAATGTATACTTCTTAATCATGTTTTCCTATGTTTCTGCAGTATCAAAGCAAGTCTAACAAATCCAATCATTAAAACCCAGATACAATATTTTGATACATTTGAGCAGTCTTGAGTACATTTACACCAAAGCAACACAGAAAAACACTCCGTTATTGAGCATGTAATTGCAGTTAAATAAAGCTTTTTTCTTTTTAAAATAAAAATAATTAACCCAGTAGCTTTTATATTACAGCCTGAAAGTGATGTTTTTTGTTTGGTCGATTTCAATTTTCTAAAAAAGATAAATCTCATTAGAATCTTAGCTAAGGAAACACACAAAGGTGAAAGAACAAAACGAGCTGGACAAATATGACATTTTCTGAATAATATTAAGATATATGTCTCTTGGCTCATCTATAAAGGAAACTGTTAGGGTGACAACTGCAGAGGCAGAATCTTTTCCCACTTAATACCCTCCTGGTTTTCAAGGGGATAAGCCTGAGTTTCAGAGCCAGTTCTACAACTTACCAGCAGAATATCCCAGAGAAATGTTTTAACAGTATCTCACAGTATCTCTTTCCTTACAGACACATTGAGGATGACTGAAATTCTGTCTTAGTGGACGATCATAAAGATTAGAGATCATTTATAAAAACACCTTGGCACACAACAGGTATTCAATCAATGATATTGTCTTTCCACCCTTGTTAAAGGAATATAATTCAGTTGACATTTTCTTTTATTTAAAGATTTGAATCTGAATCAAATCCATCATACATGTATTGAATGCCGGCTACATTTAAGAAACTAGGCACTAAACCAGAGAGAAAAGATATGTAAAATGCTGTCCATTTCCTGATTGTTTATCCTAGTCATAGGGGACAAAGTCAAGACCCGTAACAAGATAACTGACAATCCAAAAGCATAAGTGAGTGCTTAATAGATGAGTTGCACATTGTCATCCACAGTAAATATATACCAAACAAATAAATGAATGAGTTAAGAGGAGAGAGAAGGGCTTTGTCCTCAGTTGGCCCTGGGAGTTTTTTTAATGGGTTAGAATTTCAAATTGAAATCTTAAGTAAGAATTGGCTTGGATAGACAGATGTAAAGAAGAACATTCTTTCCAGCAAGAGTGCAAAATTATAAGTTCAATTCAAGAAACTGCAAGCAAATCAGTTTGGCTGAATACAACAAAACAACTGTTTTTATGGCCTATTCATAAAAAAGTGAAACACCTTTAACTACAGTCATATGCCCCAATAACAATGTTTTGGTTCACAGCAGACTATACATATGACAGTGGTCCCATAGGACTATAGTTCCATATTTTTACTGTACCTTTTCTATGTTTAGATATGTTTAGAGACACAAATACTTGCCATTGTGTTATAATCACCTACAGTATTCTGTACAGTAACCTTCTGTGCAGGTTTGTAGCCTAGATATAGCAATAGGCTATACCACATAACCTATGTGTGTAGTAAGCTATATCATCTAGGTTTGTGTAAGTACACTCTATGGTATTTGCACAATGATGAAACAGCCTAACAGCACATTTCTCAGAATGTATCCCTATAGTTAAGCAACTTATGACTGTAAATGGAAGGCACATTCTCTGGAAAGCATTTTAAATACATCTGGAAAGTCACACTTTGGAAGAAATAGATAAACAATTACTTTGACCTAATAGGTTAACTTTCTTTTAGAATTTTCTTTTATTTAAGTAAAAATGAATAGAAGACTAGCCAAAAACCCAGTTTGAAATCAATAATTAAACCAGTCTATGATTATATAATAATAAGCCTATGACTTTCACCTTGGAGGTATGCCATGTTCTTTTGCTCCTACCAAATCTGCCCTTGGCCAAAGTCATCTTCTCTCAAAAGAGCAAAAGTTCTATTTTTGCCATTTCTGATATTGCTTTCATGAGATCACCAGTGTCTATGCCAAGAATGCTTTATTATTTTCTTTCAAAATTGCCACTCATCAAGGTGCTACACACAGCTGGATTTTTTGTGTAGATGGGAGAACGTTTCTCCACCTGACTCTGAAGCATACATTATTTCTTGGAACCAAAACAATACTGCTTGTGCTCAGCATCTGACTTTCTCAAAGCTCGGAGTTTCTCAAAGTTTCTCAAAGCAGCCCTTTCAATATTTCTTTCTTTCTTTAGCTTCTGCAAGCAACTCTCAAATGATTCTCTCAAACAAAATTGAATGCTTCCAATAAATAGACAGATGGACAAATGCAAGCAACACAAAATAAACCCTGTTTGTTTCACAGAATCAAACAACAGTTCAGGCACAGTGCTTTCTTTATCCATTTACAGACAAAGAACATGAGATGACCCTTGTCCTCAAGAATTTTTACCTCTTCCTTTCAGTTACCCCTAAAAGGCTTAAAATAATACGGAGTTGGCTCTGGCTTGGCCTTTGTTCACCTGTATTACAAACAATTCGGTTTGCTTATTTTAGAATAAATAAGTTAGAAAAGCATTTAGTGCATGCATAACTCAGAAACTCATGCAAGGGATTTAAATAAAACAGTTTTTCCAAATGTAAAGTCTATACCTCGAAAAGAAAAGAGGTACGTTTTTAAATAATTGTGGGTTTTTCCCCAGCTTCTATCTTTAAAGTTCCCCACAAAATTAGGATCAAAGTTACTACCAATGTACATCAATATATTTAGTTAAATTAGAATTTTTCTCCTATGCAATATCTGGGTTACTTCTTTGGCTTTCAAATGTTAAATTTCAGCAAGAGTCTAGGAGATAATTGTAGAGATGATACTAAATCAAGGTGATAAGGACCTGAAGGAGTTAATGGAGTTTCTAATATTGCTAAAATCATGGCTCTGTTGTGGTAGCATTTATTTTTAAGATACTACTAGTCCAAAAAAGTTATAGAAAGGCTTCTGAAAAGTATCTGCAGCAATTTTTTAAAAAGACAAAATAAAACAAACAAACAAAAAAACCAAAAGAAATAATCCAGAATTCACCACTCTGTCTTCCACAGAATCTACATTAAGAAAAATGTCTGGGTATTGAAACATCCTTTGAAATATTAAAAGAGTGATATGTATTATTTGGTTAAATTGCAAGTATCAGGAAGAAGAACCAGTAATAAGGAAGATGCTCACTGCTCATTCTTCTTGTGACAATAAACTCAAATGAATCATTGCATGATAGCAGAAGGTAGAGCTTCAGTTTATCATAGAAATGCTCTTAATTAGACTTGCTACACCAGTGTATGTCTCATCTGAATTGCCCATGTATTATTGATAAACTTTATTGGGTTATTTTACATATCATGTATTCATCTTGGTCTGATCAAGTCTCAGTTGTGTATTGCAATTTGAATTTGCCAACTATGGTTGGCTGGTTGGTTCACTGGAGTTCATCAGCCCACAGTTCTAATTCAGGATGTCATTGAGGTATGAATATATTAGGTTATTCTGCAGCCCAGAGGTTGATCCTTTATTAGCTCTTCAGTATTTGATAATTATAATGAAGATCACAAAACTGCAAGATCTAATTAAGTTTGGAACTTTCCAAAATTGACTTTCTGTACAAAATTTCATGCTGAATGAATGTGACAATCCAGAAAATTAAAGAAATAGCCTCTTGCATGACTATATTTCATTTCCCACTTCATACATAGAAGCAGAGGATCCTGGGGCTAAAAACAGGGCTGAACAACTTCTCAAATTAAGAACAATTTTGCACATGACCAAGATTTTAATGTCTATTCCCATCCAAGAAAGTTTGTACATAATAATAATGCTTATCATGGGTATAGGCAGTTTAATTTTCCAAGTGTCTTTACCTGTGTTATCTTGCTTTATCCCCTGAGCTAGGTGGATGAGATATTGTGATGCTACCTCATGGAGATGTGTGAGTTCACACACTCAACTAATAAGTTGTATGTTCAATTAGTAGTAAGTTAACTTTTTGAACCACCGTGTCTTCCTCTGAAAAATGGGGATAATAATATTTCATAAGATTCCTGTGAGGGTTAGAAATGTTCTACTTAATTTGACCTTCCTATCTTATGGTTGTAGTGATCCCCTCATCTACTGGACCTGATTGCTTTTGAGCTAGAATTTTGCCCTAGGCAGTGTTCTTGTTTCTAAGCAAATGCGCCAAATCTATTCTGGACTGTGGGAATGAGGTAATGTGGGCATCTTAGCAACAATATTTGCTGTTAGGATTAGGAGTTGCAGCAACCAATTTAGCTGCAATTTCCTTCATGAATACAAATGCAATTGACAGAGTTAACTCATAATCACCAGATTCCATATGAACTTTGTCCAGAAAATTGACAAATGGGTACAGTTTGCCCTTTATTTCATGGAAAGATAAACCATCTCAGATGGTGCACAATATTTCTGATGGGTACACTGTAAATATGTGTATTGTACTCTGTTATTCAGTAGGCATCATCTGAACTGGTTTCCAGGTTGTACTCTGACTGCTCTCTTATCTTCCTCCCTTTCTACTGATCATATTCCAGAGGAAGGTTGGCCTGATGTAAGAAGCCTGAATTTTTGCCAATGCAGCGCATTTTGAGAACTGAGGAAGACCCTCATCTGTGCTTTACTTCCACCGCCAGTCTTTATTCACTAATGTGAACTGACTCAGCAGAGACTGATTTTTTTTGTAACGTCACAAATGAACATGTCCCTGAATGGGATAACTTGTTATCATCCAAGTTTATTTTTTTCTGGACAGTTTGCCAGATCCTCTGAATGTGGAAGAAAGCTAAGGAAAATTCTGGTATAATAAGATGCAGAGCAGATAGATTTTCATTGGGCAGAGCGGCGGCACACAGGAGGGTCTTGAGTTCATTAAAGAACCTTAGTCCGGTGCTGGCTAGCACAGCTGCTGGTGGGTGGAGGATCCTGGTATTCAAAGCAAAGGTGGGACAGCACGAACATGCTGATGTCTATAGCTGTGATTTCCCAGGGCCACTCTTGCCATTGAGCCTTTATCTTCTTTTTTTGAGACAGGAGTTTGCTGTTGCCCAGGCTGAAGCGCAGTGATGTGATCTTCGCTCACTGCAACCTCCACTTCCCAGGCTCGAACAATCCTCCCACCTCCGCCTCCCGAGCAGCTGGGACTACAGGCGCATGCCACCACTCCTGGCTAATTTTAATATTGTTTTGTAGAGACGGGATTTCTCACCATGTTGCCCAGACTGGTCTTGAACTCCTGGATTCTAGCAATCCACCCACCTCGGTCTCCCAAATTGCTGGGAATACAGGAGTGAGCCACCGAGCCAGGTCTTAGCCTTTTCTCGACACCCTCCCTACCTTGAGGGAACCTGGAGTCCTTCCCACTCACCTTCTCACTCCATGTACTGACTACACTCTGGCCTAGGTCACTGCCAATTCTTATTTTGGACTCTTGGCAAGAACATACATAGCCCAAAATGTGGGGGGTTATGGCCTGTTCTCCTGAGTCCCCTACTTCCAAGTACCCCAAAGCATTCATTTTATTATTGTTATTCTGGGAGGACTGGGGAGAAGGGAAATTAAATGCTTCCCCTTAGCCTTCATATTTTCCTCTCTGCTTTGGGACTTCCCAACTTTCACATTGCAACAAATATCAGCAGAGCCCTCGTTTAGATCTGAGTTACAGAATCACAAGCTATATACATTAAAGTATCCACTAGGACCAGAGATTAGTGCATACATTTCTAATTTTTGTAGCTTTCATTTCATAAGTACCTTTATTAAAAATCAAGTATATATTAAGGATAGATAGAACTGTTATCACCTAAACTTTTAATAGGTAATTAGCAGAAAATGGGAATAACATAAAATAGAATGTGGTTAGAAATAAATCAATTTTTTTTTTTTTTTTTTTTTTTTTTTTTTTTTTTTTTGAGACGGAGTCTCGCTCTGTCGCCCAGGCTGGAGTGCAGTGGCGCGATCTCGGCTCACTGCAAGCTCCACCTCCCGGGTTCACGCCATTCTCCTGCCTCAGCCTCCCGAGTAGCTGGGACTACAGGCGCCCGCCACCACGCCCGGCTAATTTTTTGTGTTTTTTAGTAGAGACGGGGTTTCACTGTGTTAGCCAGGATGGTCTCGATCTCCTGACCTCGTGATCCGCCCGCCTCGGCCTCCCAAAGTGCTGGGATTACAGGCGTGAGCCACTGCGCCCGGCCAGAAATAAATCAATTTTTAAAAAAGGAGAAAATAAACTTAGAGTAATGGCACAAGTGCTCACTTCCCAATTTTGACTCCCTGACAAAACTTTGTCTATCTTCCACCAAAACATAAAGCCTATGAAGGCAAAGCTGGGCTTTGTCACTGATGTCTCTCTAGTGTCTAAGTAGTTTATATACACAATAAGTACTTAGTCAACATTTGTTGAATGAGTGGCTGAGTGAACATCAGGTTAAAGGAAGTAATGTACAGTTGCAGAATAAAGGTTCCATTGACATAGTTCTGAACACTCAAAGAAGATTTCTTTTTGTGACCAAGACATTTAGAATACTAGGCTTTAATTTTATTATCTTTAATTACTACCAACTTAATCATCGGATTTTAAGCTCAGTAACAGCTGAGATATTGTTTTCCTTTTTATCAAACCACAATTGAATAAATAAGAAAGGAACTGGCAGGCAAAAACAGGAGAAACAATAGTGAATTACGAGGTAAGTGGGAAGTACTACATTAATGTTATAAAATCTGACCAAACATTTTGTTTAGAGAATACACACATACAAAAAGAATAGAAGGACATAGGAAGAAAAGTACAGTAAATTCTTTTAAACCTATATTTTAGACGATTACTTCTCTCATGCTTTGGGTCCACTTTTGTTCAACAGGCATCCAAGAAAGACTTACTGACTGCTTAATTTGATTTCCATTCTCATCCCAAATCAACAATTTTAATTTCTATGATGCCTTAATTTAAAATATATTAAAATATAGTCACCATGTCATGCAATAGATCACTAAAACCTATATCCTCTGTCTAACTCAAACTGTACACTTTGACACCAACATCTCCTCTGTGTCCCACTTTCTTCCACCCCAGCACCCTCCGGTAACCACCATTCTACTCTATACATTTGTGAATTTGACTTTTGTAGATTCCCCATATAAGTGAGACAATGCAGTGTTTGTCTTTCTGTGCCTAACTTATTTTACTTAGCATATTGTTCTTCAGGTTTATCCATGTTGTTGCAAATGACAGAATTTCCTTCTTTTTAAAAGTCTGAATAGTATTCTATGGTGGGCATTTATACCACATTTTCTCAATCCATTCATCTGTTATTGATGGATGCTTAGGTTGCTTCCATATCTTGGCTATGGTGACTATAGTAGACCCATTTTTTAAAGTAGGCAAGTAATCTAAATAGATATTTCTCCAAAGAAGATACAAAATGAACAGCCAGCACATGAAAAGATGTTCAATATCATTAACCTTCATAAAAATGTAAATCAAAAACACAATGAGATATCACTTCACACATACTGGGATGGCTAGAATAAAAAAGACAGAAAACAAGCATTGGTGAAGATGTAGAAAAACTGGAATTCTCACACTCCACTGGTGGGAATATAAAATAGTGCAGGTACTTTGGAAGACAGTTTGACAATTTCTCCAACACTTAACCATAAAGTTTACCATATGATCCAGCAATTTTATTCCTAGGTATACACCCAAGAGAAATGAAAACATGTCTACTCTCCAAACAGAAACTTTTACATCAATCTCCATTGCAACATTATTCTTAATGGCCAAAAGGTGGAAACAGCTCAAATGCCCATTAACTGATGAATGGATAAATAAAATGTGGTATATTCAAACAATGAAATATTTTTCAGCAGTAAAAAGAAATATATTGATATATGCTACAGCATGAATGAATCTTGCAAACACACTAAGTAAAACAAGACAATCATAAGCACGACATATTGGGTGATTTCATTTACATCAAATGCTAAGAATAGACAAATCTATAGGGACTAAGTAGATTAGTGGTTTCCTAGAGCTGGGGAAATGGGGTGATTGGGAGGTGAAAAAGAGCAAACAATTGATATATGCAATAGTGTAGATGAATTTAACAGACATAATGTTGAGTGAAAGAAGCCAGACACCAAATAGTACATACTGTATGTTTCCATTTGTACTAAGTTCAAGAACAGGTGAAACCATTCAGTGGCAATAAAGTTTAGCATTTGTGACCTTTGGGGATATTGCCTTGGAGTAGGTATAAGGCAGCCTTTTGAGCTATTAGAAATTTTCTATTATATTCATCTCAAAGATGGGTCCCTGAGTGACCGTATGTGTGAGTGTATATATGTAAAAAATTAATCCAGTGGTACACTGAATACTTGTTGAATATACTATGTGCATCAAACCACAATAAAAAAGTTTTAATAGATTAAAAATATATATTTAAAAATTGTTAAGAGTAGACTTTAAATGTTCTCACTACCAAAAAAATAAGTATGTGAGGATATGTTATTAGCTTGATGTAATCATTCCACAATGTATACATATATCAAAACATTACATTATACCCACAAATGTATAGAATTCTTATCAATTAAAAATAAAAGAAAAAATATGAATTAAAATAAATATTTATTTTTCCCTATGCCCATGTAATTGAGACTCACTTCCACTCATTAGAAATTAGAACTGATAGGCAAATTACCAAGTCTTCAAAAGTCTTTCCACTTTTCACTTCTTATACTCTCTCACTGCCCTAGTCATTCATTCCTCCATTCAATTATTTATCAATGGAATAACTGTTGAGTGCCCATCACATGCTAGATACTGTGCTAAACACTGATGATGCAAATATGAATACCTTCAGGGTATCACATAGGAGAACATAAAAGAGTATACTAGGAATCATGTTGCTAAGAAACAGTGGAGTGCATGGAATTTTGGAGTCATAGAAATCAGAGTTTGAGTAGTTTTCTACCATTTATTACCTGGGTAACCTTGAGTTTGTTAAGTCTTTGTTTTGTTTTTGATAAGAGAACAGATTTTATAATCTAGCACAATGTTTGCTTGGCCTTAGACTGTGCCCCACAAATGATGGTGAATGTGGGTGTTGTGATGATGCTCCAATAGAGGCACACATGAGTGCAGGGGAAGCTTAGGGGAGAGAGGCCTCATTCTGACTTAGGGAGGCTTTACTAAGGAGATACTTGAACTGGTGTTTTACAGGATATGTTCTTAGGCATTTAAAGAGAGAGAATATTCATGTCTAAGGCCTTAGTAGTGTGAGAGAATGTGGAGTGATTTAGAAGAGGCCAGGAATTGAATAGGGCAAGGCCAAGAATGCTTGGTGGGGTGGGGAAGATAGAAGAGCTGGAAGAATGAAAGCAGTCAGATTATGATCTGATCTTCAACAAAGTCAACAAAAATAAGTAATGGGGAAAAGACTCCCTAGTCAATAAATAGTACTGGGAATGCTGGTTAGCTATAAACAGAAGAATGAAACTAGCCCAGGTGTGGTGGCTTGTGCCTATAATCCCAGCACTTTTGGAGGGTGAGGCAGGCAGATCACTTGAGGTCAGGAGTTTGAGACCAGCCGGGCAAACATAGTGAAACACTGTCTGTACTAAAAATACAAGAATTAGCTAGGTGTGGTCGTGTGCACCTGTAGTCTGAGCTACTTGGGAGACTGAGACAGGAGAATCACTTGAACCTTGGAGGTGGAGTTTGCAGTGAGCTTAGGTTGTGCTACTGCACTCCAGCCTGGATAACAGACTGAGACTTTGTCTCAAAAAAAAAAAAAAAAAAAAAAGAAGAAGAATGAAACTAGACCCCTGCCATTCACCATATACAAAAATTAACTCAAGATGGATTAAAGATTTAAATATAAGATCTCAAACTGTAAGAATCCTAGAGAAAAATCTTGGAAACACCATTCTAGACATGGGCCTTGGGAAAAATTTATGAATAAGTTCTGAAAAGCAATTGCAACAAAAACAAAAATTGACAAATGGGACCTAATTAAACTGAAGAGCTTCTGCACAGTAAAAATAAACTATCAACAGACAACCTACAGAACGGGAGAAATTATCCAGAAACTCTGCATGTTACAAAAGTCCAAAATCCAGAATCCATAAGGAACTTAAGCAATTCAATGAGCAATAAACAAATAACCCCATTAAGAAATGAGCAAAAGACATGAACAGACACTTCTAAAAAGAAGATATACAAGTGGCCAACAAACATAAAAAAATGCTCAACACCATTAATTATCAGAGAAATGCAAATCAACACTACAATAGGATACCATCTCACACCAGTCAGAATGATTGTTAAAAGGTCAAAAACAAGATACTTGTGAGGATGCAGAGAAAAGGGAATTCTTACGCACTGTTGTTGTGAATGTAAACTATTTCAGCCACTGTGGAAAGCAGTGTGGAGATTTCTCAAAGAACTTAAAACAGAACTACCATTTGATGCAGAAATTCTGCATTTCACATCTCTATCTTTAAATACATAAATTAGTACTGCCTAATATTTTCATCTAAGTCTCTCTGTCTCTTTCCTTTACCCTCCTTTCACCCTATAATTATCCTGAACTTGTAATATATTATTCCCATGTTTTTACACCCTGCTCATTAACCTTGTATAACAGATACTATTATTTAAAAATGTGTGTGTGTATAGCATTATGTTACATATTTTAATTGGCAATTTGCTTTTTCCAACTCAATATCATGATGCAAAGATTTAATTTATTTACAGTTCTATGTAGTATTCCATTGTATGAATAAGCTACACTGCATTGTCTAATTGAGGGCAACTTGGGTATTTACTCTTTTTCCCTATTACAAACATTGCTACAGTAAACATCCTCTCTCTGTCTCCTTTGGCATACAATAGAGAGACTTTTAAAGTAGGTATCTAAGATGTGAAATTGCTGGGTCTTAGGGTGTGTGTATCATCAGCATTATAAGATAATTTCAAATTGCTCACCAAAATGGTGGTATCAATTTACATTCTTGTCCGAATTTTCATTTTCGAATACCCTTATTTTCATAGTATTAATAGCCTATGTATTTCTGCGAAACTAATGGATATGGAGTGGTGTTTCATTGTTTAATTTTTATTTCCTTGATTATTGTGAGGTTGAGCAGTTTTAATGCTTTATTGACAAGTCAGGTTTTTTTTTTCTGTTTCTTTATACTTTTGCCATATTTTTTCTATTGGGTTACTTGTCTTTTAAAAATATAGAAGCATTTTTATATTCTGGATTACAATCTTCTTTTACATATAAGTTTTAAAAATATTTTCTACTTTGTGGCTGGTCTTTTTACTTTATTTGTCTTACGAATGTTTCTAATTTAAAAGTAGTATTTATCAAGTTTTCCCTCTAGGAGCCTTGGTTTTTATACTTTCTTTTTAAGAAACCTCTCCTTTCTCCCTATATTATTGCACAAGAATTTCTTTTTATTTTATTTTATTTTTTTTGAGACAGTGTTTCGCTCTTGTTGACCAGGCTGGAGTGCAGTGGCACAATCTCTTTGGCTCACTGCAACCTCCGCCTTCTGGTTTCAAGCAATTCTCCTGCCTCAGCCTCCTGGGTAGCTGGGATTACAGGTGCCCACCACCACACCTGGCTAATTTTTGTGTTTTTAGTAGAGATGAGGTTTCACCACATTGGCCAGGCTGGTCTCGAACTCCTGACCTTGTGATCCACCCGCCTCAGCCTCCCAAAGTGCTGGGATTACAGGCATGAGCCACCGTGCCCGGCTCTTGCACAGGAGTCTTTAAATCGTATGGTATATTTAAAATAATCACTTCTTTCTTCAAAATGATGTGTTCTTACTCAACACCAAGGATTTGAAATTTAAAAAACAAATGACTGGAAAGAAGCCAGTATGAAAAGGCTACATACATACTGTATGATTTCAACCATATGCCATTCTTTACAAAACTATAATAGAGACACTAAAGATACCAGTGATTGCCAGCAGTTTGGCGGGAGGGAGGGACCAATAGGCAGAGCACAGAGGATATTTAGGGCAGTGACATTCTTCTGTATGATACTGTAACAGTGGATACCTGTCATTATACATTTGATAAAACCTATGGAATGTACACCACAGAATGAATCCTAATGTAAACTATGGATTTTAGTTAATAATAATGTATCAATATTAGCTCATCAATAATGACAGATGTACTACACCAGTGCAAGGTGTGAATAATAAGGGAAAATGGGGAGGAGTGGATCAGGGGGTATATAGGAACCCTGTTCTTTGTGCTAGTTTTTCTATAAACTTAAATTACTCTAAAAGTTAAAGTCTGTTAATTTTTTAAAAATGCATTCTCTAGCAATGTATTTTTTCACATCTGAAAGTGATTGGATTCTTAAGAAAATATCAGAGAAGGACTGTTTTTGTGATTCAGAAATAAATTATCTGATAGCTAGGGTGCCCAGACTAGTATTGGTTTATGGTTCTTGTTGTAGAGTAATTATAAATAGCTTTCTCCATCACTCTCAAAAGGTGTCCCATTTAGACAATAAATTAGATGATGGTTCTGCTTGTAATCCTATAAGTTTGACTTTCAACTATGAGATACACAGGTTTCTTTTTGACTAAAATAGGTTGGAGGGTGATTTATAGATGTTTTCCCACATTTCTTCATTTTTAGTATAAGAACCAGCTTGGTTTTCAGCAGTATGATTATCTCTGGCTCTGAGCTCAGAAATGACAGTTATAATTAATAATTTGGGAAAAATGTCATAGTTTATGCTAGGAGAGAAATGTGGTGTCAGTAAGAAGTGTATTTTAGAGGCAATAAGTCTTATTCACTGGGAAAAGGAGTTGGAATATTTCTTTACATGAAACATGAAGATAAGTTTGCCATTCTGGGTTCTTCTGCTTTGCTCTTTGCCTTGTTCTGCTTGCTTGTATGCAGGAGGAAGTAAACTTGGGCTCTGGTATCAACTCTGCTACGTGGTCTGAGAAAAGACACTTGATCTTTTGGAGTCTCTGTTTCTTCATCTGGAGAAAAAGACACTTGTGTCAGAGGATATGCTCTTTTAGTACTGAAATTGCATGACGAATGTGTTCTGCATTTTTTACATATGATATTAGAAGTAGTGGGAGATAAGGCTGGAAAAATAAATGATGTAAGAAGGTGGAGGTTCTGAGAAGTTCAGACTTTGGACTTGCATATGTAACCGTGAAAAAGTATCTGGAATCAAACAAAAATTTGCAATGAGAGCAATTAGAACATCAGAAAAAGATATTATAAATAACTGTTTGAAGGCATTTGAGGGAGGCAACCGGTACTTGAAAAGCCATAATCACACTAAGAAGGTGTGTTAGTTCATTTGAGTTGCTATAAAGGAATATCTGAGACTGGGTAAATGTATAAAGAAAATAAGTTATGGCTTGTGTTTCTGCAGGTTATACAGGAAGCATGGCACTGACATCTGCTCCTGGTGAGGCTTCAAGAAGCTTTCAATCATGGCAGAAGGCAAGAGGGGAGCAGGTGCATCACACGGCAAGAGAGGGAGCAAGAGAGGAGGTGCTAGGCTCCTTTTAAACAACCTACTCTTTTGTGAACTAATAGAGCAATAACTCACTTTGTCATCAAGGGGATGGCGCTAAGCCATTCATGGGGGAAACACTACCATGAGCCAACAGCTCACAGTAGACCCCACCTCCAATACTTAGGATCACAATTTCAACATGAGATTTTGAGGGGACAAATATCCAAACCACATCAGATGGTAACAAACATTATATGCTTTGCTTATGCCTTCTGAAATTTAGGTGACTCTTGGTGCTAGGTGTGCAGTTGACAACTTGGGGAGAGCTCCTTCTAAAAGACAAAGGACCCTGTAGAGCTTTGGCAACAATCTGGCGCTGAAAAAACAAAACTTGGATTTCAGGGCTGTCAAAGCAACCAAGATCTGAGAGTCTAATTACTAGAGTGAAGAGAAGCACTGGAAAGTAAGCTTGACCCTCTGTGTTTTTCCACATGATAAATTCTTAAACTGCTCAAGGTTAGAGCTTAAACAAAAACATACTGGGAAACAAAGTGGGATTATTGGCAGTGTCTCATAATCTGATGAAGAGAAAAAATAAAGTCCAGGATATGTCAAAGAGAAGGAACCTAGTAAATATCCCAGACTTTTAGTCAGGGTCCCTAGAGAAACAGTTCTCTGTGGACATTTGTCTATGTCTTTGGATGTATGTGCTCTCCAAACCTTATGTTGAAATGTGCTCCCCATTGTTGGAAGTCGGGCCTAGTGTGAGGTGTGGGATCATGGTGCCTTAGTGCCATTCCCTTGGTGATGGTATGTGGCAGGTGAAACAGAAGCATATGGAAGTTTACCAAGCCTGAAATCCAGCCTCAAGTAATCTGTCTTGGATTAGACTGAGACATTCTCTTTTTATGCTAGCTGAATGGGAAAGATGACAAAAAATATTGTCTGGAGGCTATCCAAATTTTCAAACACAATGTATGATATTTAAAAAGATGCATATGCACACACACACACACACACACAAAGAGTCTGAAATTTTTTAACAATAGGCAATAGAAAGTAGTGTTAAGGCATGAACCATGACCGGGTGTAGTGGCTCATGCCTGTAATCCCAGCAGTTTGGGAGGCTGAGGTGGGTGGAACACGAGGTCAGGAGTTGGAGACTAGCCTGGCCAACATGGTGAAACCTCGTCTCTACTAAAAATACAAAAAATTAGCCAGGCATGGTGGTGTGCACCTGTAATCCCAGCTACTCAGGAGGCTGAGGCAGGAGAATCGCTTGAACCTGGGAGGCTGAGGTTGCAGTGAGCTGAGGTTGAGGTTGTGCCATCATACTCCAGCCTGGGCAACAGAGCGAGACTCCATCTCAAAAAAAAAAAAAAAAAAAGAAGACTTGAACTGTAATGAACTGTTATCATCCAGAGTCCTTCAGTTTAACCAATAATGGGAGGGTATACATAGGACCAAGAAAAAGGTGGGGAGAATTGCAAGAATAATTTACCTATAGTTCCTAAAAACAGTTAAATCAGTTGGAATCTCTGTGTTGTAAATAACGTAAATCCTATTCTAACAGACTAAAACAATGGAGAATTCATTGGTTCATTAACTGAACATTCTAGGGCTGGGCTGGGCTTTTGGATGGATTAGTTCTGGGGTTCAACTCTGTCATCAAAAACTCAATTCTGCTTTGTACAGTGTCATCTGTAAGTCTTCCCTGACGGCAGCAAAGTGGCTACAAGAATTCCAGAATTCTCATGTGCACAACTCTCTTCACAATAAAGGAGAGGGCTGTTGTAGCTTTCTCAGAATTGCAAGAAATATTCTACATTTGGAATCTCCAGGAAACATTTTTCCAAAATTAATTGGTATAAATTGAGTTAAATGGAACAAACCCTTTGATCAGTAACTGAAAAATGAAATGGAAATGCTCTGACTGGTTAAAAAGAATAACAGCCCACTCCTGGTGCAGAACACTACATATTTCAAAAGCAAAGAAAGAGGTGTTAGAGAAGCATAATCAATAGCTACTACAGAAGTTCTGAATAAAACATATGCAAAATATGATGAAAGACAAACCATACAGCTATAAAGGAAAGAAATGGCAAAGACTGCAGGTCGAGTGACTATCCTAGAAGAACCTGTGTGATATGATTTTGCTGTGTCCCCACCCAAATTTCATCTTGAATTGTAGCTCCCATAATTCCCACATGTTGTGGGAGGCACCCAGTGGGAGGTAATTGAATCATGAGGGCAGGTCTTTCCCATTCTGTTCTCATGATAATAAATAAGTCTCATCAGATCTGATATTTTTTTAAAGGGAAGTTCCTCTACACAGCTCTCTTGCCTGTGGCCACATAAGATGTGACTTTGCTCCTCCTTCGCCTTCTGCCATGATTGTGGGGATTCCCCAGCCATGTGGAACTGTGAGTCCATTAAACCTCTTTTCTTTATAAATTGCCCAGTCTCAGGTATGTCCTCATTAGCAGCATGAGAACAGACTCATACAATGTGCTACAGGAAACAGAAAAAAAAAAATTCCAAAGCAAATGCTGGGAACTATCAAATTTAAGATGAATATTGAATACCTGGGAGAAAAGGTTAAAAAGATAAGCAATTTGGAAGATTGTACAAATTAAATGTGGATATCTGTAAGTCAATTTAAAAACACTGGAGTAAAAATAGCATGATTACTGGTTTAATTTAAAAATTAGAAATAGGGCAGTACAGAAACAAGGAGGGTAGCAATCAAATCAGTAACAGGGAGGAAGTTCCTAGGAAAATAACAAATAGAGCAAAAAAAAAAAAAAAAAAGTAAAGAGGCTATGATATGTATGGAGGCCAGAAATTGGAGATTAAACCCATCAATACATGGTATTCCCTAAAGTGTAGACTAACATAATTCAAATAGAATGCATCCAAAGATGTAATAGAAAACTCCCATGAAGTGAAAGAAAATCCAATTCTGTGAATCAAAAAGTCTTCCTCTATACCAATAAAAGCTATTGACTGAGAGCACAGAAACATTCTTGCGAGATGATCGAATTTTAAGAACAGTCCCCTCCCCCCAACCCTCATCACCAAAAAACAAACAAACAAATAAACAAACAAAAACTTTGATTTTAGATTTAGAAAATCTTTTTAAAGGATAAAAAAGCAATCTGAATAGTAGATTCAATATTTAATGTTATGCCATTACAAACCTCAAGTTTTTGTGAATGTGTATGTGTTCATGTACATGCAGATATGTGCATATTCCTGTATATGTGAAACTTTACAAGATAATTTAAAAATTTACATCAACATCCTGGAGGGGTGGCTCATGCCTGTAATCACAACACTTTGGGAGGCCTAGGCGGGAGGATGGCTTGAGGTCAGGAGTTTGAGACCAGCCTGGGCAACGTAGCAAGACTCTGTCTCTATAAAAACTAAAATAAATAAATAAATAAAAAATAAATAAATTAGCCGGGTGTGGTAATGTGTACCTATAGTCTCAGCTATGCTGGAGGTTGAGGTGAGAGGGTCATTTGAGCCCAGGAGTTTGAGGTTGCAGTAAGCCATGATTGTGTCACTGCACTCCAGCCTGTCTTAAAAAAAAAAAAAATTACACTGAAGAACAAAGGATGAATTATTTGCCTTTCCAGTGCTAGAGTAATTATGACCATGTGATATTGACCATGTGATATTGGCATGTGATAATCCCTGAACATATCAACATATTACAACTAAACTCTACTTATGACAGGGTGGATTGCACATGCAGTCATGAAGAATGAACTTTTCAACGCATAGTATTTAAATAATTGGTTAGACACACAAAAAAGAAATTGGACTCCAGCCTTTTACTTATGCAAAAACAAATCTCAAGTGGGTTAAAAACATAAATATAAAGTGACAAAATTATAAAATTTGAAAAGAAAACAAGAATAATTTTAATCTCTTAGGTGAAGAAAAAGTTCTCATGACACAAAAAGGGCAGAACCAAAACGGAGACCATAGACATATTTGGCTCAAATAAAAGCAGGGACTTCTGTTTATCAAAAGACATCTTAAAGAAAGTGTTGGCAAAGGTTTGAAGCAATCAGAACTCTTGGACATTGCTGGTGGGAATATAAATCAGTATAGTCATATTGGAAAACAGCTTGCATTACCTCATAAATGCAAAACTACCCCACTTCTTTAATACGCTCTAGAGAAAATGAGGCGCATGAGTATCGGGACTCATATAATCATGTTTGTAGCAGTACACTTTGCAAAAGCAAAACAAACAGACAAACACATTGGAAATAACCCAAATATCATTCAGGAATAGAATGGATGGATGGATGCCTGGTGATGTAGACATTCTACTGAATCCTAGAAACATGTGTAAAGGAATAAACTACATCTACTGCAAGAACTGGATAAATCTTAGAAAAATAATATAGGGGGGAAGCTAGTCATAGCAGGATATGTAGGATATTATAATATTTATATAAAGATGGTTTCTCAATAATTATTAAACTAGAAAAAATAGTGGCGGAATCAATGAACAAATATGAGTTGGAGATTTGAAAAATCAAAACCAAACCATAAACTAGATAAAACCATCTAAAGTAATCAAGAAACAAAGTAGAAAGAACACAAGTGTGTATACAATTAAAATGTGTTAGTTTTTTATTGCTGCTGCAACAAATTACCACAAAGTGGTTTAAAACAACACAAATGTATTATCTCACAATTCTGCAGGTCGGAAGTACGGGGGGTTCAGGTGGTCAGCTGGTTGGTCTGCTCCAGGTCTTGTGAGGATGAAATCAATGTGTCTGCCAATCTGCTCTCATCTGGAAGCTCTGAGGAATCTGCTTTCAAGCTCTGTTGGCAGAATTGAGCTCCTTTTGGTTGTAGGGCTAAGGTCACTGTTTCCCTGTTGGCTGTCAGTCCAGCTTCTTCGGCTCTTTAAGGTTTCCTGCATTCTTTGTCAACCTTCCACCTCCCTCTTCAAACCAGCAGCAATGTGTCACATCATTTGCCTTCTTTCAGTCTCTCTCACTTTCACTTCTACCACATTCCTCCCGCTACATCCTTATGATTCCAGCTGGAGAAAATAATCTGCTTTTAAGGGCTCATGTATTATGATTGGGTCTACCAAGATGATCCAGGAAAATCTCTCCTTCTCAAGGTCTATGGCCTTAATCACTTCTGCCAAGTCCCTTTGTCGTGTAACATAACATATTCACACACTCTGTAGATTAGGGCCTGGGTATCTTGGGAGTGTGCGGTGGGCGGTGAGGAAGGTACTATTTTACCTATCATAAAAGAATTAGAAAAGAGAAATATCCACCAATGCAGAAAAATAGAAAATAAATTATAAAGTACAACTTTATGCAAATAAATGTGAAAACCGACTGAAGTGGATGATTTTCTGAAAAACATAATTTGCTAAATATTAGACGCAAAGAGCCAGAAAAAAATCTATCCATGGAAAGGAATTAAGAATATCACATTTCCCACAAAAGCACCAGTTCAAATGTTTTCCCAATTATATTTTTTTCAAATCTTGATGCAATAGATACTTTCAATATTATCTACATGATCCCAGAAATGTAAGAAAGGGTGTGTCCGCTATTGTTTATTGGTATCCAGCTCCTTATCTGACCACCTGCATTCTCTATATATCGAGGGTCTAGAAGCAGGACTTTTGTTAGCCGGGTCCTGGTGATTTTTGCCTACTGGAGGCGCTAGGGCAAGATTAAGAAGGAAAAGCAGTGGAGAAGCCACGTTCTGCCTCTGGCAGCGGTGGCTGGTCCAACTCTGGTGTGAGAGGGCTCGTGAGTGGCAGGGATGTGGGCTGCAGAGGCTCTGATGGCCACAAGTGCACGGAGGTCTCCCCTTCACGGGTTGCATCTGCTTCCCGTCAGTCTTAACCTCATGATGAAACTAACTTCTCTCTTTTGTCCTGCTATCCCTTCCAAATATTTTGAGACCCAATTTTCTATTTTAAGTCTTTCTTTGCTTGTAATACCCTGAGTGGTTTTTGTTCTTCTTACTGGAATCTGACAGATACAGAAGGTAATCTTTTGAGTTATTTTTATAAAGCCCACTAAAATTGATCATATAATCTGACAAAGGCAGCATAAAAATAAAACTGAAAGCCGGTTTTATTAATGAATGTCAATGCGAAACGTATAAGTGAAATGCAATATAAAATATTAAAATAAAAACAGAATTTAATGGGTAATTTTCAAAGTAATAAATCATGGGTAACTAGGGCTCATCCCAAAATCATTTATCATATGAATATGTCAAAGGACTACAAGAGAATGAAATAGCAGGTGTAAATTTTTGAAAGGGGAGACAAGTTTATTTTTTATGATAATGTGCTTTTATAGCACCAAAGAATCAGCTGAAGAGTTATTTAAAACAATATGAATATTTAATAAGGTGACTGGTTTCAAAATTAATTTATAAAATAATTAGCTTTTAGTTTAAAAACAATAACTAGTATGAAAGAAAACATCTCAATAACAAAAGCAAAGAGAAAAGTAAAGTTAGAAATAAACTTTTGAAAATGTACAGAATTTACATGAAGGAAACTTGAGAACACTGGCAATGGGCATAAAAAATAACTGAAGATATGAAAAGATATATATTGCCTTGTTGGTTAGAAGGTTCAGCATTGCATAGATAGGAATTCTTTGTAACTTAATCTACAAAAAACATACTTTCCCATCAAAATACAAGCATGTTTTTATTTTATTTTCTGTTTTTAGAATCTGACAAAATAATCCTAGAATATAAATTTGAGAAGTACTAAGAGAAAAAAGAAAAGTAATGTGGGTGGACTAGCTGTATCCAAATATAAAATGTACCATAAATGTTATAGTAATTAAAACAGTATGGCATTGATGCAAGAATAGACTTGCTGACAATGAAACAGAGCAGAAATCTCAAAATAGACTCAAGTGTCCATGAAAATTTAATATATGATACAGTTGACATTTCAAATCTTTGAAATATGTACTTCTTAATATATAGTAATACGATAATTAGCTACTCATATGACGTAAGCTTAAATATGCCAGACACTACTCTCTCATATCAAAACAAACTCCAAATTTGTAAAAAAAAAAAAAAAAAAGACAAATAAAAATTATAAATATTAGAAGTGCGCATAGGTGAACTAGTTGGTATTCTTTGAGTGAAGAAAGCTTTTCTAAGAATAAACATAAAACCCAAAAATGTTAAAAGAAAATAACTGATATAATAACATATTTTAAATTTTCTGTTAGGTAAGATAGGTGGATGGATGAACGGATGGAAAGACAGACAGATCGTTAAATAAATAAAGTCAAAATATAAATATTACACTGAACAAAAAATACTTGTAAAGTCCATGTCAAGCAAAAGGATTGAGACCCTAAATATTCAGAAAAGTACATTGAAATTAATGTGATAAAGACTAACAATTCAACAGGAAAATGTGCAAAATATATGAACAATAGTCAAAGGGAAAGAAATACAAATGTCTAATAGCCTAGGGATATTCCCAACATTCTTCAAAATTAATGAAATTCAATTTTAAATAATGGAACACACTTTCTCATGCATTACAATGGGAAAAATTAAATAAATCTATAATCCTATTACACTTTGAGAGAGTATAAAACAGTACAACCTTTTTAGAGGTAAAGAGACAATTTCTATACAGATATCAGATAAAGAAATACCACGGCTGGGATTTTCCCTGCAGATTTCATGTATGTATGTATGTATGTATGTATGTATTTTTGTATTACATACATGTATGTAAGTATGTATGTATTTTTGAGACAGAGTCTGAGTCTATTGCCCAGGCTGGAGTACAGTAGCGCAATCTGGGCTCACTGCAACATCTGCCTCCCAGGTTTAAGAAATTCTCTGCTTAAGCCTCCCGAATAGCTGGGCTTACAGGCACGTGCCACCATGCCCAGCTAATTTTTTTGTATTTTTAGTAGAGTCAGGTTTCACCATCTTGGCAAGGCTAGTCTGGAACTCCTGAACTTGTGATCCACCCGCCTCGGCCTCCCAAAGTGCTGGGATTACAGGTGTGAGCTACCGCACCCGGCCTCATTTATGTATTTAACAAATATTAATGAACACTTACTATGTGACCTTTTCTATGTTAAATACCAGGGATATAGCAGTGACCAAGACAAAGTCCTTGCCCTTACAGTGCAATCTAAAATGTAGTGTTGCTCATAATGACTAAAAAACAAACAAACAAAAAACCCTGAGTGGTAGGAGAATCTTTGTGTGTTGGTAATACATACAGCATTATATCATACAATTATTAAAAAAAATAAGAGAAGTATAAATGTACTATTGTGGGAAACATTTATGAACTGCGTGACACAGAAAAACAAGTCACAGAAATTTGCATAGTATGCTTTTTTCAAACTCGTAAAGATTACACACACATACTCATATACCTACAAAATAACAAAATATCTGGAAGAATATACACCTCATTCAAGAGATCACATCTGGGAAGTGGTATGGGAGGGAGGATGTTCATCCTAACTTCAAAAAATTACAGATGGTTTAATTTTTTCCTATAGCTATGTATTACTTATTTAACTATTTAAAAATCATTTTAGATCCTTTCAGAAAGAGATCTCTCAAAGGGTCTTCTGTATCCAAGTCCACATTGAGATCTGTTGGTGAACTCCAAGTTCTCATCTCCCCCTGTGGGGAATGGATTCCTGCCTAATTAAGCATCTCAGCCAGCAGGGAAGGTACAAGTGACACTATTTGGAACACCTGGACTCTCACCGAGAGTTGCACTCCTTAATTATGTGACAACCCATCGCAGCTAGAACCGATTTCATTTTTGAAGTTCAACACTTTGTAGCATTTTTTACTAAGCTTTCCTTCACCTTTGTGCAGCCCTTATTCTGGAAGTCATGCTTGCCAATGTTTGGTGTTTGAAGGTGCCAACGGGGAGAGCTATAGTTTATTTTGTAATTCACAAATAATCATAAGGTGGTTATTTTCATAATCTACCCTTTTTATTCAGTGCCCGCGCCAAACAGGAAGAATCTACCGCCTTGACACTTCACGTTGTAAATAAACCTTTTCTGGCTTCAATAATGATCCCAAGGCAGCAGTGTTGTGGGCATCTTAAAACGAAACTTTCTTACACAGAAGAGGTTTACAATTCTGTAAAAGTGTTGTGATGGCATTTATGTAGTCTGATATTCTGCAACGCAGTCATACCTACAAATATGATGGATTATATTTGAGGCACAGTGATTGTTTTCAGTTGGGGGAAAAGCCTCCACAGACGAATTGATATAGGGCTCCATGCTGGGTCTTATGCATTAATCATGAAGTATCATGCTTATGCAAATGTGTGGAAGCCCAATTAGGCAGAGAGCACAGAGTCCTGGGAATAATGTTATGGGCTATTGGGCCTTTGAAATACACTCCTTGGCCAAATTTTCGAAAGCAAAGCAGATTTGAGATGCCTTTTTACTCTTGAAAACAGGTGTACAATTGTCTTCTTAGTGCTTATTTCATGCCTTCAACCTTAAAATAAAGCTTTCTCCCAGTTGGCATGATTTTCCCTTGTAGCTCAACAGGAGCGATGGAAATTCTGAATCACTGACGAGAAAATAAAATGTTCATTCAAAATCTAGACGTGCTGAGAATATTGAGGATACATCAATATTTGGGGGTTTTGTCACACATTTTGAATGTTTCATATATTCAGTTTTCCTCTGGCAAAGTCTGCCATCTCTTATATTTTGTGTGATTGATCAAAATATTCTGGTTTCTGTTTTGCAAACCCTCTGCATACAATGCAAATATTGTGAAGGGAAAATACAAAATTCCGGGAGACAATCTCACACTTCTATGTATTACTTCCCATTTTCAAACTTTATTTTGCTAACTTAAACTGCTGACGTCTTACCTCTGGCTCTTATTTTCATAAGACATCTGCTGGAACTGCTCCAATATTCGAGGAGGATGTAGTGCAGGGTGGGAATGAGGGAGGATAAAAAGAAAGATTAGTTTAATGACTAATTTAATGACCATTTAAATGACTCTACCTAAGAGGGTCATTTTGAACAAGGGTATGTCTACACTGCCATTTGCTAAGATTAAGCAGATACATTGGTAAATCCAGTGTTATCACATAAAAAACTCCATAGTTTAGGAAAAAAGACACTTTAAAGTTTTTTTTTTGCAGTCAGATATAATCACTACCTTAATCTAATTTAACAAAAGCTTCAGATACATATTGAACATTTTCTTATTTGACTGGAAACCAGCCTAGGTTCTCCAAAACTCTACTTTCCTCAGCAAAAATATCTAGGAAACCGCTGATTAATAGGTCATTTATGATACAATCCTTGCTTCCTTCACAGATGGTTGGGAGTGCGGTGAAGAATTGGCAGGGAATGGAGACAGCAGGAAAGGGGAGTGGAGATAGAGTGGAAAGAGGGGGAAAACTAGAAGGTCTAGGGAGAAAATCTCTATAAAAGGACTTTCTGTATAATGTTTGGCAGTTGAAGCTAATGTCTGAAAAACTCTCCTTTGGAAGGAGAAGAGACTTCTTGACTTTTAAAAATAGTGTTAATTCACTGCTCTGTTTTTTAGAATGCTCCTGGCTATGTGAGTTGCACTTCCAATTAGATCTGGTTGAAAACTTTGTACAGAAATCTAAAGCTCTTCGATTGCAATTTATTACATTAGGCTGTTCAACAAAAGATTGGCCTCTCTTAGCCCAAACCAGAGTATGGCTTTGGTAAGTTTGCTTAGTAGATCTTTTTGATACAGATTCTTAATCCTGACAACAAAATTACCCTTTCTTTCCTCTCTCACTCTGTCTCAGTCTTTCCCTCTCATGCACACAGAGGACTCTAATAATTAATTTTTTTAAAAAAAGTAGTCATTCTATGAAGACTATAGGAAAAAAAACTCTCCATGTAACCATTGTTTCAGTGGAGAAACTCATTTCTAAACATATAATTAAAAAACCAGGACTGGCAAGCGGACTTAGTAGGAAACACACTATACTTCCTACAGCTTTTAAGTAGCTATGGGAAGGCAGTGGCACCCACTTACTGAAAGCAGGACCTGCTACATTACTGGGGCCCCTGCCTCCAGCTCCAAACCTGGAAGTACTCTCTTCCTCAACAGCATGGGCCTGAAATCAGAGGCCCACAAAGAGGGTGATCAAAGGGTGAAGAAAAGGCACACCTTCCCATGAAAACATCTGATTTCCATTGGAGATAAATCTGTTTAGGTGTGTTCTGTTTTCATAGTAACAACTGAAACAGCAACTGAATAAGTAAGGTGATAGAAAACTATGATGTCAAGAAGAAATTTGTTGAACAGAAATTTAATAAAAATGATACCCTTGAGTTTTCTTCTCCACAAACAAGGTTATAAACATGATCTTTGTGCCAATATTTTGCTTGTTTGTTTGCTTACTTCTTGTTGCTGTTCTTGGTTTTTGTGTTTACTATGCAAGACAAGTATCTCTTTCCTATACGATTGGGACTAAGGGAGCAGAATGATGCTTGGAACTCAAAGACATGTCCTTAAGAATATATAAAATAATGTGGTAAAACGGTAGTATTTCAGACTAGATAGCCTTTGCTGGAAAAGGTGATGCTCATTCCCCACAGAATTGCAGAGAAAGAAGAAAGGACACACTTAAATTTTCTAGAGTACTCTACCATCACCTACCACACATCTTGCCCTTTTGCCAAATACATCCTCCAACCCTGTTTGTAACTTATCCTAAGACAAAAATCTCATTATGATTCTACCAGTTAATGGCCAGCAGGTTTGCTCCATCCTAACATAACCTTGTCCTTTCTCAGTTAGACACATTACACTCTTCTGCATTTACTATCTCCACCATTGTTCCTCACTCTACTTAGACTTTACTTCTTAATTTGAACAAATACTATGACTCTATAGCAGCAGTTCTCAAAGTGTCATCTGAGGACTCTTGAGGGGTTCTTAAGACACCTTCAGGGGGTTCTCAAAGTCAAAACTATTTTTTTGTAATATTACTTGTCTTTCCACTCCTAGTCTCTAAGAAGTGTGCAGTTGAGTTTTGCAGATGAAACGTGAAGTGTGTTATCACAACAGACTGAATGCAGATGCACATATGAACATCCAGCTGTTAGCCAGACGTTAGTGAAATTTGCAAAAACGTGGAACCAAATCCATCTCACTAATTTTTTGTCATTTGGAAAATATAGTTATGTTTCATTAATACATATTTATGTTAACATAAAATGGGTTTATTGTTATTTTAAGCTATTTATTAATAAATACATGTCCTTAAAATTCCTGAGTTTTAAATTTGTAATATGGTAAATATTAATAGATATAACCAACATAAAAAAGGCTCTTTGGAATGCTCCATACTTCTTAAGAATGTTAAGGACTCATGAGACCAAAACATTTGAGATCTCTGGTCTACAGGGCGAGCAGAACACAGCAGCTAAAGAACGTAAAGCCTTTGTCTCCAGTGCTCCAAAATATTTTCCTGAGGACGTGGAGATTAAGTATAGGTGGTACTTGCTTTACAACAACTCAATTTATTAAGATTAGAATTCACAAGGAAGGTAATTAGATGGTGAAATTCAAATTACAAAAAGGTTTTTCTGAGATTGTTTTAAGTACACTGCACTTTAACAGTATTTTAAAGAATGACTAGTTTTCAAAACCGTAAGTACATTTTCAACTTCTGAAGACATGTAGTGTGACCTGGCGAACACCTTGGTCTAATCCTAGGTAGATTTAGTATAACACTCTTTAGATATGAGAAAAATAATAGTAATTTAATTGGGTTTTAAAGACAAGGAAGGTGAGAAGCCTATATTTGGCATTTTTTAACGAGAAATTTATAACACAGAATAAGAAATAGAGAAAGTTAAAATGTGACAGGCTCTAGAAGAAAGAGATTAATATCATTTTCAGAAACAATTGATTTTTAGTGTGAGGTTTTTTTTCTTTAAAGGTAAAAATATGAAGAGCAAACAATCATCACAGGAGAAACTATATTATTCTGTGAGATTTGAGGCAGAGTGTTGATATTTGAAGTACCATTTTTAAAAATTAGAGTAGGGAAACTTGATTAAAATTGGTTTAAGGGGAATCAAGGATTGAGAAATAGAAGCCCACAGTCAAGGTTGGGTCCTGCAGAGAGAGAGCTGTTCAACTTGGAATTAACAGATAGGTTCGGGGGCCAGTGAGGAAAGACTGAATTTGAACTACGCAAGAGCAAAAAATACTAGCTCTCCAGTAGAAATATAAATGAAATAGAGTCCTGCATTGTTTAAGTCACATCCTTAGGCGATTTCGTTGTTGCGCAAACATCAGAATGTACTTACACAAACCTAAATGGTATGGCCTACTACACACCTAGGCTATCTGGTATAGGATATTGCTCCTAGGTTACAAACCTGTACAACACATTACTGTACTGAATACTGTTGGAAATTGTAGCTCAATGGCAAGTATTTGTGTATCAGAACATAGAAAAGGTACAGTAAATGTAAGGTATTATAATTTTATGGAACCACTGTTATGTATGTGGTCAGTCATTGACCTAAGTGTCATTATGTACTGCATGACTAGTGAAGGAACAAGTTAACTAGTTGCATCTAGTTAGTAACAAGAACACTGTGTGTGTGTGTGTGTGTGTGTGTGTGTGTGTGTGTGTGCGGTGCTGGCTGTGTGTTTTGTGCTGGAGTAGCCATGCCCAGATGTTCCGATCCTGCAGCACACACCCTTGATGACAGAAAGCTTGTAGTATTGATGAACCCTGAAAGTGGTCTGTCTTGAAGAGCAAGTCAAGGGGCCCAGAGGTTAGCCTTTAAGCTTCTCCTTAGCAGAAGGAGAAATGCATATATAGTTCCTTTATTTCTGGAGTGTAGTTCCTGTCCGCAGAGCAGGCATAGTCACCCCTAAAAGAGTCCTGTTCTTGGCAGCTATTTAAAGTAAAATGTGTTCAGCAAGGTTTCCTCATTCTGACATTTTATTTTCAGCCATTTGGATCGGCTGACATTTGACTGGCTCTCAAGTTTACCATCAGAAGATGGCTTTTGCTTCTCTGTAGTGATAATACTTACGGAACTAATTTTTTATCAAATTCCTCAAAATGTCATCATCTTTAGCTGAGGAAAGGACAGGGAACATCTTTCTTCAAATGAGAGCTTTTTACAGATTTTGACATTCTCTGAACATAAAAGGTTAGAATAAAAAACTTTGGTCATAGGTGTGGCCATATCTCCTACTTAAATTTTCTATATAATTTGTCTTATTTAATATATGGCACATCTATGTGTGGCTTGGACCCAGTGTAAAATCAAAGCTACTGAAAAACACTGAAGGTTTTAAATGGCTATACGACATGGTGGAAGATAAAAGGCTCCAGTCTTCCTGCCCACACACTATAGTTCCAAGAAATTATGAGAAATGATCTTCTAAGCTGTAGTACCTAATCTCTCTATAAGTCCTAGGTTATCCAGGAACCTTAGTCATTTAAAGCACATATTTACACTGCACACACGTCAACACACATCCTGCTAAATGCTGCTTAAGAAATGCAAGGAAAAAAAAATCAGATGTGGAAAGTGTATGTCTAAATATAGAATTTAAATTGAGAAGCTTCACCTGACAGCCCACTTGAGCAATTCATAAGCAAAAAAGCTGCAAAAATCTACAATTATAACTTAAAGAGGATTGTGGGGAAGAGAAAAGTAAAGTTCTGTGGATAAACAAACTAGGACTACAAAAGGTTTACAGAAAAAAATCCCACAGAAAATAGCTCCTACTCTTACTCAATTTATGAAATTTTTTGAAGAACGTTTCAGGCATCTTTGGATATTTCAGAATGATAGGAAGCTCATTTATGGTAAGAAATGCTGGTGACAGGTACATACATGTATATATATGCTATGTATGTATAGTTAATCTTCAGGTATCCCCAAGCAGAAGGTTTTCCCACAAGAAGAAAGCAAATCTGGTGATTAGCATCTGCAGTGGATACTACAAAATAATCTCAATTTTCTTTTCGACTTTACAGCCATGAAAATAAGTAATGTAAATACAGCTTTCTTTGTATGGGATTGTACGTCTACTCTGATTTTACTTAAATAAGCCAACTATATTTAAGTCGTTAAAATATAAAGAATAAATCTATGATATGGTAATACATATGTTTATTAATGTATTAAATAATAAGATCTAGTAGTGGGTCTATTAACTACAGCAATATGGAAGTACTGGTGAACACAACCAATAGTTCATAATATCCACAACGTTCCTGAGAGAAAGTAAAGGAGTTCTAAATAAATGGAGAGACAGCCCATAATCACAGACTGGAAGGCGTAATATTGTTAAGATTCCTATCAAAATTCCAGAAGGCTTGTTAGAAACATATAAGCAAAAAAGACAGTAATCTCTGTCATTTTGGATCCCTTGGGGGTAGAAGGAAGAGATGTCACAATTAATATAATAAGAAAATAATTTGGTAGTTGCCAAATGATGAGGAAAAATATAAAAGACGATAAGGGGTTTTGGAAAGTCTGGGGGTGGGAGGCTGAAATTTAAATAGGGTGATTGGTATAGATCTTATGGAAAAAATTCCACTTAAGCAATGACCTGAAGTTCGTACGAGAGTGAACCATGTACAGGTTTGGGGGGAGCATATTTTAGAGAACAGCCCGGCAGAGGAAACAGCCACGATACACGCTCTGAGTTAGGCACGTGCCTGGTGTTTTCAAGGAGCAGTGAGAAGGCCAGGGTGGCTGGAGCAGAGTGTGCAAGGGTGAGATCAGCTGGATATAAAGTTAAGCAGTTTGTGCTGGGGCGGGAGAGTTCCATGATGATGAAGAGCCTTGTGAATCACTGTGAAGGACTGATGCTAGAACTCCAGAAGATGTAGAAATCTACTGGGGTGTTGGAAACAGAGCAATAAGGAGTTCTGACTTACCTGTTATATCCCAGCAGCTCAGGGCTCAAGGCGGGAACCCACCCAGCCCAGGACAGTATTCTGCCATTGGGTGCACTCTAACACTCCCAACACTCACTCAGACTGGGAACATTTAGACACCCCTAATCACCTAGTGTGCACATTTGTGGCGGAAAACCAGAGTACCTGGACAAAACCCATGCAGAGATGAGGAGAATGTGCAGACCACATAGAGAGTGGCTCCCGGCTGAGAATCTATCTATCTATCTATCTATCTATCTATCTATCTATCTATGTTCAACAACATTATAATGAAACAATGTTATTACAGGACCTACTGCACCTTTTTTTAAAGAACACCTCACTGGGGTTGTGTTGAGAAACAAGGAGGTAAGTTAGGAAGCTATTATATACTCCACGTAAGAGATGATGGTGATGTGAATCAGGGTGGTAGTGGTTGGAAGGTTAGACATGGCCATATTATGGATCTAATCTAAATCTTGGGCCAACAGAATCTCCTAATGGACTGGATATGGCCTGAGAGAGAGGGAAAGTAAAAGAAAATGACTCCAAAGTTTGGGGCTGAACAAATGGAAGTTTGGTATTTCCATGAACTTAACCTTTATTTACTAGATACTTAGAGAGATATGGGGGAAGCAAGAGTGGCTTATTGCCTTTGATGGCTTTTCCTCATCACTGGCATCAGGGAAGTTGGTGATGGTCACCCAGTTATGTCTTTCTCCAGATGGAATTTATAATGAGCCCTGATGAGAAGGGAAACTAATAAAAATGGCCATTTAAAAGCTCATTCATTAATGCAATGTTTATTTATTTGTTCTACCCATGCTTTCCTTTATTGTCTGTTAATTGAGTTATTAAGTAACTTTGATTCTTTAGCAATTTCACTTTCTTTCATAGGTGCTACAGATGGCTAAATATTCACTGTGAGGGACTGCACATGGTGAGGCTGGCTTGATGCTTGATAAAATGTAAATGATACAAAGAAACCAGTGGAGAAAGCAGGAAAAGCACTTATGGTATGGTCAGCCTATTAAGGGGCCAGTGGTCAGCATTCAGTGGTCAATATTAAGGGTAATGTTGACATTGATGGTGGACAATAAGGCCCTACTTTATGTCATCAGTAGGTTCTTGGAAACAGTGACTTTAACTGAACTGATATATATATTTAACAGAACTAATTTTACCATAGGCTAATTGATACAAACAAAAGTTAAGTTCCTATGGCATATTTTTGCTCACAAAAAGTTATTAAACTTTTAAATAAAAAACAAAACACTTATAATATTAAACATTGAAATAAATGTGAGCTATGCATACATTTAAGAAAGATTAATAAAAACAAATAAGATAAAAATTTTTCCAGTTTTTCCAGTTCAGGATCATGGGTAGCAGGAGTCTATCCCAGCAGCTCAGGGCTCAAGGCGGGAACCCACCCAGCCCAGGACACTACTCTGTCATTGGGTGCACTCTAACACCCCCAACACTCACTCAGACTGGGAACATTTAGACACCCCAATCACCTAGTGTGCACATTTGTGGCAGGAAACCAGAGTACCTGGACAAAACCCATGCAGACGTGAGGAGAATGTGCAGACCACACAGACAGTGGCTCCTGGCTGGGAATCTATATATTTTCACAACATTATAATGAAACAACATTATTACAGGACCTACTGCACCTTTTTTTAAAGAACTCATTGGATTTGGCTTTTATTTCTGATTATTGTTTCACATATTATTCTTTGGAGTAATTAATAGAATGTCCAAGGTTAACTTTAGTCAAAGAATTAAGGAACAGGGAAAGTCTCATCTTGATAGCTCTCTGCATACAGCCAGCTAGCACAGAAAGCCAGTTAATGAGTAGCCTTGCCCAGAATGTGGTGATAGAACATTGGGTCAAGCATGTGGCTGGGGCTTAGATTCCTGAATCAAATTGTCTTAGCTGGATGGAAGAATAGGAGAGGAAGGAGGAAGGAGCTCCACTGTGTTTGCCTTGAAACGTTCCTGCTTTACCTTCAAAACTGCTGACTTTATAGTTCAAAATATTTTAGAAAACCCTATTTTCTGAAACTACTAAGGGTTGTCAATAAGCAAGGAAAGAAATGGGGAGATAAGAAATGACGTTTAAACCAAGAGAATGATGCCTGTTTACTCTGTGGTGGGATTTTTTGGATGTGTGTTCCCTTTACTTTAGTTTGGGGACTTAGCTTCAGGTTTTGAAGTAGGTAGATTCCCTCGGTATTGACCTATTTTTTCTGACAATAAATTTAAATCTGTCCTAGGCTAAAATGTGGGCCAGAGAAAGTAAAGTTATAAAAAGTATGTATGTTTTGCAAGAGTATTGTGGACTTGGAAGTGAGAGATAAGAAAAAAAAATTATTGGGATGGAGGAAACAGACAATGGGATAGAGGACAAGAAATACAGGGGGAAATAATTTGGTTCCTTTTCCTCTAATAGTACAATTCTATAAACATTGGAACCAAAGTGAAGAAAACCACAGAGAACAGCGAGTTCCTTTTTCACCCTGTACAATGTGTAATTAGCACTTTCAGTTAAAGATATATAATATTAGGGTCAACTCCAGGCAAAAGAATAAAGTCAGTGAATGTATTTTCAAAATCTTCCTATTCCTCTTTCATTGGTCTTTCACCTCCCTTTGGGTGCAGTCATAATATACACACTGGCACTCAACTCAAGCCTCCTGGAAATTTCCATGTGGGTGTGCTGAATCTTCTCTGACCTTCTTCAGAATATACTTGTAGAGTGTCCCACACTTTCAGTGCCTGGAATGAAACTAGAGTTAATGAAATCTCATAACAACAACAATAAAAACCCCACTCTAAATCATATGATTAAGTTACTTTTTAACTAGAGAATTATCTAGGTAATAAATAATAACTTCTAGCTAATAGCTGAGTTCTTAAATCATTCTAGATGGTATTTTCACTTTGATAAGATACTTTTCTTGTATTATTTCTTACCCAAGAGAAATAACATGTCCATTTTAGGCACTGTAAGAGAATGCTGAGAGAGAGGTATTTTAATATGAGGGTCCTTTCAGTTCCCTTAATTCTGATCTTTAGGCAATTACCTGTTCAGGCCCAGGAAGCCATATAGGCAAACAATGAAAAGCCAGTTATTTCATGAACTATTTATTCAAGATTTTCTGTAAACTCCAGATTTTCATCACCAAAATGATAAAATGGGAAATACCTTTGAGGAAGAAAAGGAATTTGAGATTCTTTATACTGGGAATTATTTTTAAGAGCTATATATGAAATTATAGATTCCTTAATCATTCCATTTCACAGGATTAAGATAAACAGGCTGTAATTATCATAGAAGAAACTAATTTAAGACCCAAGGAAAACAGTTTGCCACCTTTTGGAATCTCCAATGTAAAGAATTTGCAACTTCTACCTCTGTGATCTTTAGGACTAGGTTTGATAAGTCTCTGGATTGGCTGGTTTGCTTGTCAACCTGATGCCACGAAGAGCTCTTACATTTTTTTTTCCGATACTAGGATTTGGAACTTTTGGAGCATCCCAGCATTGTCTTTTCCTGACACAAACAAGAGGCAGTAAAAATGGTGGTGCTTTCTTAGTTGTGAGCTCCCTCAGGCATATCAAAAGTTAACTGAGATCCCTGCCTAATTGCGGAGATTAAATTCTCATGCTGCTCTTTTACAAATATTTCAAATTATTTGTCTAACAGTACATTAGAGCTGACATGTTAATCGGTTTAGGGAGCCATGCATGAGGTTTACTCATATGTGACTAATTTCTAATACATTAGTATTTTTGGGAAAAAAAAATAGATCAACTTGGAGAAAACTGGGTCTAGAGTCCAAGCATCCTGTGACTTCTGTTATGAGAGGGGCCACAGACACTAAAATCAGTCTGAAAAGTGCATAGGTGGCTAATTCCAGGCCTGGATGATAACTCACATGACCTCAAACACATCATTTCACTGCACCTTTCCTAGGGTTTTTCCTCCAGCAAAATAGATCTAATAATACCACATGAAAGCCTCATAAGGAAATTGGCAGGATTCATGAGATAATAAAAACAGTGGGAAAGAGTTGTTGAAATGACCTTACGGCCTTGTATTCACACTCCCTCCTGTGATGTGGAAACATCTGATCTATCTAAATCCATTCTTTCAATGGCAGTTGAGCTAATACTTAATCTCTTAGGATGGAGAAACCATGCCTCCCCTGACTCAGATCTTCCTCTGCTTTCTTGACTTGATGATCAAATTATCTCCCACAATGTTGAACCACATATATATATATATTTTGGTGACAGAGAGATATTGCTGTTTTTTTTCCCAGTGGACATGGAAAACAATAGTATACTTGTGAAACTTCACGGACTCTTTGGAAATAGCATGTGTTGTGGTCATGTTGTTTCTTATTTCCTCCCTCAGTCTTTTCCCTTAGGATTGTTTTCTGGTGAATGGGAGATAGAGCTGGACACATCAAAAGGCGGAGTCTGACAAGGAGCACAATTTACTCTTCATTCAGGTCACTATCAATGATTAACAGAGATATCTGGTAGCTTTGTGAACTTTTTGTAGCTAGTTTCACAGTTAAAATATTTTCAGCATAGAACTGTAGAGAGTCTAGAGGTAAAGCAAGCTCATGGCACATAGGAACTACTTGGAGAGGTTCACAAACTCAGGCCATAAAATAAAGTATTTTGGAGATATAAAAACACACAAACACACGTATCTATACATAAATACATATATATATATCATGATATATAATAATTTTCTCTGGGAAAGGTGAAAGGTCAAATGGTGTTTTATATTTATCAATACTTTTGTTCTGTGGTCCAGTGAGGGAGAAAAGAACATATTTTCTCAGAATTTCTAAATTATAGCTGGAGAAATGGAGTCATTGACCAGAGCCACAAAAAATGAAAGACATTAGCTGCTTGCGTTAGTTGGGCAAATGGATTTTATACTCATTTTTAGAATGCAAAATGAGAGATATTTAAAAATTCATCTTGGGTTGAATTGAATTGTTCTCGGTCATTCGTGTTCTATTTTGTATAATCTAATTAATTCCTACTGCTCCAGTCTGCACCCTAGGGTGATTTTAAATAAGTAAATATGTAAAGAGTTTTCATCTGCACCGTGATGTTGACTCATTGAGTGATCTTGCAGTCTAGCTTTTGTTTCTTCAGCCAGAATAAATTTCTTCTCTCTCTTACACCCCCAACGCATACACACATGTGCGTTAATTATTATCTACCTATCTTACAAAATTGTAAGTGCATTCCTGCCAAAAGTGTTATGTTTTCTGAAAGGTTAAATGAATATTTTAAGAAAACTACCATTTAAAATTACACAGATAAGCAATTACAGGAAAATAGTTTTTCCCCCTGCTATTTAGCGTTTTAAGAGATATAGCCTTGAACATACTAATAGTCATTTGATTTTAGTGTTTAATGTTACAAGTTCCACTTCTTCCAAAAATATAATTTTTAGAAAATAGTAAGCAAATTCCTCCTATTTCTAAATGAATAACTTTAAGTATCCAGATGGGTCAACAATGTGGTAGCGTCTGTATTTCTAACTTTGCACCCTTCACTTCTTCAACAATCTTTCACTTCTCATATAGAGACTGGGGTCTCAAGCACATGGCCTTTTTTTTGGCTTTGTCCTGACATGGCTCTTTGACTCTTGAACTAGAAAGTGAAGTGGAAGAGAAAACAAAAACAAAAACTGAGGCAATTTCTTTTGCTTTTTTCCTACTCAATTGGATACACTTTGATACAGCCTTTATATCTTCAAGCTTCTAGGGCAAGCAGAGGAGAAGTTAAAAAAAGTGAAAAAGAGGCAAGACAGGAAAAAATGAGTGATGAGTAAGGGAAGCTGGCAGCTAAGTGAGGAAATTAGAGCCCTCCAGTACCAAGTATATCTGAATGCCATTCTATTTCATTCCAACTCTAGACGTCTTATTTTATTTTTTGTATACATGTAAGGGGTACAAATGTGGTTTTGTTACACGGGTATGTTTTGTAGTGGTGAAGTCTGGGCTTTTAGGGTATCCATCAGCCAAATAGTGTACATTGCACTCATTAAGTAATTTCTCACCCCTTCCATACCCTCCCACCCTTTTGAGTCTGCAATGTCTATCATTCCACACTGTATATAAAGATATCTTTTGAATATCAAATTATCATATTTTTCAGGAAAAAGATAAAGAGGTGGCAGAATTGCCACCTTCCAAAATGTGTGGCAGGGTGAGTTGAGGCTAACAGCATTGGATGGAGGGAGGGCTGGATCATGAAACCTTAAGGTTGTGTAGATGATGTGGCAGATACTGAAGAGTCTCCAACAAGCAAGGTTGAAAAAGAAGCCAAGTCAGTTTGAGTTGGCCAATGTAACATCAGAGGATTCACTGGTCATAGGTGAACATCAAAGCAAGCATGGTATCAGTAGACAGTGTATTGTCCTGCCATAGACCAGATGATGCTATCTGTGCATGCTTGTGGAACTAGGATGACACGAGTTCTCTTCTACCTTTGTCTCATGTTATGAAAACTCACAGGTACATGCCATGTGATGTTTGATTAGTGTCTTGGAAAAAGAAGCAGGAAATAAGGAGGTTATTTGTGAAACAGATTCTTTTCTCTAAGAAATACATTACTATAAGAGGACTAATTTGATTTTTGAATCAGACTAAGCTTAAACTTCTATTATTTTCTTTTCCTGCTACCCATGGGATGTTGTCTTGAAGGAAGCTACAGATACAATCAAAGCAATATATTTTACCTGCATATCTAATTTAGTGTATTAAATTTTGTAACACTGCCATGTGTGGTGGATATTATATGAAAAGGAGAGGTTCTACTACTACTCAACAGATTTCAATCTACTGATGCAATCAGGACTCCACCCAAACTATTTCTTCTTTTAAAGGCATGCCATTCTATGTAGCGGAGGTGGTGGGAACCTGCAAACATTATGTTCTGAATGTGAACCTTCTGAACATTTTCTGCACTATTTCCAATCTGTATTCTTTTCCATCTTTGTACGTTAGGGTTAACTAGAGAGGTTTAAAAGAACATCCTTTTCCAACCCTGATCAGTTAATTCACATGCTGTCCAGGTTATTCTAATACTTAGCTAGGGCTGTGAAATACAGTGTTTAGTCCATGGGGAAAGGCTCCTGTTAGCCACGTCTGCAACAGTCTTCTAAATCTGGGATCATTTCAATACCATTAACATCACTGAATGTCTGTCAACTTTTTTCTGCACATTTAGGAAAGGTTGACTTTCAAAGGCGTACATGTTTTTCAATTCCTTAACATCTATTTAAGATTTTCCTTGCTGTGCTATGATTTGGCTTCTGATGTAAAGCCCTGGAGTTTTCCTATGTTTTCACACATATCTATTAATTTCTACCTCCTACTCTGTAAGGCAACTGAAATTTAGGTAAATGAAGAAAACCTGGAGACAAGTCTGTCTCTTACCCAGGGTTCTTCCAATTAGTACAAACAACATTCTCTTGAATACAGCAGATAAAAGATGACTAATGATTTTAGGTGTTAATTGTATGTGTGTGGCAGCTTGTATTTATTTTACATATGGTGAACCATTTATAAAGTGATAAACTCAGTGTTCAGTCTGTGGAACAATTAGAATCATGACTCAAGACTTTCTGGTCAGAAGGGTTTATCTTGACTCTGAGGCTACCTTCCCCCCCAGAGAAAATTTGCTTGGAATCCATGGTTGTTTTAGCTTAATAATTTGGAAGTAGCACTATGTCACTACAGCTAAGTTCCATTTTTTAAGAACTGTGAACTTTGAACTTTATCTTAAAGTATTGGTTTTGTAATGAGATTTAACTACTGATGAAACTAAGCAACTTTGCATTTGTTTAACTTTGACATGCTCATAAGCACACTGTGACAACCCTCTTGTGCATTCAAATAGCCTTGCCTGAAAAGCTGAAGCAACATATCTTTAACAGTTACAAGAGTAATGTGTATTGAGAGGCAGTTACTGAATAAAAATTGGGTTCAAGATGATTTTCAACAGAGCTGATTCAAACAAAACCAGAGAAGTGTCATAAAAATATAATTTCACACACAAGGAGCACATTCAGAGGCTGATGTTGCAATATTAGTGGACACTCTCCCCGAATTCTTAGCTGTAGAAACTGAAATGAGAGACGTTATTGTACTTGAAAGTTTGGATGAGGATTTTAGAAATAGCAGTTTGGAAAAGACAACAGCTTCATATAGTCAAAATATTAAACCTCATCTCCTGTCACTGGAATTCAGAATAATAAATTACTAAGTGTCTAGGAAACCTAGTGAAATATGTATGAGAAACTTTGAAGAAAAATTTTTAGAAACAATTTTAATATCAGAGGAAGATCTTAGAGTTGTTATGTATCTTACAAAAAAAACTCTATAAACTTTTCCATATATGTTGGATTTATTATATTTCTCCAAAGCAACTTGAAAGGCATTGAATTATGTTCCCTTTCAGCTCCCCCCAAAATAAAAACACCATAAGTAATAAAAGCAGAAAAGTTGACTCTGAAATTCATTTTCGTATAGATTTATAGGAAAACTGCTTTGACGTCTTTTCCATTCCCTTGCCAGTTTAAAAAAAAGAAAAGAAAAGAAAGGGAATGTCTATTAAGTTTAGCATAAAAAAATCTACTCTTCAAACCTCATTTATCTTTGATGAGCCCTGGGCAGAGTGCCATAATAACACTATGCACATTATAAGAATTCTATAATCATTCAGAGTCCCTTCACTTTCTTTTGTAATCAGCTGAGCTTTGTTATTGGCCTTCTCTCTAATGAAGTTAGCAAGGGTAGGCTGACAGTTTACACAGTGCAGGTTGCTCTACACAAAAGGGAGCTGAAATCGGATTTCAACATGTCTCAGTGAGGAATTCCGCACTTCACTGTCAGTGTATGAATTTAGGAAGCTTTGTTCAGTATGTTAGAAGCTAATGTCTTAATTAAGTGGGCCTTCTCGGGGGTCCAGGTGGTCCTGCTGGAGTTAAACAGAATCTGCCAATGCTCCTGGCAATTGATGGGGAGGTAGATCACTCTTGTCTTTTCTGAAGCTTGGAGTATGTGAATCGCTGAGACGTCACAGATGTAAGTTCTGGCCAAATCCTGGCTCCGATTGTTTCCTCTAGGCATCATGAAAACGCAAACAGTGAGGGCTCAGGTTAATATGTTGGAGTGTATTTATGTTTCAAACCAAGCAGAAAACTCAGTGTGAATGGAGCTGGGACATCCTAACTTTTGTTCTGTCTCTCTTTTGTTTCTCTTTCAAACCATCAAAATTAGAATATTTTTATTAACTGAAAATTCTGGTTATCAGAGAGGTAATCAAAATATGTTTGGTTCTGCTTTTTCATGATTCTTTAAAAAATATAAACTAGGTGAAACTAAGTTTGAATCTGAAGCCTAATTTTGTATTTAGCCAGGGTGTTTACTGAAATTTCAGGTTAAGGCAATATATGTTATCTCTGTTTATGATTTTAGGATTTTTTAAAAAAGAAATTATGGTGAATCCTGAGGTAAACTATGGAATTTGTGTAATTATGATGTATCAATGTAGGCTCATCAATCGTTAACAAATGCACCAGTCTGGTGAGGGATTGGGATAACGGAGAGGCTACCAATGTGTGGGGGCAGGTGGATATATAGGAACACTCCGAACCTTCCTTCCAATTTTTCTGTACCTAAAACTGCACTAAAGCTCCCCGCCTGCCAAGAAGAAATCATGAACTTGTAAATCTGGCTTAGAGACTTGCTGATAATACGAGAAACACACACACACACGGTAGACAGAGGAGCATTGCAATGAATGAAATGAATAAACACTCTTGGGAAAGGTAGGCTATCTCTCTGGACAGGATGTTTCCTCGGTTCAGGCCCTGGTCTCTCCCTCTTAGACAAAAGTTTCCAATCTGCCTACTGTGTGTTTTTTCAATACACATACCTGCCAGAGATTGCTTTTTGAATACAAATCTGATACTAACCATGGATGGTTTTGCTAGTTCATACTAAATTATAGAATGCTTACAGAACTAAAACTCACTGTCAATTACTGAAAGCAGTGTGATATTAGAGCTAGATGAAACTATTCCAGTAGCTTTTCAGTTTTTATTTATTTTTTGTACCTTAGCATTCCATGGAGGTATTGTCTTCCCATCCTCTTTACACAAGTTTTATCTGGATGTATTGTGAGGTTCTTAGCAGTTTCGCTTGGAAAAAATAACTCTGCTTAGTTTCATTTACACTTTAATTTACAAATGCTAAACAGAGATGCAGAATGGAGAAATGACTTGACCAAGGGCACACACTGGAGTCTATTTCTTGGCTGTTCTAGTGCACTATGATTCTTTTTAATTACTACGATTTGGTTTTCAAGTTAGATTTCTTTAACTTAAAGAACCACCTGTTACCTTTGGTTCCGTGATGACTGATGAAGTCACATCTGAAGATCATTGCAATCATTCATACCCATCTGTTGTAAAGTCGCCAAATTGAGATATTTGAGTACCTTATTTGTTACATATTTTGTACACAGACATATCCTCTGAACAAGGCTGCAGAACACTACTCCTGTTCCATGGTTCCTTTTAATACAGCCTCTGAGGAATCTGATGTATGAGGTCTCAGGCCTTCTTCCAGTAAACCTGGAAGAGACTTCCTAACTTCAGCCTATTTATTTTTTTGCAATGGCTAGAAACATCAGCATGTGCGTTGCATTACAAGTAAAGAGGGCTGTGAACTTTTGACAATTTCCTAAATTGAATCCAGGATGATCTAATTATTTCCCTTGACATGTGTGTTGTGGTGTACCCTATCAAAATGTGTATTAGAATTCTCTTTGCATGGTTCTTGGAATCACCAATTTTGTTAGCACTTATGAAGGTGGAATGACTTCAGGTTTGCTTCTGCCAAGCTCTGTCCTCAAACTACTCTCATCTCAGGGCATATTTCTTCATTCTAGATCCTTACTAGTAAATGAGTTTTTTTAAAGCTAAATTTTATTTGCCTAGAACCATTGAGTTTGAGATAGTCTAGGTCAGTGAAAAGAAATCTTTGTTTCAAAATACTTTGGCTCAGGTGTAGGGTTTGCCACTTAATAAACCTAAATTTGGGGCAAGTTTATGTGTGTTCCTGGTTTTTAGTTTCTCTAATATTTTGAATGAGAACAATAATCCCAGTCCTATCCTAGCAGACTTTATACAAATAAAATAATACATAAAGCAGCCACCATACAGGTATATGATTCAATGTCTATCTCCCAAACCAGGACACTGAAGGCTAAACTATCAATGATAACTAACAATGCAATGAAACAAGGCCAAACACAGACAAAAATCAGTTGATTATTGAAATAAGAACAAAATAAGAGGTAAAAATCATGATAGAATTTATGTGAAAATGGACTTGGTGGTTTATAACAGTCAGTACAGTTACAAGTCTTACATAAAAAACAGGGCCGGGCACAGTGACTCCTGCCTGTAATCCCAGCACTTTGGGAGGCCGAGGCAGGCAGATCATGAGGTCAGGAGTTCAAGACCAGCCTGGCCAACACGGTGAAACCCCATCTCTCCTAAAAATAAAAAAATTAGCTGGGCGTGGTGGCACGCACCTGCAATGCTAGCTACTTGGGAGGCTGAGGCAGGAGAATCACTTAAACCCAGAAGGCGGAGGTTGCAGTGAGCCGAGATCACATCACTGCACTCCAGCCTGGGCAACAGGGTGAGACTCCATCTCAGAAAAAAAAAATACAGTATAATACAGTATAATTTTATGATACATTAATAGTAGTATAGTGCCAAGAAGGTAATAGCTTTAGTGGATACTGCAATGGTGAGAACACAGCTGATATATTGGATGGAGTTCTTGGCACCATGTCTTAGGATGAGCATTTTCAAATTGCCGTATACCCAAAGGGATACATCCAGATGGTAAAGTTCTATAAAGAACGGAACTTGCATAAAGAATGGCTAAAGGAACTTGCATAGATAGATCAAAAAAGAGAAAACTATGGGACACAGTACAGCTGTGTTCAAACATTGACGAACTCTCAAGTAGAAAGTGTTTTAGAGCTGATCTGAGGATTTTCTTGGGACCAAACTATCATCATAGTTTCTCAGGAAATATTAGGGCACTGTATTAATTTTACTACCATTTTGGCTGTGAGGGTGTAGCAGTTTTATTTGTAAGCAGGGTAAGTGTCTGATTCTTCCCTTACTATATAAAATTTCTTATCTGGTGGAAGATGAAGATTTTCCTAGAAACAGTTGATGTAAACAGAAACATAGTCTCTTTGCTTAAAATTCTTTCTGATATTTTATACGTAAAATTTCACTCTTGCAAAAGAATATTTGTGATTGGTTATCTATGGAAAAAAAGCGAAGGTAGTGAGAAAGTTTGTGTGTGTGTGTGTGTGTGTGTGTGTGTGATAATGTTCTATTTCTTTGCTTTTTTTTTTTTAGGGCCAAAGTCTTGCTCTTTTGCTCAGGTTGAGGCGAAGTGACATGATCACAGCTGTAGCTTCAAACTCCTGGGCTCAAGGGATCCTCCTGTCTCTGCCTCCTGAGTAACTGGGACTACAGGCACACACCACCACACCCACTAGTTTTAAAATTTTTATTATTTGTACAGACAGGGTCTTACCATTTTGCCCAGGCTTGTCTCTAACTCCTGAGCTAAAGCGACCCTCCTGCCTTGAGCTCCCAAAGTGTTGGGATTACGGGTGTGAGCCACTGTGCCTGGCCATGTTTTATTTCTTAACTTGGGTGGTAGTTAATGGACATAATCACATTGTGGTAATTTGCTGACCTATACACCTATGATTTATGCATTTTTATGTTTGTACATTATAATTCAAAAATAAACTTGATTTTAAGGATATAAATACCATACTTTGGTTATAAAACATACAGAAAATCTTTAAAGGTTTCCTTAAACAATTATAAAAAAAATAAATTATTACTCAAAGAACTTAAAAATGATCAAATCTTTGAATTTATTTATCCATGTACTTCTACTTTATCCATCTCCATTTCTTCCTCTTAGAGGTGATCACTATGCTGATTTGAATTTTCTTACTCCCTTTCATGAAAAAAAGTTTTTATTCAAATATATGTAGCCCCAAACAGGACTTATTTTCTCTTGCTTGTTTTAGAGCTTTATGAGAAGTGATTGTATCCTGTCTGTAGTCTTCCGTGATGTGCTTTGTCTATGTCGCTATAGGAATTATCCCTTTCTATTGATTTATAAGAATAAACCCTTAATGGCTAAATGTGTGCAAGTTTTTTCTACCAGTTTGTGGCGTATTGTTTTACTCTTTTAATGACGTCATTTGATGAATGGAAGTTTTAAATTTTAATTATAGTTTAATTTTCTATTACAGTTAGTAGTTTTGTGTCTTATTTAGGAAGTTATTCCTTATTCTAAGGTTATGCAGATATTCTTCTGTATTATCTTCTCAGTTTTTAAAAAAAGTTATACTTTCATATATAAGTCTTAATCTATCTGGAACTGAAGTAGAAGTCCAGTAGATTTCTTTTATTTTTTTTTTCTTATGGACAATCAACTACTTAAGCCTCATTTATTGAATAGTTCTTTATTTACTCAGTGATTCACAATGCAATCTCTGTCATAAAATAAATGTATATACACAGTCATGTTTCCAGCCTTTGTCTAGCCCTATGCCATTATCATACTCTCCCATGTCAGTGTAAATTCACGTCTTTGTAATTTGTAGGGCAACTCATCCTTTTCTTCTTCTTCAGGATCACCTTGACTCTAGTGGACTCTTTTTCCTTTTCATATACACTTTACCATTAGTTTATCAAGTTCCTTATAAAATCCAGCCATGCCTTTAACCATATTAAATCTTTAGCTCAATCTGTGGCAGGTTTGACCTCATTTTGGTATTGAATCATTTTAACCATGAAGAGCATACAACTTCCTTTTAGGATCTCTTTTATATTGTTCTACAAAATTTTACGATTTTTCTCCATATAAGTCTTTAACTGCTTTATAACTTTTCAGAATTATTCCTGGGTACCTTAAATATTTTGTGGCTACTGCAAACTTTTTAAATGGCACTTTGTACTGTTTATTTCTGTGGTAGAGACATACAATTGATATTTCCATATTGATAACTTGTCTAGCTTCTCTTATAACTCATTAATTTTAATAATTTGTAAATAAATTAATTTGAGTTTTCTATGTAGAAAAGTAATATATTTCTTCCTTTGGGGGAAAAGAATATCATACACTTGTGAATATTTGTGAAGAATGTTAATTTATTTCTACTTTTTCAATCTTTATGACATTTTTTCCCCTTTTTTTTAACTATGTGTCCAAATCTGCAGTAAGACTTTAAATAAGCAGTAGTGATAGAGGGCAGCCTTATCTTATTACTGATTTTAATTTGAATACTTAGAGGGCCTTCTTATACAAACATGAAACTAAGACATCATCTCTCTTCCTTGGAAATCAGTTAAAATTAATAACAATTTTAAAAAAATGAACAAAGACCCACAATCTCTATTTTCTATAAAACTAGGGGACAGGCATAATTCATAGATACAAAAATACACTTAAAAGCTTCCAAAAATAGCCTAGTCCACAAAGCAAAATAATGCAGAATTAAATAAAAAGGTTTAAAGAATGAGAGAGCAAAAGGGATTATAGAAGATAAGCAACAGATATCCAAATGATGCATAGCTACAGTGTTTAAAAAATAAAATCAAAACAATGGAACAAACAATAAGTTCAAGATATACCTCAAAAAAGCTTTCCTGAGATAAAGAACAAAAAACAAATGGACAAAAATTTGAATCTAGATATTGTAAGGGCCCATTTCATCCAGAAAAAAAAACTGACCCAGAAAATTAAATGTTGGGACCAAGCCTAGTAAATTTCCTGGACTTTAAAGAAAAAAAAAAAAGATTCTTTTGGGCAGTAGCATAAAAAGAACAAGACACTTATTAGGGGGGAAAAATAAAGCTGTCCATAGATTTGGCCACAGCAATAGACAGTGGAGAAGGAGCTGCAGAATACTCAAGGGAAGAAGTTGTGAGCCAAGAACTTTTTATTCAACAATGCTGAACATGTAAGATAAACAGTGCTGAACATGTAAGAATGAAGGAATCATTTTCCAAAGAGTCTTTCTTGAGGAAACTACTAGAAAATTAATTTCAACCCAGAGATGATCTGGGGGAAATTGTAGCAAAACAATTCATGGGGAGCATGGAATATATGTAACTATAAAACCATAATTCAGACAAATACGAAATTTAGGACAAAATAGAATGTGAAAGTTATATGCCTATATATGTAGAAATCACACAGCTACCTAAAATTGGGAAGGAAGAAAGTAAATGGGAGATAAGTATACTAATTATAAAGGTACTCTGTTAGCTAGAAGTCAAAGGAACCCTACAAGGCTGAGAAAAATAATTATAGGTGTATTTAAAAGTACAAATGTAAGTGTTGATAAAGTTAATGTTGACAGAAATTATAAAGTAGAGAACAGGTGAAGAAAGCAAAAACAAAAATGGGATACTATTTTATTATTATTCAAAATAGGAATAATTACTGTAAAAAAGTCAGACCTTCCTGACTATCAGAGGAACTACACATAAAACAAAGCAAAGAAATGAGACCACTAATTTGTCTTTTAAAAAATTGTATGAAGAAAAAAGTAATGTGATATTACACCATAGAAATAAGATCAGAAATATCTTTTACATCAATAAATGTAAATGAACTTAGCTCATGCATTTTCAGAAAGATTTCTTCAATAAAGCAAAATACTCTCTATGAATATGTAGAAATATACTCTTGTTTATCTATATATAATTAGCTAAAACAAAGTAATTTAGAAAGGTTGAGAATTACAAATTGGCAAATTATACAAGACAAAGGCAAACCAAAAGAAAAATGGAGATGCTTGGTATCTACTTGTAAGGCAGAATTCTGGCCTTGTAACATTAAAGAAGGGCACCTCATAATATTAAAGTCATTCACAATGAAAATACAGTAGTGCTGAATATCCATGAACCAAATATCTCAACCTCATAAAACAAAAATTACAAGATAAACAGAAGACTTTAATTCACCTCTTTGCCCACAATAGATGTAAACAATTAAAGATATAAAATAATAAAATAATGATTTTGTGAAAATGTATAATCTACCAAAAATAACCAGTGAAAAGGAAGAAAAATTAGACTAGTTTCTGTGGATAAAACAAAGTTGCCAATTTACTATTTCACACGGCTTCACTTCTACTAAGCCTTTAAAAAATAGATTATCCAATGTTGTTTCAGCTGCTCCAAAGAATACAATATGTCAACAATCATAGTTTAATTCAGGTAGATACCAGCTGAGTTTACTAATACAGCTGTGCAGCATCAAGGTGTTTAAGGTCCTTGAAGTGGAGATAATGACAAAGAGTTGGCATAAGTGAAAGAAAACTGCTTTTGATGGTTCTCTATAATCAGCATAGAGAAAAACAACACAGTCAATTTCTGCATTGATTTCCTCATGCCTGACCCATATCTAAAATCCCACATAGGAAACAGCAGCTGCAGTTGGAATCACCACATAATTAAGTTTGTCATAATCCACAGATATTCACCAATGCTCATCTGCCTTTTGCACAGCTGAGAATATTGAGAGTTTGTAAGTATCATCAGTTCTGTATTTTTCAAGTTTTAATGATGACAATAATCCTGGAAATTTCCATAAGAATATGATGTTGCTTTAGGTTTACTATTCTGGTGTTTCTCACTCCACTGGTCAGGGCATCAATGTGAGGATTCTACCAGCCTATTATAATTATTTAACCTGGAACCGAGGAAATAACCAAGGACAACTAAGCACATTGTGAGGCAAATCCAGGCCAGAATTCCATATATCATCCAACATCATCATTTCCTGCTTTGACTAGTGAACGATGGTTGCATTTGGGATTCCTAGAGTTTTTCTAGATATCAATTAATTAATTTCTAGCTATAAATGAATTAACTGACAATTAATTCATTAATTTCATTCTAAGGACACCATGGTTATTTAGCGACCATCAATGATCCCTGTCAAAACAGAGATCCCTGTCTGATTGCTATCTGATCGTTCCTCTCTGTCTGTTACAGTAAGTGTGCTCATATTTTCAAGGCATTAGGCCTCTGGCACTTGAGGCCCTATATTGCTCATTGAAATTAGGGAACTCAGGTCAGTGGCATATGGCCCATTATCATCCCCAACCTTCAGAGAACAGGCACCACAGAGTTTTCCAATGATGTTGGTTCTCCTCTCACGAATGCATTTTTCAATGTCTAAGAAAATGGAGTGCCTTCCAGAGAAATAGTTGGAAATAGGATGGGTCACATACAGTAAATCCACTCTAACATTTTCATCTGCCTGTTTTGAGATTCCTCCCCCTTCATTATGTTAGGGAAGTTCCATCATCTAAACTTTAAATATAGGCCACTGAATATGGATCACTGTTGAGCCCCGCCTTAGTCAACTGACAAAGCCAACTATCAGAGCAATTCTTAGTTGCTTAAGCTAACACATTAATTCCAGTGTGTCAGGTAAGTGCACCCAGAGTAAAAACTTTGGCCTAATACAATATTGTATTCCCTTTTATTTTTGCTTAACGTTCTTAGAATTTATTCCTATCCATATTCTTCAGGTGTTTGCTGATATAAATTAGAGAAATCTTGCAAATATTTTTCTGTTCAAGTTATCTCTTCTTGGGTCAGATTTTGTACTTTTTCTTATTGGGGAATAAGTGATCAGATTCTAGTTATGAGTATAAAAGTAATGATGGATGGTGAGGTTATCATAAGGAAAATAGCTATCCCTTTGCAAGGCAACTGCCTTCAGTAAAGTTGCTACAGGATTCAAGCAATGGATGATTAGTCTCCATATTCAGTAAGGGCGTTTTTTTATTATTATTATACTTTAAGTTCTGGGATACATGTGCAGAACATGCAGGTTTGTTACATAGGTATACATGTGCCATGGTGATTTGCTGAACCCATCAACTCGTCACTTACATTGGGTATTTCTCCTAATGCTATCCCTCCCCTAGCCCCCAACCCCCTGACAGACCCTGGTGTGTGATGTTCCCCTCCCTGTGTCCATGTGTTCTCTTTGTTCAGCTCCCACTTATGAGTGAGAACATGCAGTGCTTGGTTTTCTGTTCCTGTGTTAGTTTGCTGAGAATGATGGTTTCCAGCTTCATCCATGTCCCTGCAAAGGACATGAACTCATCCTTTTTTATGACTGCATAGTATTCCATGGTGTATATGTGCCACATTTTCTTTACCCAGTCTATCATTGATGGGCATTTGGGTTGGTTCCAAGTCTTTGCTATTGTGAACAGTGCTGCAATAAACATACGTGTGCATGTGTCTTTATAGTAGAATGATTTATAATCCTTTGTGTATACACCCAGTAATGGTATTGCTGGGTCAAATGGTATTTCTGGTTCTAGATCCTTAAGAAATTGCCACACTATCTTCCACAATGGTTGAACTAATTAACACTCCCACCAACAGTGTAAAAGTGTTCCTATTTCTCCACATCCTCTCCAGCATCTTTGTTTCCAGACTTTTTAATGATCACCATTCTAACTGGTATGAGATTGTATCTCATTGTGGTTTTGATTTGCATTTCTCTGATGACCAGTGATGATGAGCTTGTTTTCATATATTTGTTGGCCACATAAATGTATTCTTTGAGAAGTGTCTCTTCATATCCTTCACCCACTTTTTGATGGGGTTGTTTGTTTTTTTTCTTGTAAATTTGTTTAAGTTCCTGGTAGATTCTGGACATTCGCCGTTTGTCAGATGGATAGATTGCAAAAATTTTCTCCCATTCTGTAGGTTGCCTGTTCACTCTGATGATAGTTTATTCTGCTGTGCAGATGCTCTTTAGTTTAATTAGATCTCATTTGTCAATTTTGGCTTTTGTTGTCATAGCTTTTGGTGTTTTAGTCATGAAGTCTTTACCCATGCCTATGTCGTGAATGGTATTGCCTAGGTTTTCTTCTAGGGTTTTTATCGTTTTAGGTCTTTTGTTTAAGTCTTTAATCCATCTTGAGTTAATTTTTGTATAAAGTTTAAGGAAGGGGTCCAGTTTCTATTTTCTGCATAAGGCTAGCCAGTTTTCCCAACACCATTTATTAAATAGTGAATCCTTTCCCCATAGCTTGTTTTTGTCAGATTTGTCAAAGATCAGATGGTTGTAGATGTGTGGTGTTATTTCTGAGGCCTCTGTTCCATTCCACTGGTCTATATATACCTGTTTTGGTACCAGTACCATACTGTTTTGGTTACTGTAGCCTTGTAGTATAGTTTGAAATCAGGTAGTGTGATGCCTCCAGCTTTATTCTTTTGGCTTAGGATTGTCTTGGCTATATGGGCTCTTTTTTGGTTCCATATGAAATTTAAAGTAGTTTTTTCTAATTATGTGAAGAAAGTCAATGGTAGCTTGCTGGAGATAGCATTGAATCTATAAATTACTTTGGGCAGTATGGCCATTTTCATGATATTTATTCTTTCTATTCATGAGCATGGAATATTTTTCCATTTGTCTGTTTCCTCTTTTATTTCATTGAGCAGTGGTTTGTAGTTCTCCTTGAAGAGGTCCTTCACATCCCTTGTAAGTTGGATTCCTAGGTATTTTATTCTCTTTGTAGCAATTGTGAATGGGAGTTCGCTCATGATTTGGCTTTCTGTTTGTCTGTTATTGGTATACAGAGATGCTTGTGATTTTTGCACATTGATTTTGTATCCTGAGATTTTGCCGAAGTTGCTTATCAGCCTAAGGAGATTTGGGGCTGAGATGATGAGGTTTTCTAAATATACAATCATGTCATCTGCAAACAGAGACAATCTGACTTCCACATTTCCTATTTGAATACCCATTATTTCCTTCTCTTGTCTGATTGTCCTGGCCAGAGCTTCCAATACTATGTTGAATATGAGTGGTGAGAGAGGGCATATTTGTCTTGTTCTAGTTTTCAAAGGGAATGCTTCCAGCTTTTGCCCATTCAGTATGATATTGGCTGTGGTTTTGTCACAAATAGCTCTTATTATTTTGAGATATGTGCCATCAATATCTAGTTTATTGAGAGTTTTTAGCATGAAGTGCTGTTGAATTTCATCGAAGGCCTTTTCTGCATCTATTGAGATAATCATGTGGTTTTTGTCATTGGTTCTGTTTATGTGATGAAATACATTTATTGATTTGCATATGTTGAATCAGCCTTGCATCCCAGGGATGAAGCCAACTTGACTGTGGTGGATAAGCTTTTGGATGTGCTGCTGGATTCGGTTTGCCAGTATTTTGTTGAGGATTTTCACATTGATGTTCATCAGGGATATTGGCCTAAAATTTTCTTTTTTTATTGTGTCTCTGCCAGGTTTTGGTATCAGGATGATGCTGGCCTCATAAAATGAGTTAGGGAGGCATATCTCTTTTTCTGTTGTTTGGAATAGTTTCAGAAGGAATGGTACCAGCTCCTCTTTGTACCTCTGGTAGAATTCAGCTGTGAATCCATCTGGTTCTGGGCTTTTTCTGGTTGGTAGGCTATTAATTACTCCCTCAATTTCCCAACTTGCTATTGGTCTATTAGGAATTTGACTTCTTCCTGGTTTAGTCTTGGGATGGTGAATGTGTCTAGGAATTTATTCATTTCTCCTAGATGTTCTAGTTTATTTGTGGAGAGGTGTGTATAGTATTCCCTGATGGTAGTTTGTATTTTTGTGGGATCAGTAGTGATATCCCCTTTATCATTTTTTATTGCATAATATTTGAGTCTTCTCTCTTTTCTTCTTTATTAGTCTGGCTAGTGGTCTATCTCTTTTGTTAATCTTTCAGAAAACCAGCTCCTGGGTTCATTGATTTTTTTTGAAGTTTTTTTTGTGTCTCTGTCTCCTTCAGTTCTGCTCTTATCTTAGTTATTTCTAGTCTTCTGCTAGCTTTTGAATTTGTTTGCTCTTGCTTCTCTAATTCTTTTAATTGTGATGTTAGGGTGTCAATTTTATATCTTTCCCGCTTTCTCCTGTGGGAATTTAGTGCTATAAATTTCCCTCTACCCACTGCTTTAGCTATGTCCCAGAGATTCTGGTATGTTGTGTCTTTGTTCTCATTGGTTTCAAAGAACTCATTTATTTCTGCCTTAATTTCACTCTTTACCCAGTAGTCAGGTAGAGGTGCAGGTTTTTCAGTTTCCATGTTGTTGTGTGGTGTTGAGTGAGTTTCTTAATCCTAAGTTCTAATTGGATTGCACTGTGGTCTGAGAGCTGTTATGATAACCATTCTTTTGCATTTGCTGAGGAGTGTTTTACTTCCAATTATGTGGTCAATTTTAGAATTTGTGTGATATTGTGCTGAGAAGAATGTATATTCTGTTGATTTCAGATGGAGAGTTTTGCAGATGTCTATTAGGTCTGCTTGGTCCAGAGCTGAGTTCAAGTCCTGAATATCCTTGTTAATTTTCTGTCTCATTGATCTAATATTGACAGTGGGATGTTAAAGTCTCCCACTATTATTGTGTGGGAGTCTAAGTTTCTTTTTAGGTCTCTAAGAACTTGCTTTATGAATCTGGGTGCTCCTATGTTGAGTGAATATGTATTTAGGATAGTTAGTTCTTCTTGTTGCATTGATCCCTTTACCATTATACAATACCCTTCTTTGTCTTTTTTGATCTTTGTTGGCTTAAATTCTGTTTTATCAGAGACTAGGATTGCAACCCCTGCATTTTTTTCTGTTTTCCATTTTCTTGGTAAATATTCCTCCATCTCTTTATTTTAAGCCTATGTGTGTTTTTATCTGTCAGATGGGTCTCCAGAATACAGCACACTGATGGGTCTTGACCCTTTATCGAATTTACCAGTCTGTGCCTTTTAATTGGGGCATTTATCCTGTTTACATTTAAGGTTAATATGGTTATGTGTGAATTTGATCCTGTCATTAAGATGCTAGCTGGTTATTTTGCTTGTTAGTTGATGCAGTTTCTTCGTACTGTCAATAGTCTTTACAATTTGGTATGTTTTTGCAGTGGCTGGTACTGCTTTTTTCTTTCCTTATTTAGTGCTTTCTTCAGAAGCCCTTGTAAGGCAGGCCTGGTGGTGACAAAATCTCTCAGCATTTGCTTGTCTGTAAAGGATTTTATTTCTTCTTCACTTATGAAGCTTAGTTTGGCTGGATATGAAATTCTGGGTTGAAAATTCTTTTCTTTAAGAATGTTGAATATTGACTTGTAGGGTTTCTGCAGAGAGATCAGCTGTTAGTCTGATAGGCTTCTCTTTGTGGGTAACCCGACCTTTCTCTGGTTGCCCTTAACATTTTTTCCTTCATTTCAACCTTGGTGAATCTGATGATTATGTGTCTTGGGGTTGCTCTTCTCAAGGAGTATCTCTGTGGTGTTCTTGGTATTTCCTGAATTTGAATGTTGGCTTGTCTTGCTAGGTTGGGGAAGTTCTCCTGGATAATATCCTGAAGAGTGTTTTCCAACTTGCTTCCATTCTCCTCATCACTTTCAGGCATGCCAATCAAATGTAGGTTTGGTGTTTACACATAGTCCCATATTTCTTGGAGGCTTTGTTTGTTCCTTTTTATTCTTTTGTCTCTAATCTTGTCTTCATGCTTTATTTCATTAAGTTGATCTTCAATCTCTGATATCCTTTCTTCAACTTGATTGATTTGGCTATTGATACTTGTGTATGCTTCACGAAGTTCTCATGCTGTGTTTTTCAGCTCCATCAGGTCGTTTATGTTCTTCTCTAAACTGGTTATTCTAGCTAGGAGTTCCTGTAACTGTTTATCGAGGTTTGTAGCTTCCTTGCATTGGATTAGAACATGCTCCTTTAGCTCGGAGGAGTTTGTTATTACCCACCTTCTGAAGCTTACTTCTGTCAATTCATCAAACTAATTCTCCATCCAGTTTTGTTCCCTTGCTGGCGAGGAATTGTGATCCTTTGAAGGAGAAGAGGAGTTCTGGTTTTTGGAATTTTCAGCCTTTTTGCACTGGTTTTTCCTCATCTTTGTAGATGTATGTACCTTTTGTCTTTGATGTTGGTTACTTTCGGATGGGGTTTCTGTGTGGATGTCTTTTTTGTTGATGCTGATGCTATTCCTTTCCGTTTGTTAGTTTCCCTTCTAACAGTTAGGCCCCTCTGCTGCAAGTCTGCTGGAGTTTGCTGGAGGTCCACTCCAGACCCTGTTTGCCTGGGTATCACCAGCAGAGGCTGCAGAACAGCAAACATTGCTGCCTGTTCCTTCTTCTGAAGGCTTTGTCCCAGAGGGGCACCTGCCAGATGCCAGCTGGAGTTCTCCTGTAGGAGGTGTCTGTCGACCCCTGCTGGGAGGTGTTTCCCAGTCAGGAGGCATGGGGGTCAGGGACCCACTTGAGGAGGTACTCTGTCCCTTAGCAGAGCTTGAGTGCTGTGCTGGGAGATCTGCTGCTGTCTTCAGAGCTGGCAGGCAGGAACATTTAAGTCTGTTGAAGCTGCCCCCACAGCTGCCTCTTCCCCAGGTACTCTGTCCCAGGGAGATGGGAGTTTTATCTATAAGCCCCTGACTGGGACTGCTGCCTTTCTTTCAGAGATGCCCTGCCCAGAGAGGAGGAATCTAGAGAGGCAGTATGGCTACAGCAGCTTTGCAGAGCTTCAGTGGACTCCGCCCAGTTTGAACTTCCTGGGGATTTGCTTACACTGTGTGGAGAAAACTGCCTACTCAAGCCTCAGTAATGGCGGATGTCCCTCCCACTACCAAGCTAAAATGTCCCTGGTTGACTTCAGACTGCTGTGCTGGGAGGGAGAATTTCAAGCCTGTGGATCTTAGCTTGCTGCGCTCTGTGTGGGTGGGATCTGATGAATGAGATCACTTGGCTCCCTTGCTTCAGCTCCCTTTCGAGGGGAGTGAATGGTTCTACTTGCTGGCATTCCAGGCACCACTGGGGTATGAAGAAAAAACTCCTGCAGCTAGCTTTGTGTCTGCCCAAACAACTGTCCAGTTTTGTGCTTGAAATTCAGGTCCCTGGTGGCATAGGAACCCAAGGGAATCTCCTGGTCTGCAGGTTGTGAAGACTGTTGGAAAAGCAGAGTATCTGGGCCAAGATGCACTGTTCCTTATGGCACAGTCCCTCACGGCTTCCCTTGGCTAGGGGAGGGAGTTCCTTGACCCCTTGTGCTTCCTGTGTGAGGCAATGCCCCACCCTGCTTCTGCTCGCCCTCTGTGGGCTGTACCCACTATCTAACCAGTCCCAGTGAGGTGAGCTGTGTACCTCAGTTGGAAATGCAGAAATCACCCACCTTCTGTGTTGATCTCACTGGGAGGTGCAGACTGGAGCTGTTCCTATTCAGCCATCTTGCTATTGCTCAAGGGAGGTATTTCTTTTACTTGGCCAAAGATGCTCACATATCTCAGATTCTTCCACAGCTATCCAAGCGTCCCCATTTGAAGTCTTAGTATATACCTTCTTTTCCAATCAACACCTTTACTTTCAAATAACATACTTGGCAAGTGTTTGAGTTCAGCTTATAATATAGCGTCTGGCTCAACTAGATTTTTAACCTGATTTTCAGCCATACCTGCTGTGCACCGAAAATAAATAAATAAGTGGTTCTTGTAGGGCTGCTATGGATATTTTTTGACCATACCTTGTGGTAGAAATTTTAAAGCCTTGAGTTTTAAATTTTATTTCTGTAAACTCTTCAGAAGCAACACCTCACCCCACAGTATTTAAAATCACCATCCTTACCATAATAGTTAAGTGCAGCACTCTATTATTCTCCCAAATTGTTACCTTTTATAGGCAGTTTACTCTCAAGTAATCTCAGTTAATAATTTAAGAAACCATTATTCCAGTACTTGCTATATATTACTAGTTTCACATTTTCTAGTGGAATTTATGACCTCCCTGCATTTAAACTCACACAGCTCAGCAACTCACTCTAAGAATCCAATCTTGGTGACTATTTCCATGGTCCACTGTTGGTAATAAGCACTGGCTAACTTAGGGTCTAGTCAGTAAAAGAGAAATAATGCTTTGTTTTTCAAACAGAGATGATTACAAATAAGTAACTAGTAACAAATGTGTTAATGTAGAGCTGAAAGAACAAAAAGAAGAAGGTGATGTAATCCAGACATTAATGTAGGATACAGCTATTTTAGAATACTTCAGGCTGGGGTAACAAGGGAAAAGAGTTGGCATTATAAGAGGCTGGGAACACCCCTGTGCTGTGCTACTTGGAGCGCCAGCAAGAGCTTGGTACTCAAGGAGGCACTACCTAGACAGTTCTGAAACCACGGGGCAAGTATTGTGAAGCCAGTGCTAGAGATGCCAAGGGAGATCTGGGCAGCCAGCGTCCAAGATTGCTAAGGGGGTATGATATACACTGGTGCTAGGACTGAGGAGACACTCTGCTCTGTGTATACTGAAGTGCTGAAAGATACTGACGAAGGGAAGGCTTGAGACCGAGAGCATCTTTTACCGCAACTCACCTTCCATTTTTCCCCCTGTGCCTCCTTCTAACTAGAAGCCACCAAGCAAGAGAGATTGGCAAGTGACAAAAGAGTAAACGCAGATGACTTCATCTCAACAGTATCTTTCTCAATTTTCCCAATGGCAAGTGGTATTCTATTCTCCCAGAATTTGGAATGTAGGACATCTACTTCTCTTTACACTAATTTTGATTCTTATTTCAAAGTGCTCCTCTAATTTGTCTCTTCTTTTCCATTTCACTATTGCTATCCCAGTCAAAGTTGCTTCCATCTAATATTTGTTTTGTTTTAACCTTTTGAACAGAAATACACCATAATAATCCGTGAACTGTTATCTTCAAATTCTTCCTATTTTTTCAAACGTATGCTATGCTTTGCTTCAGACTCTATGCTAAAGTTTATGATATATTAATGAGGACATGTAGCTATGAGGTTAGCCTTTATGGTTTGCTTTATTGTGAAATGGAAATCAAACATGTAGGAGTTTGAGATAGCAAATAGAAACTCTGAATGAAACAAAGAACTCTATCATTGTCAATTCTAGAACCACAAAATTCAGAAGATCAATTTATTCTATCAGTAAATTGGACTACTTATTTACTTTATGGTGTGACTGTAATCTTTTATTAACCTCACATTCCCTTATTGCTGTTATATATTTCTAAACAATGTAAACAATGGGTTTTCTTTCTTCAGACATGACACACTCTCACATCTCCATAGATCATGTTGTTCCAACTTTTTCCTTCCTTCTTTCTAAGCTGAGTAAATGTTATTCATTGGGCCAACCCCTGTTCAGTTCTTCCGACTTTTGGGAAGCCTTACCAATACATTGCCAGAGCACTTGGTTCACACTATTTGTATATTACTCGTCACATGATGTTTTTAACATGTTAGTACAAACGTACCTTAATAAGGAATGTGGGTTGTTCATGGTATGGTTTACCAAGTGAGCCTAACCAAAAAGGAATTTTAACTTTGTATTCAATCTCTGATGCTTTCTATTTCGTCCATTAAATTTTGAGCTCTACTTTGAAGTCAACAAATAAATGTCATTTCTATTTCTATTTCTAGCATCTAGTTCAATGCTGGACATACAGTGTACTTCAATAAATGCCTAATGTAATTTAATTATATATGGATGGAAGAATGCCAGAGTCACATATTATAATGGTTTTGAGTGGTGTGCATATTTCTGATTTTTCTACCCATTCTTATTTGACAAGTACCAATTTTTCTAACCTTTAAAAACACCTGGAAAATATTATTTTGAAAAGTTAGTTTTTTTTCCTTAGATTATTTAACCATTTCTTGCAGATATTTGAAACTCTGAAGAAGTGTATAATATTATAATTTTTAGGAACATGTATTAAATTTACCTGATTAGTGTCTGTTAAAACAGACCCAATTTTAATCTTACACTCATCATATCAATATGTCGAAAATATTGCATAGCCTCCTTTAGAAAACTAGCCTTTTTAGAAGGAGGATTTTTGTAGTCCCTTTTATCATATTCTTTATTGAGTTACATTACCATTCTCGATGGCAGTTATTATATTTATTTTTAGTTTTTCAAGAAAAGGCTTTGAGCCAACTCTAAGCCTAGGAGGCACAGTCAAATCCTGCACACCAAGATTTTCAAATAGCAGCTACAACTATGAGGCAAAGGGCAATCTTTGTCCATATGCTATGGAATCATGAAGCAGGGCATTTTCCCTTAATCCGTGTTTGTACATTTGGATCTCAGCTGCCGTCATCAGTGTCATCTTACGGTCTGGACAACTATATGAGCATAGGGTATAAACAACTAGATAAGCTCCACTTTGGTTTAAGATATTTTGTTGTCCTTGATTTCTGAGGATTCCTGTTAAGATCAAAGTTCAAAAAGATAAAGACAAAAATATGAATACAAGAGAAGTGTGTTCTGTATTTAAACATAGATGGGAGTTAGGACATTAGAATGTTCCATCTTCAGAAGCTGGTATGTACCATAGTGAACAAACGGACTTTCTGTCTGAGAAAAAACCTATTTGTCCTTCCAGTTAACTCCACCTTGCACACTAATGAATACAATGCTGATAGAGTCCAGTTGTTTCTTTCTTAAACTCATTTCTTTTCTCTGCATCTTGACACCATATCAGTCTGAGGCAAGCTGTGGCAGGCACATTTCCTAAAAGGATGCCCATGTTGGGGAGCAGCAGCCAAGGGCTCAATGCCAGGATTGGCCATTAGCAGTAGGGGGAAAAACATTATCGTTGTAGTCTTGTTCCCTGGAAGGCTACCCACTGGCATTTGAAATGGTTCTCTCCTGTCAATCAAACACATTGTTTTGCAGATCTACTCAGTGCTTAGAGGATGTGGGGATATAATTTTCAGATCTTTAGGAGCTTTTTCAGGAGAACATCTGCATTCTGTAGCAATATCTGAAACATTTTCAAAAAAGGACGGTTCTTGTTTCAACAATGTTGTTAACGTACCCGTTGTGTCTGGGGATTACAAGAAATAATGGTTTGCAGAGGTTTCATAAAAATTGATACCTTTTTTCAAGATAATGAAAATCTGGATAAAAGAAGATGTTTACCTTGGTCTCCCAGGATATCAAGGTAGCCTTAGCTATCGGAACAAATGGCAATGCTAGTGTTAGGGAAAACTGTGACGACTTTCTTCTTTAGACTTCAAATCACTTTTGCCCCCAAATTCATATTTTGTGTTTTTCCTTACCTGTTTTCTCTTACCTGTATTCATTGGTGAAAGAGGTTTCCGTATACAGTATAGGCTGAGAATAGTGCTTACAAAAACCTGTAGACGTACCCTAATGTACTAAAATTTAAAGTATATAAAAAAGAAAAATGATAATATCTGCAGTGAATAGCCACCTTTGTAATGCAAATACTCCTCCTTCTCTGTTTCAACCAGAGGTGTTCAACTTTTATCTTTCTTATTTCTTTACACTTCCAAGTAGAAGTGCTGCTTTATGTTTTATTTATTCCCACTTCTGATTAAGATTTCATCTGAAGAAAGGGTTGTACTACTAAAAAATTATTTTTTAAAAACTCTGAACTATACACATTATATGGGAGAGAATGAGGTAAAATATAATCCTCTAAAAATCTTTGAATTAAGGATTACTGTTTCAGTTGATTATTCCAGAGGGAATAATCCTGTGAAAGACATTAAGTCCTTTGAAGGAGTTCATCATCCTTGTGACGTTCTCATGAAAGTTCCTCAATCCTGCAAGGCATATGACTGCTAGTTAATATTTACCAAAACCCTCTTGGCCTTAAAGGCCTGAATAGGCACTACCTACATACTACAAGTGTATTTTTTTTTGGTGTTTGTGAGTTGCTGTTGTTGTTGATGATTATAGGAGTGAGGCATGAAAATTGCAGAAATTTGGGAACATAGTTTGTTGCCTTTGTACTGCACTGACATACCTAATGTGGAACTATAATTTCCAAAGTATTCCTCCCTGTATGGTTCAAGTTCAGGGTGAGCTACAAGGTAAATTTGAGCAGGATTTGGACTATGAATGTGCAATGGTACTCATTGTAGTCTAAAGCATGGTTGGTAAAATGTGGCCCATGGCCCAGATTCAGCACACTGCTTTTTTTTTTGTAAATAAAGTTGTACTGAAACACAGCCACATTGTTTATGTATTATCTTCTGCCATTTTTGTGCTACAGTGGTAAGAGTTAAGTGACCACAAGAAAAACCGTACAGACTGCAAGGCCTAATATGTTTTTATCATATTGCATTTTATAGAAAAAATATGTACTGAACCCTGTGCTCCAAGTGAGTGTAGGGCTCTAAGTGCTGTCGCAGTTCATGCAAACTGATTCACCTCATCAGTGTGGAGCAGCTGGATCTCCCTTAACAGCTTCTCTGGGTCCTGAGCCAGGTGTGTGTGTGTGTGTGTGTGTGTGTGATTTTATAGCAATCTGCACCGGCTTTATCTGCAGGCCATTTGTAACTTTGGGGTTAGATATTTTGAGAGAGAGATTATGGTTAGCGTTTGTGTTGTGGGTTCCAATTTTCTTCATATGTTCCGGTTTGTCCTCGCTCTTCCCTGTTCTGTATCTATCTTTCTTCCTTGTTAACCTACAGTGACTTCTGGACCACCATCAGATGCCAAGGCAGCAATCTCCCTTAGACAATTTTTTTTTTCAACTTTCTTTTGTGGTCTTTGGTTAGTGAACATCCAACCATCCCTTTCCTGACCATTATTTCCTCAGAACTCCCAACTGCTATGTAAGGTCTAATCCCTATAATAAATCCCAATTCCATGTTACTCATATAATATTATGCTTTTTAACATTGAACTCTAAATGTAACTAACAGTCATTGACACTGGGAGCGGTGTGCTGCCATAACAAAAACCTGAAATTATGTCCTTGGAATTGAGATTTAGCAGCAGGGATGAAAAGATCTTAAGGAGAATATTAATAAATGCTTGAAGAACTGTGAGATAATTTTATTGGAGACTGGTAAAAAGATGGCCTTTGTTATGCTGTGGTAGAAGTCTCCAACACAGTTACCTGTAGTAACATGGAAAAGAGAATGAGTACCTGATGACCACATAGATCTAGCTAAGAAAATTTTCAGGCAGGATGTTGAAAGAGCCAACCTGTTTATTCTATCTGCCTGTGATAAAGTATATGAAGAGAGAGGTGAACTAAAGAAGAAACTGTTCAGTTTTTTAAAACAGAATTTAGAGGAAATAAAAGAGAGTGAGGACTTGCTGGGCTAGAAAATGAAACTGTGTCTCATCCCTGGCCTTTCTCATTAAAAACCTTTCAAAGAAAGAAATGGACTCAAGAAAAAACTCAAATTCAGGGTTCTACCAATAAGGACAGCCCCAGAAGGAAGATCTTAAATGTGAAGCAGTAAGATCAGTTGTTAAGACTTCAGAAAACTCTAAGGCAGTATCTTGTAAAGTGACTCAGATGGATAAAAAGTCCTGTCATCCTTAAAGCTATGCTTCTTTAGCTCCCTCAACTAGATAGAAAATAACTTTTGAGTATCTTAAGGGCATGCCTTCTAGGCTCTCTTGGCTAGAAAAAGGTCTTCTAAGAATTTTAACAATGTTATCTTATAGTACCTTGACTTTTGGCACAAGGTAGAGATTGGCCTGGTTTAAAGACATTTGTGGATGTGGCTTTTGTCTAATGGAAAAAATCCTAATAATATTTATAGGAAATACACAGTGATTTTCAGAAAAGTATAATGGTAAATATACCATCAGGTGGGACCGAAGGGATAGAACATTTTAAAATGAGTAGGGTGCTTGAGACCTCCAAGCTTCTGAAGGCAAAAATCTAGTTATGACAGTTACTGATCTGTAAACAGGCCATTTCTTCAAATAAAGGGATGACTTGGAGTGCAGAGCCATGAACCCATATGTTATAAATAAGAACTATGGAGACTTATTTGCCATGAGAAAACTGGGCCTTCATCAAATTTATCCTCTTCTCTATATCTCTACTATCACTGCATTTTTGCAGACCATCATTATCACATATCTATACTACTGTAACACTCTCCTAAATATTCTCATCGGTTCCATTTTTCTTTTCCTCTGACCTGTCTTTTACAGAGTAATAAAATATCTCTTCATGAAATAAAAGTTGGACTCATCATTTACCTGCTTAAAATGCTTTAATTCTTAGCTTGTCTATAAAATAACCATCATTTTCTCCCCTGCTTCTATGCACATATCATCCTCCATTGACAGGTAAAGTCTATTATTTCATTCCCTTGATTCTGGATTGGCCTGTGACTGCTTTAAATAATAGAATATGCCAAAAGTAATATTATTCCAATTTCAAGCCTACCCTTTAGGAAGACTGGCAATTTCTATTGTATTTTTCTTATAACAATTACTCTGGAAGAAGCTAGCTTCCTAGAACAAGCTTGGCTATTCTGTGATTTCCATGTTGTAAGGAAGCCTAAGCAATCCATGAGGATGGGCCACTTTGGGAGACAGCAATGGCAGCAAACCCTTTGCTTCCCCAGCCATTCTAGCTTAGGTGCTAGACATGTGAGCCCGAGAGCCATCTTAGATATCTCATTTCCAATAGATGCCATCTGGAAAAGTATGCATCACAAGGCCTGTGTAGTCCATTCAGGCTGCTATGACAAAATACCTTAGACTGGGTAATTTATAAATAACAGAAATTTATTTCTCACAGTTCTGGAGGCTGGGAAGTCCAAGACCAAGTTATCAGCAGATTTGGTGTCTGGTGAGGGCTTGCTTTCTGCTGCCATGATGGTGCCTCTTGCTGCATCTTCATGTGGTGGAAGGGTCTTTTACATACTACAACACACTGGGGGTCTTCACATGGTGGACGGAAAAAATGAAAAGAAGAAAAAGCCCTAGAGCAACCATTCAACCTCTTTTATAGGAGTACTCTTTTATAAGAGTACTAATCTATTCATGAAATCGTGAGAGTAAAACCCTCATGACCTAAATTACTACCCAAAGGGCTCCAACTCTTAATTTTCTCACATTCTGTATTAAGTTTTAACAAATGAATTTTAGAGGATTATGTGCAATCAAATCATAGCAAGGACCCAGAAATATAGACCTAGACAACACATCCCAGACACCTGTAATTGTTCAAGTCTCTTCACATGAGGTACCTGATATTATGGAGCAGATATTCGCAACCACTGATGTGCCATTCCGAAATTCCTGACCCATAGACTCATGAGCATAGTCAAATGGTTGTTGTTTTATACCATTAAATTGTGGGTAAGTTTTAATGCAGCAAGAGTTTCCAGAAACATAGATAAAAATACAAAGTATGAAATCCCATAATTCATTAAACATTTTGGTGTATTTTCTTCTAGTTCTTTATCTATACATAGGCTAAATAAAGGAGTTCTAACTATATAAGCAGCTGTACTTTACCCCTTTTATTTTACATTATATTGTCAGTATACTTCATGTTATTAACATTAATTATAAAATTTATTTAGCAATAATGTATTCTTTCATATTAATAATGGAATACATTTAACAATTTTCAGATCACTTATTCCCTCACTGGGAAAAAATAAAAGTCATACAATATGAAATATCTCAATTTTTCTCCCCCATACTATCATAAATTGATTTACATTGATTTTTATTTCTTTTTTTCCCTTTTCCTATTTTTATTCCTACTCCTCATTTCCTGTGTTTGAACTTTCTTAGAAAATACCCATCATAGATTAATCTTACCAACACATTACCAGACAAACTGTTTTTACTTGGTAAGCACATTAACTCAAATCTCAAATTGGCATTGCATACTGTTGGACAATTTTGTTAACTTTGAGGGTAGAATCACCTTCCAAATCTTTGAAATTTCATCCTTACTCAAATCTCTCTTGTGCCCTCCTGTACACTGCTGTCAGCTACTAATTTCCTCTCATATATCATTAAATAGCCAACAAAGGAGTCTCCCCAATTTTCCCAGCACCAAATCTATACTTTTCTTTGAGTCATGATATTCCGCTGGGTTCTGTTTCAGTACAGTATTGTGCTCTGGATCCCAAATCTCCTGGTTTTCTTAAAAACTGTGACTCATTTTGTTATATACTCTATTTTTTTTCACATTTGATATCTCTTTCTATGGAATCAATCTCCTATACTCCATTTATCTCCTCCCTAAATGGTCAACTTCTCCAAAACCTTTTCCTGCAAACAATATTTACCTACCTTTAAAAATGCCACCAATAACCGGCACGTTTCCCCATCCAATAGTGCCTTCTCTGTTGTCCGGATTGTCTCTTATCTGACCACCCATCAGCATTTGTAACATTGACCATATCTTCCCTTTGAAAATACCCTCTTTTACTTTCTTATTCTACTCTCATCTTCTGATTCTTTACCTGTTTCATTTGTCACTCTTCATTCTCCTTTGTTAGCTCATTTTTCTTTACCTCACAACTTTTTATTGGGGTTCCATCTTCTCTTCGTCTTTTGACAATTTGTCAACAAGATGCCATAAATTCTCCTAGATTTAAATGCCAACTTTTCATGGTTACTTGACTGACTTAATTTGTATCTCAAGCTCAGGTCTCATTTGTGGGCACGCAAATTAAGATCCAGCTATTAATCTAACGTCTCCTCTTGGATCGCCTGTAGCCATACCAAATTTCACACATTTTCTTTGGTGGGATTTACTAGCAATAAGCTTTGAGGTGGGGATTTGGGAGCAAGAGAATTATTAAGGGAGTATGCCTGAGAGAAAACTGTAAGAGAGTGGAGAAAGCAAGTTGGAAAGGGTTTAAAAGTTAAGTAAGAATGGTTCCAAGTGAAGTCTAACTTCATCCTGATCCCCTGGGAAGTTTTGGAGTGCAACTTGAACTAAGGAATCTGACCTGGTCCTGGTCTTTTATACACCACAACACACTAGGTGTATCCCCAGGGGAGCTGGCAAAACTACAGTCACCTTTGTGTGTGACAGATCCAATAGCCTAAATCCAGTTTTTCAGGAAAGGTTGAAAGTTTAAGCTGGAGCAGGAGTACCTTGAGCAACTGGGAAGTCGTACACCAGAATGTTAGCAATGATACCGGAGTGGGATTTCTCCGGGTGGTTTGAAAAACAATTTACTTAATAAAAACATGTTATTTGCTAAAATATAATGGGTCTGTTATTGTTAAGTGAATTAATAAGCATTTTAAAAATAAAAATTCGTTTAGTCATACTAGTCACATTTTAAGTGCTCCATGAAAACACATGCCTAATAGCCACCATAGCACATAGTATATGGCACATAGTAGGCACTCAAAAGGTTTTTTGTACAGATACTGATTAAAATAACTCCATCTAGGCTGTTGAAACATTTCCTGTGACTCATAGTCTCACAACCATGTGCATGAGCTCAAATTGTCCCTCTGTCTAAAAGTAATCTTTTCCTTCCCCTCAGTTTCCCCAATCCCAACCTGAAAAATAGCTGCTTATTTTTTAAGCATCATCTTGTCAATGAAATGTTTTGACTCTTTTCTTCAAAAGAAGCAATTACTTCCTTCTTTCAGTACTTTTATGAATTTTTATCCTAGGATTATTTTTTATACTTTAATGCATTTTAAAGCTATATTGATGGCTTCTAGATGATAAGAATTACGCTTTATTTCTCTTTGTAATGTCTACATTTGGCACAATTCTGGCATGTAGAAGTCACTTAGCAAATTCTGGTTGAAAGAAAAAAATATATAAAACTCCCTCCTCTTTTTATTTTTCATGTTCTTAAAACATCTGTTACTTTTACCTTTTTCATATATTTGACTCTCAACTAACTTCTCCTTTCACATACAAACATGCTATAGATTTTAATTAAAAATTACATTTATAAAATTTTCTTTGACTCTGTAGTCAAAAAAGGTCACATGTTTGGAAATAGCAATTTTTTGATATGTAGGTAGTTTATTTATGACAATGGCCAATAACATACAAGTCTGCAACCTTTATTCATAATTCCTAAACCTTACATCTTCCCCAAATTAAAAAGTTTCGTTGTAACTCATCTGGTAATAATGGTAATGAATCCTAATTTAGTGTGAACTGACACAAAACTATATTGATCTCAGTTAATGGGAATATTCAAATGGTATTTGAATATATCTGCCACAGTATTTTCCTGAAATCAGAAAGCTTCTGAATTCTGAAACATGTCTAGCCTTAGAAATTTGAGATGGTCTGTGGACGTGTAAATCATTGTGTCTATTTAGACACAATAAATATACAATTTGTAATAATAGATGCTGCTGAGATTGTAGAGAAAAAAGAATGCTTATACACTGTTGGTGGAGTTAAGTTAGTTCAACTATTGTGGAAGACAGCGTGGCAATTCCTCAAAGACCTAAAAACAGAAATATCATTCAACCCAGCAATCCCATTACGAGGTGTGTACTCAAGGACATATACATTGTTCTGTTATAAAGACATATGGGCCAGGTGTGGTGACTCCCATCTGTAATCCCAGCATTTTGGGAGGCCGAGGCGGGGAGATCTTCTGAGGTCAGGAGTTTGAGACCAGCCTGGCCAACATGGCAAAACCCTGCCTCTATTAAAAATATAAAGTTAGCCAGGTGTGTTAGTGGGCACCTGTAACCTCAGCTACTCTGGAGGCTGAGGCAGGAGAATCGCTTGAACCCGGGAGGCAGAGGTTGCAGTGAGCCAAGATTGTGCCACTGCACTCCAGCCCAAGTGACAGAGTGAAACTCTGTCTCAAAAAAAGAAAAAAAGAAAAAGACATATGCACACATAAGTTCATTGAAGCACTATTCACAATAGTAAAGACATGGAATCAACTTAAATGCCCTTCAATGGTAGACTAGATAAAGAAAATGTGGTACATATACACCATGGAATACTATATAGCCATAAAAAAGAATGAGATCATGTCCTCTGCAGGAACATGGATGGAGCTGGAGGCCATTACCCTTAGCAAACTAATGCAGGAACACAAAAACACATTCCTCATGTTCTCATTTGAAAGGGGGAGCTAAATGGTGAGAACACATGAACACATACAGGGGAACAACACACAGTGGGACCTATCAGAGTTTGGAGGGTGGAAGAAAGGAGAGGATCAGAAAAAAATAACTAATGGATACTAGGCTTAATACCAGGGTGATGAAATAATTTGTACAACAAGCCCCATGACACAAGTTTACCTGGACATGTACCCCTGAAGTCAAAAGTTAAAAAATATACAATTTGTAAATTATTTTATCAAAATGTAAAAGCAGTTTACCAAAGACAGTTTTTAATTGGTTTATTCATTAAAAAAGTTCTATGGCTAGTTATTAAAGTTTTAAAAATTCAACAAAAATTATCTTTGGTACTATTGTAAACTAATGTTTGTGTCCCCCCATCAAAATTCATATGTTAAAATCGGATCCCCTATGTGTTTGGAGGTGGGGTTCTTAGGTAGTTAGGTCATGAGAGTAAAGGCCTCATGAATGGTGCTAGGGCCTTCATAAAAGAGAATGCAGAGAGAAAGCTCGCTCTCCTTCAGCAATGTGAGGTTACAAGAAGAAGTCAGAAGTCTCAACCCGGAAGAGGGCCCTCACCAGAACCAGACATGATAGCACCCTGATCTTGAACTTTCAGACTCCAGAACTGTGAGAAATAAATTTCCATTGTGATTTAGAGGGTTGATAAGCCCCTCTACAGAGTCCCCACTGGGGCACTGCCCAGTAGAGCTGTGAGAAAAGGGCCACCATCCTCCAGACCCCAGTGTGGTATATTCACCGACAGCTTGTACCATTCATCTGGAAAAGCCGCAGGAACCCAACACCACCCTTGAAAGCAGCTGCGGGAGCTGTACTCTGCAGAGCCACAGAGGCAGAGCTGCCCAAGGCCTTGGGAGTACACCCCTTGCACCAGGGTGGCCTAGATATGAGGCCTGGAGTCAAAGGAGATTATTTTGTAGCTTTAAGATTTAATGACTGCCCTGTTGGGTTTCAGACTTGCATGGGGCCTGTAGCCCCTTTGTTTTGGCCAATTTCTCCCTTTTTTAAGAGGAGCATTTACCCAATGCCTGTACCCCCATTGCATTGTCGAAGTAACTAACTTGTTTTTTATTTTACAGGCTCATAGGAAGAAGGGACTTGCCTTGTCTCAGATGAGCCTTTGGATTTGGACTTTTGAGTTAATGCTGGAAAGAGTTAAGAATTGGGGGACTGTTGAGAAGGCATGATTGCGTTTTGAAATATGAGAAGGACATAAGATTTGGAAGGAGCCAGGGGTGGAATTATATGATTTGGCTCTCTGTCCCCAGCCTTAGCATCCCAATGTTGAATATGGCCATGTGGCTTTGATGCTGAGAGGCAATAGTTTAATAACTGACACACTCACTGAAACCTGATGGAGAGATTCATTGAACTGCTTTCTCAGATCAGACACTTTTTAGAAATAGATATCTCTGAGACCTCCAACATGTTGGCTCACCAAGTGTTTACAAAATTTTATTTTTTACTGATACAATAGAGTAGTTCAGCACAATGAACTTGAAATTGAAGGGAAAATTACAAGAACATTGCTGATTTGTTCTAGGAAGTGAGTACATTCACACTCAAATTGTTCATGCAGATTGGGCCAATGCCCATTGGAGATTCCATTCATTTTCATTGCTAAACTTTCCTACAATCAATGGAACCATGGATACTGAAGAACTGCAGAGTTATTTACTGGAAATACAGTCACAAAATTGGGGGAAGTTTACAATCTTTGAGCATGAATCACGCTTTAAGTTTCTATGATTGCTTTTGGAGTGTGAACCTCTGTGTGTGACTGAATTGTCAAGCATCTGTCATATCATTTCAAGATGATTTTTTTTCTGCCAGTAGAAGTATATCTATCAAGAAGACAGAGTATCCTGCAATTTTAGATATAAACAGTATAAGTATAGAAAATTCCCAAACTATTCTGTAACTTCTGGCTATATGCCCACTTTTGGCTCTGTAAAAATGTGTTTTCTTTCTTAAATATAATAAAACTAAACCTTAGAGCCATCTGGTCATTATATGGATAAAAAGTAAGGCGTTTTATTTTTATATCCCTGAATTAGTCCATTGTCACACTTCTATAAAGAACTATCTGGGACTAAGTAATTTATGAAGAAGAAAGGTTTAATTGACTTGCGGTTCCACAGGTTGTACAGGAAGCATAGTTGGGAGGCCTCAGGAAACTTACAATCATAGCAAAAGGCAAAGGGGAAGCAAGCATGTCTTACCATGGTGGAGCAGGAGAGAGAGAGCAAAGGGAGAGGTGCTATCACCTTCAGACAACCAGATCTTGTGAGAACTCTATCATGAGGTGGCACTAGGGGGATGGTGCCAAACCATTAGAAACCACTCCCATGATCCAATCACCTCCCACCAGGCCCCACCTCCAACACTTGGGATCACATTTCAACCTGAGATTTGGGTGGGGAAACAGAGCCAAATTTCTGTTTTGCAATTTCTGCATTTCTGTTTTGCTAGTTGACTTCTTGCTGGACTTGGCTTGAAGAGGCAGAGAGTAGGACAGACAGTAGGAAAAAGAGTAGACAGAGAGTAGGAGGCTGGAGGAGAAAGAAGGAAGAGACAAGCTCCTTCTTGATCATTTTCTATTTCTGAATTTATTTCCTGCTTCTATTGTTGTTACCCTAGCAATGTTTCCTCGCCCTGGCAGCAAAAGTTTTTCTAATAGCACAAGTATATCATTTTTTTGTTTCTCCAAAATGGCCCACAGCAGCTTTATTGAACACCTTCAAAGATATCAGCACAGCTGGCAAGTGCCCCCTTCTCAAAGTCTGGATTCCACCTACGTAGGGTCTCTCCTCTGAATATTGGCGATATCAATACCAGATGGCTGGACACCCCTCCTCAGAGATTCTTAGTGCCCTTTCTCTGGTGCCCCTCCTCCTCCAAACTTCTAACTTTTAATAATTCTAATCTCATCTACTTTCTCCCACAACCCTAGGGGTAGTAGCTGCTTCCTGCAATTACAATTTCTTTGATGCCTTAGCATTTGCTTCTTAACTTTACAGTTCCCTTATACCTAGGCTAAAAATTATTTATATCAAATCTTCAAAAGCAAAAATTGGCAAATGGGATCTAATTAAACTAAAAAGCTTTTACACAGCAAAAGAAACTATAAACGAAGTAAACTGACAACCTACAGAATGAAGGAAAATATTTACAAACTATGCATCTGACAAAAAACCTAATATCAGAATCTGTAAGCAACTAACAAATTTATAAGCAAGAAACAACTACATTAAAAAGTGGGCAAAGGACATGAACAGACACTTTTCAAAAGAAGACATGCATGTGATTAATAAGCATATAAAAATGCTCAGTATCACTAATCATTACAGAAATGCAAATCAAAACCACAATGAGATACCATCTAACACCAGTCAGAATGGCTACTATTAAAAAGTCACAAAGTAACACATGCTGGTGAGGTTGCAGGGAAAAGGGAATGCTTATACACTGCTGGTGGGAGTGTAAATTAGTTCAGGCCCTGTGGAAGGTAGTATGGCAATTCCTCAAAGAACTAAAAACAGAATTACCATTTGACCCAGCAATCCCATTATTGGGTACACACCCAAAGGAATGTAAATCATTCTGTTATAAAGACACATCCACGTGAATATTCATTACAGCACTTTTCACGATAGCCAAGATGTGGAATCAACCTAAACACCCATCAATGGTAGATTGAATAAAGAAAATGTGGTACATATACACCATGGAATACGATGCAGCCATAAGAAAGAATGAGATCATGTCCTTTGCAGAAACGGATGGAGCTGGAGACCATTATCCTTAGCAAACTAATGCAGGAACAGAAAACTAAATACCTCATGTTTTCACTTATAATGGGAGCTAAATCCCGGAATACATGGGCACAAAGAAGTGAATAACAGACATTGAGGCCTACTTGAGGATGGAGGTTGGGAGGAGGGTGAGGATAGTAAAACTACCTATCTGGCACTTTGCTTAGAACTGGGGTGACAAAATAATCTTTACCCCAAACCCCCTCGATGCAAATTTACCTATATAATGAACCTCCACAGGTACCACTGAACCTTAAATAAAAGTGAAAAGAAAAACAAATAAAATAAAATAATGGGTGTGATGTCTGTCTTCTGACTGGAACCTGACTGACACAAGGACACACCCATAGGATTGCACTAAAATGAACTCAAACATAAGACATCTCCTAAATATTCCTAAAAAGCAAGTCCAGTGAAATACCTTTGATTACTTTTACCATCACAATATGTGGTTTCTCATTTGCAGTTTAAGAGTACTAATTCTTGTTGTCAGATTCCGCTTGCAACTTCAAGTCCTCTTGCCCTTTTTAAAAACAATTGTAGATACCCCATGTGGCAAACAAACTCTTTTTTCTCATATTTAGACTACACTTCTTGAATTTATTGCTGAAAAGACATTACTCAAAAGGAACATATGCTAACATAATTAAGAACATATTCCTTTGGTAAAATTCTAGGTGAGCTCCGTTTGATCTTAGGTCACACACCGAATATTCCCTTTTTAAAAAATATTCAAAATAAAAAAGTTTGTATTGTGAGGGTTTTTTTGTCAGTTGTTTTGTTTACTATTTCCAAGTCATATTGCATCCTGGGCTTTGTTTTCACATAAATAACTGGGAGCTTGCGTTAGCATTTTCAGTTTTCCTGAGGCATAAGCTCAAATTAATACTGATATCTCTACATATCACTCCTACAATTTTTAATCTGTTCTTAGAATTCTTTAGTAAAGATTTAGGTGCATGGAGGATAGAAGAAATGCCATGGAAAACAGCTTCAAAATCTTTGGCTTTGTGGAAATCAGTTTTTGTAAGCTTCATAGTTCAGCTTCCTTTTTATAAGCTATTCCTAAATGCCCTGAAATGAGAAGTAAAACAAATTTCCTGGATTTTTCTTACTGGTATCACGTTGTATATGTAAACATGCTTTCCAGTGAGTAAGCATAAGTAAGGTAGATCCTGCCCAGAGAGTTCACCAGCTCACAGGGACACTACAAAGGAGGACAACAGAGAAGAGACTGTTTTGCTTTTGTTTGAAATTCACAACAGCTGTTATATTCTTCTTGACTGGTTCCAAATTTAATAAGGCCCAATAAATCTCTAAGAAAACAGCCCTGAGACACTGCTATTGTTTTTATTTTGTTGTTGAGTTCATAGTGCAAAGTCTCTCCCTTCAGTACTCTTTTTGGCTAATATCAGATTAGATTATGCCAAATATAAACCCCAAAACACTAGCCAAGAAAAATAGAGAAAAATCACATCTCTGGCAACTAACAAAAAGCTTCTCTTAAATAGCTTCTTTAAAATCTAATAGCATCTGCAAATCCGGTGTCTGTAACCTTGCTAGTCTGGCTATTCTCAGAGCCGTACATGCTCTTTCCAAATCATTGCTTCAAATTCCTGGTTATTGTTACCTTATAAGTAACTGGGGTGGGAGAGTGGAATATCATAAAAAGCACATGTAATTTCCCTGGTTTGCAAAATGCACCCCAGTCGGCTTCAATGGGATCACTATTATAGAATGTATGCACCCAGGCTAAGTATCTGAAAGGAACTCACCACTAATGTGAGTAATATGTTTTCAATTTTTAATGAAGTGTTAGTTGTCCACAACAGTATCTCTTTTAGGTTCCAGGCTGTGTGCCAGTGATAAACTGCATAGCGCAACATCTTATCTATTTTTAAGTGACCAGTCTTTAGAGGCAAATTTCCTGTTTCCCTCAGTGAATTGATGGAGTGGTTGCCTGCTGTCAAATACTTTCCCCAGTGTATGTGGTGTGATTTTTTTTTTTTTTTTTTGGTAGGGAGACACGAGACTTAAACATATTTCCGCTTCCTTTTTTGTGCAAAAGTTTAAGAAATACGCACAACTGGGGTAAATCTTCCAATAAGCTAGAGACTCAGGCAGAAATCCCAAGATTTATAATCCCACTGTTATGAATATGAGTAAGTCGGCCTGCTAGATAAGCAGATAAAAGAGAGGAGAACCATCCTCTATGCTGCAGCTTATGTGGAAGTAAGTGCAAGTAACCTTACTTCCAGATAGGATGTGATAAATAATCCAAAAAGGCAGAATGAAAACAACTTCCTCTGTGAAGATGAAAAACAATCGAGACCAGTGTCAAGTGGCTGTTGGATGGAAGAACGTGGCTAAGGAGAAGAAAGGGAAACTCTGAGCCACTGAGTCTATTTAGAAACAGAGACTAATAAGGAAGGTTTACAGGGACTTGCAAATGTAATGAACAGGTACTGACACCAAAAGATGTCTTCCCTGCAGAAGCACACAAAGGTCTCTGCATTCAGTCCTGAGATGACTTATTAAAAGGTGAGCATCGTATTCCCTGAACATATATCTGAGATTTGCTGGAGAGCCCAGGGAAATTTGTAAAACTCTAGTTTTACAAATGGACTTCTAGTCAGGTTAGCTGATTTACATGATACTGTGAGAACTTTTCTCATTTATTTCTCCGGCAAATTTGAAGTCCAATTAGAAAGCTAAAGATTAGAAGGAAGCAGACTACTTCAATTTCTTTCCTTTTTTATTTTCGGGTTGTGACTTTAGTAGATAAATAGAATGTTGAGACGGGCATAGAACATCAGAATTTTATATTCTGAATCATCACTGAGGATACCCAAATAATAAAATTAAAAAGAAATTGTTTGGCTGGAAAATACTGTTCTGATCAAAATAAATTTAAAATAGAATTTGAAGGGAAAGCATTAATGAAGAAAAATAACTAGAGAAAACTGTAAAACTTATCATATAGTTGTAAATGGCTATATCATAAAATGTAATAAAAGAGCAGAGCAGTGTTTCTCTAAAGAATAAAAGAAGAAATTCAAGAGCAACATCAATATCTTCAGAGAAGTGTAATGTCAATGTACAATATAAGTTATAAAGTGTGCCTTAAGTTTAATTTGCTAAATATTCTCATCAGGTAGGTAGCAACAAAATCTTGGGTTGGGACACTTGACCATAGTGCAGAAACATAAATGTTTTGTTTAAAAAGCAGATCCAAAGAAAAGGAAAGGAGAATATGTTAAAACGTGCACACACACACAAACACACACATATGCATGCTTCCTAGAAAATACCTGAAGATAGAGGCCTGATAGAGATATTTAGGTAATAAGAGAAGTGGAAAATACAATAACGTTGAATTAAAAAATCTATAAATTATTTGTGGAGACATATGTGATCCTTCTTTAATGAAAATGATTCTGCTGTAACATCAGCACTCAGGGCTTCACACTCAAAAGCTGCATTCTGCTACAATCAAAATAGTTTATAAATTATGCCTTGCTTAGTTGATAATTTTTTCTTTCCTCAGACGGCTGAGAAAACAACTAGTAGAACTGATATCCTAGATCAATGTTGATCCCTTGAAGGTGGGTGTGGAGGAAGAGGATTTATCTTTGCAAAATCCCCCCAGAGATTCAGACACCCTTTCTCCTTCAAATTTGAAAATCACTACCTTAGGTTTCCTTCCAAGCAATATTAAGTATTTTATTGACTGTTAGAGGTTTGCCAATTGATGATTACAGGATATGGGGTTATTATATCAGATATTTAACATATCAGGTATTTAATCAGTTCTAGGTCGAATAGTGCTAGGTAGTAGAAATATAGACTGAAAAATTTAACAAAGAGATGGATATTAATAATTGTTGAGCAGTTGCTTGGCTCCTGGTACTGAACTATACTTACATAGTTAAGCAAAAATATTTAATATTTTTTAAAAAAATTCACAGGTATTATATCACAACATATTATCATCATCAAATCACAAAAGAAGAATGACAATTCTGAGGTTAAATCACTTGCTGCAGCTCCCATAGGCAACCAGGCTGGAGTTATGATCTGAACTCATCAGTTTAGCTCCAAAGCTCAGGCTTTATGAGTGTGACTCTGTGACCTGAAGGAACTCACAAGTCTAAACCCTCTTAAAATGTCCCTTCACAGGCACCTATATAAGTCCTTGTAATGGCACAGGAAATCTCTGACAAGTTTGAATTTAGAAGGCACCTATGTAAAAGATGGAAGGTGGGCATTTGAAAGAGTGGAATAATCCCTGAGAGTAAATGTCAGGAAGGCTAAATACAAAGACTTTTTAAAAATAAAGAGGACTTTATTGACCATATTCTAAGCAAGAAGAGCACACACAAAATCCATTGCTGTTTAGGAAGATAGTGTATTATCAAATTACAAGGAGGCAAAAACTCTCTTCTCACCTAACTTTCGTATTCTTTGCCATGTTTCCAAGTATAAGAATAGTAGTCTAGTACACAAATGTCCAAGAACTGTAAAAAGTTTGCAGCCCATTATGTCCTCATACTGCTAAATCTTTAATAGTATTTGTAATCTCTTCTGCCATCTGAGGTTTTTCCAATCTTAATTTATCTTTACTCCTCTCCATTGTGCTTAGTCAGACACAGGTATAAACTGGCAGCCTCTAATTAACTACCTAAGGAAAATCACCCTGCACGCACAAAGAGATCCACAATTGGCTTAATTAGAACCAAAAAAAGCACTATTAAAATTAAGTTTCATTCTGTGCCTCTGTGCATATATAAGCCTTTAATACATGGAAGATGCTTGCGTTTAGTCATTTTACACATACTGTATGTAAATTATAAGTTTTATCACTCAGAGTAGGTGGTCAGGGGAACTGTTCAGTATATATTTGTACTAATTACCTTGGAAGTTCCTTATCTCTGTCAAACTCTTCTTAGCATCCAGCAAACATAGAAGTTGATAAATAATAACTAAACTCCTAGTTAGTAGGATTAAGGTAGTAACTGAGATCAGTATTGCTATTTTTGGCAGAGAGAGCTTCTGTCCCTGTGTAGCTCCTTCTACCTTTTTATAATCATTTCCTATCTCAAATGTCTGAAAATGGAAAATCATAGAAGAGCTGTAAGACTGCCCCACCACCTAGATCTGGTCCTTAAGTGTGCCAGAACTCAGTCCATCTCCTGAACAAAGCATGAGACCTGTGTGTTTCCTGGTTAATTCTGTAGACTCCAGAGTCTTGTTTCGCCTGGTTTACTACAGAGCTCAGACCTTCGGGGGCAACCTGTTCCTTTTGCAGTGGAGCTTTCCTCTCCCTGGTATATCTGGTTGTTGGCAGTGATATCCTGAACTTGGCCTGTACTGACTTGTGAGAACTGATTGTTAAATTTTCAGGAATTTCGTGAGCTGGGTTATGTCATGTAGGAGCTTGAAATGGGTCCTGGTTTGAGTATTTATACCACAGAAATCAGCAAATACCACAAATCAGGTTTTCTCCTACCCTAAGAGCCAGCTGTTTAACATATACTAGCACACCACTGGTAATAGGCAATAGTTCCTTACTATGGTACTGAGGGCTAACTGGAAAAAATATTTGATAACCCAAAGAACAAATGTTTCTTGCTTTTTGTTTCTGAAAACAGAAAGCAGCTGCACAAATACAGCTGAAAATCTTTTAGGAAAAAAATTTCTTTTCCCTACTCCCTCTCCATCTCCATCTCACTCATTCCCAGCCCTCATTCTCTTTTTTTCTTTTGTTTTTCTTCAACTTTTATTTTTATTTCCGGAGTACATGTGCAGGATGTGCAGGTTTGTTACATAAGTAAACGCGTGCCATGTTGGTTTGCTGCCCAGACCACCCCTCACCTAAGTATTAAGCCCAGCGTCCATTAGCTATTCTTCCTGTTGCTCTATCTTCCCTCGCCCCCACCCCAACAGGCCCCAGTGTGTGTTGTTCCCCGCCATGTGTCCACGTGTTCTCATTGTTCGGCTCCCACTTGTGAATGACAATATGCAATGTTTGTTTTTCTGTTTCTGTGTTAGTTTGCTGAGGATAATGGCTTCAAGCTCCATCCATCTCCCTGCAAAGGACATGATCTCATTCCTTTTTATGCCAGCCCTCATTTTTGAATCTCTTCCCTTTCAAGTTTGTGCCAAATCAGAAATTCTCCAAGGTTGTTTCTTTTTGTAGTATTTCTACAAAATGAACATTTTACTATTTATTTGGTTTCTACCATGTGCCAAATGTGGAGCTTTATAATTTGACTTTTATGTTAGGCCTGCAAAAAAGTTTGTGAAAGACTGATGATTACATAGCCTCAATTCGACTCTAGATAGAGGCCCAAACTCAGGTTAAGCTGACATTCTTTTTATCCTCAATTCTGCTGAGTCACTATGAGAAGGCAAATATTGTCAGAAGCCCTGCGTCTGAGTGCTGGGCATACCAAACTCCTTGGAAGGGAGGTGGCTGGGAAACACCTACTCTAGGCTTTTGGTGTTTCTTTTCCTGCAGAGGGTGCTTCACTAGTACAACTTTTCTGATTTTTTATTCCTTTGCATATGCCTCTCTAGGAGAAGTGAAGTGGCTTATGATTTTCATCAGTTTCAAAGCCCCCTCTTCTCATATTTTCTCCCCTCTTTGGGACCCAGCTGCCAAGGAACAGGCTTTGTGTCCCATCCCCCATGTGGTATGTTTCACATGGTGAGAGCTCCAGCCCATCAAGCTCTGTCTGTGCCTGGTTATGACTCTATCTTTAATTTTAGGGTTGTTATACCACTATATCATGTTCTAGTGGTTGCTATACCGCTATATCTAGTGGTTGATATAGTGGTTGTTATACCTCTATATCATATTCTAGTCTAGTCATAATAATGAAGGTGATAATCTATTCTCCGTTTTCAGGTTCCTTTGCCTGCATTAAGCATTCAGAAGTCAAGAAAAGAAGAGTGTGGTTTCTTGGGCTGCTTCAGAAGCCAAAATTAAGGTAATCTTGGGAAAGCCACTTACTGTTTCTGTGTCAGTAAGAAAGAGAGGGAAATTACCACTGTTTTAGCGTTCCTTGATTCACAAAATATTTATGGAACACCTATTACATTTACTGAATGTCCAGTGTGTGTCAAGAGCTGTTTGAGGTCCTAGGAATAGTCTGTCCCGGATACTGTGAGGGCATCTATAGACATACAAAATAAAAAGAATTCCTACTTGCATAGTGTTCACAATCTAGAACAGAACTATAATATAATACTCCAAGTGCCATAATAGGAGTACGGGGGACAGAACACCTAACTTTTCCCAGCTAGAATTCAAGGAGAGAAAACAATAGATATTTTTTCTTAAATCGCCTCCCCCCAACAAATCTTTTACTAAACTCATTTTTCTTTTTATTCCTACTCAGTTTCTAGGAAATACATTAATAAAAAATAGAAATAGAAAAAAAATAAAGAAGCTGGCTAATCTGTGTACTATCATTGATCTTTAAAAAACTAAGAATTGACTAGCCTGACATGTGCTAGCCTGCTACTGCTGCTGTAACAAAGTACTACAAACTGAGAGGCTGAAAGAACAGAAATACACGTCTCACAGATCTGGACACTAAAAGTCTGAGATCAAGTCTGAGTGTCAGCAGGGCTGGTTCCTTCTGAAGCCCCTCTCCTTGACTTGTAGATAGCTACCTTCTCCCTGAATCTTCACATGGTCTTCCCTCTGTGTGTGTTGTATCCTCATCTTTTCTTCTGATAAGGACACCAGTCATATTGGCTTAGGGCCCTCTCTAATGGCCTCATTTATTAATTACTTCTTTGAGACTCTGTCTTCGAATACAGTCACATTCTGAGTTAATTGGGGTTAAAGACTTGAACATGTCAAGTTTGTGGAAACACAGTTCAGCCCATAGCAGACACCACATGAAACTTCTCTAGCAGTCGTCAGGAACTTAGCCATGATCTTGAGAATCAAGCATTCTGAGCATCCCTTCCCAGATGTTAATGACTTGCCAAATGATCCTTAGGAAGTACATCATTTTCCTCACCTACAAATTCCCTCCATTCTATAAAGTCTACTGGAACTATGTATTTCAGATGATTTTTATGTATGGAACTATGCAATTATAAAAAGTTTAGAAAACTGGTGACTCATTAAAATTCTCCTGTTTATTTTTATTAAAGCAAAGACTTTAGCTTAGAGGATATTGGTATAAAATATATTTCTTAATCTCACTCATATTTACTTTTTCTTTCTCTTTCATTCCGTATAATATTAAGAACTGCGATGGGGACAGAAGGGAGAAATGAAAGAATAGATTCAAAAACTGAATTCATGCAGCTGTTCTCATTTAGCTGTATTCTCTGCTTATGTATTTTTTTTGGAAATTATAGAAACTGTTGAACGAAGGTGTTGCAAAAATGGAAAGCTCTTAGCAGATGTTTTGCTTTTGGTGAGAGATCTTGCTGGAAATATATCTTGCATCTGAAATGATCTAAACTTGAGCATAGAGCTTAAAGCATATTAGAATTCCATTGATTAAAAATCTGCCATATCCTTTGGCATGTCTGTGATATGCCTACAGATGGGGTTGGAATTTTACCATTAACTTATGCAATATGAATTAAGTCTGGAACAAGATGACCTTTTATCTTTAGGCCTTGATCTTCTTTGTCATCCTTATCACAGTCTACTTTCCTGCATTTATTCTCAAATATATTTTACCTTTATTGTCCTCCTTCTCTGTATTTTATTTATTTCACATCTCAATAGATGTCATTTCTCAGTTCTAGAAAGTTTTTAGAGCAGAACTCCCAGGAAATAAAGTTATCCAAATTAAATATACCCAATTTCATAGGCAAATGTGACCAAAGAAGTGATTCATTTGGAGATGCATGTAGTATTTCATACTTTACCAGGTACAAAAATCTCTAATAGAGAATATCTTAGTTCTAATAAAAATTTAATTATGGAGATTTTGTTTTTTCCTTTAACTTTCATGTTATTAAAGTGTTGAGAGGATTTTGAATTTGGGAAACAATCAGTCATTCTATGTCCCATTATGTCTTGCCATGTATGTCTCATGTTTGGTCCCATGAGACACACAGTTTCTCAAAGAACTTAAATTTTAGTGAAACATTAATCGATTTATGAAAAAAAGCCTTACTTAATTTTAACTGCTTCACTCTACCTGTACGATTAATTAAATTTGGAAATATTGATTAGTAAAATAGTTGCTGGGCAAATTTATTTTCCCCATTCTTATTCCATGTTTTTCTGCCTTTTTAATCACAGTGTTTGAAGTGGTGATTCAGTGGTAAATCAGTGGAGAACATGAGGAATCAAAATTATATACTTATCCCTTTTCTCTAGAAAATCATTGTCTATTTAACCATATCAATAATACAAACAATGATAATAATAACAATAGTTATATTAACATCTAGCATTCATTGTGCACTTACTGCCTGTCAGATAGTAGGCAATTATTACTTCATTTAAACCTAAAATGAGAATTTGCTGTGACTGTAATTTTACAAAAAAATCCTAAAACATTAGAAAGACCTGGCATCATGCAGCTACTGAAAAGCACAGCCAAATATTCTTTTTCCAAAGTGCCCTCTCACCATCTTTAATCATTTTGATGTAATAGCCAGTAGACACATCTAACTTGTATTACCTATTCACTTGAAAAGGAAATTTTTGATTGATTATAAACACAATTTATTATCTAAAAATCTCCTCTTCTCTATAACATTTTTCCAACAAATATTTAAGAAAAGGTATTTTAAGCCAGGCACAGTGGCTCATGCCTATAATCTCAGCATTTCAGGAGGCTGAGGTAGGAGAATACTTGAACCCAGGAGTTTGAGACCCACCTGGGCAACATATGGAGACCCCTGTCTTTACAACTTTTTTAAAACTAGCAGGGCTTGGTGGTGCATAACTGTGGTTCCAGCTACTTAGGAGGCTGAGGCAGGAGGATCACTCAGTCCAGGATTTCCTGAGCCCAGGAAATCGAGGCTGCAGTGAGCTGTGATTGTGCCTCTATACTCCAGTGTGGTCAATAGAACAAGAGCCCGTTAAAAAAAAAAAAAAAAAGAAAGAAAGAAAGAAAGAAAAGAACAGGTATTTTATATCATTTTTATAAAAATGTAAATTGACTTAGAAAAAATGTAATTCTCAAATGCAGGTAATAAGAGAAATGGGAATTAGGTATTCTGGAAGAAGAGAGAAATTGTGTTAGAATATTAAAATTTTAATAATGCTCTGCTCCTTGCCACAGATGTAATATTTATGTTTGAATCTTAGAATAAGCCTTGGGAGTTTTATTTTGGATTTTTATTGGCAAAGAGATTTTCTTTTAGCTTGGGTTTTCTTATTTTCTAGACTTCAACTGTTTTGTTTATCTGATTCTGTATTTATTCTTTGATTCTCTTATGTCTTTTTTGCTGATTCCTGCTTTCTCTTTCATTTTCTTAGCTCTCATCCCAAAAGATTTTCAGAAGATAGGCATATTTCTAAGAAAATAGCTTAGGAAGCAGGCTTCTTGGAGCCTAGGTCTCAATAAATAAAATGGCCCAGTAAAAATATAAGGAATCAGTTCCAGACTAGGTTAAATTCCTGAAAGACCTACTGGATCCTTGGCCTGCTACTTTCTAACTTCTTAATACCAATTAACACTTTCTTCATTTGTGTGATACGGAAGCCTTTTAGAATGTGAAGTTATTTAAAGTTTTCAGATAATTGAATGTCAGTGTCTGCTGTTTGATTTGGATGGCCCAACCTCAACAAACTTTCCCTAAAATTTTTCCTGAAATACAGTAGTCTCCCATATTATCAGGAGCCATTATAGAAGAAAGCTGAGCCTGTGCAAAAGCCTGTGAGTCCTATGCAAAATCGAGTCAACATGTCAAAATTAATTACTGGAGAGCTTTAAAAGGGAAAAAAGTTAAAATAGCACCCAGGACTTTAGCATCATTCAGATGCTTTCAAATAATTATATAATGAATATGTATTTACAGATGTATAATTTATTATATATTTCAAACTTCCAAAAGAGTTGAAAAAGACTACCAGCCTATGTAAACTGATAGCACTCAATCATACATAGATGCTTCTAATTGTAGAGAATTTTCCCAAAGTAGCAGTGTCAGTACTAATGGGTGTGGTAAACTAGCAAAGTTAATCCCTCTGATTTTGAACCAAGAAACTTGGATTGACCAAGGCAGCTGCTGCCACCCAAAGAGAAATCCACAAGGGGGCTGTCTCCTCTTTCTCAGGCTTCCAGCAGATTCCCCCTCAGCAATCCAAAATGGCCTGTTACATGTACGCAGGTGCTTGTGTTGGTGCACCTTTAACTTAATTATAGGCATGAGAAAGCTTCCAGAATTTGGTGATGTATAGGCAAGAATGAATATCAAATCTCTTCAGCTTGTGAAACGGTTGCGGTTGTTGATTACTAAAGACAGTCTCCCTCATTGTCAGTCTTCTGACCTTGAGATCTAGCATCAACTTTTTTTCTCACAGCCATGAATTACGTGGGTTCTACTTTTGGGGACAGAAACATAATTTCTTGGTGGGTCTGGTCTAATCCTTGAGTAACCAATGTGTTTATGCTTAAAGCACCAGTCTTGGCCAGTCAGTAGGCTACTTCAACCTGCAACACTGTACAATATTTCTGTTGTTTTGCTGGCTTCTTCAGTCTCCTCCCATGGTTTCTCTAGACCTAAAACATCACAGACCCCCAAGGTCCTATTTCTTTTTCCACTTTGTAACTTGACATTTCTATTTGCTTGTCATCTATATTCTGTTCAGTCTTGTGGTATTTGCAATATCTTACAGTAATAGAATGATCAATTTCACTGAATCATACTCCTCTGCTTCTTCATGGATTATTGCTGTGTCTCAACTCTGGCTACACTTGCTAGAATTAAATATTTGGTGATTTCTAGAGTTAAAAATCTCTACATAGCCATAACCAAAGCTTCTTGAATTTAACGAAGTAGACAGTATCTCACAAGTGGTAAAATATATTTAAGTGGTAAAATATAAATAATATATGTATATAAATATATGCTATTTTTCAATTTCTTCCAGCCTAAACAAATGCCTAGGTAAGGCCTTAAGTCTTTTGTAAGTTACTATTAGCTGGTTGATCTCTGTAACTCAACTTCTATAAATTTTCAAGACTTGTACATATTTGGATGCCTGTACTGTTTCCACACAATAGTAAATACCCTAAGAAGATGTAAATCCATCTATATGGTTATAGATGTAGTTGCTTTATCAGTAAATATTTATTCAAGAACTTGTTCTAAAATTTAAAGTTTTGTTCTTTATGAGAGAATGTCATGAGTACAACCTCCCTCCTTCTGTTCCTGTTGCTGCCCAGAACCTCTCACCTAACTTTCCACTTATTTCTATCTTTGAATTGTATTTTGGCGCAAATAAAATTGTGCAATTTTGAATTTGCTGCATACTTATTCAACCTAAATAAGTGATCAGAAATTTTTAAAGTTGTAAATATATTTTTCTGTCACAACCAAAGATAGAATATGACTAACAAGTCAGCATAGTTTGGGAGAGCTTTCATTACTGAATTATGAGAGCACTGGATAAAATGATTCATGCCTAAATATTTTTAGGAAAATATTATGTGATTTTAAAAATATTTGCTAAAATGTGAAGATGTTATACATTGGCATAACAGAGAATGGTTTGGAATTTTCAGCATTGTTATTTGGGATAATTTTGAAATGATATCTCATTGTGTAAAAGTCTTGTGATTCAAAATATAATGATAATAAAAACAGTATAATTTGAAATACCTTAATCACTGAGAGTATTGCCTTTTCAAAATGTTAGGCAGGAGTGGGAATCTTAGGTGGGCTTGGAGATATTTAATTGGGCTCAGAAGGAAACTAAAGATTAGGAAGCTAAAAAGTACTATCGTTTAAAAGAATTGGAAGAGGCATCTGATAAAATACTCTTCAGATTCATTCATTTATGAAGTTTAAAACAACTAAGTTTAGCACATTTTAAATGTTTTAAGTTACTCAAGCCAAATGGAGACTCCAGTGATTGTTGATACTATGACATTCTTTTCCTTAAATGAGGATTTACTCATTTATTAAACAGCCATTTTCAAATACTTTATTAAGCACCTATTATGGTGATGGCAGCTCTCCTAGTGCTGAGCGTTTTACAAAGTAGAAACCTAGACAGAGTGTTAGATCTTGAAAGAGTCTTGAATATTGAAATCAAGTATAACCTTATTTTAAAAATAAGGAAACAAAGCTAATGTAAGTCTGATTACTGTCTGAAAGTGCTTTTAATCTACATGGGTAAAAAAAGCCCTCATTATGAAAAATAACACAGATAAGTAATTTATATTATTTATTAAATAACAGTCAACAAATATATTAGGCTAGTATAGTACAAAAGGGGATTTTTGAGTTTAACTTTGCTATTTATTAGCTTTGTGAACTTTTACAACCTTCTTAACTTTCTTAAGACTTCAGTTTCATCATCTGTAAAGACATACCTTGTAGGGTTGTTTTGAGAACTAGATGTAATAATGTTTCAAAAATGTTTAGACAAATTCTATCATTTGACAAGTGCTCAAAAATGTTAACTGTTATTATTATTACTGAACTAATGCTGTCTTGCAATTGCCATAGTAATATAGATATTAATTGCCGTAGAAAATTGCAGTCTAGAATGGCAGTGTCAAAGACCACTTAATTTTTCTCTTCTTCTCTCTTCTCCTTTCTCTTTCCACCCCCTTTCCAAATACACACACCATAAAATGACTAAAAAATACATTCTTCTTTTGTCTTATATGTCATCTGTATCACCAGTCTCCTCTGCAGTGCTACCGCACACACATCCACAAAATATGTATTACCTTAAAGACATATGCTCTCACGATGTTGTGAGGGTTTCTTTGTTTTTTCTTTTTTTCCTTCAACTTTTATTTTAAGTTTGGGGTACATGTGCAGAATGTTCAGGTTTGTTATATAGGTAAAAGTGTGCCATGGTGGTTTGTTGCACAGATCAGCTGATCACATGGTATTAAGCCTAGCATCCATTAGCTATTCTTCCTGATGCTTTCCCTCTTCCTACCCTTCCCCCCACTGACAGGTCCCAGTGTATGTCGTTACCCACCATGTGTCCATGTGTTCTCATAATGCAGCTCCCACTTGTAAGTGACAACATGAGGTGATTGGTTTTCTGTTCCTGCACTGGTTTGCTGAGGATAATGGCTTCCAGCTACATCCACGTTCCTGCAAAGAACATGATCTCATTCCTTCTTGTGGCTGCATAGTATTCCATGGTGTATAAACACCACATTTCTTTATACAGTCTACCATTGATGGTCATTTGGGTTGATTCCATGTCTTTGCTATTGTGAGTACTGCCGCAATGAACATACACATGCATGCATCTTTAGAACAGAATGATTTATATTCCTTTGGGTATATACCCAGAGTTGGGATTGCTAGGTCAAATGGTGTTTCTGCCTCTAGATCTTTGAGGAATCACCACAGCGTCTTCCACAATGGTTGAACTAATTTCACTCCCACTAACAGTGTAAAAGCAATCCTTTTTCTCCACAACCTTGCCAGCATCTGTTGTTTCTGGACCTTTTAATAATCATCACCATTCTCACTGGTGTGAGATAGTATCTCATTGTGGTTTTGATTTGCATTTCTCTAATGATCGGTGATGTTGAGCCTTTAAAAAATTTTTTTGTTGGCCACGTGAATGTCTTGAGAAGTGTCTGGTCATGTTCTTTGCTCACTTTTTAATGGAGTTTGTTTTTTTCTTGTAAATTTGTTGAAGTTCCTTGTAGACTTTGGATATTAGACCTTTGTCAGATGAACAGATTACAAAAATTTTCTCCCATTCCGTAGGTTGTCTGTTCACTGTAATCATAGTTCTTTTGCTGTGTGGAAACTCTTTAGTTTAATTATTCCATTTGTCAATTTTTGCTTTTGTTGCAATTGCTTTTGGTGATTTCATCATGGAATCTTTGCTTGTGCCTATGTCCTGACTGTCATTGCCTAGATTTTCTTCTAGGGCTTTTATAGTTTGGAGTTTTACATTTATGTCTTTAATCCATCTTGAGTTAATTTTTGTGTAAAGTGTAAGGAAGGGGTCCAGTTTCAATTTTCTGCATATGGCTTGCCAGTTCTCCAATCACTATTTATTAAATAGGGAATCCTTTCCCCATGGCTTGTTTTTGTCAGGTTTGTTGAAGATTAGATAGTTGTAGGTGCGCGGTCTTATTTCTAAGTTCTCTATTCTGTTTCTTTGGTCTATTTGTTTTTGTACCAGTACCATGTTGTTTTGGGTAGTTACCTTGTAGAATAGTTTGAAATCAAGTAGCGTGATGCCTCTAGCTTTGTTCTTTTTGTTTAGGGCTTTCTTGGCAATTCAGGCTGTTTTTTTTTTGTTCCAAAGGGTTTCCTTATAAACTATGATAAGGTTTGCCAGTTTAGCTGCATCTGTCAGAACAATAGCATCAAAGCTTTGGTAATATGCAGCCAGCTAATAGTAATAGTCACCTCCCTTTTGGAACAGTTTTCATTTCTTCAACCATAGTATTTTTGCAAAGCATGTTTTTGAAATAAAAGTTGCTTTAAAGTCATTTTCTAATAAGCTTCATTTCCAGAGGACAAGTAAGGGACCCTGCCCTATAGAGATCACTGTTCAGAAACTTTACCCCTGTTGCAATATTGCAAGGCATGTCATGCTATTTTCCCATTTCTATGTAAAAATTATTTTAATTCCATTCTTTCAGAAATTATTCGAATACCATTTTCTTCTCATCTCACTTTATTGTTTTTTTCTTCATGATACATTCCTTGCTACCCTTTTTGCTTGAGGTTTTGATTTCCCTGCTGTATTATTTTCCCACCTTTTTACATATTTATTGTCCCATAAACCTACATGTTGATTTTCTTTCATACTTGATTTAATTTATTTTGTGAGTTTGCATTCAATTTATGGATTTTGAGATAAATCTCTCTCACTGGTTCTTTACACTATAGGCTGCATAAAATCTGATTTATGAAAGCTCACTTTGTTTTTGATGTAAAGGCAAATATTACATTTGATTTGGCCTTGGTCACATGGGTTATTAAGGAGGGAAAATGTTTTTGATACTAGTAAAATTGGTCCTTTTTGATTTTCAGTTGAAGCAAAGGAGAGAGAAATTGACCTTTGCCTGAGTTTGGTATTTGAGCTGACTCTGATCTTTGATTATTTTCAAATGTTTATGTAAATCTGGGTCCTGTTTGCAGGATTTTAACAAAACAGCATCTAGAGCAGGACCAGATGCTTTTTAGACTAAAGCCGGTTCTGTACTTTTCAAGAAATTTTATTTGTTTTTACTTAAGAATGTAAGAATTGTGATGATCAGGTCATTTTACTTTTGATTCTATCAGTTTTTGATGAACAACCTAAGCAGGACCCCAGGACCTATTCCTATGCCAGTGTTGGGTACCCATCTTTTACCTATTAGGGTCTTCTAAGTCCAATTTTGTGAGGTATCCTTGGTTCTGCTTACCAATAGACATAATATATATATTTACAGAAACTGCCCAGCAAATAGCAACTGGTCTTTAGGAGAAATGTAGATTTTTAAAATTGTGATTATTGCAGGGCTCATAATTCAGGTTACTTTTCACTGAGGTTTTTTTTTTTTTTGGTTCTCAGCAAAATTTATTTCATTAGTTTCAAACCTTTTGTTAATAATGCTTCTGTTTTCAAGAGAGGGTTTGTTAATAATGCCGCAATAAACATACGTGTGCATGTGTCTTTATAGCAGCATGATTTATAGTCATTTGGGTATATACCCAGTAATGGGATGGCTGGGTCAAATGGTATTTCTAGTTCTAGATCCCTGAGGAATCGCCACACTGACTTCCACAATGGTTGAACTAGTTTACAGTCCCACCAACAGTGTAAAAGTGTTCCTATTTCTCCACATCCTCTCCAGCACCTGTTGTTTCCTGACTTTTTAATGATTGCCATTCTAACTGGTGTGAGATGGTATCTCATTGTGGTTTTGATTTGCATTTCTCTGATGGCCAGTGATGATGAGCATTTATTCATGTGTTTTTTGGCTGCATAAATGTCTTCTTTTGAGAAGTGTCTGTTCATGTCCTTCGCCGACTTTTTGATGGGGTTGTTTGTTTTTTTCTTGTAAATTTGTTTGAGTTCATTGTAGATTCTGGATATTAGCCCTTTGTCAGATGAGTAGGTTGCGAAAATTTTCTCCCATTATGTAGGTTGCCTGTTCACTCTGATGGTAGTTTATTGCGGCATTATTCACAATAGCAAAGACTTGGAACCAACCCAAATGTCCAACAATGATAGACTGGATTAAGAAAATGTGGCACATATACACCATGGAATACTATGCAGCCATAAAAAATGATGAGTTCATGTCCTTTGTAGGGACATGGATGAAATTGGAAATCATCATTCTCAGTAAACTATTGCAAGAACAAAAAACCAAACACCGCATATTCTCACTCATAGGTGGGAATTGAACAATGAGATCACATGGACACAGGAAGGGGAATATCAAACTCTGGGGACTGTGGTGGGGTGGGGGGAGGGGGGAGGGATAGCACTGGGAGATATACCTAATGCTAGATGACGAGTTAGTGGGTGCAGCGCACCAGCATGGCACATGTATACATATGTAACTAACCTGCACAATGTGCACATGTACCCTAAAACTTAAAGTATAATAATAATAAAAAAAAAGGAAAACAAAACAAACAAACAAACAAAAAAAAAAAAAAAAGAGAGGGTTTGTTTCCCCAACATTTTACCTGGTTTATTTCTGAAGGTTTTATTGATGGAGAGAATTTCTACTTTCTTTCTAGACAATTTTAAAAGGTGTAATCTGTATCATCTTAAAGGCAGTATCTCTTTGGAGCTATGTAGGAATATATGATATAAAACAAATCCTTCTACCTAAACAGCATGGATACAATACGAAGAAAAAAAATCTACCCAACATGAAATAATCTGAATAATTATTTAAAAAATTGAGTTTATAGGGTTAAAACTCCAGAAGAAGAAATCTTAGGTATACCTAGATGGTTTCCCTGCAGAACTGCACCAAATATTTAAAGAATTAATACCAATTCTACACAATTGCTTCCATAAAATAGGAGAGGAACATTTTCCAACTCACTTTCTTAGACCTGTATTAGCCTGATACCAAAACCAGAAAAACTCTGTACAAAAAAGAAAAATACAAAAAACCAAACACCGCATATTCTCACTCATAGGTGGGAACTGAACAATGGGATCACATGGACACAGGAAGGGGAATATCAAACTCTGGGGACTGTGGTGGGGTGGGGGGAGGGGGGAGGGATAGCACTGGGAGATATACCTAATGCTAGATGACGAGTTAGTGGGTGCAGTGCACCAGCATGGCACATGTATACATATGTAACTAACCTGCACAATGTGCACATGTACCCTAAAACTTAAAGTATAATAAAAAAAAAGAAAAATACAGATGAATATTATTCATGAACATAGACTGAAAAATAGTCAACAAAATATTTTTGTAAAAGTAATTCAGTAACATGTAAAAGTAATTATACACCACAATGAAGTGCAAAGCTGGTTCAATATTCAAAAATCAGCCAGTGTAATCCACCACATCAACAAGATAAAGAAGAGTCAAATTATCATATTAATTGATACAGAAAGAAAACATTTCATGAACTTCAACACCCATTTATGATAAGTTTTCTCAGCAAAGTAGGAATAGAAAGGAACTTCCTAAATTTGATTAAAAAATATGTGAAACACCTACGACTAACATTATATTTAATGGTGAAAGACTAAATACTTTCCCCTAATATTTGGAGCAAGGGAAGATTTCTTCTTTTCCTATTCTTAATCAATACAGTACTGGAAGTCCTAACCTGCAGAATAAAGCAAGAAAAGGAAATAAAAGGAATACAAATTGGAAGGAAGATACAACGCTGTCCCTATGTGAAAATGACATGATGGTCTATGCAGAAAGTCCCAAGAAATCTAGCAAAAAAAAAAAAAAAATCCCTCCTAGAACTAACAAGTGAGTTCAGCAAGGTCACAGGATACAGGATCAATATAAAAAAATGAATTATATTTCTATATACTAGCAATAAACATAAAAATTTTAATTATAAAATTATAATAATTATTATACTTTAATTACAAAATTATAATTAAAACATTATAAAAGGCCACTTATAATTACTTATTTAAATATTTAGGTAAAATGTAATAAATTACATACAGGAGTTATATGTTGAAAACTGCAGTGTTAATGAAAGAAATTTTAAGTTCAAAATAAGTGGAGAAATACGTTGTGTTTATAGATTGGAAGACCTGACATAGTAAAGACCTCAGTTCTCCTCAAATTCATCTATAATTTTTTATGTAATTCCCATAAAATTCCTAGTGTAATTTTTGTAGACATAAGCAAGCTTATTCTAAAATTTATTTAAAAATGTAAAAGGAACCATAACAGTTGAAACAATGATTAAGAGAAAAATGGAATGAGAATAATCACTGCATCCAAATTTAAGACACCACATTGCTATAGTAATCATGATGATGTAGGATTGGTGGAGGGATGGAAACAGACTGAGGGAACAGGACAGAGAACCCAGAAGCAGAACAATCAAAGTGCAGCCAAAAGCTTTTTTTTACAAAGTTACAAAAGCAATTCAATGAAAGAAAGATTGTCTTTGGTTGTCTTTTCAACAAATGGTACTGGAGCGATTGGACATCCATAGGAAAAACAAAACAACAGAAAAAAAATATACCTCATTTACACTTAAACATCTCAACTTATGCAAAAATTAACTCCAAATAAAACATAGATTTAAAAGCAGATTATAAATCTAGAAAACTTTTAGAAGAAAACAGGAGAAAATAAAAATCTACAAAACTTAGAGTTAGGTGAAAAAAGTTCTTAGGACATCAAAGGCATGGTCCATAAATGAAAAAAAAATCCATAAATTAGACTTCATCAAAATTAAAACCTTATGCTCTGTAGAATATCCTGTTTAAAGGATGAAAATACTTGGTACTCCACCTTGAGAGAAAATATTTGCAAACCATGTAGGTACAAGGCCTGACAAAGGACACATATGGATAATGAGTAAAGAAATATTAAAAACAGCAGTGAAAATGAACAATTCAAGTAGAAAATGAGCAGTGCCATGACTACACACTTCATCAAAGATAACAAAAAATGAACACATGAAAATATATTCAGTATCATTAGCCATTAGGGAAATGCAAATTAAAACCACAATGGATATTGCCGCATGCCTTTTAGAAGAGCTAAAATTTAAACCATCCTGACAGCACAATACAATGCCAACAAAGTGAGCAGAGAAACTGGATCTGTCATATACTGGCAGTGGAAATGTCAAATGCTACAACCATTCTGGAAAATAGGTTGACATTTTCTTTAAAAACTATACAATATTCTTCTATATAACTCAGAAGAAGGTCCTAGGTATTTATCCCTGAAAAATGAAAAATTATCTACACAAAAATCTGTTCTTGAATGCTCATAGAAACTTTATTTGTAATGGCTCCACACTGGAAACAACCTAGTTGTCCTTCATTTGATGGGTGAATTGTTAAAAACAAAACAAAACAAAACAGGGTACCTCCATACTATAGAATATTACTCAAGCATTAAAAAGGAATAAACTATTGATACATGCAACACTTTGGGTGGATTTCAAGGGTATTGGGAATACTGTGCAGCCATAAAAAATGATGAGTTCATGTCCTTTGTAGGGACATGGATGAAGCTGGAAACCATCATTCTCAGCAAACTATCGCAAGGACAAAAAACCAAACACTGCATGTTCTCACTCATAGGTGGGAATTGAACAATGAGAACACATGGACACAGGAAGGGGAACATCACACACCGGGGCCTGTTGTGGGGTGGGGGGAGGGGGGAGGGATAGCATTAGGAGATATACCTAATGTTAAATGACGAGTTGATGGGTACAGCACACCAACATGGCACATGTGTACATATGTAACTAACCTGCACGTTGTGCACATGTACCCTAAAACTTAAAGTATAATTAATAAAAAGAAAAAAAAATATGTTTTCACGTAAAAAAAAGAAAGTGATTATCGAAAGGTTACTTACTATAAGGTAATGAAATTCAGACTGTAGAGTAAAGAGTGACGTGGGCCATTTTAAGAAGTAAATGAGCAAATAGAAACTTTTCTTGAGAATCTGAACAATAGAAGGAAAAATACCAATTTGAGTGGCATTATAGAATTTACCATTTTTAATTCTATTTACAGAATTGTTATGACTAATAAAATTGTTTATTGCATAAAGATATGGTTCTTTTAAGATGCGCTATTTATCTCCCTTAAGTTAATCTAGAGTGTATAACTAAGTTCATGTCCTTTAAATTTAAGATTTTTTTATGGCTCACAAAGTTTATGCCTTAGTGAAGAAACTAGTCTGTAACTTTTTTTGAAAATAGTCTATTTTATTGAGAAGATTCAGGAAAAAAGGGAGAACTCTCATTTAATATCCCAGGGTCAAAAAAAAAAAAAAAAAAAAAGAAGAGAGAGAAACAAATAATTTCCTGAAAGTCTGACCATAAGCACTCCCATTATTCTCTGTCACAGCACTTATTTATCATTATTATTAATTAATTTATTGATTGATTTATTTTTGAGATGGAGTCTCCCTCTGTCGCCCAGGCTGGAGTGCACTGGTGGGATCTCAGCTCACCGCAAGATCCGCCTCCTGGGTTCACGCCATTCTCCTGCCTCAGCCTCCTGAGCAGCTGGGACTACAGGCGCCCGCCACCAAGCCCGGCTAAGTTTTTGTATTTTTAGTAGAGACGGGGTTTCACCGTGTTAGCCAGGATGGTCTCGATCTCCTGAACTCGTGATCCGCCCACCTTGGCGTCCCAAAGTGCTGGGATTACAGGCGTGAGCCACCGCACCCTGCCATTTATTATTACTTTTAATCCCAATCATAGTTTGCAATTTTTATTTTGTATCTGTTTGCTTGCTTGTTTGTTGTCTGCTGATTCACTAGAATGAAAGTTCCATGAACATCATACTAACATCACAGAAGGCCTCAAAACTATGCCTGGCACCTATCAGACACTCAGTAAATATTTACGCATGCAGGAATGAATGAATAAAATATTTGGCCCTAAAGTTTTGAAAGCCTGCTGGTTTAAGTGAAGAAAACTCTACAGGAGTAAGACATTCATTGATTTAACAAATACTTACCGAGTACCTATATGTGCTAGGCGTTGCTCTAATTGCTTGTAATACTTCACAGAGGAAAAATAAGGCCAAACATCTGCCCTCATGAAGCTTACATTCTAACGTGGGAAAAATAAAAAATTGAATGGTGGAGGGAAGGGTTGTGAAATGTATCATCACTCACAAAACTTTGCCTGAATTGGAAGATGAGTAAAACCAATATATTTTTCCATGATAAAAAAAAAAGCCCTGAATTTGTTGTTTCTCTTTTTTCTTATCTAGAAGAGGAAAAACTAGAAGGATATCTGGCTAAGAGGAAGCCCAGCCTGAGCCTCTTTTTTAATGAGTTCTTGCTTTGAACCACACTGGTGATGTAATTTTGGGAAACTTGGAAATCTTTGAAATGGGGCTGTAGAAATAAAGTTAAGGACCAAAAGTAATGGAACTACTTGATATAAATTCAGATTAATATTACATGTAGAGAGTGAAACTATAAAGTGACATTGTACAGAATATGAGGAAAAGGGGCAATAAATTTAGGCAGGTACTAAGAAGCTACTGATTTGTAAAAAAGAGCTATTCTGTTCCTGAGCATTCCGATGTACATGCACAGGATGTTCAGGTTTGTTACATAGGTAAACATGTGCCGTGGTGGTTTGTTGCACAGATCATCCTATCACCTACATAGTAAGCCCAGCATCCCTTAGCTAAGGAATAGTTTGCTTAAAGACTTGATATTTGAAGTAGCACTGCCACCCTGACGGCCCTAAGAACAATTATCCAGGTTGCAGGCAACTTGGGAGACAGAATATGGCAAAGAAATCCTTCACAAGTGGTATCACTTATTGACCACTTATCAGAGATGAAGAGAGGAGCCTTTGAAACCACTCTGATCTCAGTGATAATATCAAGAATCTTTATCCTCAAAAAACTGCCCTCCACACAGTGTTCAGAAGGGAAACAGAGTCACTTGAAAGATTAAGAGATTCCCAAGATTGCATAGGAAATGAGTAGCATAGCTCAGAGAAATGTAAGAAAATCAAATACTACTAAGCTCTCTAAACATAAATGCTTTGCTATTTTAAAAACTCCTGTAGCTGTATCTTCTATAATAAACATGCAGGTTATCAAAAAAAATGTACAGAGAGCCCTTCTATAACCAGGGTTGTCTAGATGTGTCAATGAGCAAGACATTCTTGAGGGTGACATCAAGGGAGATGACATTATGCTGAACATCACTTGTCAGGGAAACATGACAGGGTCATGTTTAGTTAGGTAAGTGGGTAGAAGGAATAGAGTCACTGACTCTGTTTCCCAGACGTTCCCTACTCTGAACTCTGTGGCAAATTGCTAACCTTATCCCAGCAGGCATCCTCGTAGAGCAATAGCTTATTTATTTAAGCATGTGTGTATGTGTGTATTTGCATGTATATATGAATGTGTGTGTGTGTGTGCCTTAACCGTAGCTGATGAAAATTTCTTTTTGTAATATTGTCTCTCCCCTTACAAAAAAAAAAAAAAAAGACGTTTTCCCAGCCTAACCCTCTACTTGATAGATCAAATTCTTAATGGTAAATGTTTGAATTGTCACAGCCAAAACAGGCCTTATTAATCTAAATTCTGTTTAGGCTTTTACACTGAGATTTCTAAGTTGACACTCCATTGTACTTAGGGAGCAATCTAAATTGCTTCACTGGATGAAATTTTATTCAGGGGTCACAAATGTTGGCTTCATAAAGTCACTTTTAAAAGTTTATTTCCTGGATCCTTTTGAAAAGAGGGGTTTCCTAGGAAATGGCAAACACACACTGGTATGTGGAGCTCTGGCTCTGCAAAACACAGTGCTGATTGTCTCTGAGCTTGCGGTTCTGAAGTAAACATTGTTAGAGAAGATAGGATGCTGCTTCAACCTTGAAAGGGGAGGGAGGGAAGAAATAGCATTTTCTCAATATAAGCCTCTGTGATAACACCAAAATGTGAAGCTTTATGAATGCTGTTTGAGAGATTCTATTTTTTGATAACTCAGAAATTGCATTTTTGGCAGGGTGGTTTCAAAAAAGGAACACTAGGGCTTTGATTTGGTCCTCTGTTTTTATCTGCAACTTTAATCTATATACAGGGAAGGTTTTCTTTGACATTTGTAGCAGCATTTCTGAGATTGATGCTGCTGCCTATTATTATACAGGAGAACATTTGATACTAAAGTTTCCCGCAGCTCCCATCAGTTTTCTATAGCAGGTCTGCTCTCCTGACATTTAATGTCCCTTAAGTCTGATATGGTCTGATAACTTCAACATGCCAGCTGCTCTGGGGAGAAATAAAGAACTGCGGTATCCCTGATTCTTCATAGGGATTGTCACTACCTACATCACCAGTCACCCATCACCTTTCCCCTTAATATGTGCGAATTAAAGGCTAGAAAGAGTACATGCACTGTGTCTGTGTGTACATGTACCAACACACCAAGATTAAACCAGATTAGAGAAAAAGTAGTCTGCTTATAAACACAACCAAAGGACCAGCATGTGTCAACTTCTTGAGATGTCTAGATTATCTTTCTGAAGCTGACTTTGAGTGAGCCCAGATAAAAGGAAAAGTTCCTTATGCCTCAAAAATCAAATTTTCCACAACCATTCAAACACCAAAGAAGTGTTGTTGCTGTAAATACCTTACCTAACAAAATTTAGGATTATATTTTGAACCATAACTCAGAATCCAGATTAGATCTTGTTGAAATAAACCAGCACATCCACACATTACATGAATTGTCAGTGGAATAATACATAGCTGTAAAAAGGATAACAATTTCTCTATATCTTGATCTTAAAGATTTCTGGCATATGTTATCAAGTGGAAAAAGCAAAGTACAAAAATTGTCCATAGTATGCTATTTTTTGAGTAAGAAAGAGTGAAATACTTGAGTTTGCTTGCATTTGCATAAGAAAACTTTGAAAGAATATTTAAGAAACTAATCAAAGTGCTAACTAATAGAAAGTGAGTGAGAAAGGAGGAAATAGAGATGAAATGGGAATAAGAGCTCTTGATTTATATATTTTTACATTATTTTATTTTTAACCATGTGAATATGTTATCCAAAAATTTATAATTTATTATTTTTTTAAATATTAAGGACTTTATTTTCATTTGAGTTTGATTTGCCATATGAGAGTAGTCTAGGAGACCTGGAGTTCCCATTTGGTTGAGTTACTGGTCTCTGAGATTTACCACTCAGCTCACAAAATAATCCTAACTAAATTTTGGAATTTGTGCTTCATCATCTGTGTGCACCTTTTCTTCAGCCCATCATAAACTTATGGAGGGCAGGCACCACATCTCTGGTTACGGTGCTACAGATAGATGTACTCTACTGAATAACACTCTCAATGATATGTGTGAAATAAGAGAAATAACGATGACCCACTTTCTCAGCAGTGAAGACTGATTATTTTTTAAACTCATGGTATTCTGTATCCAAGACAGTAGTTTATAAAAATGTTGTTTACAGTCCATTGCTCATGAAGAAAATTAGCCTTTCTCATTTTAGTCAGCTTGAGAATTATTCAATTTCAGTACAAATGAAAGAACAGAATATGAACTTCCTGAAGTTATCTTCCTAGTGTTATTAAAAATAAGCTTCATCACACTGTAGTCAACATACCATGAATGCACAATTTAAAAATCTAAACTTGGTAGAAGCTTGTCATGATGGCTTTGTGAAAATAGGAATGGAAAATAAAGTTAACTTTTTAATCTATCTTCAAACAACCTAATACACCTAAGAAATACGATACCGTGATATAAATTAAGTGACAACATATCCTGGAAAACAACTGAAACAATTAATGGGATCTTAGCTCTTGTCCAAGAATCACACCATTCACAGAGAACATGTTACGAAGATGTGTGCTAGAGGTATCATGGAGCCAGAGTGAGTCCAGAAAGATGACTGGGTTTACCAGAAGAAAAAGTTCAGGATGCTTGCTCATGAAATCTATATAACCTCATGACATGATTGAACAACGTAACCTGAAATAATTGGTAGAAATTATGAAAAACCCTCAGGGCCAATAAGGACATTGGAGATAAAGTAGGAAAGACCATCTACAAATCAGCCATTATTTTGAAGTAGACAACGGACTTATAATCTGAAATATTTAGGCGTAAGTAATCACGTTTCTGTGTGAATTTGTGGAAACTTTAAAAAGGGCAAAGCTTAGTAATAATTTGCTTTTTATTCTGACCGTTAGTGGTGACATCTTGACAAGTTATTAACATACCAGCTTAAACATTGAGAGAGAAGAAAAGAAGGATAGAATAATAATTTTGAGATGAGAATCTGGTGAAGGAAGAGAGGAACAGACAGTTCTCCCCTGCTCTCATCTCTAATCTTGAGGTTAGATGATTTCTGTTAAAAAAAGAAAATAGATTTTTCTGCAGAATAGCAATTTCATGGCCCTTGTTCTGCAGGGAAGACTACTGCTTGGAGAAGTTTTCTGTTTCTGTTTGTCCTATGCTCCCACCTGGCTACTTCTCTCCTGTTTTCCCTAAAGGCAGAGATATGATCTCTGTAGCTGGATCCTGTTCTGCCTCACCTTTTTACTGTGGTCTGGACTACTGAACATTTCAAAGGGAAGGCATAGAAGAAGCAAGATGAGTATTATAATCCTTCTGGTTCCTTGTGTCACCCTGCTCAGGACGTGTCCTTGTTCTACCTTGTCAAAATATGGATGGTAGCCAGAAGCTCTGACCTACTTCTCTTTGCTTGCTACCCCTCTGATTTTCAGGGAACCCTAATAAGGAAATGCTTTGGGGAGGATAGGAAAGTTTACAAGTTCCACAACTATGTAAATAATTTAGCAACCTCCAAAATGAATTTGCATTAATATAGTCAGGGCTCCCAGAGCATCTATAATAGTAATTTTACTTTCTTACTTTCTACTGGCTCCAAATCACCCCTGTTCATTACTGCATAGGGACTCTCTTATAAACGTAGTAGAAATCACAGTAATTTTCTAAAATCTTCTGCTTGCATCTACAAAAACCTGGTTTTGTTTTCCAATCTACATACATCTTTAGCTGGAATAAAAAGGTAAAAACTTCTGCAATATATGTGGCTTTGTCATTCTGATTGGCCTTTAGGGATTGCCCAGAAAACAGTGGTGACTGCCCAGGGCTTATGCATTGACCTGCACTTTTTAAGTGTTTTTCAAGAGATTCAACAGATGGGATAATTGTTGTCCCTGAAAGCTCTGCCTGGTGGTCTGGCATCCCAGGAATTTGCCCACATTCCTTTGTGTTGGTTGTCTGACTCTGCCCTTTGCAGCAGGGTTTCACAGGTATAATAGGATTTTACTTTTAAGGTAGCAGGCAAGCTGCCTGGCAAAGAATCTTCTTACAGAGAGGAGGCACTACCCTTCCCATTCCCTTGCCTCTGTGCTAGGAATCTTTGATTTAGAGCACTGCAGCTGCTGCAGTTCATTACTGTACATTTTAGAGTCAAGCATGACTGTATCAGTGGGTTACCCCCTAAAGTGCTATACTCATTGCGATAATAGCTAAGGATATTATAGACAGGAGGAGTGAATACTGCCTTTGGAGCATCACTACTCTCTGCCTAAAGTGTGCTTCCAAATAAGAGGGAGAGTGCTACCTTACAAGCTAGCTGTCACCTCTAACAGCTGCCCCACCAGTTCAGCCTTCTAAAACTCCAGGTGAGGGGCAAGGGCTTGTAACCATGGCTAGATCACCCCAAAGTGACTATGAGGCTCCAAGTGCCACAGCAGAGGAGCCAGGGCTGAGGAATGTGTGAGAATTGGGCTCATCAGTAATCTCTCTTGATTGGTATTTACAATCCTAAGTCATGGCTTGGCCACCTCTTTGCTCAACTCACAACATGCTGGTTGTATTAGTCTGCTTTCACACTGCTATAAAGAACTACCTGAGACTGGGTAATTTATGAAGAACAGAGGCTTAATTGACTCACAGTTTCCCAGGATTAACAGGAAGCATGACTAGGAGGCCTCAGGAAACTTACAATCATGGTAGAAGGTGAAGGGGAAGCAAACACATCTTACCATGGTGGAGCGGGAGAGAGACAGCAAGGAGGGAAGTGCCACATACTTTTAAACCATTAGATCCTGTGAGAACTCACTTACTATCATGGGAATGGCAGGGGGGAAATCCACCCCCATGATCCTATTGTTACCGGGGAGTCCTTGCTCACAGAGTTCCCAAGATGGTGGCGAGCCACTTCCAAGATGATGGTGGGCGGCTTCCAAGATGGTGGCAAGCCTCATGTCTCTGACCGGGGGTTCTCGGCCTCACAGATTCCAAGGAATGGAATCTTGCGCCATGCAGTGAGTGTTATAGCACTATTAGAAGCCGTGGGTCACGGAAGAAACCGTGGAACCCAGTGACTAGTGTTCAGCCTGATTAGGATGAACCCAGGCACTTAGCCGTGCAGGAACAATGGCAAGCCTTTAGCCCAGTTAGGCAATGGGCGCCTCCCTGGATCAGGAGCACAGCAGACACCCTGCCGGATCTGGAGGGATGGAAGTCAGTGGTGGGTCTGTGATGGCGGCAAACAGCAGTGGTGGGCAGTGGTGGACGGTGAGCGAAAGCTCAGCTTGAGCAGTAACAAACACGGACCAGAAGAGTGCAGTTGCACGATTTAATAGAGTGAAATAGAGTGAAAACAGAGCTCCCACACAAAGGGAGGGGACCCAAAGAGGGTTGCCTGTTGCTGGCTCGAATGCCTGGGTTTATATCCCGATCCTTGTCCCTCCCTCTGTGCTCTAAGGCAATAGTTGATTGGCTATTTCTTTACCTCCTGTTTTTGCCTAATTAGCATTTTAGTGAGCTCTCTGATTGGTTGAGTGTGAGCTAAGTTGCAAGCCCCGTGTTTAAAGGTGGATGCAGTCACCTTCCCAGCTAGGCTTAGGGATTCTTAGTCAGCCTAGGAAATCCAGCTAGTCCTGTCTCTCAGTAACCCCTCTCAACAGGAAAACCCAAGTGCTGTTGGGGAGGTTGGCCGACGACTACTCTAACTGCTTCCTGCTGAATTGGGGCATAGTAGGGGTTGTGCAGTTGAGATTTTCTCAGGAGGGGTGCCTTCGATGTCATTAACATTGGAGCATGGGCTAGCAGGCCAATCCAGGAGTCTACAGTAGATCTTAGTCATGGACTGCATCTGAAGCTCCATTTGAAGAACCTTTTGTAGTTTTACAGCCTCAATTCTGGAAGAGACAAACTTAACAAGGAGGTTAAAGATACAGGGTCCAAAGAGGAGTAGCAATATTATAGCTGCTGGAGGTCCTAAGAAGGGGAGAATCCAGGGCATCCATTGGCTGAGGAGGCCCCAGGGTCCAGTGTTTTGAAGCTCCTCTACTCTACATTGTATTCGATCTCGAATTTCAACTTTCTCAGTGATGATTCTGGGTTGATTAGCATAATAACAGCACTATCACCTCCCACCAGGTCCCTCCCACAACATTGGGAATTATAATTCAGCATGAAATTTGGGTGGGAACACAACACCAAACCATATCAGTGAGTTTTACATGAAAGAATACCATGATATGCAGTGTTTACTGGGGCTCTGAACCCAAGAACCTCAGTTTGAACCACTCATATTAGAAAGAATGGAGATACCATATCCAATGACAAAACAACTACAAGAGAGACTGTATGGTCCAGTAGATACAGTAGTAAAGGAGGCAAAAATGACTGTGGATCTTTGGTCTTATCTGTGCTATTGAGTTATTTGTGACTTTGTGCAAAGTCTTTTGAGCTTTGAAGTTCTTGACAGGGAAATGACAACACTTGCTGGTTGATGGGCCTCCTAGGGCTGTACTTTTCAGAGGGGCACTATTGAAGAATTGTGAGCCCTCTTTCTCCCTTACGCTTCCTACCCCACCCTGCCCCTGTTGTAGTATCAGCTCTGCTTCTATAACTTAACCCATGTCCTTGAAACTTACTAAGGATCTACATGATAGGCATTCTTCCTAGTGCTGCTCTCTTTCTTCTCATACACATAAGTGTAGCAATTCTATATTTGTTAGGCTGCTAAATAAAGGAGAAGCCTTCTTTAAACAATAAATAACATACCCAGTAACTATTTCTATTGATAAACATTAATATGATAGTTGATATTACTATCTTTTATTTTCTCCTAGAGGTTGGGTACTCTGCCATGGTTCACATTATAGCTGGCCTCACAATAGCTATCCAGGACAGGGCTTATTATTCCTATTTTGCATGCAGTGAAACTGAGGTTAATTTTCAAATATTGTGCAATTTACACGATTTGTCCAGAATATATCCCTTCAACCTCATATAAAAGACTTCTTTTGTTCCCACCTTTTTGCTGTAATTTCACACTAAGTATCCAGATTTATTGGAGACTTTTGCATGTGACTTATAATATTATTTTTAAGTATAACAGTTTAGCCAAACCATTAATGAATAGAGCTTCAACCATCTGAAGATTTCATTCACACAACCCACTCATAGGGACAAATCTTTGACCTTATGAAAATCTTTACCTTTCATACTTCTGAAGAAGAATCTCTGGATACAACCTCCTCTCTCTGATAGCTTTCTCATGTGCTTACTTTCCATATGCCCTCTCCTTAAATCTAGTGCCAGCCCTAGTTTCCAGACTAACTCATTTTCTCCTGATGGTTCAGATTTCTCCTTGATCCATCGTGTCTGTCACTTTCAATGCAAAATGTCCCTTCATTCTCCTGACCTTTTGTTTTTCTGTCATACCTACCCTAAAAACTCAATTACCTTTTGCCTCAATCATCCTTTGCCTCCCTAACTCCCACTCATCCTTTGGATCTCTGCTCAAATATCACATCATCAGGGCTTACCCCAACTCCACAGATCAGTTTGGTCACTGTGTTTCATGCTGTCACTGGCCTGTACTGTTTCTTCATAGCACTTGCCAGAGTTTGTAATTTATAGACTTATTTATTTAATTATTTGATTCATATCTTTCTCATTCACTAGTCTGTAAGCTCCACAAAGGCAGAATTTATGTCTGTTTGACTTACTTGTTACACTTTAATTCCAGACCACTACTCCTCTACTCTCCAGCAAAATAAGACAAAACAAGATAGAAATGAAACAAAACAAAGCTGCTTCTTTCTTTGACATGCATGCAATATGGCTATATTCTTTCTCCTGTCTCCCCTTTGCTGTGTCAGACTTGGGATATTTCTTTATTTCCTTGAAACCTTGATCCTGGTTCACAGCCCTTCTCCTGACTCCAAGTCCCATCATTGCTCTCATAATCACAACATGCAATTGGATGATCTATCCAATACCTTGCACTCTGCATATTTCCACTTACTGTTCTCCCACTACATCCCATTCACCCATTTCTTTGCCATACCCTGCTTCTTGTCATCATGAGAAATTGAACCACCCCTAAATTTCAATATAAATATCAAACATTCAATTCTTACGCTATCATCCCTGAACCCTCCTGCTTACTTATTCAAGGTCTCTCACTCCAGCAATTTTTTTATCTCATCCAGATTTCCAATCCATTGACCCTACTGACATCTTTCTGCTTTCGTTTTTTTCTATAACATCATTATACAATCTTCCTTATGGATGCCCTCAACTCTGTCATCCTCCCTTCCTATTGTAATCACTTTCTAACATACCACCCTCAATGGAGTTAACTATCTTCTCTATACCTGCACCAAAACAGCAAAATCTTGCTGGAAAAAAATTATCTGTTGACAAGTTTTACTCTAAATTCATATTCACAATCCTCAGTCAGTTAACACTGCCTGGAGTTCCAAGTATGTTTCCCTAGTAGGTTTCCTACTCTCAGGAACAAAACAAAACAAAACAAACAAACAAAAAATCACAAAACTATTTATATCTTTTCTCCTCAAAGCTTCCATACCTTTCCTCTCTCATTCTCAAATAGTGATTTCACATTATATTTAATTGAGACATTGGAAGACATCAAATGCAAATGCCTTCATTTCTCTATCACCAAATTTAACTTTCACTTGCAACCACCTTCTCCTTCCCTCCAGTGACAGGGAAGCTTGCTGCATGTACTCTATGGAGGAATCCATTCCTCCACTTGTACTCTGGGTCCCATCCGCATTCACCTGCTTAAGGAACTTGCTTTTTAAGTAACCCTCTTTGACTCCTACCTCATCAAACTTTCCCTCTCTGTGGATCATTCCTAAGAAGTATGAAGACATAATCTAACATCTTTTATCTTTATAACCTCCCTTGATTCCACATCCCTGTTAAACTATTTTCTCATTTTTCTCCTTGCCTTCATGGTCAGATTTTAGTGGAAAGATTAGATTGTCATGAAAATATCTTGCCTAACCATCTTTCCTCATGGCTACTTATACCTACACTTTACTCCTCCTGCACATACTCATCACCACTCGTACCCATCCTAGACTCATTCCTCCCTACTTCCTCACCTGTCTCTAATTTCCTCACCACCACACTCCCTCTAGATTACCTGGCCATTCCCCACAGAGGAACTGGAGAATTAGGCTTCTAATATATACATTGGATCATAACGTTCCCTGGTTAAAAATATTCAATGACTTTAATTTTACTTAAAAGCCGATATTGTTATACACTTAATAGAAACAGTTAATAAAGAAGAAGAGAAAAAAATGACTGAATAGCAAAGTAAGCCGGAACATTTTCTTTCCTCATAGGGCTTAGAGTGATTTGGGAGACACACTGGTATTCAACAGATGTTCACAAAGATAACTGCCATCGTTAGTAGTGTGATAAAGGAAAAATAGAGGGTGCTAGGATAACATGTAACAGCAATTTCTTCCCTGTAGAAACAACATTTACCCCGGGATCTTAAGGGAGAGTGTGAGTAGTGAAGTGTTGAGGCAGGCAGATAGGACTGTATACACAAATGCCTTGAGGCAGGAAGGGGTATGGGGCTTTAAGTCACTGAAGTACGTCCATGTGACTGGAGCATTGGGGGTGGGTGGCAGAGTTGCATGAGGTAGTGCTGGAGAGGTGAACAGTAGCTAGATCTTGCACAACCTTGTAGACCATTTAAAAGAGTTTAGATCTCATTCAAGAACAAATGGCTGCCACTGAAGGATTTTAAAAAATATTCGAAATGAGTTTTGTTTTTTAACAGGATCATTTTGCTTGCTATATGATGAACATATGCAGTTGAGGATCAGACGCAGGTAAATTAACTAATTAGTCTACATTTCCAGGAAAGAGATAGTTGTAGTTTGGACCAGGATGCTTTTAGTAGACACATGAGAAGTGGATAGGATCAAGATATTTTAGAAGTTGGATTGACAGGGCTTGGTAATTGATTAGAATTGGGTGGGCTAATGGTGACAGACATGTCAGGGATAATAAATGTGTCAAAGATATATCTCAAGTTTCTAACATGAGTAGATGGATCCATAGAATAGCCAGTTCTGGAGAATGGAGTGCAGGAAGGGGAGCTGGTTTGGGAAAGAACGTAACAGATTAGAGTTCAAACATTGAAATTGAGATTTTTGTAAGAAATTCCAGTCAAACTTGAACTATGAGATTGAAAACTAGGAAATACCCTTGATTTATCTTCTTCTCTAAACTCCATGCAGTTCATCAAATGTGCCTGTAATTTAAAAAAAAAAAGTTATTCTAAATCCAAACAGTTCCCACTACCTCCACTGCTTTGACCTTAAATTGAGCTGTTCTAATTTGTTTTGCATGTTATTTCCTAATTGTCTCTCTGCTGCCCTCTTCCAGTCTCTTCTCCACAAAGCAGCTTAGAGTAATACCTTTAAAAGGCAAATTGTGTCATCCCACACCCCTGCTACACCCTTACTTTGAAACACCACATTTTTACTTTTGCCAAAAGATTGTAAAGGAGTTCCTGTCTTCCTTCCTAAACTTTCATCCTTACCCCTCTCTTCATAATGTGCTATGTGGCCACACTGACCTTCTTCCTGTTTTTGAACAAGATCACCCCTACTTCAGGGTTGTTATCCTATTCGTTCATTGTACTTGGAATTATTTTCTCCTTCTCATTGTATGAGATTGATTTAAATGTCACTTGAACATTCTATATAAAGTAGGCTAGTCTTCCAGGACCGTGAATGTATCGTTGGATGACACCACTGATACTCAGAGTTGGAATTATTTTTTGGCATATGTGTATAACATATAAGAGGAAGATGCGCTTAATGACTTTTTCTTTTGTTTATACAAGATAATACATTTTTATATCATTAAGGGTTATTTTGGGGCTTGTGATGTAGAAAAGGTACACCAGCAGGAAGGGAGGATTTTGCTGTATGAATAAAAGTGCTTTATTACTTTATTCACAGAAAACAGCTGTTGGTTAACATATGCCTCCTGATCTTGATTAATTGTAGAATGCAGTAGTGAAAATGTGACTATGATCATCTCAGAGCACTGTGTGGATAAAATGGCTATCAAAGTAAAAATTCCTATTTACCATACTGAAGACTTCTGACTCTTGAGGCAAAAGGTAATTATTCAAGATTATACCATGAATGAGATTAACAAGACCCTGATAACATCAGTGTTATATGATTCTGTTCAACTTCCAATAGGATTGTGTCTCAGCAACATCATCAGCACCTTGAAGAGTCTGAACCTGTTACTTTAGGGCACACTTTAACATGTTGAAAATAAACATCTCACCCAAAGGAGAAGCAGCATTAATATTAATAAAACATAAAGAGAGATTCAGTAAACATTTGGGCCAGAATTTATAAAATTTGTTGGCTGATTAGAAGCATGGATTTGAGAGACAAGGAGAAGTCTAAAATAAGTCCAGAGTTTCCAGTTTATTCGTGTTGTAAAATTAACCTGGAAATGTCAATAGGAAGACCTAATTTGGATTTATTTTAAAGATGAACTGGGTTACTTTCATGAAATCTGCATTAAAATGTCTGGTAACTAGAAGGAAGTATGGATCCAGGACCCAAGAAAGAAGGAATGAGGTTATAACCACTGTAGAAGCCAGGGAAACGTAGATGATCACCTTAAAAGAGCATGATAAGGGCTGGGCATGGCTGCTTACACCTGTTACCTCAGCACTTTGGGGGGCCAAGGTGGGCAGATCGTTTGAGGAGAGGAGTTTGAGACCAGCCTGGCCAACATGGCAAGACTCTGTCTCTGCTAAAAGTACAAAAATTAGCTGGGTGTGGTGGTGCACACCTGTAGTCCCAGCTACTTGGAAGGCTGAGGTGGGAGGATCGCTTGAACCCAGGAGGTGGAAGTTGCAGTGAGCCGAGATTGCACCACTGCACTCCATTCTGTACAACAGACCAACACTCTGTCTCAAGTAATAATCATAATAATCATAATCATAATCATTTAGAAAAATAAAAAGAGCATGGAAAGTAGAAAGAAGGGAATAAATAAAAAAGATGGAATCTGGTAAACAACAACATACAAAGAGTAAGCATAGGAGGAAGATGTCATAAAGGATCCTGAGATTCAGAACCAGAAAAAAACAAGAGAATAATAACAAGTGACATTGAAAGAGGGAGTGGGCAAGCAATTCCAAGCCAGAAGATTCCAAGTTGGATAAAGACTGAAAAGAGGTCAAAGGGTTTGTTAGATTTTGGTTATCCTATTACATATAGCTTAATTTGTGTTAGAACCGTGCCCTTTTGAAGAGTGAAGGAAACATTTCCAGAAACTTCCTAACAGACTTCCGTTAATGATCTTTGGCCAGAATTGTGACCCATGTCCACTATTAAACCTATCACGGGATGAATAATATGAATGACCCCAGCATTTATCAACCATGAGTTACTTACTGAGGCTGCAGCATGAGTCCTCTCTGTGTTGGGCTCAGACTACCCAGCCCCTGAAAAGATTTGGATTCTATAAGCATGAAAATGATTGATGACTGGGTAAGTAACCAATAGTGTGTGTCACTAGGAGGAAGTAAGTAAGGAATGTACGTGTGTGTGTGTGTGTGTGTGTGTGTGTGTTTGAGAAAGGGGAGGGGAAGTGAGGAGAGAGAGAGAGAGGAAAGAAAGAAAGAAGAAAGAAAGAAAGAAAGAAGAAAGGAAGGAAGGAAGGAAGAAGGAAAGAAAGAAAGCAAGAAAGCAAGAAAGAAAGAAAGAAAGGAATTTTTCTGAATATAGAAATAGGTGGCCAGGTCAACAGTAAAGGATGCTCAAGGCTTTCAGAAGGTGATAAACATGTAAACAGCATTTATGAGGATTGAGAAAAGGGGTATATGTGTCTGAGAGTACTCTAACTGTTTGGGAGACATGAAAAGTTCTGTCAGCATGAGAAATGTTATTTTCATGTTCGATTTAAATCAACGAGGAGTCAAATATATTAGAGGTGGAATGATCCACATGACCATCCTGTCTTGTCTTTTGTCTTTTTAATTTTACTTAAAGTGCTGGGATACATGTGCAGAATGTGCAACCATCCTGTCTTTTCATGCAGTTGCATAGCTGCTCTCACAGCAGCCATTTGGAGCTTTGTTCAGGCTCACCTTAAATGTCCCGGCTGATGAAATGTCCTCAGCTTCCCTTGAGAGCCTACTCCATCATCCAGTAGTTTTGTCTGTCAGGTCACATTCCCTGTGGTCTTCCTGTCATGCTCCTTTATTTCCTTCTGTTAGTCTTCTGGTGAAAGGATTCCCCATTCTGTGGGGTTTTTACATTCAGACTCTTCTCATGCCTCTCAGTCACCAGCTACACTGTTAAATGTGGGATTTTCTTTGTTTTGTTGTAGTTTTAGTTAGTTTTTCCTTCCTTCCTTCCTTCCTTCCTTCCTTCCTTCCTTCCTTCCTTCCTTCCTTCCTTCCTTCCTTCTCTTCCTCCTTCCCTCCCTCCATCCCTCCCTCCCTTCCTTCCTTTTTTCTTTTTTCCTTTTTTATTTTTTTCCAGGATCTCCCTATGTTGCCCAGTCTGGAGCACAGTGGCTATTCACAGGCGTGATCATAGTGTGCTCTATCCCCACACTCCTGTGCACAGGCGATCCTCCCATTTTTACCTTAGAGTAGCTGGGACTGCTGGCTTGCTTTAGTTTTTTTATTCTTTCCTCATCCACCAGTTCTTCCACACATTTTAACAATGAGCACTGATTCCCCTCATAATACCCATGAATTCTCAGGGCCTTTATAAATGTGATATTTCTTATATAAACTCTTACATAATAGGTAGAATATTCTCATAAAATAAACTCCTAGTTTTATAATTTTTCTGCTGTTACCCAGTTTGAATTATCCTTCCTGACCCTCCATCCCTGCTTGAGGAAGCCTACAGGGAAAACTCCATTATTTTAGGGAAATATCCTCAGGGCAATCTCGATTATTTTAGGGAAACATATCCTGATAGTCTCCTAACAAATTCTTCGGCCTCTAATCTCTTTCTTTTTTTTTGAATATATATTGCAGACTGTTGCCAAATTGAGCTTCCCCCAAACTCAATTTTCTTCATGTCCATTCCCTGCTCAAAACTTTTAATGCCTATCCATCATCTAGATATTGAAGCACAATCTCTTTCACCCATTATTCCTTTTACTGTTTACTCCTGGAAAACTTTAGCAAATCATTCCTCCAGTGTTATAAATTTGGAACTAGTCAGCACTTCTGCTCACAGTATTTCCCTTAACCAAAATGGTCTCTACCATTTATCTGCTTATCCTATTCCCAGCCATTTCTATTGCTTGTCCTCAAGCCCTGGCTTTGGCATAAAATATTTATTGATCTTTTCTGCTTCTGAAATCTTATTGCTGTTAAGTCCACACTTATAGTGGACTCATTCATAGTGTCAGGTTTCCAAATGCCATAGCGTTACTAGTTTCATTGCTAGTTAATTCTTTGTGAGGGTTCCTTGAAGTCAGGATGCATTTCTTACCAACTTTGTAAGCAAGTTTGTTGAGCAATTTTGTTCAAGTAACTTAATTTCCCTGAGCTGTAAATTTCTCATCTATGAAATGGCAATGGTAATAATAATCATTTCAGTGGGTTGTTGTATTAAAGAAATGAAAATGTTTAGATATTAAATACTATATAAGCAGGTATAAATTATGCTTTATTGTATCCTTTATATGCTTTGTATGCTTAAAACAATGCTGAATTTTAATAGGTGCTCAATAAAAATTTGGTGAAATGAATGGTTAATTTATTCCTTTCTGAGAAGTTACCCTTCTCTAACATTTTTTTTTCTTACTTCATCTATTTTTTCCTGACTACCTCCTTCCTTTCCTCCCTCCTTTATTCCTTCTCTTCCTTTCATTTTTCCTCTCAGTTCTTCTTGCTTCTTCTTCTACTCCCTTTGACACTGAGAATCTCTGGAAATAACTTAAATATGTTCAGATTCTAGATGAAGTTGAATTAGTCCCATAGTCTTTAGGAGATAATCAACTACACTGCAAATGAATAAACATCGTTGCTTGATTTTGCTATTTTTTGGGAGAGGATTCAGTTCTGATCAAGCCTTCTGAGATGTAATAGGGACTAATTTACTATTCAGGTACACAGAAATACCATCTCCATTGGAAATCATCCCAGAAAGATTATATCAAAGTTACCCATTCCTCTGTCCCAATAATCTAGCAGGCATGAAGATTTGCAGAGTTTAATTAAAAAACTACTATATGTGTTTGTTTTGGTGGTATTAATATTGAGGGAAATGAGGGCATAAAATTGAGTGCAACAGAGTGAATACGTGTGTGTGTGTGTGTGTGTGTGTTTTGTGTAAACATCCAAATATGCAAAGAAGAGTCTAATCAATCTTGACTGGAATCTGTGTTTTGTAGTAGAATGGACTATTCTTGGTAATAAACTCAGACATATGGCCCTTCAACTACGTGCATTGAATTCTGTTAGTTTCATTCACCATGGATATCTTTCTTTAACTTTGTTGACATCTATCCTGCACTGTCTGCTCACTCTATCTTCTCATTATTTTATGAAGAAGACAGTTTCTTTGAAAAATAATTTGACATGTTCCTGAAAAATGTTACCATATTAATTTTTAGGGATAAAATTAGAATGTGTTCCCAAAATTGTTGTTTAGTCTTCTGTTAACTGCTAATATTAATAAACCTTGGTGCTCACTAAAGGAATTATCATTTGGCCCTGTGCTTATAGGACTCAGACATGAAACACTACTCTGAACTGAAAAATTCATCTTTACATTTCCCACCTACCTTACCAAATGAAAGAATTACTAACTATTCCAAATGCAAGTTTGTTTTATTTCCTTTTTAACAGCAAAATCAGTCTATTATAATAATTATTTTATAAATGTCTCCTTTTTTTGCCATTTTAAGGTAGCTGAATTTTTTGTGTCTGAGAACTGGTTAGCCAACCAACCCAAACTGTACAATTTTAACTGTCCAAAGAGTCCCAATTAACAGACTTTAGGGGGACTTCAAACAGTCAGAGTCTTTGAATCTAAGCCATTCCCCAAGGCAGCATCTACTTGGCATAAAATGAAGGGAGATCTGGCAGTTACTCTCTTGATTTGATCAGTGTAGCTAGTCAGGGCTCTATTTCCCTGCTGAATTAACTGGTTTGGCTGTCTACACTGATCAAATCAGATGGATAATTGTCCAATTCTTCTTGCATTTTGTATCCTGTAAACAGAACTCAGAATAAACAAGACTAACTACAACCAACTGGCCTTCCTGCTTTTTAAGTATTATTATTATGCTATTAAAAAGCCAGTTGTCTAAGGTCAGAATATTCTATTGGTTTGTGTTAGTGTCTTGTATTCATCCATTTTCATACTGCTATGAAGAAATACCTGAGACTGGGTAATTTATAAAGAAAAAGGCATTTCCATACATCCTCTGAAATCTAGGTGGAAGTTCTCACACCTCAATTCTTGACTTCTGTACACCCACAGGCTCAACACCATGTGGAAGCCACCAAGGCTTGGGGCTTGCACCCTCTAAAACAACAGCCTGAGCTGTATGTTGACTTCTTTTAGCCATGGCTAGGACATAGGGCACCAAGTCCAGAAACTGCACAAAGCAGCAAGGCCCCAGGCCTGGCCCATGAAGCCATTTTTCACTCCTAGGCCTCCTGGCCTGTGATGGGAGGGGCTTCCGTGAAGACCTCTGACATGCCCTGGAGACATTTTCCCCATTGTCTTGGCACTAACATTTGGCTGCTCCTTACTTATGCAAATTTCTGCAGCCAGCTTGAATTTCTTCTCAGAAAATGGGTTTTTCTTTTCTATTGCATTGTCAGGCTGCAAATTTTCTGAACTTTTATGCTCTCTTCCCTTTTAAACGTAAGTTCCAATTCCAAACCATATCTTTGTGAATGAATAAAACTGAATGCCTTTAAGAGCACCAAAGTCTCCTCTTGAATGCTTTACTGCTTAGAAATTTCTTCTGCCAGATACCTTGAATCATCTCTCTAAACTTCGAAGTTCCACACATCTCTAAGGCAGGGGCAAAATGCTGCCAGTCTCTTTGCTAAAGCATAGCAAGAATCACCTTTGCTCCAGTTTCCAGTAAGTTCCTCATCTCCATCTGAGACTGCCTCTCCTGGACTTTTTGGTCAAAACCATTCAACAAGTCTCTGGGAAACTCTAAACTTTCCCACATCTTCCTGTCTTCTTCTGAGCCTTCCAAACTGTTCCAACCTCTGCCCGTTACCCAGTTCCAAGTCTCTTCCACGTTTTTGGATACCTTCCACTTTCCATACCAATTTAGTGTGTTAGGCCATTTTCATACTGCTATGAAGAAATACCCGAGACTGAGTAATTTATAAAGAAAAAGAGGTTTAATGGATTCACAGTTTTGTATGGCTGAGGAGGCATCACAATTATGGTGGAAGGTGAAGGAGGAGCAAAAACACATCTTACAGACAAGAGAGTAAGTGCAGGGGAATTTCCCTTTATAAACCATCAGATCTCATGAGACTTATTCACTATCACAGGAACAGCAAGGGAAAAACACACCCCTATGATCTGATTACCTCCCATGACAGATGGGGATTATGGGAGCTACAATTCAAGATGAGATTTGGGTGGGGTCACAGACAAACCATATCAGGTCTTTAATTTTATTTCATTTGCACACACTGTAAACCAAATTATTCAGAGACATTTAACATTGATTAAAATCTTAGGATCATATTATAACCCAACTATGAATAACAAAAAAAGTCTGAAATGGAAAATATGACATACAAATAAGGTACTACCTGTGTTTCTGTTATCTAAAACGTACCTGCTGGTCTCCCTAGACCATTAAACAGCTCTGTCCCAGTAGCCAGAACATAGTCCTACTAAAGTAGCATTAATTATTTAGTCTTGGTTTTGTATCATTAGATACTGAGACCACTGATGTTTTACCACTTATCTCTCAACTTGAGCATTTGCTAAGGCCAAACTCCCATGTTTAACGATGGTGCTAAGACATAGGAAAGACCATCATATTTTAGTTAGAATTTTAATTTTAGAAGACTATCACATTTTACTTAGTTAATTTTAGTTAATTTTATGAATGTTGACATAAAGACCATTCAAAAGGTTTGTTGATTTCCTCTTTCAGTGTCCCCTCAGAAAGTGGCTTTACTAAAAGCTGTTTTATGCCCCCACTTTGGGGAGCTCATTCTGATTGTTCAGACAGGGGGTAGAATGAGGTATGGCATGGAGGGTGGTATTAAGTGATTTTTTCAATACAAACTTTCAAGAAAGTGTGTTGCTTCTTTTTTAAAAAGCAAGAAGAGAAAAGAGAAATAAATGTCTTCCCTTGGAAAAGTTAATATTCTCAAGTAATGAGAGAGAACTGATCTCAAGTTCCCTCAAACAGTGGGCTCCTTCTACTAGCATGTTGGGGAGTGGTGTCCCATTGGACTTTGGGTGCATACTATATATCTTGTACCTAGTCCATACAGTATAGTCCTGGCATAAAACACTGCTGGACACTGACCATGTCCCAAAATATCACGTTGCCCAAGTCCTCCAGGATTTTTGCCTATGGATGCCCTACTCCCAGTATCCTTTCTTAATCTTCCCTCTTCTCATCTTCCTTTCTTGAAAATGGATACAGTCCCTTCCAACCCTTTCCTTCTTCCTATCTATCAGCCTTTCAGTAACTGGTTAATCAGACTAAATATTACCTGATGCCACTCATGCAAAAGTAGGATGACTTTCACTTAAGCTCAGGGGGGCATTATTCATCCCCCAAGGACTTCAAAGGAAGTGAGTGGATTGTGAACTCTTTTTTTTTTTTGGGGGGGGGACAGAGTCTCGCTCTGTTGCCCAGGCTGTAGTGCAGCAGCACAATCTCGGCTCACTGCAACCTCTGCCTCCTGGGTTCTAGCAATTCTCCTGCCTCAGCTTCCTGAGTAACTGAGATTATAGGCATGTGCTGCCACACCTGGCTATTTTTGCATTTTAGTAGAGATGGGGTTTCACCATGTTGCCTAGGCTGGTCTTGAACTCCTGAGCTCAGGCAATCTGCCTGCCTCGGCCTCCCAAAGTGCTGGGATTACAGGTGTGAGCCACCCTGCCTGGCCATTTGTGAACTCTTAAATATCAGAAAAAAAAATTCTCATCTTTTTGGCTCAATATTAGTATCAGTTTTTAAAAACTGATAAAGGTGACTGTTAAATATTAGCTGATACCACATCAGAAATTGAAGCATAGCAATATATGGAAAAGACTTAATTTTAGATGTAACCCTAATCTTCACCCTAATTTGAACCCACCCAAAGTGTGATTATTCAATATGTACATCATCGATATGCATCTAATCTGTACTGGGAAAAATACATGGAAAGGCCATAGGGCATGGTGGCTACCAGACTGGTGCCAGCCTACGGGGGTTGTAATTCAAGCATGGACTCAGTAGCTGCCAGATTGAGGGCAGGTTACTTAACATTTTGGTGCTTCCATTTCTTCCTATGTGAAAGCAAGATATTAATAGTACTTACATCCTAAGGTTCCTTTGAGGATTTGTTGATTTAATTTATACTACATTATATATTTAAAAGACTAAGTATGCAATAAATATTAGCTATTACAGCCATACAATTGATACTGAAATTAACCAGACAATATCACTCTTAGACATATACCACCCAATTAGCAACCAAATACATCTTAGTCTGTCCTTAGCTTCCTATCATTTTTTTTCTCATTTAATGCTTAGAATATTTATGATCTCAGGAAGTTTATTGTATTTACCCTAATAGAAAATTTAATACAGCACACTAATTTTAAGCCAAAAAACATTGTATATATCAGCTTTTACTGTACACCAAATACAGTGGCAACATGTCTAGGCTATATTATTTACTATACTACTGATATGATTTGGCTGTGTCCCTATCCTAATCTCATCTTGAATTGTAGTTCCCATAATCCCCAGGTGTTGTGGGAAGGACCGGTGGGAGGTAATTGAATCCTGAGGTGGTTTCCCCTATGCTATTCTCGTGATAGTGAGTAAATTCTCATGAGATCAGAAGGTTTTATAAGGGGCTTCCGCCTTCCTTCAGTTCTCATTCTTCTGCTTCCTGCTGCAAAGGAAAGAAGCACCGATTCGCTTCCCCTTCTGTCGTGATTGTAAGTTTCCTGAGGCCTCCCCAGCCATGCTGCACTGTGAGTCAATTAAACCTCTTTCCTCCATAAATTACCCAGTCTTGGGTATGTCTTTATTAGGAGCATGAGAACAGATGAATACACCTACATTACAAATAAGAAAATTGAGCGTAGAGAAAAAAGTTAGCCCAGGTGCTCCAGCTGAGAAGACACAGAAACAAAGCCAGAATTTAACCCCAAGTTTGCCTAATCTGTTCTCTTTCTCTTGTTTTAAAGCTCTGGGGGAATAGTGGAATAAGACTCTAATAAATACAACACAAAGTACCACCATCTTTGATCAACATAGATTCAACACCCAGAAATTTGGAGAATCTTCCTGAATTATCCCTAGTTTTCTGAGAAAAAATAGCATGAAGAAAATATAAAATAGTCAGATAATTCGCTCTATTGTCATTGTTCCATTGTTCTGTTTGTATTTTTTATTTTAACTTTTAATTTTTTTAGAGATGGGGGTCTTGCTGTGTTGCCCAGGCCAGGCTCAAATTCCTGGTCACAAGAGATCCTACCTTGTCCTCATGAGTAGCTGGAACAACAGGCATGTGGCACTGCATTCAGTTATGTTTGCATTCGGTTTTGTTTAACTTTTTACTATTTTCAACTGGCAAAAGCAGATTGGCAATTGTGTTAGAAATAGACCAGGTGCAGTAGCTCATGCCTGTAATCCCAGCACTTTGGGAAGCTGAGGTGGGCAGATCAGGAGGTCAGGAGATCGAGACCATCCTGGCTAACACAGTGAAACCCTGTCTTTACTAAAAATACAAAAAATTAGCCAGGTGTGGTGGCGGGTGCCTGTAATCCCAGCTAATCGGGAGGCTGAGGCAGGAGAATGGCTTGAACTGGGAAGGTGGAGGTTGCAGTGAGCTGAGAACATACCACCGCACTCCAGCCTGGGCGACAGAGCGAGACTGCATCAAAAAAACAAAACAAAGCAAAAAAAGGACCAGTCAACTGATACTGCATTCAGGTAGTCTAATTTTGCAAATACAAATTATTTAAGGCCCTATGAATATTACTTCAACGGGACTAGAGAAAAATCCGTTGCTAACAACTTGCTTTCTCAGGCTCAACATTTCACACAAAGATTACACGAATATAATCTGCCTGGCATATGAATCCAAACTAACACTTTAGCAGCAATGGGGGTTGGTTTCTAATCTCCAGTCTCACAGCCATTTATGTGCTTTCTTCAGGCAAAATACGAAGATGTACTTCTGACAGAGTCTGCAGCACAATGCAGCAAAAATCAGACCTACTTCTCAGCTGCATTCTTCTAGTAAACCCCCATTCCACCCCATTTCCCTTGCAGTATTTGGCTGTCTCTGTTTGAACACCGCAGACTAATTGCATAGCATTTAAACTATCAAACGACCTCCAAATTTTTAAGCTTTCAAGAGATTAAAAATAAAGCCCTTGAAATTATGATCCTATGCTAAGTGTCTTCAATATAATTTGTCAACAAATAGTTTTCTTTTCCAGGTTGAATGAAAATAAAATAAAATCACTGAAATCACTGTAGGTTTCTTCTGGTTCTACACTAAGAAGTCCCATAGGATAGAAACTCAAGATTGCTTCACAAATCCTACACCATTTTTATGGATGATGAACAACCCTGTGGGAAATAAATTATGATAGTCAGCTAGGAAATAGAAAATGTCTAAAAATTTCTAAAAATAATGATTATATTTCTCCACTGTTTGACACATAGCCATTTTTACAGAAGCACATACAGCCAGTGTTAGAAAGGGCTGGTGGTACCTGTTGTGAAGTTGCTGTTTCTGGTCTTCCTTCATCCAAGATGTTGGGAGGAAGGAGCTTTCAATTTTACATCTGCTATAGTTCATTTTGTCTCCTCGCTCCCAAATCAATCTTCTCTTGTGCTTTTTCTGTCTTATACGTGTCTCTTCTTGGAAATAAAATTTCCATTACTATCTATATTTCCTTTTTCCTGTAAAAATTGGCGCAGCCCTCTGAATGCTTAAATATTTGCCTTTTAGTATGTTCCTTTCTTCAAAATCTGATTGTCCTTTGTGATGCTTTATCAAAAATATATCTGAAAAGAATCTTCCATTTACTTTTTTCCACAGGTAAGATAATATGCATTAAAGCATACTGAATTCTTTTTTTCAAATACTGACAATGTAAACACTTTGGTTTATTATGCTGTGAATTGGAACTTACATTTTTCTTGCATAACTATTGCTTGATTGATTTTCTATTGTGTTTTCTCTTTATTTTATTCATCTTCTGAAATATCTTGAACCCTAAGAAGAACTCCTTATGAAATATAATTTTGTGTCCTGTAGCAAAACATGACATCCTTTCTCAAATTCTCTTACTCTGGTCTGTTCTCTCTCCAGCGCAATCTCAATGTCCGTGTATGGTAAAATATCATCTATTGGTTAAGTTATAGTGTCTCCATTTTATTCATATAACAAAAAGCCTTGCTCATAAAAAGAACCATCATTCTTAATTGGAGTGGATCTGGCAAGAGGGGCAACTCTTTGACCCAGAGGCTCAATCATTCAAAAGCTGGGGAAAAGGTTGCTGTAGAACCCACTGTCTATGTAATAAAGGAAGGAAGTAGTACCAAGACAGAATTAAAATAAAGAAAGCTGGTTTTGCTGTTTGGTTAAAAAAAAAAAAAGCTTAGTTTGGGGTGATTTTCATAACAAAGAAATAAAAGATTGGTTTTCTGTAGCCTCAAGATTATATTGAAAGAGGAGACCCAGGGTCACAAAGTATAAGTTGCACAGAGCATAGCTGAGAGATACCTTATTTTACTTGCATTTGTGTGCTGATTTTGTTGTGTAAATTTTTTCCACAGTATTATTGATTTGTCCTGGAGTCATTCCTGCAACTTAAGATACTGTGAATCTCTGCTGCATATGGTAATGCACTTTGATTCTGTGTAATGTATGAATAATTGACTTTGTTATTTCATTAACCGTTTGCACATATCTTTTAAAGTTATGTTGTTGTTTTTCCAAAGTTTTATGGAATTTATCTTACAATGTGGCCATTTCAGATGCCAGCAACTAGTAATAATAAAAATATTTTATGCAATCAATCCTTCTACCTTTACAAAAATGTAAGGGGCTATTAAAGAAAATCCCCAAATTACTTCTTAACTTTGATTTCCAGTACTACTTAATTTTTCTGTTAAAGTATATGTACAACTATCTTAAAATCAGTGATCTTCCTAAGGTATTCCATAACTCATAAGGTTATGAGTTTTTTGGTGATGAAATCATGTCTTCCTTAGGATATTTTTCTTTAAAAGACTTGATAAATCATTTCTAATTCCTTTAATAATGTCTAAATAGTAGAGAAATATCAACTTTTATCTTATTACACAGTTTATATATCCCATAATGCAATAAAGTTTCTTAAAACTTGATGTTTGGTATCTTTTAGAAAATGTTAACAAATAAATATTTACTTAACTTTCCAACAGTTGGAATACTGGAAAAATATTTTTAGGTATTGGAGTTTTGTTTATATTTTCTTTTATACTATGTAATATTTGATAATGTATATAATAGCATAATAAAACTTTCAAATATACCTAAAATTATTTATCAGCCAACTTGAAATGTCAACATCACTAATGCCATTGCATCACCTGTGTGCTCCTTCCCTGTCCTATACACTAGACCTTCTGTAGTCCCACATATGTGAGCTATGCTGCAGAATATATAGTTTAAATATGTTTACTTTAGACAAAGTGTTATAATAATGGTATCATATTGTATGTAGTGTTCTAGAACTTGTTTTCTCTCATCACTATGCTACTAAGGCTTATCCATATTATTGCTTATAACTCTATCTCTTCTTTAACTTATTTATAATATTTTATTAGCTAAGTATACCACAGTTTATCCATTTCCAGTCAATAGAAGTTTGGGTTGTTATTATTAACAATAAGGCTTTGAATATTTTTGCAGATGTCTACTGGTACATGTTAAGTGATTTCCGGATCACATATGTAGAAGTGGAATTCATGAGTACTAGACTATGGATATGAACAAATTTACCAAATAATGCTAAACTAGTTCCCAAAATTACTAAACCAATTTATGTATTTATTGGTACAATATTAGGATTCACATTACTCCGTAACCTAGCAATACTTATCATTTTGTCTATTTAGTGAGTGTAATATTATCTGCTTTGCATCCTAACTTATATTTCTCTGATTACTAATGAGGTACAGCATCCTTTTATTTGATTGTTTACCATTATTGTTTCTTCTACTAAAGTATGGCTATCAATTCTTTTGTCCTTTATTTTTTTTATTACATTGTCTTTCCTCAGTGATTTGTAATTCTCCATGTATTAGGTTATTAATTTTATTCTCTTAATATGTGACATAAATGATCACTTTAATTGTCGCATCTGTTGATAAACAGAAGTTGTTGATTTATATGGCATTCATAAATATTTTTTATATTAAAAGTGTTTGTGGTTTGTTTAAAAAATTCTACCGTTTATAGGGCTGGGTGCGGTGGCTCATGCCTGTAATCCCAACACTTTGGGAGGCTGAGGCAGGCAGATCATAAGGTCAGGAGTTTGAGACCAGCCTGGCCAATATGGTGAAACTCTGTCTCTACTAAAAATACAAAAATCAGCCAGGCATGGTGGTACGTGCCTGTAGCCCCAGGTACTGAGGAGGCTGAGGCAGAAGAATTGCTTGAACTCAGGAGGCAGAGGTTGCAGTGAGCTGAGATCGTGCCACTGCACTATAGCCTGGGTGACAGCACGAGATTCTGTCTCAAAAAAAAAAAAAAAATTCTACCTTTTATAAAGGTCAAAATATATTTTCCTATATGTGACTCTATATGTATTAAAATGTGTCATTCACATTTATATCTATAATTCTTCTGGAATATATTTGTGTGTATAATGAAAACAGAAAGGTCTCATTTTATGTATTTTTTTTTCAATTTGGAAAAGCAATGTTTCAGCACAATTTACTGGATAGTCCTCTTTTTCTACAATGATTTCCAATATCATGTTAGATTTTAATATTCCATGTATGTAATAAGCTATTTCTGAGTTCTGTAATCTGTTCTATTAGTCATCTTTTCTATATTTATCACAAGACATATTTACTATAAGTATCAATCTAAAAGGCAAGCTCCTGTAACATCTTCGTCCTCTTATCTTTGGAAGGATTCTGGCTATTCATGAGCCTTTAATCTTTCATGGAAATGTTAAAATTAGACACATTTCTTAAAAATGCTGCTGGGATTTGGTTAAAATTGCCTTGAATCTACAAGATTCATTTGGACATCGATTATATCTTTCAATATTGAGAACATCTGTATGTAAACTTGGTATATATCATCCCTCGTCTGTCTACCTTTGAAATTGTATAATTATAAGATTCTTCATCTTTTATTACAAAATTAGTTGGTACTTTAGATTTTGTTGATATTATAAATACTGCATATACATTTGTATATATATTCATTTATTCAACAAATTATTTTTGAATTTCTATTATGTGTCGGGTACTGTTCTGGGTCCCAGGACCCCAGAGTCATTTAAAAACCCAGAGTCATTTAAAAAATTAAGAAAGAAAACAGAAAAAAAATTCTTCTTTCACAGACTTTTCATTCTAGCTGAGGGAGATGAATAATACACAAAATAAATAAAACAGTGAAAAGAGCGATCAAAAAGAAAAAGGGAAGCAGAATAGTGGTGATCTTGTAGTGATCTTGGTAGTGGGTTGTAGTTTTAAATAAAGTAATCAAAGACATTTTTACTGAGAATAAGATTTATGAGTGAGTTACTGAAGAATTTGATAGAGATGTTCTCTGTTCAGTTATTATTGTTGGTTAGTACATAGAAAATGCAATTTATATTTTCTATTCATTCTATATTCAATTACCTTGTTGAGCCATCAGCAGCTCTTTTATTAATTATATCAATTCGTAGATTATTTAAGATTGGGTATGTAGACAATCACAGGCAGGTATAACATCTGTAATTAGGAAATAAGTTTATTTCTGGTTGTTTCTTTTCATTCTTTATGTCTTTTCTTGTTCTTGTCTTACTTTGCCGTCTAAGGCCTCTTGTACGGTGTTGGATAGAAGTGATAGTAAGATGCATTTTTGCATTGTTTCTGATGATAACATCATTTTTCTTTGCAATTTCTTCATTAAGAATGATATTTATGTAGGGTGAAGTGGCTCACGCCTGTAATCTCATTACTTTGGGAGGCTGAGGCTGGCAGATCACTTGAGCTCAGGAGTTCCAAACCAGCCTGGCCAACATGGTGAAACCCCGTTTCTACTAAAAATACGAAAATTAGCCAGGCATGGTGGCAGGCACCTGTAATATGAGCTGCTCAGGAGGCTGAGGCAGGAGAATCTCTTGAACCCAGGAGATGGAGGCTGCAGTGAGCTCAGATTGCACCACTACACTGCAGCCTGGGCAATGGAGTGAGACTCTGTCTCAAAGAAAAAAAAAAGAATGATATTTAGTCTGATATAGATGCCCTCTATCAGATTAAGAATGTTCTCTTTTCCATTTTGCATTTTAAACATGTTTCTTATCATGAAGGGTGTTCAATTTTGTAAATGTTTTGTCTATAGGTATTTAGATGGTCTTCTGAATTTTCTCCTATATTCTGTCCTTGTGGTGCATTATATTTAGAAATCTTATCAGTCTAAAACATTCTGGTGTCAACTCAGCTTCGTTTAATATACCATGGAGGTTTATTTGCAAATAACTTTTAAATATTTTGTATCTATGTTCATGAATGAGAGTGTCTTTTTCTCTTCTTAATCTTCTCCTTATATTGTTTTGTCTTAAAAAAGTTGAGAGGGTCCTCTTTCTATATTTAGAGGGAAAACATATGCGAAATTGTTGTTGTTATCCAAAAGTTTGGTAGATTTTATTTGTAAAACCCCAGTGGTCTGGGGCTTTCTTTATGGTAGAATTTTTATCTAATAAATAAATTTATTTAATGACTGCAGAACTATTCAAACTTTCCATTGTTTCAGGTAGTTTTAATAATTTTAATTCCATTTCAATTTTAACTTCTGAAATCAAAATCAAACATTATCTTTTTTTTTTTTTTTTTTTTTTTATTTTTTAGACAAGGTCTCACTCTCTCACCCAAGCTGGAGTGCAGTGGTGCAATTATGGCTCACTGCAGCCTCACCTCCTGGGTTCAAGTGATCCTCCCACCTCAGCCTGTCAAGTAGCTGAGACTATAGGAGTGCAACAGCATGCCTGGCTATTTGTTTTTTTAAGTTTTGTAGGGATGGGGTCTCCTTATGTTGCCCAGGCTGGTCTCAAACTTCTGGTCTCAAGCAACCCTCCTGGTCTGGCCTCCCAAAGTGCTGGGATTACAAGAGTTAGCCACTATGCCTGGGCCGGGACACTTAATTCTGTTTGTCTTTATTTCTGTTGACCGTCACTTACAGATGCCCATTTCTATTGCTTATTTAAGTTTCATTGTGGACTCATATCTTATTGAACCTAATCTGCAGGAATTCTGAGGGCATAAATGGGAGACCTTCTATTTTATAGAAGTTTTGGATTCTGCAAGTTCCAGGCTCAATACTGGTGTGGGACCACTTAGCTCCTTTCAATGAATTTATGATTAAGCAAGAGTTTCAAGTTCTGCCTCAATCTTGCCAGAGCCCTAAGGCATAGTCCCTGGATGACAGAGCTGATGAAGGCATCTGCCTCAAGGTAAATCTCCCTTAAAATCCCCTGCTCTGTTTACCTCTACTGCTTATTGATTCTGCTCTAGTTTCAGCTAGCTACTTTTTCTCATTTTAGAAATTTCCATTATTTTAGCAAACTCAGTAATTTATTAAAAACTACAATTGTTTTAATTTATCCAAACTATGATTACATTTTAGCAGGAGGATTTTTCAGGGTAACTCATTTGACTTCTGGCCATTCTTTTGCTTTTCTCACTAGTTCTTTAACACTGTACCATTCAGTTTTGAAAACTTCAATTTAGGTTGAATTTTTATTTATCATAAACTTATACAATATTTATCATAAATTAATTGTGAGTTAAAAAGTCTATATTTGATCCATGTAGAAAATTATATCATATTTAGCCAATTGGCTGTTACACTGATCAGTATTTAAATTTCTTTGAAAATTAAGCCAACATCTTTAAAAAAGTTATTCAATTTCTAGATATTAGAAACCAGTGATAATTTTTTCTATAACTATGAGGACAATCTTTTTTAGAACTTAATAATCTAATTTTGAAAGTTCATTTGCATTCTAGTTGAGGCATTTAGAATACATACAAACTAATAGTAAATTGTTTCTGATATATTTATTAGTTTCCCTTTTCATTAATTACGTCTCTTTAATATTCAAAGGATTTCTTTTGGGGAAGTAGAATAACTTGGGAATAAACCCAAAATCCATGAAACTACTGATTTGAAAATTTTTATTTTTTCTCTGACTACAAAAGAGTTATTTCTTCAGTTTTATCTTTATAGTATTTATTATTTCATTTTATTTAAAGGAAAATGCATGACACCCAGAGATAAAATACATTTGAAAACAACGGTTGTTTCAAGAGCACATTATCACTCTTTGTCAATGAATGACCACTTTAAATATAATTAGAATTAATCTTATGTAAATGATCTATTTTAGCATATTTCTCCTCCCATGCACACATATGTATAATGCCTTACATACAGTCAAAATGTCCTAGAAGTTTAATGACAATAGAAGCAATCTTTGAGAGGGCTTTTGCCTGTACTTGTGCACAAGATATCTCCAAATGGTGACCCAGCAATAATCAACTATCTCAAAAATTTCTATGCCAGGGAATTTCTGTGATCTACATGATGAATTTGTGTTTAAGAGAAAAGAACGCATTGTGCAAATAGATGAAAAGTTCATTTGTTTAAAGAAAGAATTTAGTTTGTTTTGTATAAAAGAAATAAAAGTATTTATACATGGTGGATTACTTTTAGAACTTACTGTAAAAGCTGGTAGTTTTCAGTTGTTGCCACTGTGCTATGCTTTCCAAAGCCAAACAGACAGATGGGCTTTCATTATTTTCTTGACTTTTTATTTGTTGATAATCATTGTAATTAATTTTTAATCTGAAGACTTGTAAAGCAAAGCTTGGGGATTTCACAAACCAAACTTGTATTAATGAAGCACAAACTGTCCAAATAATCTTCCTGTATCAAACTTCACTGAGCAGTAATAACTCTTTCCTGGTCAAGGGGCTGATTGCAAAGCATCTGGGAAATAGGATCACTGATCATGTGCACAGTGTGAAAGGGGAAGTCCAATTTATTCAATCAAAGTCACTTTTTAAAACTGTCTTTCTTGAAGATAAAAGTACTGTTACTTAATGGGTACTTACTAAATAATCAGAGTCCTAATTCAAGGATTATAATAAAAAAACTATCAAGGAACCAACTGGAAATATAAAAATTTCACAATATTAGATGATACATATACCTATCTCCACGTATTCAAACTACATATCTTGACCTTATCCTTTTCCAGGAAGAAGCAGATAAATTTTAGTAGCTTTTCCAAAGTCATGGATAATTGGTGTTCAAAATATGAACCCACCGTTATATTTTCCAAACTCATCATTCATGATCAAGCTCCTTAAGAGAGGAGAATTTTCATCTTAACAAGAAAACAACAATAATAAAAATACCACCTATTGATAGCTAACTATCTGTCACTGTGTTAAAGGCTGCCCAAACATGATCTCATTTAATCCTCACAACATTCTTGGCATAAGCTTAACTACCTTTATTTTACAAAGGAGAAAATTGAGACATGCAGAGAATGAATAACTTGCCCCAAACTTACATCATCGGAAAATATCAGAAACAAAACTAAAACTTCAGTGTATTGTATATAAGCCCTGCCTTTCCCAGAGCCCATGTGTGCACATGAGCTAACATGTAGTACGTTCACAAATGTGATATACACGCCCACAAAATACGAAGTATGCCTGTTCTCCAACTAGTCAGTTCAAAACTTAAATGAGCTTTTGCATAAACTGTAAGACACAATCTAGGGGGAATGAGAAGGCTCATGGTGTGACAGATACAATAATGTGAGTTGATTTCGGTTGTTTTCCTAAGCCTTGAGGAGAGCTTTGGAAAACGGGATAGATATGATTTGTCAGGTGGACAATGAGAGATTCAAGGGGTAAAGAGAAACCATTCACCCTCGCCACCTTTTTATTTCTTTTCTCTTATTCCTGTCAAAGGATGGCTCTACTTTATGCTCAGAACAGCTTTCTAATCCTTGTCTACAAAGCCACATGTATTCCCTTATCAAAACCTTGCCTCTATGCCAGCCTCTCTAAGGAGCCCTGTCCTGATGGTAAGTTGGATAAATGTATCCTCTGTTGCTTCTCTGACAACAGCATTCCCCAAACACCTTTCTTTTAGAATTTTAAACATTTTCCTCCAAAACAAAAAGAAGAAAATTATATCTGATTTGTCATCTTGTTTTGTGTGATTGTAAATTCAGACTCTTTGGCTTGCTTTGTACTACATGAAGGTCAAGGAATGTTCAGTGTCTTAAATGGTCAATTTGTCTGGTGGAATACAGACTTGAACATTTAAACATGGCTTGTACAAGAAATAGAGTGTACAGTTCTGAAAAATCAGGTATTTCCTCATCAATAATTATGATGGAATATCTTAATTACAGTGTGTCAATGATATTGGGCTCTCACAGAGAGGAATACATAGTTTCATTGAGGAAAGCCTCCACGGGGAGATCAAGTGAATCTCTACTCACCAAAAAGGCGTGGAGGAGAGCAAGCAGCTTCTATGATGGAGAAGGTGACAGCAATTTAAAGAGAGGGGCCCACCATTCCTTTTTCACAAAATATTTCAGATATCCACCTTTTGGTCTGTTCATGTATGAAGACTCCAAAGAGAATGAAACATCTATGAAGACTCTACAGAGGTTTTCAGACTGCCTGAGGGTCTCAGAGTGACGCAAAGTGGAGTTAGTAGGGATTTAGGCGGAAGCGCTAAGTGACATGCACATGAGTATTAGGGGACAGGCTGTGTTATGGTCTGAATGCTTGCTCCTCCCCTCTATTTTCATATATTGCAATCTAATACCTGATGCAATGGTATTAAGAACTGGGGTCTCTAGGAGGTGATTAGACAATGAGGGCCTCATAAATGGGAATAGTGCCCTTATAAAAGAGGCCCAAGGGGGTTGTTCTCCCCTTCTGCCATGTGAAGACTCAGCAAGCAGTCTCCATCTATGGGGAACAGGCCCCCACCAAACACTAAATTTGCTGGTTCCTGCATCTTGGACTTCTTGGTCTCCAGACTAGGAGCAATCAATTTCTGTTGTTTAGAAATTACCCAGTTAGGTATTTTTTTATGGCAGCCCAAAAAGACTAAGACAGGCTGAAAAGTTGACCATCCAGAGGGAAAGAAATTATTTAAAGATTGAAAATTTAGCACTACTTCATTTACCAGACAATGAATTAGCATTGCTAGATATTACTGTCCGGCAGTTAAACTTCGTAACATAACTTACTGCCATTAAAGTAAGTACATATGCAATATACAGAGTTTGGAAGGGAAAAATGAAACTATCAGTGCTTTCTGAATCATAATAATAGAATAAAACAAGGGAAATTCATAACAAAACCATTCTGGTGCCTTTATTGTAATGATTGCTAAAAAGTTCTAGGCATTGCCTAATTGATTAGTCTTTTCACAAATTTCTAGAAATCTTGCTTTTAACAGTAACATCTGACACACAGGCATTGATCTCAGCAGCTTTGGAATATACCCCCTTGGTCAGACAGAGGCAGGCTCCATCTATCATTATTACAGGAGGGATGTATTCTCTGTGGACTGCTTTAAAAGGCTACAACAAGTTCACTTCCTCCTATTGGTGGCAGAGTGGGTTGCATTTGTCTGGCAATTGATGGTGATGCCCCATGAAGTCTGAAGGTGCATGTGGCACACTCAACAGTGTGCACACAAAGAAAGATCAAATTGGCTGTCCCCTCTCTTTGGAGCTTCATGCTTACTGATCTCAGTTGAGTGTCACTGTCCTCTTTATGACAGCCACTCATTTCCCAGGCCTGCTGGGTTTCCAGACTGCTGTCCTATTGTATGTGTACACAGACTGATTATAAGTTCACCACTTCCTTCCACCTTTTTATACAGGGTATTATCTATGACAGATGAGTGCAATAAAGGGAATCAATTTTTTTTTCTTTTCCGTTTGCAGAGGGCACAGTGAGTTCTACCAACAAAGGCACATTGAGGTAAATCTTTAACAGTGTCACCACATTGACTTTCATCATTTTCACCTTTCCTTTCACTGATTTTTATCCCTGGAGTTGTAAAACATAGTCTCACATTGTGACTGTCCTCTAGTCCTCAGTAGAATTAGTTAAACTGACAAGAACATACTCTTTTTCATAGACACTCCATCATAGCTCAGCCTTAGTTGCCTCTCTCTCCCCACAAATTCTATTTTATAGATAAAAGCTCAGAGTTTCAAAGGATAAAGAAATTTTCAAAAAAGTCAAGCTTTCATTTTTTAACAGATAATATAGTACTAGGAAACTATTGAAAAAACATGATGAAATATTTCATGGAAAAGGAAAATGGTTTTCATATATTAAGAAAAAAATCCAAAATAGAGAGTATATTTAATTTTATAACAATTTTATTTTATGTATAACATATATACTATAAATGGTTGCTTACTTTTTCTATCTTCTTTTCTTTCTTTCAATTTATTTATAAATACATTTGATCTTACAACAAGATTTAGAAATTTGTAAAGGCAAAAAGAAAAACAAACAACACAGGGCTAACAAATACCATATGGTTCTTATTTTAGACTGTTTAGCCTGCATAAACAAAAACCAATTTGAAAATAAATTATCTGTAAGAAATTTATTATTTTATTTGGTGTCTTACTCCATTTGGTCTATTCTAACAAAATATCATATACTAGGTAGTTTATAAACAACAAAAGTTTATTTTCACAATCCTGGAGGCTGGCAATTCCAAGATCAAGGTACTGGCAAATTTGGTGTTTGGTGGAAGATGGATTCCTGGTTCTTAGACAGCCCCTTCTCTCTGTGTCCTCACATGGTAGATGGGACGGACTAGCCCCCTAGTGTCTCTTTTATAAGGACACTGCCCCAATCATGAGAGCTCCACTGTCCTGACCTAATAACCTCCCAAAGATCCTGACTCCCAAGCTATCACCTTGAGGTCAGTATTTCAACATATGATTTTGGGGAGGGTCAAAACATTCAGACCAAAGCATTTGTTTATTGCAAAAAGAAAATATATTTTAAAGAAGAAGAAGCATACAAGAAACTACCACTCTAATTTAGTGATTTCTATTTTTTCTTAAGTTATAGGCAATTTTAAAGCAAATAGTGGTACTCTTTAAGAAAGGCACATAACAAGACACATCTACAAAAATACTGTGAAAGGATTCACTTGGAAAGAGATACAGAACCCCAAACCTAGTTTTTTTTTTTTTTCTGTTTAGCCATTTAAAGACTGCTATTATTTTCTTTGCAAATTGTTGATACTTCATATGATAATTATTGTATCTGTTCTTTGGATCATTCTTTCTTTAGTTCATTTAATCAATTGGTAATGATTCCCTACTCTATTGCTCTTACTCAAATCTTTCAGTGATGTTTCTTTTCCATGATGCTCAGTAACCAAGAATCTCTGTAAGAGAACTGTTAAGAAAAGAATTCAACTAGGAAGATAGATAGTAAGGGACCAAGGAGGAACCTTTGGAAGATCACATTCTGAAATCACCCGATTGAAAGAAAATGCAACCGTGGTACATTTTAAAGATAATCTGAGATATGATTCTTATTTCCTTAGAGAAAGAGACAAAACAAGACAAATTCAACAAATGAGAAAGAAATTTTTCTTTTAGAGAAAATCTGAAGCCAAGTTAGAGGAAAAGCCAAATAATTAATTCACTTGCAAAGTAAAATTTACAGTGTTTTTCAACTTGCTTCAAACAAAGGTATGAAGACCTGAAACCACCTCTGGCAATCTTGTACTTAAGATCCAATTAATTTGTGTCCAAACCAGTCAAAATTGCATCCTTGATAACAGTACTGGTACTAGGATACTAGTATCCTTTATAGATAGTGTATAACTTGATAGTATCTATCCTTGATAGATAGCCTTTTTCATCAGATTTAAGATGAGAAGACCTTCTATCAGATCTATTCTGTATTTATATTTGAGAATTAGAGAATATTTGTGAGAAAGATGATCCATGAAAATAAACTGCAATTATGATAAAGTGTTTAGGATTGACAGAATTCTGAGATAAAAACCTAGGACTCTCAATTAATTTGTAATTTAGATAGAAAACCAATAACTTTTCATTATAAGTATATTCTATGCAATATGTGGGGCATATTTGTTGTTTATCTAAAATTCAAATTTATTTGGCCTTCTTGTTGCTTATCTGGGAACTCTAACAATTATGAAAAGAATTAGGAAAAAATGTGGAGTTTAGATTCTTATAATTCCTTTGGAAAAGGTAGGGAAGGAAGGAAAGAAAGAAAGGAAGAAGCAAGGGAGGGAGAAAGAGATAAAGGAAGAAGAAAAGAAAGGAAGAAGAGGGGAAAAGGGGAGCAAAGAAAGGAACAACAATTTTTAAAGTTCCAAGGAAAGGTAGCAAGCTATGTTCTCAGTTTTTAAAGAAGGTATAAGAAAAAGGAAAAAATACAGGAGATGAATACTAGACTATTTTATAATGTAGAATACATTTTTTACAATTGTGTGAAAATAAGACTAAAATAAGACTAAAAATTCAATTCAGAGGTTGATATTGAAAACAATATTTAGTTTCATTATATTTTGAATACCATTTTGAAGTATAGGAAGTATTCCAAACATAGAAAGCTACAGAGAACAATGTAACACATACTCATGTATTCCGTCCCAGATTTTTTAAACTGTTAGCATTTTCCACATTGCTTCTGATCATTTTTTAAAAATAAAAGTTAAAACTAGAACTGAAGGCTCCTTGTATCCTTTCCAGTCTTATTCCCTTCATTTCTTCCCCAGACTTGTCAGTGCCCTGAATGTGATCGCTTAAGCTATACTTGTCAATTTTTAAAATTAATTTTAAAATACTGTCAATCAATATTTTATATATATTGTAGTTATAATGTAAGTTGCATACCGTTCAGAATTGATATATGTTTCTGGTAAATTGTTCTTTTGTTATTAAGTAATGATACCTTCATATTCAAGAATAATTTTTTAATGTTAATGCCTATTTTTCTCCAATATTAATAGTGCCACATCATCTTTCTCCTAAGTACTATTCCCCTGGTATATCTCTTTCCTTGCTCTTTACTCTCAATCTTTTTTGTCATTTATTTTATGTGTCTATTATAAAATTAATACATTTTAATATTCATATTATTTTTATTCAAGCTGAGAATCTGTTAACAGACAAGCTTAATCCATTAATATTTATTGTGCTTATAGATGTATTTGAAGTATTTCTACCATTTCATCTTATTTTATAATTTTTTATATTGTCATGCTTTTAATTTTTTGCTTCTTTTATTTCTCTCTGGACCTCTATTGAATTAGCTTTCTTTCTTTCTTTTTATTTTATTTTATTTTTTGAGACAGAGACTGGCTCTGTCACCCGAGCTGGAGTGCAGTGGCACAATCTTGGCTCACTGCAACTTCCACTTCCCGGGCTCGAGCAATTCTCCTTCTTCAGCCTCTCGAGTAGATGGGACTACAGGCACGCGCCACCATGCCTGGCTACTTTTTATATATTTTTTGGAGATGGGGGTTCACTATGTTGCCCAGGCTGGTCTGGAACTCCTGGGTTCAAGCTGTCTCTCTGCCTTGGCTTCCCAAAGTGCTGGGATTACAGGTGCGAGCCACTGCACCAGGCCCAAATTATATATTTTTTCTCTGTCTTTATTTTTTTCTCCATTGATTTAGAAGATAGATATTATGCTTTTACATTTCTTTTCTTTTGTGGTTACCTTAAAATTTGTAAGTAATCATACTAGACTTTAAAATTTCCAAATTTCTTATCTCTAGGTTGTTTCCAAGCAATTGAAAAATAGCTTCAGCTTGGATCTGACATCTTTATTTTCCCTATGAGGTTACCAAATTAGTCATTAGCAGTAGCAGTACATCCAATGGCTATTTAGATATACTAACATGCTTATCAATCTTGCTTAATCAATGCTTGCTTACCTTGCTTCTTGCAACCAGCTATCTTTTTAGTTTCTATTATCTCTTTCCTAAATTTTTTATTTCATCAAGAGTTTGTGAATAGTAAAATATCTTAGTCTATATTTAAATATGTTTAACTTTTTTTCTTCCTCTTGAACAGTTTTTTTTTCTTTTTTTTGAGACAGAGTTTCACTCTCGTTGTCCGGGCTGGAGTGCAGTGGCACGATCTTGGCTCACTGCAACCTCTGCTTCCTGGGTTCAAGTGATTCTCCTGCCTCAGTCTCCTGAATAGCTGGGATTACAGGCACCTGTCACCATGCCTGGCTAACTTTTTGTATTTTTAGTAGAGATAGAGTTTCATCATTGTTGGCCAGGCTGGTCTCAAACTCCTGACCTCAGGTAATCTGCCTGCCTTGGCCTCCCGAAGTGCTGGGATTACAGGTGTGAGCCACTGTGCCCGGCCCTCTTGAATAGTTTTTAAGTAATGGATTCCACACTGACAATTATTTTCCTCAGTACTTTGAAGAAGATATTATTCCAAGATTTGCTGATTTTTTTACTTAGGTATTCTGCATTTTTCTCTGGTTGCTTTTAATATTTTTATTTTTTGTCTTTGAAGTTCTGCTGTTTCACAACATTATAGCTAGGTAGTTTTACATTTTCCTACTGTGTCTTCATGTTGCTTTTTTGGAGCACTTAGGTAGGTCTTGCTTTAATTCTAGAACATGCTTGACAAGTATTTCTTCAAATGTTGCATCTCCATAATTCTCCTGAACCATTGTTTTCTAAAAATGCTATTAATATATGTTGGATGTTTTTATTTTTTCTTCTATTTCTCCTCATAGTTTTGTCATATTCCCCATTCTTTATCACTTTGTACTACATGCCAAATCTTTTCTCATCTCTAGTTTTAGCTCTGACTAATTGGTTGTTTAACCTCTCTAGTGTGTGTGTGTGTGTGTGTGTGTGTGTGTGTGGTGTATGTATATTTCAGTGGCTAAATTTTTCATTTGAAAGTTCTTTGGTTGTGTTTCAAGCTCTCTATTTTTAAATAATACTGTTGCTTTCTTTGATTATGGCTTTTATTCTGTTTGTAACCTCTATAATGATTACGACTTTTAATATTTTTATATAATTTTACTGTTTTATAAGTATCAGGTTCTTGGGTACTCAATCTCTTATTTGTTTTGTCTGCTGACCCTCTCTCCTAATAGGCTGTAGATTCCTAGTAGATCTTCTGTTCTGCGTGCACATGTGTGTATGTGTGTATGTGTGTGTGTGTGTGTGTGTGCGTGCTCAGAAACTTTTGGTGTCCAGAATAGTGAATGCTTTCCTATAAAGCTGTTTTATTTTGCTTTTGGTAAGAGTCTAAGAATGACTTTTATGTAAATTTTTCAGTTTAGTAATCCTATATAAAATAATTGGGAACTGATTTTGCTGCTATTTTTAGAGAACTTAGACATAGAGGTAGTTTTTTTTTTTTTGGATAAAATTAGTTTGTAAGTAGGACTCTAAGTAGGAAGTCTGTGCTAGCTCTACATCTTGAACTCCTCAAGTCTTATTTTCCTTCTATTTCACCAGCCTTATACGCAGCTTACATTCTTTGACTCTTAAAGGTCAAACTATGTCATCTGTTCCTAAGTGAGAAAGCAGGAGAAAGTCAGAGGAAAAAGAATAGATTTACCTGCCATTTAAGAAGACTTCCAAGACATCTGACTATAGCTAATTAGCCAGAACTTAAGAAGTGGTAAGTTATCAGGTGATAAATGATAAGTATAAGTGATAAGAACTTACCTAGATGCAAGGGAATCTGAAAAATTTATATATTAACTGAGCACACTCCCAACCCCAATAACATAGGCTTTTTATTTTTTTGTAAGGAATAAGGGGAGAATGAAGATTGGCTGGCTACCAAGCAGTCTGTGTCAGACCAAATAAAGCAGATATAATAAATTTGGATCTCATACTCATGTGCACTGCTGGTCTACAGTGTTAATTTCTTGTAGGCAATATTTTCCTTACCCTTGGTTCTGGGCAAGCTTACCTGGGCCATTCCAGATCACTGGGTAGAAATTTTCTAATTCCCTTTTCCACAAAAAAAGTAATTTTTCTCTGCTTTATTCTATATACAGGGGGGTTCAGTTATGGCCCTGACATTGTGTTGTGACTGTTTGCTTGTTATTAGTTATATAGAAAAAGCAACTTTAATATTGTGTTTAACCAGTTTTCTATTTATTTACAGTGGGAGGTGGGACTACCACATTAGTAAAAAATTAGTCAAATTACAAAAGTGGATTTTTAATTCAGGATACTTGTTTTCACTCATCAATTCCATATATGTATATGGTTCTAAATAAGTAAACTAGGCGATGGCCACACCCCTATCAGAGCAGAAAACGCATTTGGTTAAAAAATTGGTTTTTACAGATAAATTTATATAAGTTAAAAAGATACCTCTTTATATGGTAGTAAGGAAGTAGTGAAGAGGATGGTGAATTGGTAGAAATAAATAAAAATTAGAGAATCAAAATATATCTGTAATGCTCCTAAATCCTGACTAAAGAAATGAGTAATAAAAACTAATGGGACTCATCTGCAATTATCTACCACTATACAGTACCAAAGAAAATATTTATTGCAAAACATTGTAAGATAAAGAGGTTCTGAAAATTACATTCACGTATATGACTTCAGAAAAGGAGATAATCATAATTAGGTAGACATACGACTAAGCACTATTTTTTAATCCTGCTACATTAGACACATCTTAGGGTTCCATTCCTACCTAGGCTCCCAGAAAACAGAAATTCTGCTGTAACGAGATTTTTTTACTATAAGAAATAGATATTCAATTAAAAGTAGCTTAACGTAGGGACTGTTGCCTTATGTAACAAGAAATGTCCTGATAGAAGACTTGTAGATTAAATCAGTAAATAGAAAACATTATCAAAAATCAAGCTCTGTTCAACATGATCAGAATATCACTTCGGTCCTCAGACTTCTCCCTTTATGGCCATAGATCTTACAGTTTTGGGCAATATGTAGTTAAAGAACAAAGAGATAATTCTTTCTTAGGATCTCCTTGTATCACAGAAGACATTCCTCAGAGTCCTCTTGGAAGACTTTCCCTTACATCTCATTGGGCAGAACTGGATCGCATGCCCAAGCCAGCTACTGTCAAAGTACACTGCGATTCACTTAGTTCAAGCAATATTTCCTGTTTAGGGCACACTGGCTGTTAGTAAAGAAATGGCTATTGAGAAGGCAATCAACAGTGTCTACCATAGCTGCACCTCCTAGAGCTCTATGAAGTGTTTCTGCCCATGCTGAACCAGCCAAATTTATCTTTAAGAAATTTGGAAAGGGACATCAAGAACTGCCTCAGTTGATAGCAGATGAAATTGGCACACATGTGTGGAGCATCTGAGATAAGTTAGTGAAGCCCGTGAATGAGTTTATACATTTTTGCTGCTGAGTTCCACTGGGCTGGCTTGATGCTCACTTCCTGAACTCTGATTACTCATGAGAAATCATGTATCTATCCTTACAATAATCTTTCCTCTAACTCTTACATCCACACATATCTGGGGCATTCTCATTTGAGCTACTTTTGAGTTGGGCTTCCATTTCTTGCAACACATTTTCTTTGACCATAACAGAAGAGTTTCCATAAACCTGCATAGAATGTGTAGGATGTTGATTATCAGATTTTTATGAACAAGACCCCATTCCATATTCCAGGAAGGGAAGCTAGCAATCCATGCTATACATGACCTTGAGGCAGGAGGGCATCTTTCTGCAATCAGCATGCTGAAGCTGCTTAAATATAAGACTAGAAAATGATCTTGGAAAGTGTCAAATTGCAACACCAATTTGCAGTTTTCTTGTAGTGCCAGCTTTCTGTGATAAAGGTGTAAACACAGTCTAACAGAAATTCTGACAAAATGAGAAGATTTGAGAAAGATCAGATATACCAGAGGAATTGACAATATTGTTGTTTGGTTATGCAGCATTTGGTCTCTTGTTGTTTTGTTAATAGCATTTTAGTTTCTTTTTAGGTGGAATAGTCAGTTTGGGTCCCTTGCATTCTTCTAGGCAATGGTGAGCATGTGACGTTAAGATAAGTCAGTCAGACTCTCTGTCTTGGCTTCATATTTTGAATAGAGTAACAAGAAGAAGTAAAAATGGCAGAGCAGATGAATATTATTATTGTGCTACCCAAGCACAAGTCACCGCTATGCCTACTGCCTGGATCTCCAGAGCTGCTCTGGCTCCTGTCATTCCTGAGCTAGTATCTGAAATGTTGCCTTTGATTTTGAGTGGTGGAGCCACATCCTTCCAGTGAATTACCTATGTGCATTAGTTAGTGAGTTAGGAGCATGTTGTGGTAACTCAAATGGGTTAAAGTTATTTGGACTAGGGTAATGCATTCAATGTGGAGAGAGGCAAAGAGAGGCTTTTTTTTTTTTGATGATCCATTGCATTTTATGATTAACTAGATTTGGAGGTAGATGAAGAGTTCAAGATGATACCCATTTCCAGGCTTCAGCAAAGGATGCAAGGATGATAGTGACACTTATTGAGACAGGAAATAAGGGATGAGAAACAGGTTCACTGAAAAAATCATGAATATAGTTACAGACATATTGAGTTGAGATACCTTTGCCACAATCAGTAGGTTGTAGGCCTTATGCAGTACAAGAGAGAGTTGAGATTGGAAAATTAATGGCAACTACCAGAATGTCCCCATCATCCCTCTAACAAACTGACCTCTAAGATAAGGGCTATTACAGTAAGAGGATTCAGCTGAAGGACCTTCAAGATCTCCACTCATAACAAGCAGTGTACTACATTATAGAATCAAAAACAATAAATTCTGCAATCATGGGGTATTGTGGAAAACATCACTAACATAAAAGACTTGCAAAGGAAAGCATGGAGTATCAATTAACCTTTGGCAAAATAATGCTGTATAATAAATGACCACCAACATCTCAGTGCCAAGCAATAATCGTAACTTATTTTGATCATGAATCCGAGATTCAACTGCTCTGGGTTGAGTTCAGTTGATGTCAGCTTGCATAGCTGAAGAAAATATATGGATCAGCTAGGTGACTCTTGATTTGGGCTATGGTCAAATCAAGTCACATGTCTGGGACTGATCTAGAATAGACTAGGCTGGGATGACTGGAGCAACTCAATTATGTTCCATGTGTCTCATCGTCCACCTGGCTAGCACGGACATATTTTAATGGAAAGGACCAACAGAGAAAGCAAGCAGAAATATACGTGTTCTCTTGAGAACTACATTCAGAGGTGACACACCATAATTTCTGCCTCATTCTGTTGGCCAAAACAAGTCATAAGACCATCCCAGAGCCAAAGAGTGGGAAAAGCGACTATGTATCCTTAATAAGAATTATAAAGTCATATGGCAAAGAGTGTGGCTACAGAGAGAGGTGGAGTACAGGGCCCATTAAAAAAAAATCAGTCTGGGCCGGGCATGGTAACTCATGCCTGTAATCCCAGCACTTTGGGAGGCCGAGGCGGGTGGATCACGAGGTCAGGAGATCGAGACCATCCTGGCTAACATGGTGAAACCTCGTATCTACTAGAAATACAAAAAACTTAGCCGGGCATGGTAGTGGGAGCCTGTAGTCCCAGCTACTCAGGAGGCTGAGGCAGGAGAATGGCATGAATCTGGGAGGCGGAGCTTGCAGTGAGCCAAGATTGCGCCACTGCACTCCAGCCTGGGTGACACAGTGAGACTCCGTCTCAAAAAAAAAAAAAAACAAAAAAAAAGCAATCCGTTGCACATAGTGATTTCTATCACCTTCCCATTAAATTCATGTTGGCTAATACAGAAAGCTTGATGACACCTAGGAACAGCCATGGATTACAAGTATAGTAATCAAGGTTGACCTTAATGCTGCTTCTGTTCTGGAAATAATTTCCTTTAGCTCTAAATTAATAAAAATCATGACACTTGGGACATAGTTATTGATTCCATTAACCTTTTGTTTGTATCTATCAATCCTCAAAGTTTGCCTTCACTTGGCAGGGCAGATGAATACTATTATTGTACTTCCAATGGAGAAGTATACTCTACAATGGGGTCTGTGACATGATTTGATTTTTAGGGACCTTGACCACCTCATCTTACTAGTGTACATCATGCTAGTGTACATCATGCAGGTTTACTATAATAATGATGCTAATTCTGATAATCCCTGCAGCAAAAAAACCCCATGACAGTTCCTTTAGCTGTTTTGATAAATCATATGTGTAAAAATGGTGAAAGAAAAGTCTGATAAAACACAGAATTCCTATCCCTTCCCATTTACTGTGTCTCTTTGGGTTTAATAGTTTAATGCATACTGGAATATTCTCTCCAAAACTTTGGGATAAGTTTCATGAACCAGATGTCATCTGACATATTCACAAAGTTAGTCATGCCTAACAGTGTGTTGTTTTCAAGTAGAAATGGTACTTTGTAAGTTAGGATGCCTAAGGCTACAAATAACAGGATACTAGTTCAACTTGACCTGAACAATAATGAAATTTATTATCTCACTTGGGCAGCTTACATAGGTTTGGGACTCCAAGCTGGAGCTCCAGCTCTCTTCTTTGTGGCTCTCTTAACTCTGCTTCCTTGTGTCACCTTTATCTTCAGGCTAGAACTTAATAAATGCAGCAGTTTTTGGTGTCAATACAGACAAAGTATTGTCCAGAAATATAAAATGCAGATAGTTTTTACTGGTATCTGCTTCTCAAAGGAAAGAAAATATTTTCCAGAAGCCTTTAGATTTTTTTCTAAAGTGAATGACAAGCCTCAGTTTTCTTATGCAGAAATCCCACTTGGTCATTCTCTTTTCAGGTAGCAATTATTGAGTGCCTTTTGAGGGCCATTGGCCAAGACAGCACAGTCCTGCCTCATGGAGCTTATCATACACTTATCTCACACTGGGAACAAAGTGAACGCAGTGTTTCTTGAATTAACATACGTTAAGAATATGTAACAATAAGCTTGTTGAGTGGTTTTTATTTTCATTAGTTATGGTAAAAAATATTAGGAATTTAAAAAAGCCCTTTTAAGCCAATTACTGTCTTAGACTAAGCAAGAACTAGAAAGGGAGTCTCCTTCCCCTGAATATAGAAAGAAGTTGGTTCTATTAACAAAGAAGGATAAGGAATCCTTGGATCAACAAACAGTGGTTTCTGCTATGGGACATATAAGACTGGGCCCAAAGAGATAATAAAGTACCATATCAGATTCCAAAAAAATAAATTTGCTCACAGGTCTATAGATTCCCAGTTGCAATATAACCTAAAATGTCATCAGAATGGAGATGCATTTCATCCTGGTGAATTCTTATTTCAGTTTAGAGGATTTTCGGATTGTTTCGTGTAATAGCTGGTGCCAGTTCTAAGCAGACTGCTAAAATACCACAATCTTTATTGGAGTGTAACTGAATTATGGCACAGAAGGAAAATAGTCATCCTAAGCAAAACCATAGTCAGTATTTCTGTGGTTCTGTATCTAGAACACGTTTATCTATCTACCCCAAACTCATTCTCTAAGCTCTAGACTTGTCTGTCCAACAGCCTCCATTAGTTCGTGGATGTCTTGAAGCTTCTTTAAACTTATCATGTCCAAAACTAAACCCATGATCTTCACTTCATCTCTATGTCCACTATTTTAATACCAGGCACCACTTACTACCTCAGAACATAAGCACATTCTTAACTCTTCTCTGCACTTAAGCTACATTATTCAATCCTTCACCATCACTTTCCATATTGCCATTCCATTACCACCATAACCATCCGTTTGTTCCTGGATTCTTTCCCAGAATCCTATATCCCTTTCTATTCTACTTCCAGAATGAGCCTTTGTAAATTCATATTTAGTCATGTCACTTCCCTGTTTAAAACACTTTGGTGGGTTCCTTTTGCTTAAAAGATCAGGATTAAATGCCTTTAATATGCCTAGAAGGCTCTGCATGGTCTTGTCTCTACTTGGCATCTCGGGCTTTATCTCATACCGCTCCTACCTTTTTGCACTCTCCTCTCGTCTACTGTTGTTTTCAACCAGGCATTCCTTCTATTGTGGAGGGGATAATAATTTTTTTTCAGCAGGATAAAGATGCATTCTCTTCCCGCCTTCATCTTTGATCTTCATCCCTGGATTTGATGTGTGCCATATATACAAAGTGATATTGTACTTAAGATTGCCGTCATCAGGACATTCTCTCCTCAGTGAAACAAGGGAAGGGGAATTTATGGATTCACTGATTGAATTGGGTACCTGTAATCCTCTAATATCTGATTGATTGATTGCTCTTTTCATTTCCTTTTCTTTTACACCTATTCATATTATGTCACTATTTTCACCCATTTAAGCATCAACAGTGTATTTTAATAGTTTTTAAAATAAAACTATTTTCAAAATGTCATGTTTCCTTTAATCTAACTGATAATATCAAATATTTTCTTCATCATTCAATATTGTCAAAATGCACTAAAAAACATGATCCTTCAGAAATTATTAAGGGTCTTGAGGTTATGTTCCTGTTCTCCAAATAAGCCCAGATTATAGTTTTATTCCTTTTCCCCCCTTTAGGTCTCTTCTTTAAACAGCTATTTCTCATTTCTATCAGTTTGTGTTTTTTTCCTGCTTCTAATTGGCTGTCATGTGTTTCAAGCAATTCTAACTGAATGCAATCTCTTGGCTTCAAGACATTTTTATGAGTAAAATCTTGCATTTTATGACTCCTTTAGTTGAGCTGAAAGGTTTTCTTCATGTAATTCTGGTTTCAATCTCTGTTCAGGATAATTAAATTTGTGGTAGACTGATCTTCAAATAAATCAAAATATAAAATAACACTTTTATCATTTTTTCCACATACTATCTCTTTAAGCCTGGTGCAACTTTATCATATATATTTTACATTAAGAAAGTCATTACAAAGTATGACTGTGAATAATTTGAATGTTTTTCCATTTTTGTATATATTTTATAAGTCTTTAAAAATCAAATTCCAGCCAAGTCAGATGTTCTTAGTGTTTTAGTTATTACATCATGGTACATTTCTCTTTGCAAGATGCCATTTGGCATAATAAGATGGTATATATTGAATAACTCCTTGGTAATCTGAAAGAATTAAGACAGTTTTAATGATAATTACATGACACCCAAAGATGTCTTGTGATACTATATCTCTCTGACTTATTGACCTGGCTTTCGAATCCTAAGCACTGGGATCATAGGTGAGAAAAACACCTGATTATTTCTATAGGGGTTAAGAAAATGGAACACAGGCACTTGCACAGGACTTTACTTACATCTATGGCAGCCCTACAACTTACAGAGTGTGTACATGTGCAACAGTGGGGCATGAGGAGCAGTGGAACTCCTATGTAATTGTTTTGAGGGTGAGTAGCCACTATTATTAAGCCTGTTCTAATTTTACCTTGCATCTTGTCCTTTTATCGGCCTCTCACACTTCCTTCTCTTTGTTCTCTTCTCACCCTAATCTCCCCACCATCATTTTCTTCTTCCTCTTCTCTTCCTTAACAACCACTGGCCCTCTCCAAAATGTAAATTAATTTGTGGAGAAATTATAGTTATGCTTGGAGTAGACAAGAGAAAAATATTTGGCTCCTTTCCTCCATCTCAAGCCTTGGTTATCCCTACTGTGGTTTAATTTCATTACTAGGATTTGGATCAATAAATTTGTAGAAAACACAAAGCCAGTTTTCTCAGTTTATTGACCTTCTGTTGAAAGCAGACACAATTTAGCCAACATCTGGACAGTATTTGTGAAGGCCAAATGTAACGCAAATCCAAGCCAGAGAATGAGTTGATGCATTTGTTAGCTAAGCTATTTGATAGACTTATGAATAAGAACAAAAAAAAAAAAAAAAAAAAACGGACTGCTTTTAGTTCCCTGCTTGGTTTGTTTTCAGAAAGGCTTACATAGTCGGGGTGAACGGACATACACATCCCATGGGTTTCTCTTTCTGGTGCCCATAGGAAATTTTGCTCCTGGAAGATACTCTCAAACCCAAGTTTCTCCTACTGAATGAACTACTCACTATCTTGGATAATGGCCAGCTTTGGAAGCTGCCTTATCTTTTTCAAATGTTCACTATTTAGTTAAAGGTAGCATTATAAATTGTCACACACTCAGACTGACCTGGTAGAGGTGATAAATGGAAGGCCTTCTGGCTGCATTTAGTAACTTGGATTTGCTATGGAGGGCAAATGGAAACTGAAGAGTAAATAGAAGAATGAAAACATGAATTATAAAAGGTTAGTCAAGGGGAGGTTAAGGTTATTTATGTGTAAGAAAAACGGTACCTGGATCTATCAAAGTGATGCCAAGTATAAGTTTCTGTGTAACCTAAGTGGCAGAAAGGGAGGTATTTGTTCTTGGATTTGAAGCTCTTTGATAGAAATAACATATTCAAATTCTTCATTTGTACCATTGGAATTAAAAGGCTCTGGACAGAGGCTACTAAGATGGAAGGTGCTGAGAGGCACCTGAACTAGGAGAAAAATGTCAGCACATTGTTCAGACATTGCTTTGCCCATTGCCTTATTTGTGACATTTACGAAAGCAAATATGTATGGAAATAATTAGACTCCAATTTTTTCTGGATATAAAGTTCACATTAGCCATACAATGAATAACATGGCATTTAAAATTACTCTGGAATTACTCTGGAATCTTTCATATTACCCGATTTCATTTTTTTTTCAAGGTGAATTTAGTTTCTGTCTCTCAACTAATTAGTTTATGTTCATGTATGTACGTTACACATACTTAACTGGACTTTGTAAAGAATCTTCATGAAAATGCCTTTGTCACCATATTTTATTGCTGCAACACACTTTGGGAAGGAGCCAGGCTGCTCATCTTCAGCACTGAAAGGAGAACAAAGGGCTTCTCTGAAGGGGAATTGCTAATTCCCCTTTTAGCTTGGCCAGAATGACCACTTCATCAGATTGCTGAAAGATGTGGAATTAAAAAACAAAACAAAACAAAACAAAACCTAATTTGCAGTTTACTTTCAAGTCTGGTGGGTCAAAATTTTAAACTAAGGTTTACAAAGTTAACTAGCTATTAGCTTCTTTGATCAGAATCTAATCAAGTGGTTGTAAAGCAGAAAACCACTGAAGTTTCCCTTGGGAATGATTTGATTATTGGGAAATGTGCTGGTGGGTGAACTTGTCTTTACCTTTCCTTCTTGGTCATCTTAAATAGATACAGGCTATTTTTTCATTCTGCACAGTAACTGACCCGATTTTTATCTATTCTAAAAATATTTTTCTCCCACAGCAGAGGCCTAATTCCCATATTAAAGAGGACTGAGAGTAAAGTGGAATTAATCTGTTTCTTTGGGTAAGCAATTTTCTAAGAGTATATGACTCTTTACAACATTTTAATAACATGAGTATCTTCATATTTACTTCTTAAAAAGCAAATGAAACTCTGTGATAAAGAAAGAAGTTGGTTAACAAATCAGTGAAACTTGCAGAAAATTCACATCTCTTTTCCGTAATCTAGGCATGGAAAAATTCAATATAGCACATTACTTGGGTTTCCGAAATATTATTTACCAGTCTTTAAAATTCAGACTGTGGTTTTTAAATTTCTAATTCCATGTTTCTTCTAGCCACATTTATTGCCTGTCTAAACTTCTTTTCAAATTGGTAATCTCGATTACACTTCTTTGAATTTAACTGAAGACAAAATAGCTTGCTTTTGGATGTCTCCATGTAATTACAATTTAATTCTGTCTGGTTGATATGCTAAAGATAATGGCTTCTATTTTGCAAAATGCGACCTAGCTACATGCTCACACCATTGCCAGAGTCTATTTCAGATGCAGAAGCCAACTGTTCTCTCATTCCTGCAGAGTTCAGGCTTTCAGATTTTGGCGGCATTTCCATGGCTAGAATGAAATGAAAATTTCTCTTGATCTTTATAAAAGCTCTAGCTTACCAACTCAGTGATGTGCATTGTGGAGCATAGAGTGAGGTACTGAGTCTACATTGCCTGCAAAACTGGTACAAGACTGGAGAACACTCAACCTTGTTCCCCTTTTCCCTCTATTGTCCTGCTCATGTCTAATCATTGCAGTAAACGGATTTTGGAGGGCAGCCGCTTGATCCCCCCTAACAAATGTTAAGCATCACCAAACCTCAGAGAACAATGTGATGTCTCAATCTGAAAAGTTCAATCTTTTTTTAACCAGATACTTTTATGCCATGCTGGTGCGCTGCACCCACTAACTCGTCATCTAGCATTAGGTATATCTCCCAGTGCTATTCCTCCCCCCTCCCCCAACCCCACAACAGTCCCCAGAGTGTGATGTTCCCCTTCCTGTGTCCATGTGTTCTCATTGTTCAATTCCCACCTATGAGTGAGAATATGAGGTGTTTGGTTTTTTGTTCTTGTGATAGTTTACTGAGAGTGATGATCTCCAATTTCATCCATGTCCCTACAAAGGACATGAACTCATCATTTTTTATGGCTGCATAGTATTCCATGGTGTATATGTGCCACATTTTCTTAATCCAGTCTATCATTGTTGGACATTTGGGTTGGTTCCAAGTCTTTGCTATTGTGAATAGTGCCGCAATAAACATACGTGTGCATGTGTCTTTATAGCAGCATGATTTATAGTCCTTTGGGTATATACCCAGTAACGGGATGGCTGGGTCAAATGGTATTTCTAGTTCTAGATCCCTGAGGAATCGCCACACTGACTTCCACAATGGTTGAACTAGTTTACAGTCCCACCAACAGTGTAAAAGTGTTCCTATTTCTCCACATCCTCTCCAGCACCTGTTGTTTCCTGACTTTTTAATGATTGCCATTCTAACTGGTGTGAGATGGTATCTCATTGTGATTTTGATTTGCATTTCTCTGATGGCCAGTGATGGTGAGCATTTTTTTATGTGTTATTTGGCTGCATAAATGTCTTCTTTTGAGAAGTGTCTGTTCATGTCCTTCGCCGACTTTTTGATGGGGTTGTTTGTTTTTTTCTTGTAAATTTGTTTGAGTTCATTGTAGATTCTGGATATTAGCCCTTTGTCAGATGAGTAGGTTGCGAAAATAGTTGTTGTTGCTGGACTTAGATGGCTTTTGGGTCCTATCATCAGAATTATCTGCCCCCAGGTAACAGATAGGCATTGTTTGCATCCAGAAAGCGATTGTTCCATTTGGAAGGCAGAACAGCAGTATCTATCAGGCAGTGCCACGTAGTGTCCTGTACTGTAGTGAAAAAGGCACTATTTCCACTATAGGAATCAGAAGGCAGTTCTAATCCTGGAGTCTGTCAATTGTTTCTGAGGCTTTAGGCAACTATGTATGTAAGCTCTTTGGGTATCATGTTTCCTTAACTGAATTAACTCCAAACATCACTTCAGTAAATGTACCTGATTGATTCTGGAGGAATTTAAAATCAATCTAATACTAACTCATTTTGAAACTTCTTTATTGATTCGTTTTTCCTCTCCTTTACCTCCTTTCCCCTAGTATCTGCTTGAGGTCATTACAAAAGAGGTAGCAACTTGGTAAAGGGAAGGTTATGAAATCAATTAACAAAAACACAAGAACCCATACTGACATAAGCAAGTGTACACATTTGAAAGTTTCCACTATCTTTAGGAGAAAGTCCACTGACTCATTTAAATACATATTCATAGACACTGCAAAAACAGTACGATCAAAAGGTAAAATGTCTTTCTCAAGGTCTTAAACATCCGGAGAGAGAACTATGTGTACAGCCCAGCTGAAGGAGCAGGGAGCAAATTAAAAGTCCCTTAAAATGCTGATATGAAACAAACAAGCATAAAATAAAAACTGATTAACTAAGACAATATAGAATACTTCAGTCTCTTAAAATCATTTCATCCAATAGAAATTGTTCTGAATTTTGTGGTTACTGGAAAGAAAGAAATAACTTTGAATAATCAGTTGAGAGAGATCTACCTTTATGTTAATGGCATAGTTGTATCCCCCTCAAATCTGCTTATCTTTAGTAATGTATGAGCCACATTGAAAACATGCAACATGTTCTCTTTTCATATACATTATTTGTAGCAATATTTTATTTTTTCTATAACTCTTTAGTGACTCTACTGCTTTTTCATCATTAATTCTGACAGGTGCCAAAATGATAAAATGGCTACAAAATGATCCATGTGATAATTGTTTTAGTCACATTAGCTTGACAAACAATGTAATAAAAATCATGATTTAAAATTTAGAATGGAACTTGCAAAACATGGTATCAAGTACTGTATCAAATGCCTGAACATGTTTTTAATTGGCAAAACTTTAATGCCATTAAGAGTTTTGCATATGCTTCAGCTAGCTTTTGTGCAGTTGAGAAAAAATATCAATACCCATCTGTCACAGTGAGTGGAGCACATATGGTAACAGAAGACCTTAAAATACATCAGATGTAGTTTCTATTATCCAAGTCACTTTGGCTCCAAAAGGAGTTCAGCCACCTTGATAGAGCTTTGGCTATTAGAAGTTTAATTTTGCCAATTAAAGTTGTTATTTTGCATGCAACTATGACAATTTTGATTGTATTCCTCTGCTGTGTTATTAACAGTCATTATTATGAATTCTGAGCTCACATAAATCCTTCTGTTCCAATTTGGGTTTCTGTAATAGTAAAGGCAATGGCTCTGCCTTCAAACAGGCACCCTTCTCAGTTGGTTAAGTGATCAGTGTTGGCAGGGGCCCTTTGTAGATGCCTTCTGTCCTTTCTGGAACTGCCCTGATTTGACTTAACAGTGTTGAGTTAAAAGGGAGAGTTGAGTCAATTTTCCAGATATTTCAAGTCAAAATAAAAACTTAAAAAATGGAAGATATTTTTGAAATGCAGAAAGGGTTGTATAATTAGGTTTCATTCATTTATCTGACATTTACCTAGTGGTTACTCTATGGCAGGCAGGATGCGAGATGCCAGAGATGGAGAGATAGAGACTTATGACACGTTCCTTCAAGAGCAAGTGAAAGCTAGTGAAGAGGAAACAAACAGTACAGTTTAAATCCCGTTATAGAGGTATTGAGAAGTTGCGTTGGGAGCAGGCTAGAAGAATTACCATGGGAAAATCTGAGAAACATTTTTAAGGGGATGAAGAATAGGAAATTATCGTAAGACACACTGGGAGAGATACTGCTCATGTCAATTGGGAGAGCAACATAAAAACACGAAGATGGCAACAAGGGTAAGAAATTTGTGGAATACTGAGTAGTTCAATAGGGTAGGAGGTGAGGGGACAGAGACCAGATCACAAAAGTCTGTTCTTTCTGGATTTGGAGCCCTATCTTGAAGATTTTAGGGATCTTTAGAATATGTTTGAGCAGCAAATGTATATTGTCGGGTTTTCATTTTGTAAAAAGCACTCTTATTTTCAGTGGCTTAATTGGAAGGTGCTGGGATTAGAGGCAATAAATTTACTTTCAAGAAACTAAGAGGCAGTGGCAGTGGGGTGGCAGAGGAGAAATAAATTGGGAAAAATATTTAGACTATGGAATCTACCAGACTCAGAGTTACCCTGGTTTTCCATACTGATTAAGTTTACCACATAATGTTTGACCTTGCCTTTGTTTGCTGTGTCAACACAAATCCACAGGCCCGTTTAATATAAAGCAAATAGGAGGCAGAGTGGGGAAATGGACATTGTTTTTTATGAACTCAACAAATCTTGCCAAATTGAAGAAGAATTACAGAACGTATAACTGGTAGTGTATTTTAATTCATATGAGGCAGAACTCAGAGTTTATATTTTTCCAGCTCTCCTGTGGCAAATTAAGATGAAAGCATCAGAATCTCTTCTAAATCATTATTCATTTTGATGGCTTTAACATTCTTTTATACATTCTCAATGTTTATTTTCAGCTTAAGCAAGAAGCTCTATACTGCTTGTGTGTGTGTGTGGGGGGGGGTCAATCTTAATGAAGTAGGAAACTGAATAATCATCAATGTTCATAAGGATATGGACTCACTTTCTGTAATTGAGACCCAACATAATAATGATTTTTTACAGGCTAGACATAAGAAGTCCAATGCTGTTTTAAAGACTTCACTGTATTAGAGATACAGTCTCCTCTCCCTTTGGTTTGTCAGCCACAGGGTACTGTTCATTCAGCATGGTCCAAAGTGGCTCATGGCATATCCTCATCCCAGCCACTGTGAAGTGCTACACTTTCCTTCCTTGAAGGACACACATAATTTTCATATCTGTCCAAATATCCTGTTGGCCAGAACATGGCCACAGGCCACACTAAGTTGCCAGGGATGCTGAGAATATTTTTTTTTTCTGAGTGTTCCTGGGCCCTGCTAAAAATTATATGACTTTAGAAGAAGAAGAAAATGGATACTGGGGAAGAATCAGTAGTTTCTGACACAGTACCCCTTATGACACTTTGGAGGTGGTCATTCAAGCTGGGCTGTGCCATATCAGGCTGCCCTCTCTCTTGCATTGGCTTTCACGAGCAATCAATTCTTTTACAAAGCACACGAATATTTATTTATTATTCCTGTCATTCATTTATTTCACTTATTTAACAATCATTTGGTGTGCACTGACCTTGCAAGTTATGTCATAGCAGTGAGAGATGGAAAATTAAATAAAGCTCAGTCTTTTCCCCTATAGAGTTGACAGTTCAAAGATGGTGACATAGAGAGTAAATCAGTAATTACTATAGGCCATGGTCAGTGCCATGCTATATAGCAGACACTGTCCTCAGAGTCCGCCATGTACCCAGGGTACTAGAATAATTTGGTGAGATGCTGATTTCTGTGTTCTCACTTCCATAGAGAGTAATGTTTACCTCCCCTTCCTTTTCCTTTGGGATTAGGTCTGGGTATCTAATCTTTTTTGCTTTGGGCCATTTTAAATGGCCTTTTCCCTTCAGGCAGAAAACAGAGGAGTCTGGCACTTCACAGAGGATTTATTTAGGTTTCTAGCCTGATTAACTGAGATTGAACCCGGCCTTCCCTGTGGGAGCAAGAATGGACTGGGTACTTTGAGTAGAGAAGCTGACCCATGAGAAAGAAGGAGAGCTTCAGGCAGAACTGCTGGAATGGGGAGACTGTTGGGGGTGGAGAGTGAGTGGGTGACCGAGATTTGCATCCCACTTTCATTCCAGAGCCTTAAGGGTCCCTGCCTAGAGACTGCATGACTCTCTCTTATCCAGTGCCTTTAAAATCTGATTTTACCGTCTATCACTTTTCCCCTCTTTCACTCCCTTCAGCTGCACCCGCCTCCCAAGTACTTGACAGCCAGGCTTACTCCCTCTTCATGACCTTAGAGCTCTATGCTTCTTCTATGTAGGCTGCACTTCCCCTAGAGCCACATGGCTAATTCCCTGGCTTCCTTCAGTCTTATTTACCTGCTGCATGAGGCCTTCCCCGGCCATTCTTTCTGAAATGTCAACCTCTCACTCTGACTCTGTGTGTCTTCCCTGCTTCACTACTTCCCCTTAGCATTGATTATTCTTTACTTAATTTCTAGAGGTGCAGGGTTGGGGTGGGGGGAACAGAGGGAAATAGAGAATAAAGACAATCTCTATGGGAGAAGGGATTTTTGTCTGTTTTATTAAATACTCGTCTCCAAGATGGTGCCTAGCACATCGTATGTGCTCCATAAATATTCATTAAATGAATGAATAATGACAAATCTCCTCAGCCCAAACTAGACAAATAGGGAGTAGAGTCTCCTTCATTTAAGTTGACCATTGTCATTATTGACATGGACAATTGGAATCTCAGTAGAAATCCTGGCCTTCAGAATAAAAACCTTCTCTTCAAGCTTTCTGGCAGGAATTAGGCATCTTGTAACTGAGCAACAAGAAGCAGAGAGTCACACAAAGTTTGATTTTTTTTTTAATAGAGAAGATGTGTCATTTCTTGCACCTGAGTGTTTTGAGCAAATTATTATTATCTTTAATGGGCACAATGGCCTTCCTGGTCTCATCCTGTTATTTCATGCCCCAGTGTTTGTATATCCTGGATTTTTGGCTTGAAAGTGCATTAAGGACTTGCCACGTTTGGCTTGAAAATGCATTAAGGACTGCTATTGTGACCAGTGGCCCATGGTAAGTGTGTAGGACTAGCACAGGGAGCAAAGGGTCAGCATTTTAATACTAGCCACTACTTAGGTGATAGAGAACTGCAAATGAGTATGCCATGTGTGTGTGCATCTGAGTGTATCTCAGCCCATTCATGCTACTAAAACAAAACACTAAGACTGGATAATTTGTAAGCAATATAAATTTATTTCTCACAGTTCTGCAGGCTGGGAAGTCCAAGATCAAGCTGCCAGTAGATTCAGTGTCTGGTGAAGGCTGCTTTCTGCTTCTGGATGGTTTCTCTTGCTGCATCTTTACATGGTGGAAGGTGTGGGTAAAGGAGCAGGGGGGTGCTCTCTTCAACCTCTGTTATAAGAGCACTAATCCATACAGGAGGAGGAAGCCATCATGACTTTATCACTTCCCCAAAGTCCCCACCTCTTAATACTATCACATTGGATATCAGGTTCCAACACAGGAATTTTGGAGGGACAGATACATCCAAACAATAGCAGTGTGTATGCGATTTAAGAAATATAAATTGCACATGTGTACCACTGGCCAGTGAATTTGGTGACTCTGTTATTGACTGTGTCAAAACTTACATTTCCATTTTTTCTGTTTTGATATATAGGGAAGTTTCTTCTTGTATCACTGCATAATTTTGATGAAGGAACTCGAAACAGGCCTCTTTTCTCTGAATTAGACTTCTCTACTCTATACAATTAGCTTTCCCCCTTTGCTCAGTACTCCCTATAGTCACACCAAATTGTCATCTAATGAAAGTTATATTGCCTAGTATTTTTCCCCTACGTATTTCCTAGGAGATTCAGCAGAAATTAAAAGAATTAGCCCAGGTTAAGATGACAAAAATAATTATTCTTTGGTTAAAAGAAGCAAAGCTTACATCCAGGGACTCATTCAAGTTCATTTAATTTTACACGGAAGAGTTTAAAAAAAGTGGTTAACTGAAAAATATATAAAATGAAATATTAAAACACTGAATAAGTTAAAGAATCAGAAACGACCATTCATTGAATGCCTATAGGAAGCCATTTAGCAATTTACTAATCAACTGAAGAGACTGATATTAAGATTAAAGATTATTTTGTTTCTCATTTTACAGGGGAAGAAAACAGGTTTCAGGGATGTTAGTAAGAGCCAAAGATGCATTGCTAGTAAGTGGTTAAGGCTGGATTTGTATCTGGGTATGTTTGATTCTGACTGAACTTTCCACCCTACCTTGCTGGTTTCCAACTGTCTTTGAGTTCAGAATGTCCTTAATGTTTTAGTTCTGTACCTTCGAAAGTCAGAGTTCCATATTTCATTTCGAAATAATATCCTATTTTCTCTTTTGCTATAAATAATTTCTTTGATTGCTCTGGTACTTGGTCTGTGTGAATTGCTTTATTTGTTTTTTCAATGTTGTGCAGGGATTTAAGTTCCTTGCTATTCAAAACATAGATGAATTATTTCATTTTTGAAATTTCTACACTGAAGTAAGTTTCAATAGCAAAACATGTTGTGATGGGCTCAGGCTCTGAATCTTAATCTCAGCTTCTCTACTTATATAGTAGATGAGAGTGGCCATATTATTTAACTACACTGTGCCTCGGTATCTTTATCTGTAAAATGGGGATGATACAGCAGTATAAGAATTAAATGAGTTAATGTGTGTAATACAAATAAAATGCTTTGAGCCAATCCTGACACATAAAAATCACCAATGAAATTGTCATTTATTTACCCAAACACAACAATATTAAATATATTTCTAAAAATTTTCTACAGCACAAGATATGAAAGTTTCATTAAGGTTATTTCCCTCGATGTCTTCCTGTTAACCATTTCCTAAAATCAGGACTTTGGAAGCATAGACCGGTGGGCTGCACAAACTTCAAGTTATGCCTTTTCACTGGAGAACAAGCCACCTGAAAGCAGGACTATGTACCTCTTTCATTTTTATTTATTTTGTATATTTTAAAAGCCAGATATATTTTTAAAAGATCATACTTACAATAAGTAAATTATGTAGTGAAGAAAGATCAAAATAAAGTTGACGAGTAAGAAGGCACACTTATTCAAGAGTAGAAAGAATAAAACAGTTCTTTTTCTTTTGTTTTTAATGTAAGAGGAAAGGGAAATGGACATATTAAAATTATTATTTCAGGTGAAGTTTTCTCTCAGTCAAAGTAGTTAACATTGGCTTTTTTTTCTCCTTTGTCCAAAGCAGTCTTTTCTTTCATGGGCTTCTGAGATATGGCCATGTAGAGGTGATATCTCAGGGCTACGGTGAGTGCTGAGATGGCCGGGATCACCCAATTAGTCCACTAACTAGAGTGAGAATCAACAGTAGTAAAAAGGGTTTCTGAAAGATTTGTGATTGATCTGTCATCTGGATAAAGCCCCCCCAATGATATATGTTTTGGACAATTCTGTAGCATCCGTAGAGTGCATGATATCCTCAGTTTTCAGGAGCATCACCTACAGCTTGTTCCCTGAAGACTTCTTCCCCACAGAAATGCTCATGAAAAAATCTGGTCACATCATATACCTTGTGGTGCAAGATCACCCAGGTGCTTTTGCTGTGATTGTGCTTCTTAATCTCTCCCAGGGTGTAGTATTTTATGCCCTTGTCTGACTGCTCAGCCATCTCAGTATGAAGCGAGCCAGGTCCTGCACACACAGACATGCTGAATGGAACAGAGCATGCATCACAGCCAGCTCTGCCAGAAACATGTCCTGTGTGTCCGGCCCAGTATGCAGGTCTTTTATTTTTAAATTCATTCATTCATATTGAAAAAACAAACACAAAATTAACTGATCATCATTGGAGGATGCTACTATACTGAGTCAATAGTTTGAAAATTGGTAAATTAAGTAAGAATTTAAAGGCTTATATTGCTCTCTTATGCAAACTTTACCACTAGGTAACCAAATAGTGGATGAGGAGTAATTTTTTTTCACAGAAGAATTAATGGATCCAGGCACTGGTCATTAGTGGTTGCTAGTAACATAGAGAGAAATCGAGAGAGAGAGAGGGGAACAGAGAGAGAGAGACGGACAAGGAGGTAGGCATTATGCACTTCTATTTGGATGGATACAATGTTTATAAAGTAGTCTTATGAAAACTGTAATTTGTACCAAATAGAGAATGAAGAATATGTAAATCTACCCCAATGTGATTCAATCAGCAAAAATCTAGAATGAGAGAAACTCTACAGGACAAACCCTTCATTTCTTCAATAAATAAATTCAAGAAAAAGTGGTTGGAGGAGGTTCTTACAGATTAAAAGAGATTTTAAAAAACATCAACCATTTCAAGGTGTGGATTTTTGTTTTGTCCAGATCCTGATTCAAATAAACTGTACAACAAATTTTCTCACATTTATGAAAGAATCAGAAATTTCAACACTGGATATCTTTTTAAGAAATTTGTCAATTTTCTTAGGTGTGGTGATGGTAACTGATTGTGTTAAGAAGCAGTGCTCATTGTTCATTTGCAGATATAAGGATAGGGTACCTAAGATTTGCTTCCTAATAAAGCAGCAGGGGGGAAGTGGATAAGTGTATGAATGGGGTAGGATTCACCATGGTTGTTGGAACTCAGTGATTGACACATGGAGAAATCAGGATCTCATTATGTTGTTTATTTTGTGTATGTTTGAAGTTCTCTATCTTTTTTTAAAAAGCCTTTTTAAAATGTCTTTTAAAAACTCTAGGTTTCGACTACATTAAAAGAAAAACCTTAGACAAATTAAGTTTAATAGTTTAATAGAGTAGAGAACAATTCCCATATCAGACAGCCCCAGAACCAGAATAGGTTCAGAGAGACTCTGGCGCTACCACGTGGCAGAAAAAACATTTTTGAACAGAAAAAGGAAAGTTAGGTACAGAAAATGGCACTGAGGTATAGAAAGAGCCAGATTGGGCACAGCTGGGCATTTGCCTTATTTGAACATGGGCTTGAACAGTTGGCCACCTTTGACTGGATGAAACTCAGTGATTACCAAAAGAGTAGGTATCAGTCTGCTTACATCTCCACTTAGGTTACAGTTGACTATGTATGGAGAAACATTTAGGCCAAACTTAAAATATGTAAGGAGGTAGTTTTAGGCTAAACTTTTTAACAACTGGAAGGCATATATAACTTAAAAGTAAAATATATGAAAGTATTCACTTGAGTATTATAGTCAGTTTGAATGTAAATGCAAACTAAACTAATTTGAAAATTAGGTAATGGTATGATTCAAGACCAAAGGACGTGGGCTACGTGCCATCTTCTTTAGATTTTGGAATTATTGCTATAGCTACTATAAATAGCACTCCCTATTTCCTATCAGGATTGCAGACCATTAAGTATGACTGTTATCCTTTTGTTATTTAAGAAATCTCAACAAGCTGAGGCCATTTTAGAAAGACAACCACCAAACTGCATTTATTTTTCTTAATGAAAAAGATGTTTTGTTAGCTTGAGGAAGATTTAGAAATAAGTATAGAAATATTTAAGGAAATCAAATATGTAATAGTGATGTTTTATTATTAAGAAATATGAGTATATTTCATACTTTAAGTATTACGGTATTTAAGAGAATTGGACCTATTAGAATAACAGGTAAATCTGTCATTCCAGTTAAACATGTTAATTGTGTAACTGATTCATACTTGTCATTTTAGTTCACGTCTTACCAACTATACATTCAGTTTGGACATTTAATAGAATTTGGGGTTCACCATGCCATGTAATTAATTTGTAAAAGCTATTATACTAAACTATCTAGAAAAGTTTGTCCATCAGATCGTTGAGAAACTTAAATAGGTAATAGGATATAGTCAATTGACAAATCAGGTTTAAAATGTTTGAAGAGGTTTAAAAAAAGTTTGTAAATAGGACCAAATATTAGCCAATCTCCCTAAAAAATTGTTGCTGAATGTGCTATACTATGAATAGAAGATTTATATGTAGAAATCAAACGCTTAAGAAAAGCTAGATTTTAAAATGTATAACTTTAATATTTCGTGTGTTAATTTAAAAGCCATTGTTTACTAAGTTAAGTGGGTTTTTCTGTGCACAAAAACCACCCATCCTGGACTTACAAATACAAAAAAACAAACAGAACATCGCATTTTTAGCAAATGAATGGATCATTGAAGTCTTTAAAAAAAACCGTTTAATGCAACGAATAGGAGTGAATTTTGGGAGCCCTGCTAGGAGTGACACTCTCCCGAAATGTCACTTTCTCCGAGGCTGTGAGACTGGCAAGGGCAGGTTCGGGCCGGCGGGGAGGGCTCCGGCATTAACATATTTCCTAGACGCTCCATCGCCTTGGTCCGGCGTAATGGATGCCTCCCAGCTCCCTGTGGACACGGGAGCCCATCAGGCTAGGAGCAGATTAAAGCTCACACACTTCAAATTGGCGGCTTGCCAGAAGGCTAGAGTTCAGCGCGGCTTTAATAGAGAAGTCTCCGAGTCTCCTTCTCCCCATCTCCCTCTCGCCTTCCTTTGAAAGGAACTCGAGTCCTAGGCAAACCTCAGGCCCGCCTCCCAAAGGCCCCAGAGTCGGGCTGCGGCGGGCGGGGGTCTCGGGTCGAAGAAGGGACCGGCGGGCGGGGACGCAGGGGACCGGCGACTTGGCGAACACCCACCCTCAGCTCAGCTCCCCAACCCCGGGCGATCGCGCTGCGCATAGTGAACTGTCAGCGGCGACTGATTTATAAGACCGATTTACCTTCTGGAGAGTGTAATTATGTTCATAGTTAAGAATTAATCAGGTGAGAGAATTATGGAATAATCATTCTCCGGACTTTAAAGGACAAACTAAATGGAGACCCACCAATGCGGCTTCAGGGCCTGGCCGCCGAGAGTCCTTTGCCTCCCGGTCAGTGACGGGGCGGTTTCTAGCTGACTTCCTTTGTAAAAAGGCAAACCGAGAAATCTTGCTGAGTTTCTCCAGAAGGATAATTCCCAGTCACCCAATTTAAAAGATGGGGAAAAGGAGATTTTGTGAAAGAAGGAATTCGTAGAGACCGGATTATCTCTGAATAAGAATTTGGCCGTTGTTTCCTGTTCAAGAAAATTATACCTGAATTGCTTTCTGCTTTCACTTACTCTATGGAACAGTCAGCACTTCAGAATCGTTTTCTGTATCGTTTTTGCTAATATGTTTCCCCTTCACCCTAGCAGTGTGGGTTGGATGGTTTTCACATTATGGGATTACGTTCTTTTTAGATGGGGAATATATATATATATATGTGTGTGTGTGTGTGTGTGTGTGTATGTGTGTATATATATATATATTTTTTCTTTTCTTTGGGGGCAGGAAACTTGTCAGTTAAGTTAGCTTATTTTTCAAATTGTCTCACTATCCTCCTCTCCACACATCTTTTTCAAAATTGGTATTTCTGTTGGAACATGGTCAACTATTCTGTATTATCTCTGAGGAGAATTTCTAAGAGTCCCTTGAGGATTACCTTGCAGTCCAATCACATACTCCTTTACTATTAAATTTTGAAGAAAAGTGGCTGCAGTAGAAGCAAAGAATGGAACAGATTGAATGAGATTACTGCAGTATCTGAAAACTGTCATACCATTTCCTTGACAAGATACCGTCATTCTAACACTGTAATTCATAATTGGAAGGAAGGGGCGATGCAATTCGTAACCCAAATGGCCTATTTTGTTAGCCATTCAAGTGTGTACACGTAGGCCTCAAACAGTCTTTGCGTGCCACCTTTCTTCAGCTCCCTTGCTTGGCCCTCCACCCCATTTCACTTACTCTTGGCTGCCTCCATTCTCTGACCTTGGGATTGTCTACTCTCTCAGGGCTGTGGCCCACCTCTGTTGGCCCACCTGTTTCTCCTCTTCTCTCAGGGCCTTTGAATCTTTGATCGTCTTTTGTACCTTACCTGGGAACCTCATTTTCTTTAGCTGGTTCTCAGTTCTTAAGTTCTGACTAGCTATTCACAAGTTAGATTCTGAGGGTGCAGAAGAAAAGGGGCCGGGCACAGTGGCTCACGCCTGTAATCCCAGCACTTTGGGAGGCTGAGGCAGGTGGCTCACCTGTCAGGAGTTCAAAACCAGCCTGGCCAACATGATGAAACCCTATCTCTAATAAAAATACAAAAATTAGTTGGGCATGGTGGCGGGTGCCTGTAATCTCAGCTACCCCACTAGGCTGAGGCAGGACAATCGCTTGAACCCGGGAGGCAGAGGTTGCAGTGAGGCAGAGGTTGAGATGGTGCCATTGCATTCCAGCCTGGGCGACTGAGCGAAACTCCATCTCAAAACAAAACAAAACAAAACAAAGTAAAACAAAAAAAAAAAAAAAAAAAAGAAGGGAAGGAGGCTGCCCTCGGGATGTGCAATTGGTAAGATACACAGACTGTCCACAAGTCAAATTAACAATCCCATAGGTTTCTTCTCTGCTTTATTATGTTAAAATTGATTCTTTCTTTTCTTTTTTCTTTTATTTTCTTTTCTCTTCTCTTTCTTTTCTTTTCCTTTTCTTTCTTTTCTTTCTTTTTTTCTTTTCCTTGAGACAGTCTCGCTCTGTCACCCAGGCTGGAGTGCAGTGGCGTGATCTTGGCTCACTGAAACCTCCACCTCCCGGGTTCAAGCGATTCTCCTACCTCAGCCTCCCGAGTTGCTGGGACTACAGTCACATGCCACCACATCTGGCTAATTTTTTGTATTATTTTTAGTAGAGATGGGGTTTTGCCATGTTGTCCAGGCTGGTCTCCCTCCTGACCTCAAGTGATCTGCCCATCCCGTCCTCCCACAGTGCTGGGATTACAGGCGTGAACCCCAGTGCCTGGCCGAAAGTGATTATTTCAAGAGGAGAAAGGAGAAGAAACTCTTTCCAATCTGTAGACGTGAATGAAAAACAAAACAAAGCAACACTTCACACCTAAATGTAATGAATCCTGCAGGATGGTACTCCAAGTCAGCTCTTCAGGTCATATTCTCATCTTTGGCTTCTCAGAAGGCAGAGGAGACAGTCATCACCACTGCTCGCTTTCTGTGCAGCCATAGAACTGGCTCTCTGCTCTGCATCTTGCCAAGTGCCATGCTTGAAGGCCCCAGGCCTCATCCCACCACAAATGCTATAGGGGTCTCAGGAATAGAGGAAGGTAAAAAGATGTTCTTCAAAGAGAGGCTACATACCTAAAATATGTCAGCAGCTCTTACTTGAGCAGAAATACTATGAAGGATTACTTCTGTCTCATCATTCTTGCCCATTCAGATTACTTATTCCAACAACCAGTCTGCAACCGACATTTTGATTTATCGATATTACTCTGTTCTGTGCAAGGAGGCACCTGCACTGTTAATTATTTGGCATGGTGGGAAAGTGGAAACAGCTTTTGACTGGAAACCAGGAGACAGATTCCAGTTTTGGCCCTGCTCCTCATAGCTGATTGTCCTTGGGCATGTCATTTGCCTTTCTGGACCTTGGTTTCTATAGGCGCATCATGAGGAAACTGGACTGGACCAGTTTTTCCATAAAATGTGATGCTCAGGAGAAGGAAGGCTTGGAAAACACTGTGCTCTGTGTTCTCTCTTCTCAGGGACCTGCCATCAACATGAATGTTCAATTACAAAGATATATTTTACGCTTGGTTGAACCATGTATTTCTCCATCTAATTTGACCAGCAAACACCCCAACATTTTTCTTTTCTTTTCTTTTCTCTCTCCTTCCCTTCCTTACTTCTTTCCTTTTATTTTCATATATAACAGAACCAGCATTTTATAGAACTCACTGTGGGAAAGGCAGGACTAAAGGAACATTCTCCAGGTTCATGTGTTTGTTTATTTTGCTTCGATGCATGGAATCAGACCTGCTCAGAGTGTTATAATACAGAAACCATAATATGGTATTTTAATTATTGCTTAATTATTACATAATTATACTTACTGATATCCTAAACACTAATGAAATAGGGACCCAAACAGACAAAATAAAATGTATTCTTAGTCCAAAAGAGTATTACATTTGTTTCGCATTCTTGGGAAGTGTGGTGATCTGCGTTTTAAAAATTTACCTAACTAGAAATTACCACTTAAATGGCAAAATTTTATTTCTGCTATTCATTTATTTACTCATTCAAGTAATACTGAGAGTTAACCTTTTATTGTGCCTAAATCCCATTTGCTATCTGAGGAATCTTTCTAAAAACAATGTTTTTAAGTACAAAGAAAAAAAAACCTACGTAAGATTACAATGGACACATCAAAAATACATTTATCAACCAGGAATGGTGGCTCATGCCTGTAATCCAAGCACTTTGGGAGGCCAAGGTGGGCAGATCACTTGAGGTCAGGAGTTCGAGACCAGCCTGGACAACATGGCGAAACCCTGTTTGTAAAAATACAAAAATTAGCCGGGCCTGGTGGCAGATGCCTGTAATCTCAGCTCCTCGGGAGGCTTGAGGCAGGAGAATCGCTTGAATCTGGGAGGCGGAGTTTGCAGTGAGCTGAGATTGCGCCACTGCACTCCAGCCTGGGTGACAGAGTGAGACTCCATCTCAAAAAAAAGAAAAAAAAAAAGTAAAAAACATTTATCAAAATATTTTCCCAAATTTATAATATATATGTGTTTTCAAAATGAATGCCTCAATTGACAAGATCTGGCAATGGCTGTAATAATTGCCATAATTTAAAAGTTGCGATCAGTGTAAATTTCTATAACAATTTTAATGTGACAAATGCCACAGGTATGTAAAGATTCATAAAAGTGTGATGTTTGCTGCAGATTATGCTTTCCAAAGATAGCTACAATGTGACTCATGATGATGCCAGCACAGGGCTATTAAGTTATCCCCAGCCTACGAATCTTCCTGAAGCCACACATATCATGAAGGAAAGACAAACCGTCTTTACTGTCCTCTTTCCGGATTCCTGATCTAAAGAATAAATGACCATAATAAAATGTTGTTTTATGTCACTTGGTTTTAAAATGTTTGTTAAACGGTAATAATAGTCAAAACAGTGCTGTAATAAAGTGCATGTAAGTCCTAAGAAAAGGGCTGCTACCAGTAGTTCCAATGCCAGGATCGTGCAACTCAAAGAGAAGTAATGTCCAGCTTTTGGAATTGAGCAAATGAATGGATGGTGTTCCAATTAAATGAAGTAAAGAATAAAGAACTAGATAGAATTTTAAGGTAAATGACAGTAGAAATTATAAGCTTTATTTAGGCACATTTTTAGTTTTTCATGCTACTGGGCATTCAAATGCTTGAAATGCAGATCGGCGACTCAGAAGAAAATTCTGAGTTAGGGATAAGGCTTGAGAACATTGTCATGTACAGGGTAGTGAAAGCCACCAGCTTGGTAGATTTTACATAGCACATAGAGAGAAGAAGGAGGAAAAAATCTGGAGATAGTATACCTGGGAGAACCAAAATGTAATGAGTAAAGGAAACTGGGGAAGAAAAATGAGACGTGGTCAGTGTGGGAAAGAGATGACTAAGTGATGTCATGGAAACCAAAGGATATTTTTCAAGCTATACATGCCCTTGCCTTCACAGACATTTGAATTTACTTTTTTTTTCTAGTGGGTCCCCACACTAAGAATAACTTATTGTTAATGTTTGGTTTTTATGCATGCAAGTGGCTGGCTCTGGCAACTAAGAGAAAATAACTCTAAATAGTCCACAGTTTCCTTCCTTCTAAGAACATAGAGAATGCAGTTTAACATTTTCATGTTGACTTGGTCAGTTTTAGGAACATAAGACAGTCAACTTTAGAATTAAATTATGCCTTCGGAGGCAGCTGTTGTAGGCCAGGACTGGTTTAGTTTTTAACAACTCCCATTGCTCTGTGGCTGACTACTTTGTGGTTCCACATTCCTCTCTCTCAGGGCTATTGTGGTTTGTGGTCTCCCCACAGTATGATTTTCTCCTAATTGGTGGTTTTAGTCCCTTCTCTCTTTAGGCAATCTTTTCAGCCATCTGTGGGTCTGCTTCTGGTTTCTATGACTCCCTATTCTCTACCTGAGCTGTTGTTGGCTGCTTCAATTGCTTTTCTCTCTTTTCCATGTAACTAGTATATTCGTTTTGTATGGCTACCGTAACAAGGTACCACATACTTAATGGCTTTAAATAACACACATTTACTAACTCACAGTTCTGGAGCTAAGAAGTTTGAATGGGTCTCCCGAGCTAAAGTAAAATTGTGTGGGGGTTGTTTTCTTTTCTGGAGGCACTGGGGAAGAAACTATTCCTCGGCTCCTGGGAGCCATCCCCATTACTTGATTCTTTATCTTCCATTTCCACTTTCAAAGCCAGCAATATTGGCGTTTCATGCTTCTATTTCTTTAGTTCTCCTTTTTCTGCCTCCCTCGTCCACTTATACATTGTAATTATGATGGTCTCAGCAGATAATCTAGGATAACCACTCTATCTCAAGGTTAGCTGATTAGCAACTTTAATTCCCTCTGTCATCTCCATTCCCCTTTGCCAAATATCATAGTGTATTCACAAGTTACAAGGATTAAGATGTGGATATCTTTGGGGGACCATTCTTCTGTCTACTCCACCTAGGAAAATACAAAGATTATCCAATACAGTATGTAAAATTATATCAATGCAGCTATATCTCAGGAGACTGTAATCTTTGCAATAGCTGTTTTCACTAGATTTGGTAGCATTTTCTCTACAAACTTAAAGGCTCTTCTGGAAGGTTCAATTTGCTGAATCCTGACCTTAAGATCTGGGAGGCAGAGGTGACATTATATCAATTTTTATACTGAACCAATTCCTGAACAATGCTGTACACATTCAAGTAGTACAATGATTATTTAAAATATTTCAACCAATGAATATCAAATTATTGGTAGACTGCAATGCTCCCAAGTACCTCTATGATGTCTAGTTTGTGGCAGTTTGAAGTAGATTCCACAGTTATAAGGTACCAGGGTCACCCCAAGATCTTCAGGTTGAATCTAAATTAGCATCCACCTTCTCACAGAAGCAAGCATCCAGAAGGATCTTGTTTTTGCTAATTCTGCTCCGGAGTTAAGACAAGAGTAGAAGGAGTTTATACCTCTATTAAATTGAACTGCTTGTAATCAGCCGTTCAACTTTCTGTATTTTACTTGAGGACAGGAACTGTGCCCTGTTCGATTTCATTTCCCTATCTTAAGGTGGGTCCTAAGTAAGTTTTAAGTTGGAGGGGTAGATGATGTAATAGTCTTGAAGGCAGGGAGAATTGGTTGGGAAGATCATAGGGTACACTGAGATGATCCACGGAAGGGCAGCTTAATGATCAACCACTTCACTTTTGTAATAACCTCAGGGTCTTTCAATACATGGGTACAGACCTAGGCAGTTGCAGGGCTAGATCTTAGCTGTAGCTCACTGTGAGCCATCAAAGTGGCCTAATTAATGGTATGAGTATGGGAATGTGTGAATTAAATGTGTCTAAATCACATCATTTTAAATATAGATGGAACTGCATTGTGTCACTGTGTAAAATGCTAGTTTTGAATCAGACAGAGCAGGGTTTGTGGCATTTATTAGGCTGCGCCATCTTATTGTCTCTGTCCTTCAGGGCTGGCCTCAGGCTTGGCGGATCTGCTACCTTTGATCTGAGCCCCAAGGAGTCTGAAGCCTCACTATGTCTGCTTTTCCTGCTTTTTCCCTTCTCCTAGGAATCAACATTTTCATTATAAAGGCTTCCTTTCTGGCAATCACTCATCCAGGGTTGCTCCCTTTTTATCATCCTAACCAATAGCTATTCTCCCAATGCCCCCCCACCAGCCCCCCACCACACACACCACAGTTTATGATCTAACAAAAGACAGATCAGTACAAAAGCAAAAATATTTCTAAGAATCATAGAATATCAATTCTAGAAGGGTCTAGCCGGGGTACACCTACATCTACTCTTTGCAGATAACTACCACCCACCTCACTTCGGTGTCTTGAATTTGCAAGCCAAAGTTTACAGTCTTTATGGGTTATTAGTTTTATAGTGTGATAAATTATTTTAAATATTTTAAGTTTGAGACAGACTCAAATAGAATATGGAGTAGGAGTAAATACCTAACTCATTTTTTAAGAAAATAAAAACTTGACATGTTTTGGCAGGCTTCGGGGCAATAGCTTCCTCTTTGTTTTAGAGATACTTTAGGAAAGTTTGAGAACATAGATCTAAATTTCTCATTTTGCCGAGGTGGAAACTAAAGGACAGTGCAGAATTAAAGCTCAAGTCTCCCGGCCCGGCCTGGGCTTTCTCCCTGTAAAGCATACTGCTTGGTGCTGGAGAGGGAAAGGGACATTTCACTTTCCTTTTCAAAGTCCCCATTGCGTTCTGGGGAGAGTGACCTACCTGATCCCTATCATGATTAATGTGGTTTCTGAAGCATGAGATCTGATTATGACCCCATGTTGTTATATTTAATTACAAATCTCATTACAGCCCTGGCCATAACACCATGTAGCCCTCTCTGCAGTCACCTTTGCTGATCTGACTGCCTGAAGGTTTGTCTTTATGATTTACTCTAAATTGTTTTAGAATCATAGACTTCTAGAGCTGGAAGGGAGGTTAGAGATCATGAAGTTCAATCCCCTCATTTTACAGATAAAATTACAGAGGCCCCAAAGAGAATAAGTCATCTTCCAAAGGTCATTTAGTAGAGGTGGGACAGGAACGTGGGGTGCCTGATCTGCAGGCCAGGGATGGTTCTCTCTATATCATGCTGCCCTGCTAAGTGATACACTTTATCACACTGTCTCCTCACTCCCCCTGCTTTGTATTATGTGACAGCTTCATAATATGCACAGGTTATATTGTACTATCTTTGTCAGTACAAAGTTGGTCACTAATTCTATCAGACAGCGAAGTTCTTTGAGTTTTGAGGTAGAATATGCTCCCTCAGATTATTCATCTTTCTGGGCCTTGATTTTAGTTTAGCAACATGGTTGCAGATTAACCTGCTCTCTTTGAAGAAAGACATGAAGCCAACTAAACTAAGTCCTGCCAAATAAAAACAAATCTAGAGGTAGGTAAGAAGAGACTATTTGAAACAATTATTGCAATGGGGGAGAAGACCTTTGCAACAGCAGGAGGGACTTAAGCAATAGGGAAAATGCTCAATCAAGAAGGTTTCTAAGCATCTCGAAGGTCATGTGGACATGGACTTTTTATAGGGAGGAATAAACAAGGCTAGGAAGAACTATGGTGGGGGGATGTGGGACAAGTCGACAGTGTGACTGTACAGTTGATGAGATAATGCATTTAGAGTGAGTTGATTTTCAAGAGGGGGTCTTTGAGGAGGAACTGTTCCACATTCCCATGCAGGCACAGGCTGAAGGTAGCTCAAAGTTCAGAGTCCTGAGGGGAGGAGAGGAGCCTGGAAGTTGGAATGAATTAGACTACTGGATATTTTGTCCAGATTGGCCAGTGAGGACAAACAGTTCAGGTAATAAGAATGGGAATTTAGAGGGTCTGTGTCTATCCTTGTCATCGGTAAACAAAGTGGTCATCTGTGAGAGTCTTCTCCAAGTCATCCTGGAAAGGGTGTTTCTTTAGAGGAAGCCATTTCCTAGAACACAAAAGCGTGGGAGCACTTCTTGACCGTAGCTATTTTCCAGGAGCGCGGGGCTCAGGCAAAGTTCAACATTGTCAGTGCTTAGTAATATCCACATCTCCTTCCAGTAAAACTTTCTCATATTACATGCTCAGCTTTCTGGCTTTCTCCTTTTTGCACAGGGGAGGTTGTGATGGGTCTGGCATTGTATCTGAGAAAGTTAACTTACTAATCAGTGCTTAACAGCTTTCTCTTTGCCTTCTTAAAATGGGGCTAAACACCCACTTATTCCTTGGAATCTATAATAAGGGTATAAAGAGTCATCACTACTTTTTTTTTCTCTCTTTATAAGCACTGAATAATGCTTAGAATTGAATGGAATGGGTAGACTTTTAGGGTGTGAGCTTTGGCTTTGTAAAGTACAGTATGCCCTTGAATTGGCTTAGAAACAGCCCAGCCATGAATAATAATTCATAAGATCATACGAATCCTCTTGAAAGAGCTATGTATTAAGACCTATTTAATGTGAAGCTATAGAGTCCTTTGAAGCCAATTCCAGGGATAGGAGGGTGAATGGTAGCAGTGATTCTGGTTCCCTAAAAGTTCTTTACCAGCCAAGAGGAGAGGCTTAAAGCTTTCCATTGTTTTTAAACCTGCTCCTGAGAATGACAATGGAGAACTTGCCAGCTATGTGAAAGACTGGGCCATTTGCTATGATGCTAAAAATCTAGAAAGAGGCAAAGTGACTGCTAGAGGTCAGAATATAAGACAGTTTGTTCCATCTTTGATCAAATCAGCCTTTGCAATTGCTAAACCTCAAGGTCAATAAGTAGTGTGCAAACTTAGTGACTCAATTGAGGTGAGCAGCAAAGTTCAGCAGTAGCTGACTTTTTGCTCCCACATTCATTGTAGACAAAAAGTCAGGTTTATTTTATTTTATTTTTACGTAGTCCTACTGAGGTTTCATTTTAGAATACTAAATCACTGCAGCCAAAGATAACCCAGAGATACAAATAATGAAAGTCAAACTTGTTCTGACACTGCATCTTTTGCCCAGGGATCTCACATCACCTTTCTAAATTCCTGGACAGTACAGAAGCACATGCTGAGTCTTTTGGCAGGACTCGTCTTACCTGCAGGGTAAGTAGGTCACTGCCTATTACAGGCCTGGATTGAAGGTCCTTGAAATTACTTTTCCCGATGCCTGCCTTCATTTCTACTAGTAGATTTATTCTTTTGTACTAAATCCTGTACTAAACTGCAAAGTAGCTTGTGGGGAGGAGGGAGGTGTAAGAAATTAATCCATCCCTGGTCTAACTGAGATTTGATTTTTTGGAGCTGGTTTGGATCTTGGACAGAGTGGAAAAGACTTTCTAGGCTGGGTGAGTAGAACTGAGTGGCAAGGTTGGCCGATCTGGGAACTATTACAGGGTAATAAAATGACAATTCTCTCAGCTTCCCTTTGCCCTTTCTTTCCAACTCTTTTTCCAAATTTATCTCTGTTCCCCTAGAGGAAGAGATGTTTCTCTCCATCTATATGAGGCTAATCTCTTTACCTTTACTGTCCATCACTTAGTCTTATCTGAGATTTTTCTCCATCATGCATTATCTTGCTTTCCTATACACTCGTTTTCTTCCTCTCTGTTGATTTCTTCTCTTCAGCTTACAAGTTAGCCCAGATACATTTCTTCCTAAAATAAAAAATAAAATGTAAACAAATACCTAAATCTTCAAACAAAAAAAGCAAAACACCTTCCCATAAATTTCAAGTCCTATGTCCCAGTTACTGTCCTGTTTACTCTCACAAAAAAAGATTTTAAAGAGAGTCTCCAGGAATGTTTTGTACTGCAAATTGTCAAAAACCTGAATAGCCAAGGCAAAACAAATAAAGGTTTATTCTTTTCACAAAACAAAAAATCTGGAGTTAAATTTTTGCTGGTATTGGCCTCTTGTGTCCTTAAGGATTGACGCTCTTTTTCCGTCTTACAATTTTACCATCCTTAACATGATTGGTTTAATATGTAGATTTGTTACCTCATAATGCCAATACAGCTGCTGCAGCATCAACATCACAACTGAATTCAAATACATAAGTAGGAATATAGCCAGTGCTCTTCACCCTACATACCTTGTCCCCTTTCCTCCTCAGTGACTATCTTTATTTAACAGAAAAAATAAATCTCATTAAAGACTCACAGCAGATTTCTCTTTAGAGTTTATTGCCTATAAGCAATGATCCCTATTTGCAAAGGAGACTCTGAGAGTAGATATTTGGTGTTATAGCTTATAGTGTGGAGATGGGTAAAGGAGAAGAGGGTTGAGGTTAGTTTTAGTGTGGCCACGGTGTCTACCACAGCGTCTCCACTTCTTCACCTTTTGGTCACTTCTTACCCACTAAAATCTGTCTTTAGTCCCCTGTCCTCTGTGACCTGCTAAGGTCATCAATATTCTTTCAAGGCATCTCTGTGGTGTTTTCACTGTTGGTGACCCTGTGTTGAGCTCTCTCATGTTTCTTCAGTTGCATTTCTGGTTGCCCCTTCTCCGTGTTTCTTGGTTTTCTTGTCCTTCACCCACCTGTTAAATACAAGTCTCCTTGGGGTTTCTTCTCTGCCCTTCCTTCTCTTCTTTCTACACAATCTATCGAAACTATCTCACATCTATTTAAGGCTTTAACTTACACAGTAATTATGCTTGCAACTCTTTTTTGAGGTCAGATTTCTCTCTTGTGGTCCAGATCTGCATATACAATTGCCTACCTCTACCTAAATTTGTAAGCTCAAAATATCCCAAAACAAATTTCCTTCCAAAACACTCTGCTTCTTTTATTTCAAATTATTCTGAATCATAACATGATTCCTGTCATCATCTAATGAGAATGAGAAAAGTGGAAGTAGATTGGACTAATTCTTTCTCATTCCTTATGTTAGATGGAAGTCTAAGTAGTATGTAGTCTACTGACCAATTACATTCTGCATCCATTTCTTTCTTTCCATCCTCACTTTTCCTACCTTAGTTTAAGCTTTTATAAAATTTTCACTTGCATTACAGGCCTAACTTACTATTTGATTTCTTTCTAGTCTTACCACTTACATTCTATCCTACATTCTTACACCAATATCTTCCCCCAAACTTGAGGGATTAATCAGAGTCCCACCCCTAGGGTCATACCTATTCTATAAAAAATAACATTCATAGAGTTTTAAATGATGCAGATTCCCTGTTTTCTAATGTATTTCTCAATGCGTTAATGAAGAAGTGTTTCCTGGGTCTTCTTGTGGAATGCAGCTGGGGATGGGTGTGCAGGTTGCACATGCATCTTCAAGATTTTAGATTCCTTCCTACACTTTACGCCAGAGCAGTCTGAGCTTATTAACAGCTGGTCATCATTAAGTCCAAATTTTAGCTAACCAGCCAATTAAGCTGTTAGAGCCACCTTCATCTTGAAAGCTAACACATTAAATCCATATTCTCTAGTAAGTGCAGATATATCAATTAATTCAGCCAGATCTAGCATTACCTTTCACTCTTCTCCGTCTTTTCTAACATCCTTAGAATCTACTCCCATACTCTTCATGTTTCTGCCAATATATGTAAGCAAAGTCTGGTAATGTGTTGGATGTGTAAGCTATTTTATCCTGAATCATAGTATGTACCTGTCCCCCCTTGAGCATGCTGAGATTTCAACCTACTTGTGGGTCCAGTGGCAGCATGAGACATTTGCAAGGTGGAGGGTATTTAGGAGAACGAGTATCCCCTTTTAATATATCTGACCCAGGCGGGATTATCACAGGGCTTTTAAGCAGAGAAAAGCTAGTCTCCTCAGACAATGTAGGGCAATTACTTTCACTGGCAAAGAAGATTCAAAGTGATTTGGGATTCGAGAATGTCAGTTTCATTTGAGTCCAACCATATATTACCAGTCAGACTTTTAAGGTCCCATGCTTTCCCAACCAATATCCTAACATTCACAAAATATATTTGTGATATTGTGACTTCAACTGTTGTTGTAAATAATAATAATAAAACCTTACACAAATAAATTTACCTTTCATTTTCAGTGATAGCATCTAATAGCTATAATTAAGAAGGGATTCTGGTTCTCAAACCTTGACTGATAGTTAAAGGACCTGAGCTTGTCATTGTCTTTCTATAAGCACTCTAGTGCACTCAGGAGAATTCATCGCATACCCTAATTCTTTAGTAATCCTTGGATTACTGTCATAAGGTCAAGTGCTGTAGTCATTTGAACTCCCAAAGCACATGCTTCAGTTGGCACTTCATCACAAGCAACCACAGGTGACAGCTTGAATACTTGTGATGCCACTGCATGCCATAGATTAGTAACATCCACTTCCCATTGTTGAGGAGCTCAGCACTCAGCTCAAGACCAGAGGCAAAACCAAACCAATTCCCAAATCATACCTTTGCAGATCTATCTCCTGGGACCTCTCTCAGCACCAATTCTGAGTCAATTCAGGATCTAATTAGGAAACATAAACACAGTAATTTGAACAGAAATAGTCCAACATTAAGACTTATTAACCATAACAGAGGATTAGAGTTATTGGACTAGGAGATCTAGAGAGGATAGGGAGCAGCCCCTGCTAAGAAGATTGAAGTAGAATAAGAACAAAACTGGAAGAGGTCCTGTGCCTCCACCGTGACTGATATTCAGCCTTCACTGAGAAGGGCGTGAACATGGGCCACTGCATGGCAGAGAAGTTTGCTGAGATGTTCTGTCTGGACTCTATAGACAGCCATTCTCGGAAGTACTCAGAATCCTGCCATAAAAATGTATACCAGAATGTAGGAACAGGGTCCCTCTAGCACCCTCTAGCATCCTCTACTAATAAGGCATAAGAAAAATGCTCCAATATCACAAGCAGGGAAAAGAAGGGTGGATTTGGAGCTGAACAGTAAGTGGATTTGGAGCTGAACAGCAATAAGTTGACAAGTGGCATATCTGGACTGTCTCCTTCAGGATGAACTTCAGAATCCTTAGGATGACATCAAAGAACATGCATACAGTGACCCTTCTTGTATATACCACTTTATCATCCAGCCATGATAATATTTTTAGAGTCTCCTAAACATAGCATATTCTCTCCTCCATGCCTTTGCATACAATTTTCTCTCAATCTCTTTACTCCCACATTATCAATATAGTTTTCTTTTATGTAGATAACTAAATAAGAGCCTGCTGGGCTCTGCTTAAAGAACATTTTCCTGTTTCCAGGAAAATATTTCAGTAAGTGCTGAGTAATTGTTGACTGTATAACTGGCCTGAATCACCCTGACTTCTTCCTGAAGCTGAACTGAGAGCCCCACTTCTATGATGTCCCACGTGTTCCCCTAGCATAGAATTAATCAAACCATATGGTGATGGTCGATTTTCTTTCTCTCTCCTGTGATACTGGAAACTCACCAATGCCAAGAACTGGATCTTATTCATTTTTTGAGACTCCATGCCTCATACAGTGTCTGGGACACAGTGGATTCAATGGATAAAAATAACTATAAAATATATGGTTCACATTATTGTTATTATTTTCAAGAAAAATACATTAAAAATCTTAATGTACACATCAATGTTTACTTACAGAAGATGATTTAAAGAAAGAATGATGAATTATTTGCTTTCTAATCAAAGGCTAATTTGCCCTTGCTCCTTTGAGATACAGTTTTTAACATGTCAAAGAGTATTTTAAAAAATAGGTAGTAAAAGTCACTTTTGGGATCTAAAAGTAGTTTATTTGCTGAGGGAGTTAGTGATGTAAAATTTTATTTTGACTAAATAATTTTCTTGATGAAAGAATGCAGGATGCTAAGGAGAAATATTTTATTTAGCTACACAAATCCAAAACATTCCTCACATGTCTTTTCAATTGTATTTTAAAAAATGATTGGTTTCACAGGGATGTAGTGTTTATAGAGCATTAGGAAAGAGAGAGAATTAGGGCATAATTCAGACAATTGAATGCATACTTTCTGGAGCTACAGTCCTGAACCTCTTACATAATTCTATCCAGTGTGTGAGATTTTCAAAAGGTATTGAGGGCATGGTAGGGAAAAGATAATGTACCATTACCAGTAACTGCTAAGTTTGTAGTTAGTATTAAATTAACTATAGAAAAGCTACAAATGAACTGTAGAGAACAGCCCGTCAGTCATGGGTGAACTGCTAGATCAGTCAACACGTGGAGTGTTTACAGGTGCCTGATAAAGATTCTAGTTCATGAGAATTTATTTGGAATTCTGTTTCAAAACATGGAAAACACACTTGCTAAAGGTATTCTACATTTCTTCTTTTAAGGAAATCAAAATGAAAAGAAATGCTATGTCTGGTGGAAAGTCAGATTTTGTAAACAGTAGTGACAGGAGTGGAGGGGCTTAATTCATTTTAGGGAAGTTTTCTGAGTTTATCGTTCATTTTGTCATGTTTTGCAGAATTCCAGATGTTCTGTGAGATATTTGCTAATTATTTGGAAGGATGTAAATATCATTGGTTATTGTTCAACAGAGAAGTAAAGCAAGTAATAAACGTTTTTGAATATTATCTGACATAGCAAAAAAAACTAGTTGCTAAAAATTCCTGCCCTAGTGCTTTCCAGAAAATAACTAACAGAGGAAGAGCAATGTGAGCTCAATTTTCATTTACTTTATAAGTTATGGCTTAATAAGAGAGAAATTCCAGCTTTGTAACCTCCTGTGCTGTTTTTTTCTATTGTCTTGTTCACATGTCGATTGCAAACATTCTTCAGGTTTGGGAATTTTTTGTTTGTTTGGGTTTTTTTGGGAGGGTGGCCATCATTTTTCTGAAAAATTATAATGGGGAGCAAATTCTCAAACAGAAATAAGTAAGAGTAAGAAGAAAACCCAAAAGTTAGTAATTTACTTCACCCCTTCCCACTCTCATACCAAAAGAAAAAAAAAAACTGTCTTGAAAATAAGCATAAATAACAACTGTCTTTGCTTTGGTGCCATGTGGATGGTTCAGGTTTTCTTCCACCTTGCTCCTGGTTAGGGAGTTGTTTCTCTCCTTATATTATTTTCTAATTTCTGCTGGCATTCAAGATGTCTCTCTCTCTCTCTGCCTCCAGGCTTCTCTGCTCCCTGAGGCTTTCTTTGTGCTTTTTCAAGTCTCTATTATTTCTTAGGCTGTTTTTCCTCATGCCTAATCCTGGAGAACCATAATATCTACTCAGATGTTTTAAAGTTTGTGAAATTCATCTTTGCTGGGGAAGGAGGTCTCATGCATTTCACCTCCCTAGTTTGAGATCTGAAAGGAAGAGGCCGGAGAACAAAAGTGATGAGTAGGATTTGCAATAACCATAAAGATGATTATTGAAATTTCACTGTAAGTCAGGCACTATTCTAAGGGCCTTGTTTGTAACAGCTCATTTAGCCCACACAACAATCCTGTGTGGCATATTTATAGGACTTTTCCTGCAGTACAGATGAGGAGGCTGAGACAAAGAGACCTTGGTTAACTTGCTTAATTGTAGGACATTTTGGAGTTCTGATTCGGGACCAGGAAATGTGGTTTCAGAGTCTGTTTTCTTAACCATGGGGCTATAGAATTAATATTTAATGTGTTGTAGGATTCTGAGCAATGTCCTTTTCTCCTCTTTGTACTTGCTGGTGAAACAGTCTCACACAGTTACTGTTTACTACAAGCAAGAAGCAATCACTAGACTGGAACCCTCTGCGATCTCACATCATGTTGACAACGTGGGGAAGAACACATGTACATCTGGAAGTAATAAAGATGCACTACATATTATAGTCTGATTGGCTTACTGGATTAAATAAATGAGTACAATTTGTACTTGGAACCTTCTTCCCCTTTTCTAGTCTCTTGGCCTGACTGCAGTGGATAGTCACATGCTTTTATCTGGCTGTGGTGAATCCAGGGGATGAAAAGGCCCAGGTATCAATGTATTTTCAGGCCTTTCACAGGCTCTTATTGGCAGCAACCCAAGAGTCCCCTGCCTTCCTTGACCATGAGTTCCTCGTGCCATTTCAAGTCACTAGATAAATATGTTCACTGCTCTACTATTTATGAATGCCTAGGCTATGATAAATGAAATGTTTTGCCTTTGAACAAAAATCCATAGTAATTAGCCCAGCTTTAGTAAGAGAACCCCCAAATACAATCAAGTATGTTTTCATATTTTGCTTCAAAATTGAATATCTGTTTGAATTCATTTCACCAAGTTTTTTCCTTTCTTTTTCTGTTAATTAAGAGTTCTAAAAAAATGGAATTGTGTTTACAAAGAAACAAAAATGATCTATTGGGACTGATGAATAGAAATTATTCTAAATGCCTCATTCAGCATTCCCCAGGTAGATTTTCTAAGAAAATACTAGTAAATGACTGGGAGTGACGATGGTTGTGGAGTCTGTGGGGTTCCAGGTTTATTTATTCCCCTTGTCCACACATTCTCACCAATCATTTGCTCTGGGGCAAGTTGAGGTGGAGAAAGGTAGCTGGGTTATCATCTCTGATGTTTAGATCATAACTACTCCAGAATTAAATTAAAGGATACCTGGGAGTTCAGGCCTTTGCTGATGTTTATAGTTTCAGCATAAGAAAATATAAGAGAAAAAATGGTAAATTTGATCTGAACCTAAGGGAAAGAGAAAACCTTGTATTTCTAATTAAATTGCTGAGTTGGTTTCCAATCAATACATGCCTGAAAAAGATTTGAAACAGAAGAGAATTAATATTTGCTTTGGTCTTGCTAACTCCTTTTTCATTTTTGTAAAAGAGTTTGAAGCAAAAAGAGGCTTCTTATTCAAACGATGTACAATGTCAGGAGCAATGATAAATTTGCCAGCAATCTGAAATGTGTCACCTTTTGACTTAGTGGATGCAAAATTATACCTAGTTGTGTAACAATCCTTTCTTTATCACTCCATATAACTGTACACAAGTGAGTTACATTCTGTATAAGTGTCTCAGGAAAGATCACAAATTAAAAAGAGGAAGCAGGTCTCTCATGATAGGTTTCTAAAAGGCTGAGAGATTAATTCCATAGATAGCTCATCTGAAAACCAGTATTGCTCATGCTATTTCTTTATGAAAAAATTATGAATATATTTGCAGAGACTATGCTAAAATGTCTAAAAAATCCCTCCAGTTACTCCTGGAAATGAAGTGCCCTTTCTATAATTCTATCTTGTACCATTTTCCCCTCTAGGGCTACTTCTGGGCATCCTGTGAGTCAAGATGCTGAGACATACAGTTTCACTTATTTTTGACATCCTGAAGACAACTGGATGTTTCAAGTTCAGATGATGAGAAAGGTCTCCATAAAGCAGGTTTACAACTGAATATCTATCTATCATCTATCTATCTATCTATCTATCTATCTATCTATCTATCTATCTATATCTATCTATCAAGACTCTGTGGTTATCCAGAAAAGAAAAGGCAACAATATTCTATTATAGAAGTGGGCCCACTCAAAATGGGGGCTGCTTTTGTATTTCTCAATGTATATTATTTTAAGAAAAAAATTACCACTTCAGTGGGGATTTGAGGAGTACATCTGTCCACCTGATGCCCCATTGAGAACATTTTGAAACTGACAGATTTTCTTTGCTATTGTTAGCTACTATTGATTAATAATTTATTTTTCATTTACGTTTTATGAAAACTTTCAAACACGCTAGAGTAGAGAGAATAGTAAAATGAAACTGCATGTACTTCCACTTAAGATCTCATTTTGCCAATGGGATTGAATCTAATATTTGTCAATTTTTTTTTCTTTTTTTTTCTTTTTTTTTGAGAAAGGCCCTCTCTCTGTTGCCCAGGCTGGAATGCAGTGTTATAAACATGGCTCACTGCAGCCTCAACCTCCTGGGCTCACTCAGCCTCCTGAGTAGCTGGGACTACAGACATGTACCACCATTCCCGGCTAATTTTTATCTTGTTGTAGAGACTGAGTCTTGCTATGTTGCCCAGGCTGGTCTCAATCTCCTGGACTCAAACAGTTTCCCTACCTCAGCCTCCCAAAGTGCTGAGATTCCAAGAATGAGCCACTCCCTGCAAACCTTCATATTTGTCCATCTTGTTGTATAATTGTAAGTATTCAAGAGTTCTTTGGAAGCTTCTTTCCCATCAAACAGCCCTAAAAGAAGTGAATCCATCACCACTAATTAGATTCCTTCTTTGTGGCCAGCCAGCTCTTAATAAAAGTGATCTTCTAGTCGCTTTCAGTTGTTCCACCTCCAAACCCCCTTTGATTGTCGTTGTTTGGTTGGTACAACTCTTTTGTGCCTTATGCCAGCTTAGAGTTTACACATGCCAATGGAGCTTCTGGCAATTTTAAATCTGTTGCATTCAGTTATCACCAGAGGTTACTCACCACAGTAGAAGTGGTCCAGATATCCATTTTCTCTTGCTGTTCATATGCATTCTGCTTCTCTCCTTCTGTTCACATGAATCTGAGCTTAACCCAGTTTAGTGACTTCTTTAAAGTTTGTTTGTGCTGCTATAATGAAATGCCTGAGACTGGGTAATTTATAAAGATCAGAAATTTATTTTCTCACAGTTTTGGAGGCTGGGAAATCCACGAGGAAAGTGCTGGTAGACTGATGTCTGGTGAAGGCTCTCTGCTGCCAAGATAGTTTCTTGTTGCTGTGCTTTCCCATGGTAAAAGGTGGAAGAGCAAAAAAGGCTTAGCTAGTTCCTTATAGGTCTTTTTTAAGGTGCTAATCCCAATCATGGCCTAATCACCTCCTAAGGCACTCCCTCTTAATACTGTTGAATTGGGTATTAAATTTCAACATGAATTTTGGCTAGGACACATTCAAACCATAGCATCCAGTATCTGTGTTTGGCTCTGAATAGTCCCTGACATAATCTTGAGTAGGCACACTCCATTATTACTCTCACTACTGCATTATGGAGGAGAAAATGGTAAAAGATAAAATGCAAGCTGAAAAAAAATTAGTGTAAGTATTATTTGCTATGCACCTGGGAAAATGAATTCACTCCACTGTGGGACTAGGCCAGTTTTTGGATACCAATAATATAAACAATGACTTACTCAAAGGAGACTCACCCATTTTCATAATGTTGTCTGTGGACGCAAAAAGGAGAAACAAATAGAAATGTACAGGATTCACCCATAACCAGGAAAGAACATGTCCCAAGTCTTCCTTTAATAGGCATGGAAGGATAGGGTGCTCTACTCTATTGACCACTTTAATCATTCCCACAAGAGGAATAATACTTGTTTCTCTGCTTCTGTTGTCACCCTTCCCCGTCATCACTCTCTCTCCAAGTGTGATGCAGGTGTTGTAACATTGCTTCAGAAGTATGATAGCAGTGGTACATAATAGTAGGAAGAGGAAACTGCACCCTGCAAACTCCATTCCTTGGGAAAATATGAAGATGTAGTACTAATATGATTAACTAACTTGAATTCAAGGGCCAGCAGCATGAAGTAGAAACTGAGTGTCTGCACATGGTACATACAGCATCAGGCTGAAGCTGAGACACTGGGAAGGGTGAAGTGGAAGAAAAGAAAGAAGAAAAGAGACCAAGAGGACTGCTGGACACTCGGTGAAAGGGCTCTATAATGCGGAAAAGGTGGTACCAGGGAATGATTGCACCAAACTCTGGACTCAAGTGCATTCCTGGTCTTTCTAACAGATGGTCTGAGCTTGTACACTTTTTTTTTTTATTTGCAAAAGTTTCTAGCCGTACTGACAAAATCACTTAAAATATCTGTCAACATTTTGATCTAGAGTTCTAGTCGAATGCCATCCTTCCACATTCACTATTCTTCTGCAGATACTGTTATTAATATGCTGTTTTTGAACTTCTGTGCACTGAAGATTTTTATTGAAATCTAGGTCATCTGAAATGAATTCCTCCAAATATCTTACTGTCTACTCAAAGTTTTTTTTTTACATCCTTACCCACTCCCTGTTGTTGTTGTTGTTGTTTTTTACAGTAGCCTCTCCATCAGCATTCTCTAAGTCACCATCACCTCACTATTCCCACCATGCATATTTTTTAAAAATTAATTTTTAAATTTGAATCCCCAAGACCGGGTTGGGTTTCTTATAAGGTGGCTTTTTTTGTTGGGGCCGGGGGAGTGGGGGAAGAAACGTGTATTTTTGTGGTTACACTCATTGCCATGATAATAATTTTTCAGGGAGCTGTTTTTTCACTGTTTAGTCCCAGCATTTAGCATAATGCTGGTGCATAGAAGCTGCATGATTAATATTTGTAGAGGTGTGAATATATTTTCAAAATAGTACATATTTATTTAAAGTATATTTTAAGAAGTTATTTATAGTTCCCACCACTGGGACATATCTGTGGAATTTTATTAAACTTTTCTCAGAAATGTAATAAATGTTTATTGATGAAAACATAAGCAAATAAAAAACAGATATGATACTAAAATCCCTCTAATTCCAATATTAAAAAAATTCCTATTTTAATTAGTTCTTGCTAACCTCTCAAAATCTAATGACATAAACATAATAGTTCATTAATGTTTATGGGTCTACAGAACAACTGAACAATACTTCTCATGTGAGCTGCGCTTGGCTCATTTTTGTATCTGTCATTAATGGACAGGGCATTTGGGGTCAGCTTCCTCTAGCCTGGCTGGTCTAGGATGACCTCCGTCCGTTTGGATGACTTGTCTCTGTTCCTCATGATCTCTCATCTTCCAGCAAGCTAACCACGGTTTATTCTTCTCATATCAGAACCAGAATTCCAAGAGACAAAGGAAAAATGTGTAAGGTCTCCTGAGCTCTATGCTTGGGAATAGCACAATGTCAATTTCACTGAATTCTGTTTATCAAAGCACGTACCAAAGAGAAGGAAAGATCGACTCTACTTATTGTTGATAGAAGCTCTGAAGTCATATTGCAAAGGGAAGGGTGGAATATTGGGACAATTTTTATAATCAATTTGCTACAACTCCTTTAAATTTATATATATGGGTATAAGTATTTACATGTAAATTTAGATATGACTTATGCAACGTAAATGTAATAAAAAGTTATTAAAACGTATATACATAAAATATGCATTTAGGTATGTGTTCATATATAAACATATATAGATAATTATATCTTATGTAATCAATATAATCAATATGTTTTATATATTGATCACTATATAATCAATATGTTTATATAGTGATCAATATATAATCAATATGTTTATATCTTGATCAATATATAATCAATGTTTTATATTGTATTATATTATAAAATATATATAATCAATATATTTTATATATTAATCAATATATAAAATAAACTCCATCTGCATTTCAGCTCCAACTCTTAAAACTTGTGTGACCAAGAGTAAGATACTTAACATGCCTTACCACATTTTCTCATCCCGAGTGGGAGTAATATTAGTACCTTCCTCATTGTTTCTTGTAAGCATTAAACATAAATACATGTCAATCCCTTATAAGAGTACTTGACACATAGCTGTCAAATAGTATTTAACATTTTAGCAAGTTTTTGTTTGTCTGTTGGTTTTTGGATGCTGAGGAAACCTCTTCCTCATGCAAATTAAAACATTTCCAGGTTGTGTTATTTTCATCCATTTTACTTTTGGTGAATTTGCTTCCACCCTGGGCCTTTGTAGTGACTCTTCCTTCTGCTTAGAATGCCCTTCTCCTTTTTACACTTAGTTCCTCATATCTTTTCTCAAACTTCATTTTCTCAGTGAAGCCTTCACTGACCATGACATTTAGAACTGCAAACCCAAACTCCACCTCTGACTTCCCTTACTCTGCTCAACTTTTATGCCCCCTCTCGTCTTCTTGCATATTGTATATTCAGTTTCACTGGCTGATCCTCCCTACTAGGATCACTTTCCTCCTGAAGACTGAGTTTTGCTTATTTTGTTCACTTTTGGGTACTAAGCACTTAGAACAGAGCCTGACACATAGACGGCAGTCAGATATTTTGTTGAATGAATTAAAGAATGAATAGATTTGAATCATCACCCAATAACTATGTGACTTACACAAACTTGAGAAATTTGCTTATCCTTTTTGAGCCTCAGTTTCCTTATCTCATAAAAACTAATCTGATTACTCCAAATTTTCTCTGTCTATGCCTTGTTCTCATTGCATCTCTGTATTTCTCTATCCTCTCTCTAAATGTTGAAATTTTTATCATCTTGGTAAAATTGGCAAGTCCCCTCAGCTCCAACTAATTTTTTTCCACTTCTAGTAGAAGGCAGCAACTCATATTTATTTTGAAGATAATAATACCTTCTTTGAGGTTTGTTGTACTGATACAAGGTGACAGTCTATGAAAGTACTCAGTACAGCTCTGACACATATATTGAGATGAGAAATGACTAGCTGTTCTTCTCTTCCTTTCCCTTCTCTTTTTTTCTTGCCGTTATTATCATCCTCAGTTTCCATTAAAATGATTGAGTTGCTCACTAAATCTTTAATGAACTGTTGAATAATACAAGTTATAAAGCAATTAAAATCTCAAGAATGGCATGAATTAAGTCTTATAAATATTCAGAAGAAGGACGTGTTGTAGGGGATGAAGATAGGGAAGGCCCCATGAGGAAGATGGAAGCCCGATAGTGGAAGATCACTGAACTCTGAAAGCCTGCGTTCAGGCATAAACATGGCCAATGATCAATTGATACCTTGTCAGTCCTCAGCTTCTCTCAGTATTTGGTTACTTATATGAAAATTAAGGATAATAATATCTACCTTTTTAGTTTTAATTGAGGATTAAATAAGGGAACTTTTGTAAAAGCACCTGGTTTGTGCTGCCTGATAATATAACTTGAAAAAAATTAGGGGAAGCTGAGGGGACTTTTGATCTTTACCAAGATGATAAGAATTTCAACATTTAGAGAGAAGATAGGGAAATACAAAGATGCAATGAGGTCAAGACATAGATGGAAAAAATTTTGGAATAATCAGTTTAGTTTTTATGAGAGCCTACAAGAATTTATGAAAATAAACACTTTGATTTCGGCTAGAATACGAGGGTTCTTCAATGAGGGGTCTTTACTTGCCTGTCAAATGTTTGAAATTATTTCATAGTCAGTGGCAAACCTTGAAAGTATTTTGAGTGTGGGATTAATACTATGGGAACCATGCTTTAGTGAGATTGATTAATAGGACAGCAAGTGTGCAGGCTTGATTGGAAGAGAAGAGACTCCAGGCAGAGACACCAATCCCTACTGGGTGCCTGGCGCTTTACTGATGTTTGCTGAATTAATTGAATATTAAGGAATGTATTTGCATTTTGTTAGGTGCACTATTCACCATTCTAATTAGTGTCTAGAGACATTATGCACATAATAATGCTTTGCTTACTCTTTCTATCTCTAATGCATATAATGGGAATAAAGAAAATGGACATTTCCAGAGACTCTCAGGATTGACATACTGTCTCCTTCTTGCCTCATTTGAAATGCAGACGTTGAAAATCAAATTTAAAGGATATAGAAGATTGCATTAAGTCATTAAATAAAACGTCCCTTGAGGCTGAAGGTATGATGGGATGTAAATAGCCATTTGTCAGCAATATGGGATTAACTACCTTAAATCTTTTTCTTTGTTTCCTAAAGAAAATGATGGCTCTGGCAAAACTGAGCAGGCTTCTTGTCTGAAGTGATCTTTTGTTGACACTTGTGCCCTAGTGGAACTGGCATCCCAATTTGTGAGTGGGCATTCAGCCAACTTGCAAATGGGCATAAGCATAGGCAGCCAGTCTTTGTGGCTGACATGCATTGATTATGCAGGATGTCAGGCTAGTAAAGTTGAAATGGCCGTCTGTCCTCAGCTTCTGTGCTGGCCACTGAGGGGATACGCTGTCATGAGTCCAGCTTTCAGCTCAATTAATTCCAAAAAATAAAAATTAGCTTCTGCAGTGAATTGCAGCAAATTAATATACCTAGCAAATCAGAATAGGCATTCCTCAAAAAAAAAAAAAAGAAAGAAAACAGTCTTTCTTTCCTTTTTTGGCTGTATCTGTACAAAACAAAAAATAGATTCTACAATAAAAAATTACCCACTACCCTAATTTTATTTTTAACTTTCCCCTTAGAATGAGTATGATTCCAGGAAATGGCTGAATTGTACCCATGTTTGCCAAGAGAGCAATGAAGTCAAGGATGCTGGTATTTCTAAGCCTTCTAACATTGTTCTTTAAAAAAAATAGAAAGATATTTTAAAAACAGATCAAAATCTTTGTTGTCAGTGCATTAAGTCGTGTTCCATCACTGGTGGTTCTTGGAGTGGCTCTCAAATTTTGGGTGTCTTTGAGTACTTTCTAAGGAACCCAGTAGATTAACCTATTTACACATTCCAGATGAATGGTAATTGTCTCTAGGGTTTGGTGTGTTGACTCCATCAGATAGTAAACTCCCAAAGGGCAGCATTGCTTCCTTGTCTACAGGCACATCCTTAGTCACTAGCACTAGGCTCAGTAGATTGGTGCTCAACAAATAATTTTAAAATCAGTGAATGAAACTCATTATGTGGGTTCTGTTCAGAGGGCTTCAGGGAACATAGAAAAAGGGAAGGTAAAGAGAAATGTCATGTATGGAACTATTATAATGAACCTAGTACAGTGCTGGACTTCATATAAATACACGGGTATTCCTTACTCTCTTAATTAGCAGCTTAGATATCACTGTCTGCATTCAACAAACCTTGCTAATCACTCAGGTCTGCATTACTTATCCCTGTTTTACATTGCCATATACTCTTACCTCAGCTCCTGTAGATCACAATGTATAATTGCCTGTTTATGAATTATGCCCCCCCCCGACTGGACTGTAATACCATGAGGACAGAGACAGTGTCTTTCTCATTCATTGTTGCAGTCCTAAGGCCTACCATATTGCCTGCATCTTACTAATATCTCCTCAGTGTGTTGTTTGGTTTCATGTTTACCATGTTTCCACAAGGTGCACATTAAAATTCAGGTAAGAAAAGTTAAGTTCAGGTAGGTTAAATCACAAAATCTTACAAATGGCAGAACCTGAATTAAAATCCAAATCTGGCCCCAAAGTCTACGTTTTTTCTTCTTTGCAACGCTGCTGTGCTACTTTATTATACTGAAAATTTGCTGCCTAGAGCCTGTCAAAAGTTCATGAAATGAGAAAAAAAAATCGCTAGAGATATGTTCAGGGAAGCCCATGGATCTGCACCTGAGATATAGCAGCTTCCTGTCTTATGTTGACCATTTCTAATGTAGTAATGTTGATCCTGTCCCTTGCAACTGCATCCCCAAAGCTTTATGTTTATTTTCAATATTTCATTTATTAAAGTAAACTCAATGTCTGGACATCTGGGTATATAGGCAAACAATAAGATATACATTTCAATTTCAACATGAGCCAGAGGGACTCTCTATCAAATCAGGCAAAAGCCTGACTGAAAAGAAGGGATAAACTTTTATCAAGAGAATATATTAAAAACAGTTGGAATTGGGAAATAGGTACAAGTAAAAATCATGCATACAGTACCTCTGCTGCCTCTAACTATATTGTGGAAGCTCAGACTACAGATCCCAAAAACCAATCTAAGGACAAAATAAAAGTGGGCAGACATCCTCAGGGTAACTTTGTTTGTCAGTTAGTATTTTTTTTTTTTATGCTCCCTGTTGCATAGTCAGGGTCTTGGACACAGAAACAAAAGTTTTGGAATTTGTTTATTTTCCTAATAGGAAAATAACATAGACAAATGGCGAGGGAGAAATAGAACACCCTCTGGCTGATATTACTCAGAGCTATTGTCTTCAATAAGGTTGAAGAAAAGGCAAGAGAATGTTTAAATTTGTCTCTTGCATATAAACCATGCTGTTTTCAGAAAAGTCTTCAAAGATGTTTCATATGAAAGTGCCTCAATAGGCAAAAAGTCTTTGAAGAAATATAAGAACAGCATAGTGAAAAGACAATTGCACAAACAATAATTCTGATGAAAGAAACATCAAATCATTTATTAAGTAAATGTTATTCAAAGACTTTTACCTTTTTTAAGGACAAAATCTCTAATGTTTCTCCATGGCCCATTATACTTTTAAGTATTTTCAACATGTTTGATTTTTAATCAAACTTCTCAATTTTACATTAGCTTGGAATAAACATGGCTTAAAGCAAATTCTATATTTTTGTCTTTCTTTGATAATGCACAGGATGAAAGGATACAGATTGATGAGAATTTTCTTTATCCATATAAAGCACTCCTTTCACCTCTGCCCCACGCAATATTATGACTGAGAAGGGACTTTAAAGATTATTTAGTCCCAAGCCTATATTTCAAAGATAAGAGGTTGAAACATTTGATAATATTACAAAATTCTTTCTACCATGCTCCACTATCCTTGATCCTTAGAAATACGTCCAGAATTAATACAAAGAGCAAAGGCTGTGGTGTCGGTTTCACAGCAGAGGTGGCATCTTTTACCCTATTGGTAGTTCCCCCTAGAGGGTCAAATTTCATCAGAAGGTGGACAGATTCCAGCTTTCCATGGACTCTCTCACCTCTCAAAGCTGTTCTTGGTTTCTTAAGCCAAGTGCGATGGCATTATTAGGGCAGTACTATAGATTTCTATTCCCAAATTTAAAATACAAAATATCAATTTTCATATCTACAACACATACACATACATACATATAATATATATATGTATATTATGCATGTAATGTGTATATGTATATATAATACACATATAATTGTTAGGGCATAGCATGAATGAGCACATATAGACACAGTAGGAAACACAAAAATATAATAATGCCTAGGTTTTATTACATTTATGTAAAGAGAGGGCACACAGATGGGGTTTCAGTCAGACAGGAAGGGGAATGTAAGTACAGAATATATGGGAATTCTCTATACTCTCTTTAGAGTTTTTCTGTAAGCCTAAAATTGTTCTAAAAAAAAGTAAATTTTATAAATAAATAGATAAGGTCCAAAGTCTGCAGATTTCTTGCAATCTACATTTTCACTGGTCCCTTAAGTGTTTTATTTTAGATCCAAAGCTGCTTAACTAACTGAAATCCCAAGTTGATACCCACAGGTAGCAAAAACCTGTTAGTTCAGTTGTAGACTAAATAGAAACCTCAATCCCTTAGTGCTTAGGGCTACCTTTAGGTAATATTTTGCAGAAAAGAAAAATAAAAAAAACTAACAAAAAATGGTTGGTCTTGTTTGAGTAACCTGGCCTCTGAATATTTCTGCCTTAAATCTTGAAGAAATCGTAGATTCCCTGAGGCCAGCATTTATAGTGATTCTTCTACTTGCTGCAGTTTCCAAGTAGGATAGATTTTATGTGCAATTATGGAGAAGAAAAATTATATTTATACAGAGATTATATTTTGTGGTTATTATTACTGCGAAAAAGAATAAAATAAACTTGCATCCCAACAACAACAACAACAACAACAACATAAAACATAGCGTTAAGAACAGAGAGTATGATTTAGAAGGAGGGTGACAAAAAATTATTGTTATTTTGTGTTCAGAAAATGAATACATGAATGCTTAACATTTATGGAGCAATATAAACCAGCTTCAGCTATTTCTCTTGGGGAAAGAAATGAACTGGTTGAGAGAAAAATGATACAAAACAAATAGCATGGCTAACTGACATGTAGTCACCTGAACCATGTTTCTGTGGATTATGTGCATCAGAGATCTTTGTTTTGTTGGTATTTACCGATAAACTGTTGAAAAATATTATAAGCTCATACTCATAAATATACTTCTAAAAGAAATCTGCAGTGAGAGCAGGAACCCACAGCATATTAAATTTATAGGACCTGGAAAAGTTAATAAATTATTTTTTATTAAGGCTGGATTTCCCCCTTTTCTTTGACACAATGATATATGCATGCAACTAAATATCACAAGCCTAATATCTGGGTGCCTGGGAAAGAAAGTAAAAATATTCAGCTATTAATAAAAATTATTTCCTAAGGCATATATTCACGGGGGATTAGTTCAGTCTGAGCTGTATTCTTTTAAAAAGAACATTAAAAAGCAAGGTCTTTGCTGGGAAAGTCACCTTCCCCCATCTTCTCACTTTGCCTGGCTCAGCTGGAAAACTACCTCAATTCTCTACTCTATTTGGGGTGACGAGACCTCCTGATCTTGTGACTAAATGAAAAGCTGGAAAGGTTCTTATTTACTCTTGTACAGAGTCAGCCATTTTAGACACATTTGTATTCACAGCGCTGTTCTCAGTCAGACTAGGCTGCATTCCACGGGCGCGTCTCTAATGCCCGCATCAGGGTCTGGTCATGCAGGCGGATCTTGGTGGAGCTGAGTTCCCTTCATGTCCATCTCATGCGCAGGGTGCAGCCGCAGGATGCGCCCTAGTATAAGGGAATCGTGCTTTGTGCAGTCTTTCTTCGTTGTCATTTTTATGAAGATGTGAGCCAAGGAGAATAAGAAACGGAGCGTTACGACTACATTAATAATCGCAGAGCTGTATGTTGTGAATGCTACATAGTAAATGGAGGAAACAAAAAACTGAAACCTGCTTTGGCTCATTATGTAATGACTGTGGGTGAATTGCCTCCCTCTCCTCTAAAATTCTATTGTCTCTTTTATGTGCATAAGAAAGGCGTTTGAATTCAGGTTCTCTGTGAGTCCTTAGTAATTTCACACATAAAGTCTAAGTTTTTGCCACATAAACATAGCTTTTCAAGTGTGTGTCTAATGTGTTTACATAAAACCTCTCACAAAAACATTAACAGTCCCATGAGAAGGGGAAATGGGTATGGTATATGCATCTTCCAAAGGAAAAATTATTCTGCAGTTCTTTCCGGTGCAAGAACATATACTTTTTAGTATATTACAAAATGTACGCTACATTTTTGTCTTCGGAAAAGACATTGGAGATCAAAATACCTAATTCCTGCCTCATATTGGACACTTGTGAATCTCTGAGCTAGGTGATATAAAGTGGTGCTTAAGAGAATGAACTCTTGAACCACAATGTCTGGCTCAAATCCCAGCTGTACCACACACCATTGGTGCGGCTTGGACAAGCTACAAAAGCTCCTTGTGCTTCCGTTTCTGCTTCTGTAAAATGGGAATTATAATAGTCCCTACCTTGTAAAACTGCTAAGAGGGTTAGAGTTTCTATGAGTAACTTGTTTAGAACAGTATCTGGTCGACAGTGACAGTGTAAGCAGTGGTGGCTATTACTCCTTTTTTTTGAACTCGAAAATGTGCTGATCTACCTTAGGCTACCTCCACAGTAATAGCTCACTGTTATTCAGTCTGTGTTCGCTCAAATGTCACCATTCCACCCCTTAAGAAAACAATAACGAGTGTATCCCAGGTTCTTGGGAACATGCAGATGTAGCTATATGGTCCTTGCCTTCAAGGAAATTTGAACCTGAAGGGAAAAATAAGATTTTCAGATAACAGGAAAAACAAATATCCTCCCAAATAAGATGAGTATTTAAGAAGAAATCAAGATCTCAGAAATCACGAGGCAAACGGCACTAGCTTTCCTAACTGAAAGCCAACACAAAATATTAGCTAACCATGAGTGTATGTCAGTAGCTGCATGACTCATTTTTAGTTCTTCCTTACTCAGTAATAACCCTTCTTAATTCTGCTATAGAAAGTACTGTTTCCCTTAATAGATGTTAAACCAACACTAATTCCTGTGGTTTGCTGATCAATAGCAAAATGGATGCATATGTATGTATTTTTTTCATGTTGGTTAAAACTCTGTGGACTGCAAATTATTTCTCCTCTGATGCTGTTTTTATATTCAGGTCTTCTAGGTATCATAAGAAACAAAATTAAAAGTAATATATGTTCATTTTAAAAATAAGCAAAACTAAGCTATAAAATTTTAGATGCCTTTGAGTGTACCTCAAAGAATGTGACATCAGCAGTTATATAATTTTATTGCTGATGTTAAGTCTGTGACAAACTCTCAGCTACAGTTTGCTCTGGATGTCGGAAAATGAACCTTATGAATTTTAATGCCTTTTACTTTTGACATTGATTTATGTTTTGTACAGCTGTACTTTTCTATACACTGATATAAATAAACAGCATCCTTAATAGAACATTTGGAGAATGGCTTGTTCCAAAGTGTTACTTTTTAAACATCAGCTGGAGGTTAAGTAATAATATTCAAAGTGTGTACACTAATCACAACAATTTGAAGTGATATAAAGATGTCTATAAATGTTTGTGTGTTTGTTTTATAGATTCAAGCTTTGAGGTATGAAAACAGTGTTCAAATAAAGCTGCTAGAGGTGCTTTCAAACACTGCCAAAAACGAAGATGACATGATGATAATCTAATAGACTTGGAGCCAGCATCTGACAGTGAGTCATTTAGATATGAGGTGTTTGTGCTCATTCAAGGGCAAAGTTTGGCCTCCGAGATGGGGAAACACAGGGCACAGAATGGGACATTTTCCTGTACTCTTTCTGTTTATGATATATGCATCATTGGGTCATCTTAGTTAATTTGAGTTTATTTACATAACAGACACTTGGAAAACAGTTCTGTGGAAGTTATAGGGCACTCAGAGAATGCAAACTTTCTTCTTCCACTTCTTCATGTGACCCATGTGATAGTGACCAAAAGTAAAAAGTTTTCTTGTGAATCAACTTTTCAACGACCTTACATCCTACTTTCTCTTATTAGTGGGAAGTAACTTCAAAGGGGAGGGAAATTCTCCATCATGAAGAGATTTCGGTGCATGTTGCCCCATTCAGACCCATATCTTCTGACTCCTTCACTGCCATATTTTCCACTTTGATAAGATGCTACAAAAATAAAAAGTTCACTTAAAAGCTTCAAAACAAAAGGAAAATAGCAAGCAGATGAATATGAGAGAGGTAACCTCATTATCAAACTTTCACTCCATTAAAAATAACAAAATCAAGTCTCCACAAGCAAAGTGACATGTCCAGGAATATGTTTTGTTTGGAGCATAATGCTCTCCTATGATGTTAGGCTCTGCATTGTGTGCAATATGCTGGGATCCATTGCATCTCTCTTTAAGGGCTTCCATCTATATAGTTACTATTTAATAAAAGCAAGGTAGCAGCAGCCAATTGGTAGGGCTAGGACAAGTGTTGCCAAATGACCTGGAATATTTAAAAACTAATCAGTGCTCAATATCTTGAAATCATGGTATCATTCTCATTCTCTCTCTCCAGCTTGACATAGCGAGTCTATTCTTCTCCCTCGGCCTTTGCTCTCCATATTTTCCTTTCGGTCATCGTGAGACTAAAGCAGGCTCAGCCACAGCATTTTGAAAGGTGCCTAATGATGCTGATGGAATGAGCAATACAATTAACAAGGAACAAATAGTCCAGCTCTTGATGTAAGCACCCTACTTTGTCCTTTACATATGTTTGTTCTTGATGAAAAATAGCAAAGATTCTCTGAGATTAGGGACTTAATATCTTCTACTTTCAATAGAGAGCTTTTCTTCCAAGGGCAGAACAAATTACATAGATTTATTACATCTTTACTCAGTCCATCTACACTCTACCTCATGCATTGCAAAGTGAAGTATTTTATTCTCCATTAAAGTCTAATTTTTTAAGAACTGCCATGTTTTTTTTATAGCATGAAGAGTCACCTGGGCTGTGGAGACTGGTGTTTTGGAGATACTTTATGTTTTATATAGATTTTGTGTGTAGCATGCTGGACAGTAAAGACAAGCACAAGAACAGAACAATTCTTTTTTAACAAAAAGTACTTTTTCCCCCTTTCTTGTTTTTGCATACCAGGGGCATTGCTCTCTTTTAAATCAGCATCCTTTCATCTCCCATCTTCCAATCAGGTCACAGAAAAGGACAAAATTCTTCAATAGGCCTCAAAATCTAGTTGTTATCCCAACGGGAACATTGATAATATCTATTAGGTTGGTGCAAAAGTAATTGTTGTTCTTGCCATTTAAAGTAATGGCAAAAACCACAATTACTTTTGCACCAACCTAATAACTAGAAAAATGAGATACAAATGTAAGTACAGTAATTGCCTTAATTTTATATGATGAAATGGGAATAATAAAGCATGTAGGATCATAAAAGTAACATAATAAACATCATTATCTAGCTAATAGGATGAGAATGAAGGGTGGTAGATTGTGTGCTCCAGGCTTGATGGCATGCTTTCTTCTTAGCCACCTTACATTAGAAAGAAAATGGAATATTGAAATGACTGCATTTACTGGTCACAGAATGTTAAGTGCAGGTCCTGAACTGTGGCCTTTACTTTCTAAGTAATCTGAGAGACAACATGCTATAAGAACGGTAATGTTTGTTTGTTAGGAAAGGAATGCTTTATTCTGCTCTTGAATATCTAGAGAATAAGACATTTAGAGAGTACTCCTCTACCCCCTCCTTTCCCAAAATATCTTCTTTCCTTTGTTTTGATTGGTGTCAGCCATGAGACTAGTTGACAAAAATTATGCAATTTGTGCCATACTTTTTTCTGGCTACAAAATTTGCATTGAACCTGGCAATGTTATACCCTGAGTATTTCTCTTTCAACCCTCAGAAAGAGGTGATCTTCTCCTCCTTAGTCTAGTGTTCCCTGAATCTCTTGGTTAAGGGAATACAGTTCCACAGCTAGCTGTCTACAACATTTTCTCACAGGTCCCAAGCAATTTATCCATGTGAATCAAACTGACTAGTCACAAAATCAAACACTAATAAGTTACTATTTGATAATCTGATTATCTGAATTAACCGACTATTACATTGAGGTATTTTTCCCCCCTTTAATGATAAGGATACCTTTTTCATAAGTGTTTTCAAAAATTGGATGGATTGTCTCATTATAGCTGCTGAATTGTTGTAAGTGGTGAAAATTAATAAGGTCTTAAACTCTCAAATTTTATGAATTGATATCTCAATTCAGTCAAAACAGTAGATCTGGTTTCTATCTATAGCACATTCTGATAGAGCATAGAAAAGAAAACCCAATTTATTGGTTAGCATGCATGAGGTTCTGTATGATTTCCTCCAGCCTCAAGACATATGAGTCAATGATTTATTCTTGTGAATGGTATTTATAACATTGTTTAAAAACCTGTTTCATAAGAGGTTCTTTAAATATATGACGAGAGCTAGCTTATCCCTTTCTAAGTTTTCTTGCTCAGGTTAAGACATGATCAGCTGTTATTTGTGATATGGTTTTTGGGTCCTTCACAAGCTGAGACTCTTATTGAATATTATTGAGCATATGTTCAGTTCATTTAAAAGCCTTTGCACAGAAACTGCTTTCAATCCAAGTATTATATTTTTAAGGTTATTTTAACCTTAACAGAGAATTTGAAAATTACATTTGTTATTTTCATTGTGGAGATTCAAATTCAGAATCCTAGCTAAAAGAGATTTTTAAAATTCTCATTTCTTCATTTAGCCTTAGCTCTCCCTACCAACTTTAGAATATACATAAATGTGATCAAGATGATTTTCATGTCTCCATCTAAATTATTCATGAATATTAAACATTGATACAATTATTGAATAGAATATGAAAAAAATAGGGGTCTGGGGAATATCACTAAATATGATCCCTCTAGAATGATGTTTGTTAAACTTAATTATTAAACTAACATTTTTTAAGGGAAAAAATTATTTATCCTTAGCATTTACTTAAGTTTTTATAATTATTGATTAGGTAGGTATAAGCAAACTTATTTATATGTAAAACACTTATACACATATAAGGCAAAAAATTTACAAAATGTCCAAAGAGAAATAAAATCAATAACAGTAATTAAAAGAGAAATATTTTTGTCTCATTGAATATAAAGCAGTAATGTTATATTTAATAATACAAATTTTATCTTCATTGTATAGTTCTAATTTTATCAGTTTCTTGAATATTAGTAGTGGAAATGAATATAGTTGTCTTGTGTTCAACTTTACTGGGAATGCTTCTAATGCTTCATCAGTTTGTATAAAGTTTGCTTTAAGGTTTTGATAAATATTTTTATCAGGTTAAAAAAAGACTCACTGTTTTTAAGTTGGAAAGTATATGTATGTATGCATATAGGTTATATGCATATATGCTATCAACTTTCAATCTCTTATTAGAGTTACTTTGCTAATAATTTATTTGAGATTTTTGCATCTAAACTCACGAATAAGATTGGTTTTTTGTTTCCTATTCCTGTACTGTTGTTCTTCCTTCTCTTGTTTCAATATTAATGATATATTAACCTCATTAATAACTTTTGTAGCTTTCTTTCTTATATTGTCTAGACAATTTTAAGATAGGAAGTATCTCTTTCTTGTAGATTTTGGTCAACTCCATATGTACAATGATCTGGACTTTATGCATTTTTGTGGGAAGATGCTATAGTTTGGATATTTGCCCTCCCAAACCTCATGTTGAAATTGGATCCCCAATGTTGGAGGTAGGATCTAATGAAAGATGTCTGGGTCATGAGGGGATCCCTCATGAGAAGATCAATGCCCTTACTGCCAGGAGGGTGGGTAAATTCTCACTCCTAGTTCCCAGGAGAGCTGGTTGTTAAAAAGAGCCTGTCACCTCCCACTTCTGTGTTTCTGGCTACCTCTCTTGCCATGTGATCTCTACTTGTCAGCTCTCCTTCCCCTTCCACTGTGAGTGGAAGCTTTCTCAGGCCCTCAGATGCTGGTACCATGCTTCTTGTACAGCCTGCAGAATTATGAGCCAAATAAACCTATTTTCTTTATAAATTACTCAGTCTTAGATATTCCTTTATAGCAACACAAATGGACTGAGACAGAAGGCATAGGGAGAGGGATATTTCAGTACCATTTAAATTCATCTTTGAGAGATTCTTGCATAGTAGTTTTGATGATGTATCACTTGATAATGTTGTAAAGCATTCTCATTCATGTGAAGATATGGTAATCTTTGGGCATTATTGAAAATAACATTAGATAAAGTTCTACTTTATTTATTGCTAGTATCAAACAGAAATGAAAAATACGTTTACGTAGTAGTTCTCCTATTCTAAGTGCTAATGAATTGTTGGTAATTACAAGAATAAGATTAATTGTCCTATGTGCAGGTCCTTTTGATCTTTGCTTGTTGACACAACTATATGCCTGTAATACTTCAATTATTCTACAAATTCTTCTATCTAAATTACTTTAGAAATTTAGTCCAACTTCATTTGGACTTTCCTTGGCGCACATACACAATGGTACACATACATGCAAACATGTCCGTTGGAATCACATGGCGGTATTTAATTATAAAGTAAGTAGTTGTATAATTTAGAGTATGCTTATTTTAACTTTTATGATTATTATTAAAATCAAGTCACACATTTTTAAATATTATTAAAGATTACATTTTGAGAAATACTACACTTAACTGTAGGATATTTTTCAATTGAGAATAGAAAATTAAGCCAACTAGGAGGATTGGCATTGTATTGGTGATGAAGTCAAATTATAAGGGAACATATACTTATCAGATTTTCCCTGGCCCCAACACTTGGATCGTGGTGTCAGATTCTCTCTACCTAGTAACCCTGTCGTTCACACTGATCATCTGTGTCCTAGGGAGACCTATAAGTAGTAAATCAAGTAAGATTAGGGTTTTCTTTTTAAGTTGGAGTTTCAATGAGGATAACATAATTTATTGTAAATAGAATTCCCCTCCCCCATTCTTTAGACACATAATAATACTAGATGAAATAATAAGGATAAAACTGTAAATACATAGCTTGCCTTAAAATGTCATAAGCGATTCGGTATCAAATACATATAAAGTGGTGAGTAGGGTGAATCCTAGGCCCTCTGGTATAGATGAAGGCAGCAGCAGCTGGAAGTTTAGTAGGTACAAAATGTGCCAGAGTAAGTAGACTCTGGAGCCTGAAATGCACTCCTGCTTATGAAAGGAGGCTAAGAAATTGCTGACTTACTGCTTATAGTTAGGGCTTTATGGAAAGCTTTAGGCTTAGGGAGGCAGAAAGAGAAAGACAGAGCCTCAGGATGACAAACTGATTCAAGTCATTCAATGGCTCACTGACTGGTTCTGCTAATATTACCAATACTACCAAGAACAGGAACCCCAAAATGCCATTGTAAAACTTGAGTAGGAAGTGGGAGCCCAATGCATCAGGCAATCACAAAACTACAGATCCAGAGGAAAAGACAAACAAAAATAGAAACCAAATGAACTAGCAGACTACATTATTCTCTAATAATATTTACTACCTTACAACATTTAAGAAATATATTTCCTCACCTCCCCACCACCTACATATAGGGCATGGCTTTGTGATTTTCTTTAGGCCAATGAAATATTGGCAGATAAGATAGAGTATGAACTGTTCTTGTTAGGTTGGACTGTCTTTGAGCTTCCATCATTTCCATGAGGACATGTGTGGTCTTACCTGCTGGTCCAAGGAAAAGGAAAGAAATGTGAGGTAGACATGGAGAAAAATGTAAGCATAGGGCCAAGCCCAAACACGTTTTAGATTCTGGATCCCCAACTTCTGACCTGTAGACCCGTGAATAATTGTTATTTTAAGCCACTGAGGTTTGTGGCATTTTATTACTGAATAGGATTGTGGTTATAGCTAAATACTCTAATAAAAAACACAAATACTTTTTTAGAATCCTACATAAAATGAATGAAACCCAAACATCTAAAATATATGTGGAATCTACAAATGCATGTAATCTTAACAAGGACATGGGAGAAAGTAAAAGGTTGGAAAATCAGTTAACTTCTGGTGAAATTTACCTTTCTGAAAATCTGACAAAGCCTTTAAAATTATAATCTTAGGATGCTTGCCATGGACTAAACTTTTATGTACCCCCAAATTTAATATATTTAAATCTAATTCCCAATGTGATGGCATTTAGAGGTGGGACACTAGGGAGGTAATTAAGCTATGAGGTTGGAGCCCTCATGAATGAGATAAATGCTTTTATAAAAGAGACACTAGACAGCCCCTTTGCGTCTTCCCTGATATAAGAACACAGCAGGAAGACAGTCATTTATAAAACAGAATATGGGCCCTCACCACTCATTAAAGGGCCTTGATCCTAGACTTCCCAGCCTTCAGAACTGTGAGAAATACATTTGTGCTTTTTATAAGCCACGCAAGGTATGGTATTCTGGTACAGTTTATTAAGCAAAAACAAGACATTTAAAAAGAAAGCAGGCAGAAATAAAACAGATTAGGAGAGAAAAATACTATAATTCTTGAAAAATAGAAAGTATAGCATTTTAAAATTTTGGAAATCTATATGAAGTGTAAACTATAAACTGAATAGAGTTGAAGACTGACTACTTAAGTGAATTTCACTACTGAGTGACAAAGAGGAAAAAAGGCCATTTATAGAATATGAAGTTTAGACTTAGTAGCTCAAACATATACCTAATTGGAGTTCTCAAAAAAGGAAAATGAAGACATTTTTATATATGTTCTTTGAAAAAAGCTCCAAGAATTTCCATGAATTAAAGATATGTATCACTGAGAACATTTTGCATGATAATCTAAGACAAAGATAAGTTCACACTAGACATATTTAGAGTGAAACTAAAGAATCACAACAATAAATCAAAAATATTAAATGCTTCCAGGGAAACATTGTCTAATAGAATTTTCTGCACTAACAAACATGTTTTGTCTTCATTGCTAGTGTCACTAGCCACATATGGCTGTTGGGTACTCAACATATGACTAGTGCTGCTACTTAGAAATTGAGATTTATTTATAAAAAATATTAGTTCATTGCAGTTTAAAATGAACTAAACCAGAAGGCAATTAAAAAGAATCTTTAACAGGCTGAGGAGAAATAACTTACAAATTTATGTGTGTGTATGTGTGTGTGTGTGTGTGTGTGTTACATATTTTAATACTCAACTAAACTACCATCCAATATTGGAGGTAAAACAAGAAACTTTCTAGATATTTGCTGTAGAAAACATATTGCATTCATATTTATACATATACTCTTTAGATTTATTTAAATCAGCCAAAAGATTCTCCTTTGGAGATTCTTACAATTGATAATCCATAGCTCAAATCAGAATTGCCATTGCCATAGAATATAAGCAGTATATCCTTGAGAAAATATTTTTGTAGCCATTTCTAGACTTTTATGCCATATATTATGATTGTGACATTTAGACCAAGACAGATTGCCTTTTAAAGCATCTTAGATTTTGCAAGATCAAACTCCAATTGAAAATGTACACATTTCATTATATAACTTATATATATTTAAAACAATACAATGTGGATGAAAAAAGACCCATAATATATCCAAAAGTAAGAACTTTATCAACTAGAGATACTCAATATAATTGCTGTTAAATGTAAGAACTGATAACAAAAATAGGGAACCAAGATATTTGATTAAAAATTAGTAAATTTAATTAACTGTATACTGTAATATAAGAAAACTAATTAAGAAATTGCAAACACCTTTAAATAGAAATTTAATATCTAGTAGTAATATTAACATCATGAATGAGTTTGTTCAATAACAGGTTAGGCCCTGTCATAGTTTCTTATTATATTCAAAAGAGAGGTAGATACATGTAACATTAATTCATAGTTAACTCTGTATACTTTTAAAAAATATTACCATAAGTAAATGTAGCTAAATTGTATAGCTTCTAAATCAGGAGAGAGGAAAATAATTTAATAGAAATTAATACAGTCAAAATACTAAAGGAGTTTCAAGTAAAGGTAAGTATGAAAAGAGACTATGAAAAAGACTAAAATTAAATGATTAAAAAAGGCTCTATTATTTCTTTATTAATCAAAATAAAGCATGTGATAATATTTGTAATTTGAAATAATAAACCACAGTTAAAAACAGTATGAAAAGGAAGTTGTATTATAGGTGACATTTAAAGGAACAACCTGAAAAGTAGATATAACAATCAATAGCTTGCATGCACTTATAAACATAGCATCAAAATTAACACAACAGTACATGTCAGAGACAAAGAGCCTCCCTCTCTGACTCACTTTTCCACAGGGGATACAAGCAACCCAGACTGAGGGAGAGCACTTTGCTTCTTCCAAGCCCTGGAACTAATCTAGGGAGATGCTTGGAGACACTGAGAGGGAAAGACACTGGGGAAAACTGCAGGCATTTTCCCATACCTGAGACTGAGATAGGATACCATTTATAACTGGGGCACATACAGAGTCAGCCATTCTCCGGTGACCCAGCAGCATGGCCATACAAGCATTTTAGTCTTGAGCCAGAGGCTGGACTGTTTGTTCTGGAGAAAAATTGGGACCTCCACAGCCAGAATGGAGGGAAAGTACCTCAGCAATAGGCACTGGAACTGTGCTCTCCCCACTTGCAGGCCTAGGATAGGAGGAAAGCTCCTAGAGCTATGGTTTATTCTAGGCAAAGATGCTAGCCGCCAGGGCTAGTTTGACAACCTGGAACTGGTCTGTGTGTATCACTGCTGAGTACCCCAGCCTGCTCCCCTAAGATTGTCATACAGCGGGGCCCTCTCTGCGCCATCCCCAGGCAGAACTCCAGGCTTTTGGACCATCTACTTGCTTGGGCAAGCAGCCTGACTTTCTCCACCCCTTCTGTGCAGAGATCTTGGTGCAGGGGGTCCACTATGTTCTGTGCCCAGGCAGATCTCCAGGAAGTCTGGGCAAGTCTGCTTGCTCAGATCAGCAGCTTCAGCTACTCTACCCATCTTGTGTAGAGATCTTGGTGAAGTTGGGCCGTCTACACTCCACACCCAGGCAGATCTCCAGGCAGCCAGAACACCTGTTCACTGGGAACAGCAGCCTGAGCCACCCAACCCTTGTTGTGCAGAGATTGTGGTGCAATGGGGTTCACTATACACCATGCCCAGGCAGATTTTCTGGCATCTGGAACACTCACTCTGCTGGATTAGGAGTTTAGGCTGCTTCCCTTCCCCTTGCAGAAAACTTGTGGCTGAAGCAGTTTCTCAGCTTCACACCTAGGCACACCTCTGGGTCCTTGCTGGCCACCCACTGGATTGTCTCTTGGCACTGGTGCTTGTGCTAGCCATATGGGGACCTGAGGTGGATCTGCCTGATCTGGCAGCACCTACCTTGTCCCCCAACCCCTAGGGCTGAGCAGGGAGCTCAGACCACTGTACACTTCACATATCAGCTTATTGCCTGGGGCAACCGAGAGCTTATCCCAGTAAACAAGGATCAAGTATATACCCAGTTCTATTGGCCACAGCTGGCTCTTACCTGTAAGCTCCATCTACTGGCTTGTAGGTTAAACTGCACAGACCAATATAAAGCTGACAAGTATATAGGGCTATATAAGCAAAGCCAAAAGACACCGCCAAACATTCTCTACAGTCCCACTCTCTAAAGAGGAGGGGAAAGGGAAAGGGAAAGAAAAAAAACTTTATTGGAAAAGAAGGAAAAAAAATCATACTTGCCAGAAAGTAATTACAAAAATTAGAAGTGCCAGCATCTCCTGATGAGAAGGAACCAGCACATGAATTCTGGCACCATGAAAAATCTTAATGCAGTGACACCAGCAGAGGATCACACTAGCTCTCCAGCAATGGTCCCTAACCAAAATGGGAACTTGGAAATGAGATAAGGAACTCAAAGCATGGATAGCAAAGAAGCTCAATGAAATCCAGTGCAAAGTTGAAAATCAACACAAAGAAACTTCTAAAGCAATCCAGAAGATGAAGGAAGAGATAAACATCTTTAAAAAAAGAAACCAATCAGAGCTTCTGAAATTGAAAGTCTCATTTAAGGAATTTCAAAATACAATTGGCCAGGCATGGTGGCTTATAATCTCAACACTATGGGAGGTCGAAGATGGGTGTACTGCTTGAACTCAGGAGTTTGAGACTAGCCTTGGCAACATGACAAAACCTTGTCTCTCCAAAAAAAAAAAAAAAAAAAAAAATTAGCTAAGAGTGGTGGCATATGCCTGTGGTCCCAGCTACACGAGAGACTAAGGGGGCAGAATCACCTGATCCTGGGAGGTCAGGGAGGTCCAGTCAAGGCTGCAGTGAGCTGTGATCATGCCACTGCATGCCAGTCTGGGCAACAGAATGAGACCCTTTCTCAAAAAACAAACAGACAAACAAACAAAAAACTTTATCAATAGACTAGACTAGGCAGAAGAATGAATTTCAGAGCTTGAAGAAAGGTCTTCTGAACTAACCCAGTCAGACAAAAACAAAGAAAAAAAAGTTAAAAAAGTGAACACAATATTCAAGAAATATGGGATTATGGAAAGTGACCAAACCTATGAATTATTGGCACTACTAAGAGAGAAAGAGAAAAGTAAACAACCTAGAAAACATATTTGAGGGAATAATTCAAAAAAATTCCCTAATTTTGCTAGGGAGGTAAACATTTAGATACAAAATTTCCAGAGAACACCTGTGAGACACTATACAAAACGAATATCACCAAGGCCTATAGTTACCAGACTGTCTAATATTGATGCTAAAGAAAAAATCTTAAAGGTAGCTAGATCACCTACAAAGTGAACCCCATCAGGCTAACATCAGCCTTCTTGGCAGAAACCTTACAGGCCAGGACAGATTGGGGGCCTATTTCCAGCATTCTCTAAGAAAAGGAATTCCAATAAACAATTTCACATACTGCCAAGTTAAGCTGCGAAAGTAAAGGAGAAAAAAAGTAATTGTTTCCAGACAAGCAAGTGTTAAGGGAATTTGTTACCACTAGGGGAAGCTTATAAGAGATCCTTAAGGGAGTCCTAGGCATGGAAACAGGAACGATACCTACTACCACGAAAACACATTTAAGTATATAGACCCCAAACCTTATAAAGGGACTGCAGAATACAAGCTACAAAGCAACCAGCTAACAACTTCATGGTAGGATCAAAACCTCACGTATTAGTATTAATATTGAATATAAATGGTCTACATACCCCACATAAAAGACACAGAGTGGCAAGTTGGTTACGATAAAGAAGACCCTTTTGTCTGCTCTCTTCAAGAGATTCATCTCACATGTAATGACACCCATTGGTTCAAAGGAAAGAGTTGAAGAAAGATCTATCATGCAGCTGGAAAAAAGAGTGAAATCACTATTTTGACATCAGGTAAAAGACCTTAAACCAGCAACAGTAAAAAAGGACAAAGAATAGTACTAAATAATAAAGGGTTCAATTCAACAAGACTTAATTATGTTAAATATTTATGTGCCCTACATTGGAGCACTTAGATTCATAAAACAAGTACTTCTAGACCAAGGGAAATAGATAGCCACACAATAAAAGTAGGGGACTTCAACACGCTGTTGAGAGCATTAAAGAGATCATTAAGGTAGAAAATCAACAAAGATATTTGGGATTGAATTAGACACTTGAGCAATCAGACCTAATAGACATCTACAGAGCTCTCCATTGATCAAGCACAGAATGTACATTCTTCCCTTCTACACACAGAATAGACTGTAAGATTGACTGCATGCTCAGCCATAAAGCAAACCTCAACAAATTAAAAAAATCAAATTATACCAATTATAGTCTTACACCACAGTGGAATAAAAATAGAAATTAATACCAAAGAAATCTTTCAAAAAAAAAAAAAAAACTCTTTGGGAGGCTGAGACGGGCAGATCACGAGGTCAGGAGATCAAGACCATCCTGGCTAACACGGTGAAACCCCGTGTCTACTAAAAATACAAAAAAAAAAAATTAGCCGGGCATGGTGGCGGGCACCTGTAGTCCCAGCTACTCGGGAGGCTGAGGCAGGAGAATGGTGTGAACGCAGGAGGCAGAGCTTGCAGTGAGCCGAGATCGCACCACTGCACTCCAGCCTGGGCGACTGGGCGAGACTCCGTCTCAAAAATAAATAAATAAATAAACTCAACTTGTTCCTGAATGACTTTTGGGTAAAGAACAAAGTTACAGCAGAAATCAAAAAATCATTTGAAATGACTAAAAACGGAGACACAACCTACCAAAATCTCTGTGATGCAGCAAAAGCAAAGTTAAGAAAAAAGTTTGTAGCACTAAACACGCACTTCAAAAAGAAAGATCTCAAAATAACAATCTAAAAACATGCCTAGAGGAACTAGAACAACAAGAACAAACTAATTCCAAAGCTAATGGAAGAAAAGAAATGACTAAAATCAGAGCAGAACTGAATGAATTTGAGACCCATACAAAGAATTAATGAAACCAAAACTTGGTTTCTTGAAAGCATAAATGAGATTGATAAACTGCTAGCTAGATAACAAAGAAAAAAAAAAGAGATCTAAATAAGCACAATTAGGAATGACAAAAGTGTCATTACAACTGATTCCACGGAAACAAAAAAGAACCTCAGAAACTATGACGAACACCTCTATGCACACAAACTAAACACGAATAAATTCCTGGAAACACATGATCTTCCAAGACTGAATGAGAAGAAATGGAAACCCTATACTGAATATAGGTTTTCAGTATAGACCAATACTGAGTTTCAAAATTGAATCAGTAATAAAAGACCTACCAACTAATAAAAGCACTAGACCAAATGAATTCAAAGCCAAAGTCTGGTAGAGATGTACAAAGAGAAGCTGGTACCAATTCTACTGAAACTATTCCAGAAAATAAAGAAGGGACTTCTTACTAAATCATTCTATGAAGCCTGATACCAGCATCACCCAGCATTAAAAAACAGCAGATGTTGGTGAGGCTGTAGAGAAAAGGGAATGTTTATACAGTTGGTGGGAATGTAAGTCAGTTTGGTCCCTGTGAAAAGCAGTTTGGAGATTTCTTAAAGAAGTTACAACAGAACTACCATTCAACCCAGCAATTCCACTACTGGGTATATATCCAATAGTAATAATAAATTATTCTACCAAAAAGACACAGGCATTCATATGTTTATTGCAGCACTACTCACAGTAGCAGAGACATGGAATAAATCTAGGTGCCCATAGATGGTGGATTGGATAAAGAAAATTTGGTACACATACACTATTAAATACCACACAGCCACAAAAAAGAATGAAATCATGTTCTTCGAAGCAACATGGAGTGGAACATGCAGCTGGAGTGGAACATGGATGCATTCCAAGTGAATTAATGCAGGAAAAGAAAACAAAATTCTGCATGGCCTGACTTATAAGTGGGAGCTAAGCATTGGGTAATCATGGACATAAAGATGGCAACAATGTACACTGGGAGCTCCTAGATCAGGAAGGGAGGGAGAGTGACAAGTGTTGAAAATCTAACTATTGGGTACTATGCTCACTACATGAGTTACAGGATCTATCATATCCCAAACCTCAACATCACACAATGTACCCACATAGCAAACCTGCACATCTACCCCTGAATCTAAAATAAAAGTTGAAATTATTTTAAAAATTAATAAACTGAAGAAGAAATAAATACAAAGATATCATGTGTTCATGGATTGAAAGAATTAATATTGGTTAAATGTCCATACAATCCAAAATGATCTACAGATCCAGTGTAATCCTTAATAAAATTTGAAGGAAAATTGTCAGAGATAAAGAAAAAATAATCCTAAAATTTGTATGGCACTACAAAAGACCCTTAGTAGCCAAAGCAATCTTTTATAAAAAGAGTAAAGGTGGAGGAATCACACTACCTGATCTCAAAATTTACTATAGAGATATAGTAATCAAAAGAACATGGTACTGACCGAAAAAAGAAACACAGAGACCAGTGGAACAAAATAGAGCACCGACAAATAAATCCACAAGTTTGTAGTCATCAGATTTGCAACAAGGTCACCAAGAACACACAGTGAAGAAAGGACAATAAATTGTGGTGGGAACACTGGATATCCACATGCAGAAGAATGAAATTAGACCATTATACCACTCGATGCACAAAAATCAACTCAAAATGGATATGTTTTACAGGTTCATATGTTACATTTAAATGTAGAAGTAAACAGAGGAAAATTCCATGACATCTGAACAACAATATTTTTCAACATGATTCCAAAAGCATGGTCAAGAGAAGCAGGGAATCACCAAATAAAATTGTGTCAAACTAAAAATCTTCTATCCACCAAAGGAAACAATCAACAAACTGAAGAGACAACCAACAGAATGGGAGAAAATATTCTCAAACCACACACATCAAATAAGGAGTTAATATCCAAAATATGTAAGAAACTCAACTCATAGCAAAAAACAAATAACCCAATTAAAAAATGGGCAAAGTACCTGAATACACATTTCTCAAAAGAAGACACACATGTGGCCAAAAGGTTTATGAAAAAATGCTCAACACCACTAATCATCATGGAAGAACATACTAAAACCATGATGAGATATCAATTCACATCTGTTGGGATGTCTATGATCATAAAGACATGAGAGAACAAGTATTGGAGAGGGCATGGATAAAAGAGAACACTTGTCCACTCTTGGTGGGAATATAATTTATTAAGGTCATTATGAAGAACAGTATGGAGGCATCCCACTGGATTAAAAATAGAACTATCATATGATTCAGCAACCCCCTGCTGAGTTTATATATATCCATAGGAATTGAAATTAGTATTCCACAGAAATATCTGTACACCCATGTTCATTGCAGCATTATTCAAAAGAGCCAAGATTTGGAGTCAACCTAAGTGTTCAACAGTGGATGAATGGATAAAGGTGATGTAGTACATACATACAATGAAATACTATTAAGCCTTAAAGAAGGAGGAAATCCTGTCAATTGCCACAACATAAATGAACCTGGAGGACATTATGTTACATGAAATAAGTCAGACACACAAAAAACAAATACTACATGATCTCACTTAAGTGTGAGTGTATAAAAATTGATCTCATAGAGGCGGATAGTAGAATGGTGCTTACCAATGACTGAAATGTTGCTTAAAGGATACAAAATTTCAGTTATACAAAAGAAATATGTTCAGGATATCTGCTAAACAATATAGTGACTACAGTTAATAACAATGTTTTGTATACTTGAAAATTGCTAAAAGAATAGATTTCAAATGTCATTGCCATAAAAAGGTAAGTATGTGAGATTATGGATATATTCATTAGCTTAATTTAGCCATTCCACAGTAGACATATATTAAAATATCATGATGTATATTACAAATATACACAATTTTTGTCAATTAATAAAAATAAAAAGATCTACTTTGTTAATTTTTTTTAAAAGCAGCTATTAAAAATATGTTCAAAGACTTAAATGAAAACACATTCAAAAACTAAAGTATGATGTTTATATCTTATCTGATAGAAATACCAATATAGAGGCTGTAAAAATAACCAAATGAAAATCCTGGAATTGAAAAATACATAATCAAAATGAAAAATTCACTTGAAGTGCTCAATGATAGTTTGTGGTGACAAAAGAGACAATCAGCAAATTTGATATAGATTAATAGAGATTATACAGTCTTAAGAGCAGAGAGAGGATGGGTACAGTGGCTCTTGCCTGTAATCCCAGCACTTTGGGGGGCTCAGGTGGGTGGATTGATGAAGTTTAGGAGTTCGAGACCAGTCTGGACAACATGGCAAAACATACAAAACATACAAAATTTACCTGGGCATCATGGCCCACACCTGTAGTCCCAGCCACTCATGAGGTTGAGGTGGGAGCATCTCTAGAGCCCGGCAGGAGGCAGAGATTGTAGTGAGCCGAGACTGTGTCACTGTACTCCAGCCTGGTTGAACAGAATGAGACCCTGTCTGAAAAAACAACAACAAAATGAAATTTCCTTAAAAAAAAAAAAACAGAAGAAAGAATAAAGAAAAAAGAAAACCTCGCAAAAATGTGGGGCATTATAAAGTGCACCAATATTTGAGTAACAGAAGGAGAAGAGAGATGAAGGGGCAAGAAAAAATATTTGTAAAAACTAATGTTTTAAAATTTCACTAGGGGGCTCAGCAGTAGATTTGATCAGGCAGAAAAATCAGCAAACTGGTAACCCTGCTACATTTATGCTGGTGAGCTTCACAGTGTCCCATATGTCTGTCAGGCTCTGTTCAATCTTTTCCTACATTGTGAGGACTTTTAAGCATTCTTGTATTGTATATTCTAATCTCCTGATTTAAAACGTCACTTGCCTTTACTGAAAAGGTATAAATCAGTTGGAGAGGTTAGTTTTCTGCCATTGAACTTTTCCAGGCAGTTAGCCATCAGGGAGTTGCTTCCTATTTGGAAACCACGCATAAATCCACATATACACACATGCTCACACAAATCATTCTGGGTCCTTAACGGTTTTTTTTTTTTTTTTTGTGAGTCTAAGTTCATTCTAACTTTAATATCTACATCATTACTATTTTAACATATATGACCATAATTCTCTATTTGCAGTTATATGCTACTGAATTTATTTCTTGTTGGCATACTAGGAAAATGAAATTCTACCAAGACTTTCTTCTTTTACTGTTTTTCTTAGTTGTTCTTTTTTTTTAAATAAATGTAGGAATTGTTTTACTTATTTTAATGCTTTTATCTTTTATTATCTTTTAGGTATTATCATGAGACCATATATACCATTACTCCAAGTAGCTTGAAATATTCTTTTTAATATCTCTTTTCTTAAGTATAATACTATTATATTAGTATCTATCTTTATTGAATATCTACTAAGTGCCAGACACTTTACTAAAAGCCTACATTTAATCTGGATATCAGTTAATGAGATATAATTGCCTTCCACATTTAACTAGTGAAGAAACAGGCTTAGCTAATTTTTCAAAGCATATACTTCTTGCTGAAATTGATATTTAAAACTTAGCCTATGTTAACCCCAAACTGTATTCTTTTTAGTATACTGTATTGTCTTTTACATGCAAACTCTAAGATGATGTCAATACTTTTCTAAAAAGTTAAAGAGTTTCTGGTTTTGATTATGTGTTTAATATTGTTGAGATTTCATGGCATCTTCCTATGGTTCCAACAGCATGCCTTAGAGGAATGGAAGCCTCTGTCAGATTTTCTTGATAAATTCAAGTGCTTATTAGCATGAAAAATGTCAAAGGTATCTATTCTAGAGTTTCTTAGTAATTTTTACGACACAAAGACAAAGGAAAAAGAACAAAGAAATTTTAAAAAGTTATATAATACTTGGGCTCTTATATGATATATATTATAAATATATATATCTGATAATTTGGATCTTACCACATAAAATATAGTTAACTGGAGGCCTTACATACCTAATCCAGTTTGACATTTACAAAATTAAACCTGATATATCATATTGTTATTCTCACTTTAGAGACAGAAAAATAAAAGTTGGAGGATTGAAGATGTTTAATATACTCATAGTGAATAAGCAGTGTCAGGGCTGTTTTCATATCTTGCTATGTCTGACCTCAAAGTTTATATTCTTAATCCTTATGCAACATTAGACAGAACCTGTTATAAAAATTAACAAAACCACAAATGTGATTCAAATATTAAATTAGTTCTTGTATAAATTTTTAATTTTTTTTTTTTTTGAGACTGAGTCTCGCTCTGTCACCCAGGCTGGAGTGCAGTGGCGTGATCTCGGCTCACTGCAACCTCCACCTCCCAGGTTCAAGTGATTCTCCTGCCTCAGCCTCCTAGCTGGGACTACAGGTGTGCGCCACCATGCCCAGCTAATTTTGGTATTTTTAGTAGAGACAGCGTTTCACCGTGTTGGTCAGGATGGTCTTGATCTCTTGACCTCATGATCCACCCGCCTCAGCTTCCCAAAGTGCTAGTGTGAGCCAATGCGTTATGTGTGTTAATAATTAAATATGTGCATTTTAAATTTTTCCCATTATTCCAGTTTTTGGAATAGTATATGTGCACAGTATAATTTAACAAGAAGCATTTATTGAAAGTGTATTATGTGCAAGGCAAAGCACAACTTGGTAACTACTAGCAATTCAGAGCTCTAATCCCTCTGCATCAGCACTCAGTATGCATACTGTACTGCAGAATTTGTAGTAAACCTGGGGAAACTTGAAATTATGAGATTTTTTCAGTAACAAAAAGAAAAAGGACAGTTCTTTTAATTGAAAACTTCATGAGGTCAAGCATTTCAAGATTAGTTGCTATATGACTGAACTGAACATTTAGAGATTAATATAAGGTTATTTTGAAATGAGTGAAATTAAATTGAAGTTGTCCATTCTGTTTCTAGAAGAATTTGACTATGCTAGCATCATTATGCTATTCCTAACATCCGTCTAAATCTCTCCAATAATACATTTTTATTTCCCAGGGTTACCACTAATTTTGAAAATAATGTGTGTGTACGAGGTGTGACTGCAGAGAAATTAGAACTCTCGAATAAAATCTTATAATATTCTGAATACGGCCTAGCATTGTAGCTTATTATGTTTTGATGACTATTTTATGGGATTGGACTTGGGCCAAAGGGACAAGCAAGAGAAAACATCAGACTCTAAGAGGATTTGTATTATACTTTCCAAGGCATAAGACTCATTTATGTTGAAAGAATGGTGGCCTTGAATGGCATATGAATGAGGACATTTATTTTATTTTTGCCAATACCTATGTATCAATTGACCTATATAGACATATAGTACAATTCAAATTATAGTAACTATGCACACTGCAAGACACAGACATATGCACTGAAGCATAATTATGCTTAAAAAACACTTGATATAATGTGCCCAGTCTACAAAGCTGGTGATGCACCTGTTTCTTCCACTGGAGTTATAAATTCTCCCTAGAATATGACACCTTATAACTATACACTTCATAAAGCAGGTGAAGCTATAGAGGCCAGAGAGTTCACCAACTGACCTATGGTCATAATATCCTAGAGAGAAAAGCTGTAACAACTGTCCCTGTTGCTTCAGCCTGGCCCTAAATCTTCCGGACTTGTTCTAGGGAGAGTGAATCCTGGCTCCTTAATTATTAGAGAGGTTGATATTTTACTCTCAAGACGTTCTTGTTTAAGTCTTAAACAGCTACTTCTTGAGAGTAGTCCCATAATAGCAATAGACAGTGGAACTGGAGTTGAAGAACAAAGCCTGTATGTGTTATACATAAAAATTTGTGTTTTAAAAATGACTTATTGGTGTCTAACGGGGCCCTGGAACTTTCCTTTAAATCAGAAAATATAAATATCCTGCTGTATAAGAGACTGTTGTAAACCTTGGGACAGTCTCCCATGGCTGGTGTATGGAAAAGCAACAGTGTGAAATTATTTGTAGACCATGTCAGGTAAAAGAAAAGGAGAAAATGCACTATAAAGGGGATGAGAAGAATGGCACAGATCTACTAGTTAGGAATGCGTGTTACCTGTTTGCAAAACTTCTTTTTCTAGTATAAGCTTCCATATCTTATGTGGAGGAAGTGAAGGGGAAATGAAAACAATAATAAAAACAAAATTCCTAACGGATTCTACTGGCTTCTTGACTTGTAAATGACAATCCTCCAACTGACTAAAGTCATGATGACATGAGCTTCAGAAAGTTGAGCAGTAAACAAAGACAAACTCATTTAAGTAAGTGGAAAGCAGTTGGAGAGCAATTGTAGGAGATCAAAGAATATCTAATATGGCAAGATGTATAATTTCGAGAATATGAAGGCTCAGGTATACATTCTGAGGTAGCGATAAAATGTCAGTAATAAAGCCTAGGACTTGGAAGAGTTCAGGTTGAGTGGATAAAGAGAGAACAAGAGAGAAACATGCACAGAGAGAGTGCGGGTGAAGGGAGAAAGAGAGAGAGAGACAACGATACAGGGACTAGCGACTCAAGCAGAGAATCTGTACAAACCCATGCAGTGCTAAGTTCGCATTTTCACCTAGAGGCATGCAGGCGGCCAAATGTCAGTAAGGAAAATCTTGGGTAAGAATAGTTACCAGATGAATTTTAAATGTAGAGCTATGGGAAGAGGTGACACAGGGCAGGGAAAGGGGACTCACAAAAAACAGGACTAATATTTGCATGACATTTTAAAGGAAACTATAGGAACATTCATCTATCCCATGACAGGTGCTTATATGCAGTAATATTTTTGCTGTCCACATGTTACTTAGATTGGAACTTTTGTTTTCTTAATATGCAAAGGGGCAGAAGCTTACCCTGGCTGCTTACACTCTTATCCAATGCCATTTACCTTGTGTGATACATAATATCTTGTATGAATCCTATTTTCTTTGTGTTTGTGTACCTTTCTTTGAAGAGTATGACCTGTCTCAATAATTCTTGTAATGTTTTTCTCTTAGTCCTTTTAACATCAGCAGGGCATTTGTAGTGGTGACAGGAGAAACATAAACATATACCTCTTTTCTATTGCTTTTCTGCTATTTACAATAATTCTGTATGATTCTGAAACAAAAGAACAATTACCTGACAATTTCTTTCTGAGTCCTATATTCTGACTTTCATATCCAATCTCCTTTTATCATGCTATTACCTCTCTTTTCTTCTGTCTTTGAGGATGGGAAAATTCATCAACACCCTAAATACCAGCCAGAGAGGAAAAAAGAGTCTGGATGGAGGCAGGACTCCTTTCAAAGCTGAATCTCAAGCATTGATCACAGAGCAGCAGCAAAGAGACACTCAAAAAGAGTGGAGAGAGGAAAAACTAGCTGATCTCTAAGGTGTCTTCCATTCAAATTCACTATAATTATAAGAATGTGATTACTGAAGGAAGAACAAGGGCAGGGGCATTTCTGCAACATGACGCAAAAAATATTGACCTTAAATTTGATACATATGAACTTGCTAAATGTAGAGAGAAGCTACCTCCTTGCTGCACTTGTATGTGTGCCATTCATTTCATTTTAATAAAAGTTTGTAAACATGAATGAATGCAGGGGACAGACCACCTCTTTATGAGAATGCAGCATAGTTCAGAGAAGGTCTATTTACCAAAAACTGAATACATGTTTATACTGAAATTTTAATTTTTTTCTATTTTTATTTTTAATTGTGATAAAATATAAATAACATAAATTTACCATCTTAATCATTTTTAAATATACAGTTCAATAGTATTAAGTCCATTCGCATTATTGTGCAACCAATTTCCAGAACTCTTTTTATCTTGCAAAAATGAAACTCTATATCCATTAAATAACAACTCCCCATTATCTCCTGCCCCCAGTCCCTAGCAACCACCATTCTGCTTTCTGTCTCTGTAAATTTAACGACTCTAGCTATCTCACATAAATGGATTTGACATTTTGTGGCTATCTTATTTCACTTAGAATAATGTCCTTAAGGTTTATCCTGTTACAGCATATGTCAGAATTTTCTTTCTAAGATTGAATAGCATTCCATTGTAGGTATATACCACATTTTGCTGGATAGAAACGGGTTTCTCCTACTTTTTGGCTGTTGTGAATAATACTGCTATGCACTCTAGCCTGGCTAACACGGTGAAACCCCATCTCTACTAAAAACACAAAAAATTAGCCAGGCCTGGTGACACGCGCCTGTAGTCCCAGCTACTTGGGAGGCTGAGGCAGGAGAATCGCTTGAACCTGGGAGGTGGAGGTTGAAGTGAGCTGAGATTGCACCACTGCACTCCAGCCTGTGTGACAGAGCAAGACTCTGTCTCAAAAAAAAAAAAAATTTCTAAGTCTACAAAACAAGTTGTTTAGCATCACATACATAGACAAAAAAGTATTGCTTGGATGACTCCCAACTTTTAAAAGCTACTGAATTAGAACATATTATATATTGGAACACGGTGACAGCATATAACAGTATTACCTCGTGCCTTATTACAATGGCTAATCTTAGCCACGAACATAGTTTCTGGTGGCTTTGTCTCACACATTTGAGAAAAATAGATGTTAGTTTCCACTTTTCTGTGAACTCACTCATGACGTCTCACCTTACTTTTTAAAAATAGAGCCAGAGTATTAGGTTACTTCTAAAATACATTTTTGGCAATGACTACAATTTATTTGAAATAATATTTCTACAAGCATCAGGATCATCTTGCATTATCAGGCATTCTTATGTATTTCTAATACACTTAAAATTATATGTATATTTGATTAATATTCAATAAAGTTTTTATAAGGTTATAATCCAGAGTCGTGATTTACAAATCACTTGTTTTTTTTTGTATTACATTTGGAGAGTGAATATCCATAATGGATGAGATGTATGTAGGTTTAGTCATAGAAAAATTGTGTAGAAGTAAAGATATCTAGAAGATTCTCTAACAGAAGGAATCTAGATTTTTCTCTGTTAAACCAGGATAAATAAGAATAATAAAGTAACTATTTTGAGTAAATCTAAATGAAGGAAAGAATTAGGTTCTATTGTATGATCTTTGGTGGTTCCAGTTAGGATATGAAGGCTCTATAGCTGTGACAGACTATTTTCAGGATGCCTTTCTCAGACAAAACTACACATTTCAGTGTCTGATAGATTAATTTTTGTCAGTCCTTCAGCTTGCGTGGCTCTTGCTCATTTAATCACTTTTATCATTAAAGACACCAGAGTAAAATGATATCCCCACGTTCACACAAGAATCAATGATAGAAAAGAATGTTAAAATGCTTAGTTCATGATTGTCTAGTTTATTTCATAGCCCTAGAAACACTCTATGTCATTTATCTCAAGCTATTTTAAATTCTTCCATGGTGTTTCTCCTTAAGAATATGTTGTGTTTCCAGCACACCTTTTTTTTTTTCCAGAGGGAAATACGAATTAATTTCTTGCTAGTGCTGTGATAGTTCTACTTTCATTTATATCAAATGCATTTTATAAATCCTACAGGTTTGCTTTGGATTGTTTATAGAAATATACTGAGAAGAAAAGGAAATGATTGCTAAGCTGGATTTCAGTCATGGAGTAATCAGAGACTTTCATGGAGTTCATTTTATTCCTTATTTATGATTTATAGTTTTTTTTAACTGCCTGTAAGGTACATGAAGGGAAATAAGCCAGAACACTATGAAAATATACATAAATGTTTACTCAAGTGTGTTATTTTCACCTGATAACAATTTTTTTAAAATTAAAAAATTCTCTATTGGAGCATATTTTTTAGAGCAAGAGCAACTCGCTCAGTTTTTTCCCTCTGGTTTGTTTTGCTTGTATTTAGTTTTTTTTTTTTTTTTCAAATTGCAAGAGAAGAGGCAAAAGTTTTATTCTCCCAGAAGAAAGTGCACTCACTACAACTTCATCATGCCATAAGTTGAAAAGCAGGAGAATGTGATAATTATGCTGTAACTACTGTTTCTCAAAGGGCACAGGCAAGAGGTAAGCATAAGTAAACAATCAGGCTTAACACATAATCTAAAGCATAAAGGAGCCTTGCACACTCCTGAAATTTATAGCACCATTCTCAAAATCAAAATCTGCCTGTATAGTGAGGGATGTGTGTGTGTGTGTGTGTGTTCACCTTTTATTCTTGAATAACCTCCCATGAGATACTAACACCCAATGAGTTGAAAAGTGAAAATTTCAAACAATAGCAAACACCGAATAACTGTTTTGACTGAAATGCACCCATTTTTCTGGGTTAACAATTATATCTGGTATAAATATGCACCAGAATGAGGAAATCTGTGGGTCCAATGATAAGCCACAACATCCCTCTCTCAATGATATCAAAAGTATACATGATGAAAAGTACATTAGTAACACTGTAATCCCAGATGCTAGCTGGTGGCTGTGTTCAAATGGCAGTGAAGTTTAAAGCACTTGGGCTCTGGAATCAGAATGCCAGGCTTAATTATGGCTCTGTATTGTCTAGCTGCTTGATCTTAGGTGAGCTACTTAATTAAACTTTGTGGTACTCAATTTTCTTTTCTGTAAAATGTGTATATTGACAGTACTTACCTTATTTTTATTGTTGGGATTAAATATGCTATTTAACTATAAAGTGTATTAAAAGGCTTAGTATGATGCCAGGCACTTACTACTTAGTAAAATAAGTTTTGGATATACTAGAATACAAAATGATTTTCTTGGTGATTAAAGGAAAGATCTCTACTGACTCACTAAAACAAAATAAAGTAATGCAGCAAGTGAATTAGGGAAAGAAATAAACTAAGAGATGTTAGAAATGTTTAGCACTCTCTGATTTTCAGTAGAAGAAAAGTACGACCTTATTATGCCAGAATTATAGCTTAATTCAGGGCAGACTACGGGCTGCTTGTGGAATCTTTGTGACAGAAAACTCAAGTTAGATATCACTGGGTTTAACAGCAAGAATTCTACAGTACAGAGGATTAATTTTATAAATTTTATTTTATATTAAGTTCTGGGGTATATGTGCAGGATGTGCAGGCTTGTTCCATAGGTAAAAGTATGCCATGGTGGCCAGCTGTACCTATCAACCCATCACCTAGCTATTAAACCCAGCATACATTAGCTATTTTTCTTGATGCTCTCCCTCCCTCCCATCCCTGGACAGGACTCACACTGTGTTGTTTCTCTCCCTGTGACCATGTGTTCTCATTGTTCAGTTCCCACTTATGAGTAAGAATATATGGTGTTTGGTTTTCTGTTCCTGAATTAGTTTGCTGAGGATAATGGCTTCCAGCTCCATCCATGTTCCTGGAAAGAACATGATCTCATTCCTTTTTATGGTTGCATAGTATTCCCTGGTGTATATGTACCACATTTTCTTTATCCAGTCTATCATTTATGGACATTTGGGTTGATTCCATGTCTTTGCTATTGTGAATAGTGCTGCAATGAACATACACATGCATATATCTTTATAATAGAATAATTTACATTCCTTTGGGTATACCAGTAATGGGATTGCTGGGTCAAATGGTATTTCTGTTTCTAGGTCTTTGAGGAATTGCCACACTGTCTTCCACAATGGTTGAACTAATTTGCTTTCCCACCAACCGTGTAAAAGCATTCCTATTTCTCTGCAGCCCTGCCAACATCTGTTTTTTCTTGACTTTTTAGTAATCGTCATTCTGAATGGCATGAGATCGTACCTCATTCTGGTTTTGATTTGCATTTCTCTAATGGTCAGTGATGTTGAGCTTTTTTTCATGTTGGTTGGCCGCATAAATGTTTTCTTTTGAGAAATGTCTGTTCATCTCCTTTGCCCAGTTTCTAATGGGATAGTTTGTTTTTTACATGTAAATTTGTTTAAGTTCCTTGTAGACTCTGGATATTAGACCTTTGTCAGATGGATAAGTTGCAAAAAATTTCTCCTGTTCTGTAGTTTGTCTGTTCACTCCGATGATAGTTTCTTTTGCTGTGCAGAAGCTCTTTAGTTTAATTAAATCCTATTTGTCAATTTTTGCTTTTGTTGCAATTGCTTTTGACATTTTCATCATGAAATCTTTGCCCATGCATATATCCTAAATGCTGATGCCTAGATTTTCTTCTAGGATTTTTATAGTTTTGGGTTTTACACTTAAGTCTTTAATGAGAATGGATTTTTTTTCTTTTTGGTTTTTGTTTTTCCAAATGTTAAATGTGTAATGCTGTAGTACCCATTGCTTAACATTTGCTTTTTGGTATTGAACGGTATATTTAATGCATGCCAATTTTCATGAAAGCATGATATAAGAGTAAATATTTTGACAATAACAGCAGCAACAAAAACAGTCCCATAGACAGTCTGTATTCCCAAATACATAGGAATGTTAATATCTATTGTTTTTCTGCAATCTAGCCTAAATCATTCTATATTTTCTGATGGTTTCACCATAACCAGACTTCTCCACAGCAATATTCAATGCTAGCAGACAGCATAGCAGCACCTCTTTTCTACGATAAAGGCAACATACGTTTTATAACATGCAAGACCACAGATAATGTAATTACACTGAAATCTTTTTGAAGACATTACTAGAGGTTGATATTCAGATAATCAAGAAATGAATAGAAAGACTTCCTGAAAAGCATCAGGAATACAAGACTCCGATGTTAGAACTGTAGGGCTATGACTGTAGGGCTACAATTGGAAGATTCAGAATATTAGGATTATAGAATTAATAATCAAAAATGTGAAGTTTATAGTTATAGAATAGAGTGTAATTGTCATAAATCTTGACAATAAATAACTTATATAACTAAGAAAACTTGGGAAGAAAGTGAAAGTATACAGAAAAAAAGGTAAATGTGATCGTTGATTTTATTCCATGGCTATAAATAAAATAGCCATGAAATACAATATACCCTTAAAACTGATAAACTAGTAATAGAAGTACAAAGATATTTAATAGTAAAATGTTAAATACTAATAAAGGTAATATAATCTGCTAAAATTGATGATGAAGGAGAGAGGAATTGGGAAAAAAGAAAACTTATTCTATATACTTTCATTACTGGTTGTGAAGTATGTCAGAAGGAACTATGTAAGTAATTTTTTTTTTTGAGACAGAGTCTCACTCTGTCACCCAGGCTGGAGTGCAGTGGCATGATCTCTGCTCACTGCAACCTCCAACTCCTGAGTTCAAGCGGTTATCCTGTCTCAGCCTCCAAGTAGCTGGGATTACAGGTGTGCACCACCATGCCTGGCTAATTTTTGTATTTTTAGTAGAGACAGGTTTTCACCATGTTGGCCAGGCTGGTCTCGAACTCCTGACCTCAGGTGATCTGCCTTCCTCGGCCTTCCAAAGTGCTGGTATTACAGGTGTGAGCCACCACTCCTGGCCATAAGTAATTATTTAAGTGTACAACTCTGATAAACTTTGTAGTCCTTATGTTAAATCATAATGGTGGAAATAACCACTTGAAAATCATTCTTCCTTTTAACTAGAAAAAAAAGTCTTGCAAATTACCAGGAACACACACACATACAGGCGCCCTCCACCACACCCGGCTAATTTTTGTATTTTTAGAAGAGACGGGGTTTCGCTATCTTGGTCAGGCTGGTCTTGAACTCCTGACCTCATGATCCACCCACCTCGGCCTCCCAAAGTGCTGGGATTACAGGTCTGAGCCATTTCTTAGACTGGTAAACATCTAAAGATTGACAACACACTATACTGACAAATGTATTGGGAAACAGTATAAATTGGTATGGTTTATATGAAGTGCAATTTAGCAGTATATTGCAAAGATAAAAATAAATACATTCTTTAACCTGGCAGTTCAATTTCAAAAAAATTATCCTGTAAACTCCAACATGTTTTAAATGACATGTGTACAAGTTATTCATTGTAGCATAATTGGTAATAGCAAAAGATTGAAAATAGTAAAATGTTTATCAATAGCGGACTTATCAAATAAATAATAAAATTACACAATGGAAGAGGAAAAGTATAGAAAATTTTGTTTTATGTATTTATATGAAATAATGTTGAAGATATATGTCTTAGTCTGTTCAGTCTTCTATAATAAAATATTATAAACTGGGTAACTTACGAAGAGCATAAATTTATTTCTCAGAATTCTAGAGCCCGAAAAATCCAAAATCAAGGTGCAGGAAGGTTTGGTGTCAGGTGAGGCCCACTTCCTGGTTCATAGATGGTGCTTTCTTGCTGTGACCTCACACGATGGAAGGGGTAAGGAGTCTTTCTCAGGCCACTTTTTTTTTTTTGAGACGGAGTCTCGCTCTGTCGCCCAGGCTGGAGTGCAGTGGCGCGATCTCGGCTCACTGCAAGCTCCGGCTCCCGGGTTCACGCCATTCTCCTGCCTCAGCCTCCCGAGTAGCTGGGACTACAGGCGCCCGCTACCACGCCCGGCTAATTTTTTGTATTTTTAGTAGAGACGGGGTTTCACCGTGTTAGCCAGGATGGTCTCGATCTCCTGACCTCGTGATCCGCCCGCCTCGGCCTCCCAAAGTGCTGGGATTACAGGCGTGAGCCACCGCGCCCGGCCTCAGGCCACTTTTTAAGGGCTCTAATTCTATTTACAAAAGCATGACCATCACTTTCCAAATGTTCTACCTCTTAATAGGGGTTCGGATTTCACTACATGAATTTTGGAAGGACACAAACATTTAGATCATAGCATATAATAGGTTAAAAAAGAAATGGACAGAAGAGTGCAAGCTAGCATTAAAGCAAAATGTAAAAAGAAAATCTCAGTATGAGTATTAAATATCATCAGATGCATGTCTAAAAACCTGCACAGTAATTTATTCTAGGGAGGAGAACTGAACGGTACGTGCAGAGGTAGGGAGGAAATTTTATTTTGACCCTTTTTGTACATTTTTGAGTGTCATAGCAATAGTACTTACTATGTTTAAAATAAACTTAAGAAACAAAAAGAGGCATTCATTTTTGTCATCTGTGAACTCAATGAAAATGGTTCACTAAAGTAGTTTGAATGGAGTAGTTTGAGGGGAAAATAGAGAGTGAGAAATTGGAGAAAGGATAATAAAATGTAAGTATAGAAACACATATTTTAATAAGTTTGTCCGTGTTTGGGGTTATAAATAAGGATAATATGATCAGAAAATTTCTTTAGATATATAATATCAATAGATAGTGAGATAAATATAGATAATAAAGAAAGATAAATAATACTTCAGTATATGTTCATGTTGTTAGGGAGATTATCCAATATTTAGAATATATATTTTTTAAGTCTAGGAGGCTACTTATTAAAAATAATGACAATGGTTTTGAACACTGGATTTTTTTTCTGATAGGAATTAGATAAAACTACGTGCTATCTATTTAGGCCACTTTGATTTGGTGCCAATAAGAACATTTTATATGCATCTGTTTATATAATGAAGGAGGAAGATGATAACTGAGTAGATCAAACAAAGCTGCCTGATCGTGGGATAGGTCAATCCTGGTGGGCAGACAGCATGGTGTACTGTCTCCTCCCTGCTGTCCCTGCTACTTTCAGATTCCACCAATAACCATAATGTTTGCGGGTTGAAGGAGTGAGAAATGAGGGAGTGGCACTCTGTAGGTCTAGCACCACTAAACAAAGGAAAACAGTTATTATGTGAAAAAGAGAGATGGAGAAAATTTATGAAATGCTTCTATTTCAAGACCTATAACAATATAGAAATGTATTTTGCTTTCCATTCCAACATACCTTCTACTCCTGTTAATCTGTAACTCTTGGGAAAATTTATTTTGCTTATTGCATCTGCCTCTCACCATCCAGTTCACACCCAACCCCAACCATGATCACCCACACCCAAATGTCTTCTCTCCTCCTACCTCTTTTTGATGTGCTCTTCATTGGCTTTCTATTTCCATAATGTAAAACTTATTCCACTTTCTCACCTTGTCCTCCTCTAACATGTCATATCCTACTGCCCACACCAGCAGGCTCTCTACCATCTTCTACTCCAAGTTCACTTTTGAACCACTCAACTGACAACATAAGAAATCGAGTAGAGCTACTGCACAGCATTTTAGCAGATAAATATTACACATAATGCAGCATCTAGCACACTTCCCATGAATTGAGCAGGGTTAGTCAATGTTATTTTAGATAATTAATAAATTTCAGGAGAGGGAGATTTTTGCTTAATTAAAAACTACTCTGTTAACAGAGCTGCCTACAGAGAATCAGGCTCTTTTTTTTTTTTTTTTTTTTTTTTTTCAAAGTAGGATTTTCGTTCTGGACAACTAACTCCTAGTTTACTGCAATAGAAATTTCTTCATTAAGTAGGCAGTTGCTCTGAAAGATGCCTAAAATCCTTTCCAAATTTTAAGTTTGTAATCACTAGATTCATTTTCTACCTATCATTGAAGTTGAATCCTGTATCTATCTGCATTGCTTGTGAAGAAGTCAAGTTGTGTGTAGTAAAGTGATTTATTTTTTATGTAAGATATTAGTTCTATATCAAAATATTCCTACCTTCAAAAATAGTTAACCAGGCCAGGTGCAGTGGCTCACACTTGTCATCCCAGCACTTGGGGAGGCTGAGGCAGGCAGATCACAAGGTCAGGAGATTGAGACCATCCTGGCCAACATTCTGAAACCACTTCGCTACTGAAAATACAAAAATTAACCTGATGTGGTGGTGCACGCCTGTAATCCCAGCTATTCAGGAGGCTGAGGCAGAAGAATCACTTAAACCTAGGAAGCGGAGGTTGAAGTGAGCCAAGATCGAGCCACTGCACTCCAGCCTGGCGACAGAGTGAGACTCCCCCTCAAAAAAAAAAAAAAAAAAAAAAAATAGTTAACCAGCTTAAATATGCAACTAGCTTTTTCTGGAGGGGTTTTACTGAAATGAGTTTAGACAGAGACTGCACAGGCCTCCAGCACTGCAAGGGCAACCCAGAAGAGAGACAACTTGCTAAGCCTTTCAAAAGAATGGAGAAGTATTGGTTCCAGACCTGCTGCAGAGAGAGGCTCAAAGAGACTCGGCACTGGCAGAACAAAGAAACCTAGGAGGGAAGCTTTGCTCCAAAAGAGAGGTTTTGCTTCAGGAGAAGACTGTTCCAAGGAAAGAGAGACTGGCTGTTTCAAACTCAAAAAAGCTGATCTTATGGCTCTTAGCAAAATAGTGAGTAGAAAAGAAATATTAACTTGAATCCAGCTGAGAGAAGTGGATCAAAGTAAACCTACTGCATGTCTAGGAAAAGAGCAATGACTGTTTCTTGTACTTAGCTTTTGCCTGCTTTTCTTTCATTCTATAGTTTGCATTTTTCTATTATTTACGGTTGATAAATGTGCTTTGATTCTATAATCTCTTTTTGTTTGTTTTCTCTATACCATTCATATTTAATTCTAGGAACATTTGTGGATGTCTGTTATGGAGCAGACACTACACAAAACACTGCAGTTTACAAAATGAGTAGGACATGGCCCCTTCTCATGTGAACCTATTAGCCTAATATGTAGCCACACAACTCATGGCAGTAACAGTGAGTTGTTAAAAGGCATAGGCTTTTGGAATAAGTGAGAGAGACAGACAGAGAGAGAGAGAGAGAGAGAGAGATTCACATTCTGATTTTATCATCTACATTATTTAAAGGATTAAGTTTAGTAAATTAGATTCTTGTCTTCAGTTTCCTTATTTGTGAAATGTGGATATGTCCCATGGATTGTAAATTAAAGATTAAATAAGATCATGTATGTGTATATACATAAAGCAAAAAAAGTGCCCAGCACATAATACATTTTAAATAAGTGTTAACTACTGTGATTATTTCCACCATTACTGCCACCATAGTTATTCTAGAAAGATGCTATGGCATCATTTGTATATATTACAATTAATATTATCTGGAAGAGGACTGGAGAAGATACTGGGAAGGATATTTCTGACTCAGGCTTTGAAGGATTAAACCATTTCTTTGTTGGAAAGAAGACAAAGGCATTTCTAGCAGAAAATATGAGGAAACATATTTGAGAAACTTCGTTTATTGAGTGCTAAAAGATCCAATTCTCAGTTGTAAATGGCATTAAACCAGATAGATATCTGCTTTCCTCTGAGATACATTTTTGACTTCTTTCTACCTTGCTGTCTGCTGCAGGAGTTGACCTGTATGGAAGGTATCAATAGGTTCTTATGGTTCCAGCCAATGGGATTCCCCAAGAAAATACTAGAAGGAGGGAGGAAACAAATCAAGACATTATTTCCCAAGTTTCCTCCCTAGGAGGTAGTCTTGGGCCAGTTGTGTCCATTGATGAATATGTTCACTATTCCTCACATTGTGGCCTGTTCTACCCCTGAGTCTCTTTGTATCTAGGTTCTAGCAATCTCTCCCTTACCTTCTTGCTTTAGGTCTAGGTTGGCAACAAATCTTCTGTTGAAAGGTCCAGGTTCTTGGATGATTCCTTTATAGAAAGAGTGTCCAATCTTTTGGCTTCCCTGGACCACACTGGAAGAAGAATTGTCTTAGGCCACACATAAAATACACTAATGGTAGCTAATGAGCTAAACAAATTCACAAAAATATCTCATAATATTTTAAGAAAGTTTACAAATTTGTGTTGGGCCAAAGGTTGGACAAGCTTGCTTTGTAATATCCCATTTTCTGTCTACTTCATTGTAATTCATATTTTTATAACTAAACTCTTGTAGAGTTTTACTGATATGAGTATACGTTCCATTTCCTGTTACAACTTTTCTTATAGAAGTACTGATGGATTTATTAAAACTTGGTTCATTCATTTCATTTATTCTATCATAAAACAAACATCTGTCAAGTGCTTATCAGGGTGCTGCTAAATACTGCCTGGTCTCATAGAGTTTACAATCCAGTGTAAGATATATACAAGTAAATAGTAATGACAAAGTAGTATAACAGATGTTAAAATAAAGGATGTAAAGGTGCTTAGGAACATATCTCAATGACATCTGACCTGGATGTAACCGGGTGACAAGTATGCAATGTGAGATTTGTTCAGTGAAAAAGAAAGTGTAAAGCATAATGGAAGTGAGAATACAGACATTTAGTGTACAGTAAGATGGTGCTACACTTTGGGAATGGTAATGAATAACGAAGAATGAAACACAGTGAATCTAGCTGTACACATTTTGTCCAAAGAATTAATCACAGAAGCCCTGTGATGAGAATGGTCCATTAAACCTTTACCTGAACTGATTTGGATGTGGTCCTTGTCTTAGGTGGATTTGGGGATGCTCTGACCTCATTGGATAGAGTCAACTGTCTCTCCTAATTGGTGGACAGGACCTGGGTTACAATATGTATCTGCAAAGTGCAATCTTAAGTCCTCTTACTCAAATTTATCTTCTATATCTCAGAAACAATATTATTTCCTACTCCTCTACCATTGTTTATCGCTTTTCACTTTAAACTGTATCAAATTATGGTTGATACCTGTTTTATTGAGGGTTCTCCAGAACAACAAGACCAATAGTATGGCTAAATAGATACTTATTTGAAGGAATTGGCTCATTTGATTGTGGAAGCTAGCAAATCTGAGACCAGCAAGCTGGAGACCCAGGGAAAATTTGATTTTATAGTCTTGAGTCTAAAGGAAGATCAGAGACAGAATTCCTTCTTCTTCAGGGGACCTCAGTCTTTTCTCTTAGGGCCTTTGACAGATGGGATGAGACTTATCCACATTATGTAGGGTAAACTGTTTTACTCAGTCTGTTAATGTAAACAATTAGTTACATCTAAAAATATTTTCACAGCCACACCTAGACTAGTGTTTGACCAAACAACTTGGTATCATTGCCTAGCCATGTTGACACATAAAAGTAATCATCACAATGCCCATGACCTCCATGTCTTCTCTACCTGCTTCCTTGCCCAGCCTTTACCATTCCAGTCCCATCAATTTCAATTACTTTTTCAAAGGGCATAAAGGAGGTGTTTTTTGTTTTTTTTTTTTGTTTTTTTTTTGACAGAGTCTCGTTATACTGTCGCCCAGCCTGAGTGCAATGGTGTGATCTCAGCGCACTGCAACCTCTGCCTCCCAGGTTCAAGCAATTCTCCTGCCTCAGCCTCCCGAATAGGTGGGATTACTGGTGCCCATCACCAGGCCTGGCTGATTTTTTGTATTTTTTAGTAGAGACGGGGTTTCACCATGCTGGCCAGGCTGGTCTTGAACTCCTGACCTAGTGATCTGCCCGCCTCAGCCTCCCAAAGTGCTGGGATTACAGGCATGAGCCACTGCACCTGGCCCAAAGGGTTTTTTTTAAAATACTAATTCTAGTGACTTTTTGACTACTCTGGGCCTTTTGGTAACTTCTGGTATGCTTGGTCACCTCCACCCTCATGGAACTACTCTTTTCTTTTTTATTTATAGTCAATGCCAGATCTTTCTTACTGCGTATCTGATCAACTGTGAGCATTCCCCAAGGCTTAGTTCTTAGTTTGGAGTTCTCTCCTTCTAATTCCCATTTTTGGAGAACACATTTATTACACTGGTTTCAACTGTTAAATTTGTGCCTGTGACTTTCAAATTTTCTTATGTCTTGAACTTTCATCCAGGAGCTGTCTTTGTAGTATTAAACTTTTTATCTAATTATAATTGGTAAATTACATCCAACTTACCAGTAAAATTGTCTGTTTTTTTCCCCATAGCTTCTTGCTGTCTCTTCTATCTTATAATTGGCTATTAAATAATTCCACCTTAAACAACTTTGATTATATAACTCTTCTGATTCAAAATCACAATCACTCTTACTTCAAGTCTAAGCTACCTTACCTACTTGTCACTTGTCAATGTCTTTCATAATTTCACTACCTGTCTGATGATCTTTTATGATTTTACTTTACAACATGTTCTGATTAGGTAAATTCACTCACTGCCAACAAATTCATTTTGTCCATTCCTGATTAGGTAATCATTCCTATGTTGGATGCTGAGAATACAGAAATGAACAAATCATGGCCTTTGCCCTTCAGATCCTGACAGTAGCAGATCAGTGCCAGATATACAGGAAGTCAATGAAGGACTTATCTGCACACAGCTCATGCTAATACAATTCAGCCTATGACTAAGCATTTTAGTAGTTGCATAAACCAGATTTAGTGTGCAAGTGACTTTTCTAATAGGGGAGTAAGGTATAAAAGGAAGGTCAGTAGAAGTCAGGGATCAATGTGTACCCATACAAATAAACGTTGGTTTCACTCTTTCTGACACACATTCTCAGTTTTCACTAGTCCCATGTTATTTTAATAGGTTAAAGAGAGTCAGCTTTGCAACAGCTCTAGAGGGATTAGGCTGAACTGCAGGGTGGCAGTTTATGAATGGCTATTCAAAATTGCGTAGTTCCATATACACAATGACACTCAAATTAGAGAAAGCCCTGCTCTTTCTCATCTGTCTCTGTAAGTATTCCTTCTTCAGAATGTTTTATTTCTCTTGCCAAGTACTTAAATTTGACCTGCCCTTTAAAGCCCATGTCAAGAATTACTTCTTTGATAAAACTTGTTTGTTTGTTCCTTGCCTGATTAGTCTGGCTGTCATTGATCTTTTTCTATAAACAAACATTTAATTTAATATTCAATGATTTTATAATGTTATTATTTGCACTGATTTTATTTGTGTTAGTCTTATTTGTTCTAACTAAGTGATAAGTACTTCAGGACAGGGACATGCCTTATATTTATTCTTACCCTCTAACAGTACTAGCATAGTGCTCAGAAGGTAGTAGATGCTCAAAAAATTAGTTGACTAATTTTCTTTTTATATAAAATGAGCAGTGAGGAGTATAGAACCAATGCTTATTGAACATCTAACATGTGCCAGGCACAATGGGAGCATATTATATATAATGTCTAACTTAATAATCACAACAGCAGAGTGAGGGAGATATTCTCATTCCCAGTTTTCAGATGAGAAAGCAGAGACTTCTAAAGGTTAAACAATTTGGCTAGGGTTATCATAATTTGTCATTGTCTGATCCAATCTTTGAATGTAGGTCTGTCTAAATTCAAAGCTCATGTGTTCCCAAATCTATCATGCTGCCTTCTTATTATACACTCTTCCTGTAGTAGATACTAAAATGTGCTGCCCAGATTTCCCCTTGAGGACTTAGGTGGCCATTTTTCCCAGGATTTGGGAGAGTCTGTGGTTGAGAGTGTTGTGTCCCTCTCTGGGACTTGACCTCAGTTGAAGAGAGCATCTTCACCTAAGGGGATGTCCCCTTCCCAGAGCAATTCACATCCACTGATTGTTCCATGTCAGGGTATAAAGGCCTAGCCTCTTGTGCCATTTTGGGATTACTTTGAATAACATCTCAGCTCCAGAGATCTTGACAGTACTGGCTAAGACTGGGCCTACATTACACTTCAACTCTCCCCTCTACCTAGTCCTTCTCTCTTCACTATGATATCTCTCTATTTATCTGAAGAACTACCCTCAATAAACTTCTATGAAAATCTCTGCTTTAGAGTCTGCTTTTCAAGGAACTGACCTGCAGCCTGCATCATGTTGCGAACTAAATGATTATCAGAAGTATGCAACATGTTCTTGTGTGTTCCTCATGAAGCATGCTATCATACTTTCACAGAAACTTTCAATACCTACTGTGAATGCTAAAGCTAGCTGTAAGGTTGTATTAGCCCATTTTAACACTATAAAGAACTGCCTGAGACTGGGTAATCTATAAGGAAAAGAAATTTAATTGACTCACAGTCCATATAGCTGGGAGGCCTCAGGAAACTTACAATCATGGCATAAGGCAAAAGGGAAGAAAGACACATCTTACATGGCAGCAGGAGAGAGAGCATGCAGAGGAAACTGCCACTTTTAAACCATCAGACCTCATGAGAACTCCCTCACTATCATAAGAACGGCATGGGGGAAACCACCACCATGATCCAATCACCTCCCACCAGCTCCCCCTCTGGACACGTTGGGAATTACAATTTGAGATGAGATTTGGGTGGGGACACAGAGCCAAACCATATCAAAGGTGTTACTACTACTGTATTTTTCTCCCTCCTTACTTCCAAGTCCAAGCAAAATAAATTATTTCCATGAACAGGGAGGCACAGACTTTGTTGTCTTCCTCCCACAAAGTGATTCCCTTAAACTGATGCAAATTGTATAGCTACTATGCATGACAGTATATGTGAGCCGATTTTCTCAGAAAATGGAAGTAGAATTCTCATTCAAATTATTTGAGACTATGCAGAACATGTGAGGGGAATGACTGACTCATTGCAGTTACAAGAAATACTTACATTGATCCCTTTCCAATTCTGATGACATTTGATTAAAACCAGAGTCCTCATTTTTAAAGTTATATTTTTTGGCATATGATTAAATTCCAAATTTTACCTTTTACATAAAGATTATAAAAACAATCTCTAAGTCACTGCTTGTGAATCTAACATGTCTTTGATTTCAACTCTTTCATGCCTTTGTTACAACAGAATATCAAGTGAAAGCTTAGCTCTAATTGAACATTCTCCTTGCACCTAGACTACTACCATGCATATGCATATGCAGTTGTTGTTTAGGCCATGGTTGGAATATTACCAAAAATAGAAAAGTCAATTTTCAGTTGTCAGTCAGTATGTAGAGCACAGCCTACTAATAAAAGTTAGCTGGTGACTATTAAGGCACGAGAATTTAAATTTGAGGGCAAAGCAGAGATGTGTACTGAGAAATGACTTTCTGAATTCCTTAGGGAGCAATGTACCCTTTGCCCAGACAGAAGCTTTCTGTAGAGAAAATGTGAGATAAGAAAAAAAGTAGTGTAATTTGGAAATCAAAAACAACTCTCAACCTATAGAAACCCAACTCCTGGACAGACAACTAAAAGTAAAGACAGATATGGAAGAGGGAAAGAGCCAAAATAAGTGTATGTAGTTATATAAGTCTTGATCTTTTATTTTATTTTTCATTTAGTTAAATGGATCTGAATAAACCAATGAAAGATTTGCCTCTAATTTCCCATTTCGGTTTCATCTAGGAGCTTCTGATGTTTCCTAGCTGGTAATTTGTTGTTCCTGGGTCTTTAGATTTCACTTTGCTGAGTCTTTGGATTTTGTGTTTTGCCTTTTTCTTACATGATGTCCCTTCTTTCAGACATCCTATAGTAAGAGCTCACAGCTGTGCTGTGATCCCTTGACATGGCTTTAGCAGCCAATCACAGCCAAGGTGTAATATAAAGTAATCTCATCCTATGTAGCATAATTGATCATCAGATTCAGTATCATTGAGGAGAAAAGAAAAGAGGAGCCCATTGTGCATTGTTATATGCCAGACAACATAGTACAAAGGGTACCTATCAAGGTTGGTTATTGCTGGTGTAGCTCAGAGCTTTAAAGCTTTCAACACCTTGGTCAGAAGCAAGAAAAGAGCCAACACAAGACCTGGGAAGCTGAGAAGGTTGACAAGCGTTAATAGTGCCATTATCTCAAGATAATGCTAAGCTGATAAAATATTTGGCCATGGCCTAGGTTTTTATTTCCCATGGAAATATGGGTTTCAAATACTGCAATCTATCACAGAATCTCAAGGGACTGCACATTTTGTAATGTATTAAATTCATGTAAACTGCCACTATGAAGACAGGAAATCTAATTTAGGGGAAAATATTCCAGCATAATAAGGAGGCTAAACTGAGGTGGCCACATTACGGACACACTGGCTTTCTGGCTTACTATTTTCTTAATCAAAGAACATGTCAGTGGGAAGGCCACCAAAAATGATATGGGATTCGTAGCTGTCAGTTATGAGATACACACAACAGGTAAATTAATATTTGGTGATAGGCTTCTGGTCCATGGGGCTTGACAGCTTTGGCACTACAAATGAGATCAGATTCTTTGTCATAATCAACCAAATATAATTATTCTCTGGTTGTCACTAGGCTGTTCAGGAATCCACATTAACTCTTTCAGGCCACCAAGAGCTCTTCGTATTTTTTTTTTTTCCTAGAAATTCACCGGTCACTGAGAAAATTGATGGAAAGGGTTACTGGCCTGTAGTTTTTGTACTGTATAACCAGAGCTTTGAACTGGAAGAAACCACATGGATTCTGTGACAACAGAACCCCTCCTCTCCAGGTCCCTAGAGATGTAGGGAATTGCCACAGATCATACTTCTCTCTAGTGGCAGAGTAGGGACTTGAACTCATTTTCACTCAATTAAGTACAATGTACTAAAAAAGAATAATTTGTGGAATACTCTGATGTACATACTCTACTTTGAGCATAACCAAACCCTGTGAGAAAGACAAAGAAAAAGCAAAGACCCAGTGGTGAAGTGACTTACCTACTGTCAAGCAAAGTTGGAAGTGTAACCTGGTTCCTCTGATTCTGAGCTTCATGCTCTTCTTACTACACTGTATACTGCCTGTGTGAAAACTAAGATTACTCGCTGATTAAAGTTTCCCTTGGGTTAATACAGTTCCTTTATTATTTTGCTCTTTTCCTAATTTAAAAAATGTGAATGTCTACTTTTTTTCACAAAGATTTTAGTGTTATTTAACTGAAATTTAAATACACATTTAAGCAAGTCCTTCTCCTCTTCCTCCTCCTTCTTTTCTTTCCCCACCTCCCCCTCAACCTTCCACTCCTTCTTCTTTTTAGACTAGGAGATTAATACATCCTAGTGGATATATTAGTTTCTGGTCCATGATCCATTTATGATCCATTTATGCTTACTTTCTGCACTATTACTTTTAGAATGTATATACAGTCTTCATTCTCCATTTGCATATCATTTAAAGTTTATTAACTTCTAAAGGTTATTGAGACTTACAGACTGTTCTTTATAAATCATTGTTCATGTCAAATGCAGATGTAGTTGTTAGTTTTACAATCATCCAAGAGAAGTAAAAATGAAAAATTACCATTTTTATTTTTAATATAAATGAGCGACATCTCTTGCTGTAACTGTCGGAAGTCCTGCGGTACACACTATCAGATTATACTACAAAGAGGCCAGCACATTCATATTAAGCTCAGGCTTGCTGAATTATATCAGTCATCAGTTATGAAGGGACAGTTTTCCCCTGACCCACAAGGGCCTGTTCAGCAAATGAACCCTTTCCTATTTAGAAGCTCTGGCTTAGACTCACTATCATCAAGGCCACTAATGATAACATTTAATGGACACAAACACTTTTTCTCAGATAGAAGACACTATAATTGTTTTAGACAATTCAAGTGGATTCAAGCCTTGTGGACCTTTTTATTTTTTAAAGTGGGAACCTCTTAAACAGAGAGAAAGTATTCTATGAAGATAGAGCTATCATGATCTTATTTTGAACAGGAGTAGGGATGTTTGAAAGGGTGCAGTATGCCAGAAGCTTTACTTGTAAGACAGAGAAAAGAATGTTCTGATCTATTCCAAACTAAAGTTTCAGGTGTGTTACCACCCATTCCTTCTACCTCAGCTACAAGTTCTAGAAGATTAACCAAAGCTCAGGCACATAGCTGTAACATTGATGGAGTTTCCTGGGCTGTTGCTATTCCTAGGATCCCTGAGGAAGCATCTAACTGCAGCAGCAGCAAAGACATTCTTAAGACACACTGGTGTTTGTTTGAGTCTCAGCAGGTGGAACAGTGGGGCCTGTTATAAGAAGGTTAAAGAATATTCTAAAGCTTGATAAGTTTGCATAAACATTAGGCAATGTCTGTGTGATTCAGAAACGAACAGATTGAACAACAGTCTACAAAAATGCACCCAACGAAGTCACCAAACTGAATCCATTATGGTGGCATTGCATTTACAACACAGTGTGTTTACTCTACATGCCCAGCTAAAGGCAACACACATACACAGATACATACACACAGACATAATAATCAATGTTATAACAACCTGTATTTCACCTGGCATTCTACTTGATGAAAGAATGCCCCTATATGAATGTGCTATGAGAACATCATTTCTAAAGCAATTTTCTGATGCAACATTCTCACTGTTATGAGTGTACTTCTTATAATTGAAGATGTTTGCATGCTCCCATTCAGTATAGCTCTTAAAAGTGAGTGTAAATTATTTCATTCAATGCCCAGCCAAGGAAATAGTGATCTATTGATATGCTGAAAGAAAAACTGAGTTGGACTTACTAAGAGAGGGTTTAATACTAACGCTCTGTGGGTGATGAAAGAGATTTTCAAAGGTAATTTTGGCTTTGGATCCTAAATTCTATCTGAGATACTACTCTACTCCAATGATGCTCCTCTCCACATACTGAACTATGATGCCATTGAAAAGTACTTAGTTCATAGATCATGTTAGACATAGCCCCTCTTTTGGTTTATATTCTGCCAACGTGAAGTAACAAATCCAAAATGTTGGTAGTATCTTCTTACTTCAATTTCACCTGGACTGATGTCGACAGGGCTTGTCTGACATTAATGTGTTTCTCTCTCTGTCTCTCTCTCCTTCCGCCTTGCACACACATCCACACTGACACACACAAACACACACATCATAGTTAAACTAAATGGTTTTGTCTCAAATGAGTTTAGAAAATAAGTTAAAATTAATTAAATAATGGAAACGACAAGCATAAATCCACAAGAATTATTGCTGAAAAATGTTCTGATCTCTTCAAATTAAACTTCCAGGTGTCATGGCACCTGCAAGAAGAGTTATGAACCAAAGAGTCAATCACATGTGGATCCCATGAGTTTTTTTGGTTGGTATCATAAAAATGTAGAAACATGCAACGCAGGGCCCTCTGAATGGTGAGCTGTTTCCTTGTTTGCAAAAATTCTAGCACCAAGACCTTCACTGTAATAATCAGGGGTCCCTACCAGTCCAGATAGCTGTAGAATTTAATGCAAACAGTGAAATGATTCATTGGAATGACCTAATCTGTACTACAGAAAAAATGTTGTAAGCATTGTACTGTCAAGCATAATCATAGACAACAGATGACAAAGGATACATTTATTTTTATACCATTTCTCACCAAAGAATTTGAGAAACCTTTAGTTTATTCCAAGAGAACCATGTCAATGTGAGTTCAGTCTGGCTGCCTCCTGTTTTTGCAATATCCAAGTCTTACTCATCTTCTTTTCCTCATTTCCACAGCATTCCTTTCCCCATACAAAGCTGTGCTTGGCCATCACTTTTACCTCTTAGAACCATTATTGATATTTGTACATTTTTGACATCCATTTGCAGCTGTTGAATGTTGACTTTACATATCAAACACTTGCTGATTATTTTGCTAGGCAAAAGTTTTGTTTCTTTTAAATAAACTCTAAAATTTTGTCCGTCTCTACTATCCTAGAAATGGCATGCCTGCTTGCATTACCCTATGCCCTCTTCTTTCTCTAGTGAAACTTTTATGCTTTCTGTATCTGTTACTATGGTTTAGACTCCACTGTAGGATTGGGAAGATATTGCATTCCATCTTATTACTAGAAGGAAAACTTCCCGATGGAGTCTGAATTGTATAGTTACAATTCAGCTTGAGGGAATACAGCTTACTCATCTCATAGCCAGTGTTGGGTGATCTGTTGTTACATTCTCAAGAGACAATTGCCAGAGGAAGCCAGAAAATTAAGCCATTAAACAAGTTAAACTATTTGTAAAGAGAAGTTGAATGTATTCTTTGACCAAGTAAAATTCTCTGGCCTTTTAACTTACAATATCAATTTAAAAAGATGAATATTTGACCCCAAAATCACTATTATGTATAGTAAAGAAAATCATCATTTAAAAGAGAACTCAGAAAATGAAAAATGTCTTTCCATCATCATGTACTGTTACCAAAAAAGCTTCGGCATTCTGGGATCTTTATTATGAACTCTAAATCCCTAAGGAATAGATTTCTAACATTACCATTTTCAGAAAAATGTATTTCAGTGGGTTTTTTCTGCCTAACCATTTTTATCTTCTATTTCTAGGGGAAAATGACATTAAAGATGTGCAAAAGTCAGATTTCTTACTGGGTTTCCAGTTGCTTTTTGACATTGAGTGTGTAGCAACACCCTGAGAATGAAACTCCTTTCCTACATCTGAATTTCCATTGGCTCTCGTGGTAGGAAGAGAAGATAGAATTCTCCTATATTAAAGGAGGGGGTGCCTGGGGTCAGGATCGGATAGGATTTAGCCCAAATATTGCAGCTAATCTAAGGTAACTCACAAATGCCTTGAGGAAAAAAGGTAGAAAATCCAAACCCGAGACAAAAGCAAGCTCTAATGACCCAACAAGGAATTTGCTTTGTGGTCTGTGATTTACTTTTTCTCTACATTTTGAGTGACACAAACCAGAAGACAGTTTTGCTACAATCCTGGAATAATAGCAAAGCTATCATTTGCTTTGTGAAATTGGGCAATTTCTCAGATCAGGTTGTTTGTTATCAAACTATATTCTTCCAAGGCATAGTCATTGTCAGGTGCTCATTTTCTCAACACTTAATACTACTAGGAAAATCTGACGTATATAATACAATATGAATATTTATATTCTTCTAGTTCCTTTAACATCTCAGTAGAGCAAGATTACTGGAAGATGATGTGCAGTGTAAATGATTAGTGTTAACCAATGATTATTAAAGATTTCAAAGGTAAATGTAGGCAGCATTAATCAGAGCACATTCACTTTCAAAATCATCTGAAGAGCCAAATTGTTCCACATGTAAATTCTGAATATTTTCACAATATTGAACTGTCAACAAGTTCTCTTGCTATTCTAAGAACTAAAACCAAACTTCAATTAAGAAACTGAACCTGTAGGGGTGAGAGATTTGGATGATAAGTGTTTCCTCATTTCTAGCAACCACTCGATTTTCTCTCTGGCTCAAAGAATGAAAGAGCAGGCAAATCTCCAAGGTTGAGCTTTTTGGGGTGAGATTTTTCTAACAACTCTACGCCTAATTATCTGTATGTACCATCAGCAGAGATTCTCAAGGTACTGCTTATTGAAACTGACCTGGTAGGCATCCCAGGTCTTAAGGATGAATGAATAAATAACTTTGCTGAATGCTGCTGAATATGTGATAATGTAATTAGTATTCCTGCCAACAGAATTGAAAATGAGATGTTGCATCTCCAGGGACTTTTATACTTCTCTGTAAATAGTTTATCTTAAAATGCACAAGATACATATGAGCTAAGCAAAAAGGTTCACTCTAAATTAAAATGCTATTATGCTACAGATGATGTGGATGAAGGGTTTACTGAATTGTCACTCCCAGATTGACAGAGGAAAGCCATCATTTACATATTTTCCAAGTACATTGAGCCCCACAGGCATTTGGTTTTTTCAAACAACAACAAAAAAGCCATTCGGGTTAAAAATAATCCACTAGAGGAATACAATGGTGATCCATTGCTAGTATCTCCTGACTATGAAAATAAATGTTAACATTTATTTGATACTAAGGAGAAGGAAAACAAACGTTTGAGATAAGTTACTTTCTTCCAGATTTCAAAGTGAGAATTTTTAAAAAGTGTGATGTTTCAAAATCATCGGAGATTGCTGCCTCAATTTGTTTAAAACATTAAGGCATTTACCATATTGGCACCAAATCAAGTCAATCTAATCAATTTCCCCTTGGATACTTCAGTAACTTAGAATTTAAATGTTAATCAGTTCTATTCAGATTATTTACATACAGGTGCATAAGAAATAATCCAGTGGATTGTTGCCCAATATACGCTAGCTAAAACTGCAAAGACAAGAATTATTTTTTCTTTCTTCCAGAGCATTTGCAAAGGATGAGTGAACTTCCTTCAGACTCAGCAGGACTTCCTCAGTTTGGCTGTGTTTCAACTCAAAATGATTTCCTCCTCAGAAACAAGCACAAAAATGCCAGTTCATCTCTCACTAGAAACAAGAATAGAGATGTATGTCTCATGGCTAGAGACTCAAATCAGGAACATATTTAGAGAGCAGCTGCTAGTGGGTCCGGTTCCTTTAATGGCGTCACTGTAAACTAGAATAAACAGGGAAATGCAGACTAACACTGGGCCAAGAATCAGAAGAGTTGGCCTAACATTGCCACTAATAAGCTCTGTGGCTCTTAGCAAACCACATAAGCTCTCTGGGCTTCCATTTCTGCCTGTGTAAAAGAAAGCAGTTTGAACTGGTTATTCTTTCATTTATTCAAATGTATTGAATGCTTTCAATTTGCCAGTTACTGTTGAAGGGTAGGAAAATATGCCACTCCAAAATATGTCACTTTGACATAAGGATTATTTTTAAGCTGAAGGCAATTGGAAAGAAGAAGATATAATAAAAACTTTCTGCACTCACTCCCCCACCCCCGCCTCCATTTGCCTTAAAGCAGGACACTAATTTACAAAGGTGTCCCTTTTCCTGTCTACCAGGAAGGACAAAGACTGATCATTGAAGGCTATTTTACTTTTTATCTTAAAAAACTTTTCTTTTTTTTTTTTTTTTGGCACGGAGATTCGCTCTTGTCGCCCAGGCTGGAGTGCAATGGCGTCATCTTAGCTTACTGCAACCCCCGCCTCCCAGGTTCAAGTGATTCTCCTGCCTTAGCCGCCTGAGTGCCTGGGATTACAAGGGTGCACCACCATGGCCAGCTAATTTCTGTGTTTTTAATAGAGATGGGGTTTCACCACATTGGCCAGGCTGGTCTCAGGCTCCTGACCTCAGGTGATCCGCCAGCCTCCGCCTCCCAAAGTGCTGGGATTACAGGCGTGAGCCACCATGCCCGGCTTAAAAAACTAACTTTGAGACAATTTTAGGTTTACAGAAGTGTTGGCACATTAGTTCACAGAGTTAATTTCTATATACCCTTCACCCACGTTTCCCTAACGTTAACATCTTACAGAGTCATGGTACATTTATCAAAAGTAACAACATTAACTAAATTAGACTTTACTAGGATTTCCTCAGTCTTTCCACTGATGCCCCTTTCCTTTTCCCAGATTCCATCCAGGTTCCTACACTGCATTTTGCTGTTACATCTTCTCAGTCTCCTTCAATCTGTGACAGTGTCTCTGACTTTCTTTGTCTTGCATGACCCTGAAACTTTAAAAAATACTGGTCAGTTATTGTAAAATAGCCCACAATTTTGGTTTGCTGATGTTTTCTCATGATTACCCTGAGGTTATGGATTTCAGGAATGAATACTGCAGAGGCAAACTCCCCTTCTCATCATATCACATCGGGGGTACAGAGATGACTTTAGACGCTTATCAGCCTGGAGATGGCACCAGAGGAATCTACATAAATAACTTTACTACGTAGCCTTTTTCTATGATGAGGTTTTCCTATATTTGACTTCCCACAATTTGCTGCCCCTAGAGCTCAAGGTCTTTTTCCTAGGTCTTTTTGCTTCTCTAAAACGTTAAAGTTCTTTGTTGAAGAGGATAGATAAGCTGGAGTTCTAAGTCACCTCTTTGAGAGTTACTCTTTCCCTGAGTAACATGTATTTATGATATACATATATTAATAAACTTCCTTTTGTTTTTCTCTTGATAGTCTGTCTTTGTTACAGGGGTCCCAGCTGAGAACTCAGAAGGGGCTATGGTTTGAATGTGCCACCTCCAAAATTCAGGTGTTCCCAATGTGATGTATTTACAGGTGGTGTCTTTAAGAGTTGATTGGGCTCCTTCCTCCTGAGTGGGTTTAAGTACCTTACAAAAGAGGCTTCAAGCAGTATTCAGCTCTCTTGCCCTTCCGCTCTCTGCTATGTGAAGACACAGTGTTCCTCCCCTCTCCCTTCTGGAAGACACAGCGACAATGTGCCATATCGGAAGGAAGCAGAGAACATCCCTCACCAAATAATCAATCCTGCTGGTGCCTTAATTATGAACTTCTCAGCCTGCAGAACTGTGAGAAAAATAAGTTTCTGTTCTTTCTAAATTACACGGTCTCAGATATTTTGATGTAACACCACAAACAGACTAAGACAGAGGGGGATAGTAAAAATTATTTTTCTCTCATCCATTGTGATTGCCACTGGGATTTCTACTGGTGAACTGCCTTATGGGGCCTGCACCCTGGTGCACTGACGCTGGTTTTCTAGCTCCTTTTTTGTGTTTACATCGACACCACCTTACTTTATTACTTTCAAAACTATGAAGAAAAGATAATCACAAGTCAGCCTGAACTCCCCTTTCTAATGTTACAAAGCTGAGGCCAACCTTGCTTAATTAAGATCCATAGACACATGTGAATAATTAATACATTTATAAGGAATGTCCTATTTTTACTACTTATGGCTTTTATTAGCTAAAGATTCTGTATCTTCTCAAAAATGACATTTTATAAAAAGCTTCTAATATTGGAGATAGGCTGATCGGTGACCATTTTATAGGTGTTAGCAAAACTTACCTGCATAGATGCATAGAGTACATTTTTAACCTCTTGTTTCCTCAGATCATATACTTTTTCTTTACTGAGATTGCCGTCCCTTGCTAATCTCTACCCACCCTAAGCCAAACTTCTCTTATTGATCCAGAAACTTTGCTACTTCATACACTAATATTTCTTCAATCACATTATCTTCCATTAAAAAAAACACTATTGAGCAATTAGATATGACAGACATGGAACCAGGCTCTTTGTTTACATACAGTCTCTCTGTGCTTAGACTTCTATAACCCCAATGCCATTTTGCATATCTATTTTATTCATTCATTGACTTATTGCTTCATTTAACACATTTATTGACCATGTAGCATATGCCTGGTATTATTCTAAATGCTGGAGGTACAGAAGTGAACAAAAAAAGTCCCTGACTTCATGGAGTCAGCTTCTAAATAGATGATAATAAGCTGCTGGAAGACAGGGCCTATTTTGTTATTTTTGTTTGTTTTTATTTTGTTTTGCATGTAGTAGAAAATGAATTTTTGTTAAATAACTAGAAGCTTGTGTTGAAGAGACATGCTATGGTTTTAATGTATTCCCCAAAAAACATGCTTTGGAAACTTAATCCTCAACAAAAGTGTTGGGAGGTGGGGCCTAATGGGAGGTGTTTAGGTCATGAGGGCTCTATCTTCATTAATGGATTACTAACTATGAGAAAGTGGTTGAGACAGTGAGTTTAATCTCTTTTTCTCTCTTGCTCACACTCTCTTGCCCTTCTGCTTTCTGCGATGGGATGACACAGCATGAAGGCCATCATCGGATGTGGGCTGATTGATCTTGGACTTCCAAGCCTCCAGAACTGTAAGAAATACATTTCTGTTCTTTATAAATTACCCAGTCGAATGTTTCTGTTACAGCAGCACAAAATAGAATAAGACATGGCAAAAATGTAGAAGGCTAGAGACAGTAAGACTAAGCTACTGTATCCACACGGAAAAGATGTTGTTAAAACTGGTCCTAGGAAATACTGAGAAGTAAACGCTTCCTTATCTGAGTCCAATTCGTCTGCCTACCTGCCTCCTTCCGTCCTCTTCCAAACTCATCTAAATACTTATTGTAATAGCATTTATTGTGAATTTTGCCTAATTATCTTAAAAGTGTTGGTATTTAAAAGATGAGTGGCAGAGAGATGTAACGTTAATATATATTATTAAAGTATAGTATTTCAAATATGGTGATTCAGGAGTAGAGACCGTTCTATTGAGGCAAATCTTCTCAATAAAATCACTGACGCCTAAAATTATGCTACCTACTAGTGATTAGCGGCTTGTACAGAGAGGTGCCATTGTTCTTGGCAATGAAGACAGAGAAATGATATCATAGTAAATAGAGTGGCCAAAATTTTATGTTTTTAGCTTAGAATTTCTGAGCAAGCATTTTCTAAAGTTAATATACATGACTGTTTGGAAAGGCTAATTTCATATCAAAGTAATAAAGATATCTGAAAGCTTATTGGCTGGAAAGGTTGGTAAGGACCATCAGAAGAAGGGGAAACAAATCTGTTTTTCTAAGGATATATCCAACGGATCAAGCTTTCACTTCAGACAGCATACAGATTTCCTGACTTTCAATCTGACACCCATAAATATTCCAGCTCAGTGGGTCTTTGGGTTCCCCAGTCTCTATAAATATACCATAGCTTTTGATTGTTTTATGATGGAAGTTTATTTTATTTTATTTTTGCCTGCACAGTTGGCTTTATTTTTTTCTATGCTTTATAGACCCTTGTCTTTTTATTAGTTCAGTGTTCCCTGTTGATTTTGTATTTTATATTCCTGCTGTCACCACCAGAACCTCACTGTAAACAAGAACGTTGTATCTCAGTGGGTTATTTTCTGTTAATGACCTGTGATACAGTATATAAATAAACCAGAGAGTCATCCACAGGTGCAGTTTATTAGAGTTATTGCATTGTGGCTTGGGTAATGTTCCTCGGTTCTTTAAAACTTTGCTGCTTTGAGAAGCACAGGGGCCAGCTAGCTGGCAGGTTTGAAGAGAGAAAAATGAGCCTGTCACTTGGCAGTGGATGGGAACCCAGCCTAATAATCATCATTTTAATTTCTCAGTGTCAACATCTAGGTTGCTGTATGGCTTTAAAAATTCCACTAAGCCAAATTACCTAGATAAAGCGGTCTGGTTCTAATAGTTGTCTTGAACAGGAGTAGAGAGAACACACAATAATCTCTCCCTGCACATAAAAAATAAAACCCCTGAAAAAAACATACACTATACTGCTCAATTAGAACAAGAGGGATTGTTTGAGGTTGCACACAGGTGCATAATGAAGACTGATAATGATAGTTTATTAATGAATTCTCACAACCCCTGGTGAGGTAGGTGTTATTAAGACTCAGGTTCATATGGGGCAATGGAGGCTAAGTAACTTGCCCAAGGCCATGCATTGAATCAGTCCCAACTCAGGGAAGAGAGACGTCAAATGAGCTCCTGCTACACTTTGTGTTATAACCACTAGATCATGGTCTGTTTTTTTCCTGGGATGAAATTAGCAGAAGTAAAATTCAAGATGAAGAGTCCAGAAATAGAAGGACTATTTGGTAATGATTTCAGAAGGGAACTAAAAGGCAATGAAGCGCTCTAAGAATATTGTAGTGTGCTTCAATGAACAGATATATACTTCTGGGTTTGAAATACTTTAGGAACAGATTCCATCACACATCAGTAGCATTCAGGACTTGGAGAAGACAAGGGACAGAGGTAAAGTGGAAAGTACAGTAGAGGAAACTAACGTTCTGAACATTCTATACTATTGTAAGGTATTTACAACATAATTTAGCCCTGGAATCTTATCTTGTCATGGAGATATATAGAGAATAAGACTGCAGGCTTCTGTCTGACTAATTGTGAGCAGAATATTAGATCTTCATTTGCTTTTCTTGTTTTTTTTATTCATAATAATGAAAATAATGTTCAAGTATAAATCTTTACAATTATTTATCATTGGTATTACAGTTCTCTACCTTTTTGCCACACGTATCCAGGATGACTCTAAACTAACAAAAGCAACCCATGCATAACAAATCCCCGGTAATTTAAGATGTTTAACTAGTGCATGCACAGCCATACCTGTCACCAAAATGATGAGTTTCACTTTGATGCATCTCAATCTTCAAATTTGTTCCAGGTCCTTTGTCAAACAGGCATACTTATTTCTCTTTACCGTGTTTGTTCTAGAAATAATTCTACTTAGTAGAACTGCATGATCAGTTAGCACTACAGTTTTATCAGATATATCAAAAGCATGCAATCTATGCCATTGCACATAATTAGTTTGATGAGTTAGCATTCCAATATAACTTATTCAAATTTACTTGCTGAGTGAACTATTGATGCATAATTTTAGAAAAAGAAATATTAGCACATAGATTTCACAATAGTCAAGTCATTGCTATCCCCAGCTACACGTTCTATTGTCTTATTTGCCATCTGATGGTGGTGTCATTATTTAATTCTTGGAGGATCAATACTGTTTATCCAGCAAGCACCTGTTACTTTAAAGGAATGTAGCAGGACAATGGCACTTTCCTTTGTTGTTGGCTTAAATTAGAGAAGTAAAGCCATCAGGGTGTAAATACTTGAGTTCTTTGCTTTTCTCATACATTGTGTCTCTCCAATATTTCTCACCAACACAATGCTTTCAGGAGCTTAATGGTTAAGTAAACAAAGCTCTGCATCCATAAGCATTTATCTCTATATGGATTTCTATAGGGGTTGTATCTTTACAGTCTCCTTATTAATTTTATACCAAGACATGATTAAAATGGCAAGAGAGAGAAAGGCCACTTGTAATGATTTCAGCATTTTACACTATGGAAATTCTTAAATAATTATCTAATGTTAAATCTACCAATGAGTTGTCACTACAGTTTTGGTTTTTTGTTTGTTTTGTGGAAAGAAGAAAGAAATATCTACAATACTTATTTACCTAAAGGCAAACTATTTGTATGTAAAAAGATAGTTACATCAAGTATTGGCTATGATGCTTCTTTACTAACATTTAAAAAGTATTGTAAATCACAGTGTCTGTTATGTGTATGAGTTTCTCATGACTTTTATTTTTGACCAGCCTACCCAATTCATAATCTGCTTAGACTCTTTTTGTTATTTCATACCTAACTTCTGTTTTTATTAATTTCTAACTTACAAAATCAAAACAAAGAAATGAAAAATCCTATATTTTGCCTGCTTTGAGATGATTTCACAGTGCTATTCAAAAGAAATGTTTGTATATACTTGATTAAATGCATGCACAAATGCATATTAACATATATATTTTTTCTTAGTGATTTAAATGACACATATTTTATCAAATAATTAAAAGTGAATATAGAAAAACACTAACAACAGGGCCTCCAGAGGCTAGAATGGTAAGACAATTAAGGGAATTAAATGACTCCTCCCTGTTGCTTCCCTCAGTTGTAGCTTCTCGAAGCATAAGATACCAGGAAGTACAGGACAGCATGGTCCAAAGACTAAGAAGTGGTTGGTAGAAAATGATCCGCCAGAGGGAAGCATCAAAGTGGGCTGGGGAAAAAGATGGGCCAATGACACAGATAAACCCAGGACACCTTCATTTTTTCCATGATTTGTGGTAATGTGGCATGATAAATGCATAGCTTTTCTTTTCTGCCTCTTTATTACCTTACTGTCAGTATACCTGTTTTCTCTAGAACTGATGGAGAATTTTAGTATTAGTAATCATGGTAGCTTAGCTTTTGAAAGAAAATTAGAGATTTGCTCAAATAGGCACCTAATGCCAGAATCTGTAGTACATTAATCTTGCTAAATAGAAATCTACCTCTACCAGAATACTTGCAGTGACAGTGAATTTACCATATCACGAAGTAGTTATTCCTGCCTCTCTGTAGCTTTTACTCAGTTTTCTGGTTCTGTCTTATGAAACAACCACAATTAGCAAGACTCTTTCAGGTGTCATGCTTCAGAGTTTTGACAGCAGTCCTCCCTAGTAAGTTCCTCTTCTCCTGGCCTGAGATGCACTATTACTCCAGCAGGTTTCTAGGTTACATGGTTCTGAGATCATCCTTATCTTTCTGGGTACTGTTCTTTAGTTGCACACTGGTTTTTCAAGATTTCAACAGCAAATATTTTTCAAGAATTGAAACAATATTCCAGATATGGTTTAATCAATGCAGCATGTAACAGGGTTATTGATTACTAAGGTTTAGATATTACACCTCTACTAATGCCATTTGAATTTGCTTAAGTGGCTGATCACTGTATTGCAGAATTCGCCCATAGTAATCCTGAAGTCAACAGCTTCAGACTTTTCACATTTCTATTGCCTGACTGTGGCTTTCCTGTATTGTCTTTATGTATCATAAGATTATAGTAATAGAGAAAATGTTCAGGAAAAGGGAGATAATCATTATATTGTATGCTTATAATTTCTCCCCTAAAGTATGTGTTAATTTCTGCATCCTGATCTTTGAGACATATTAATATACTGGAGTATTTTAGGGGGTGAAAGATAAGAATAGTCATGGAATTACAGGAAATGTTCTATGAGGAACTGTCAAAGGAACCGGAAAGGCACCATAAAGAAGAATGATGTGACAGCTTTCTGTTTTGTGAACTCTCCTCAAATATCTGAATGGCCTCAGTCGGAAGGTAGAATGCAAAGTAATTTATGTTAAAATAAGGCAAAATAAGGCAAAACTGAACCCAATATTACAAAGAATTGTCTCGCTATTATTTTTTTTTTCAAAAATGCCATGGGCAGTTTTGGGCAACAGTGAGCTACCTGTCCCAGATGGCTTAAAAAAGAGAAAAATTTCTGACTGACATGTTATTAGCTCATTTGATGGGGCTCTGGGCTAGATTATTTTTTCACATTAAAGAGTTTAGAAATATTTTTGGAATCAAATAACATTTACATTTATTCTCATGAAATGTTATTTGTAACTGTGACCTAGTCTTTATTTTGTCATGTCTTATAATTTAGTGTCATTTGCAACTTTATAAATGTTGTTTTTAGGTTATTGGTTGTTATTGATATAAAAATGGATAGCAACATATTTAGGGTTCCAGTTGTTAAGAATCTGTGGGAGCATGTGAAAACTCACAAAGGAATAATTATTTAGTACATATTTTAGTATTTTACCATGAAACAGTTTTTTCATTACTTTCTGATCACAGTTCTTTGACCAACCAACTTATAATGCCATGGCAATACCAAAGGAAAAAAAAAGAAAGGATAGAGAAAATTAATTTGGTATGACCATGTGAATGCACTTGTGCTGACAGCAGGTGCATTTACTCTCTTATGTGACACTCACTGGAAGCTGCAGTCCAGGTTGAGAGGTGGGATCAGAGCACAGTGGACTTCAACTCTTGGATCTGCTTACAGGGGACAAATCATATAGGAAGAGTCCTGAGGCAAAACAGTGGCCATTCAGCCTGAAATGGAGAAATGGTGAAGGGAGGAATAGCCTGGACTGTAAAATGAAAACGTGGTTTGGAGGGGGTTGGAGATGGAGGGGAATAGAGTGTCCACATCCAGAAAATGACAATAATAAAAGAGTAGGCATAGGAGAGATGGAAGTTGTTGGTCAGCTGCTGCATAGATAGAAGTGAAGAAAAGATTCATTTTGGGGCATGAGTCCAAAACAAACCTAATGCGAAAATCAACTTTTGCTCTAGCATCATTTATCTATGGACTTGGTCCTCAGAAGATTGAGAGTATGGCCAATTGTAGACACCCAAAATTCATTTCTTCAATAACTTTATCGTAACACATTTCCCTTTATTTGAGAAATTGGGACTTTGTGTATTGATGGTTTTAATGATCTTCTTTAAATATCTATGATTTTTCAAGTACTCTAAATGGTGACTCAGGTTGCATCTGAAAATTGTTTCAGCCCATAAGATATAACTTATTTGGTCCTACACATTTGAACAGTTTGTTTAAATGATCCCACAGAATCCCAAAACCTAAAGGGCTCTGTATCAATCAATTTTTCTTAGTGTCTCTCATATATACATATGTATATGTATATATATATATGTGTGTATATATATATACACACACACATCTCATATATATACACATACATATATATCATATATATGCACATATATATATTTTTTAACATGAACTTATGTAAGACAGTTGTATCTCAGTACACTACCACCTCCTTCATGCCTCTGCTGAATGTGACTATTTTGTGGCTTTGGATGTAATTGTGTTAAGAAATGACAGAGAGGTAAAATCTGTTTATGGTTAACAGTGAGAAGAAAAAGAAAAGGAAGCATCTGTAGAAGCTCAGAAAGTGGAGTTAGTGTAAGATACTTTAATGTTGCATGTCTATGAGACATGTTACTAAAGAGTATTGGAATCACCATGACGTAATACATTAAGAAGAGAGAGAGAGACAGATTGTTGGAGGTTTTTTCAGTGACCATGATGCAAAGACCATGAAAAATGGAAAAAAAATTGCATACGATGAACCCTAAATATCTTAACCACTGACTGATCAAGTGAGTTTGACGTTAGGAAGGGAATATAAGTACTGACTGGTTTTTTTGGCCATGGAAAAACTAGAACACACCAAGAAGAACAGAAAATTGAAGGTGGTGGGATATTTAGAAAGTTATTGTGGGGTGGGTGGAGGGGGGAGGGATAGCATTAGGAGATATACCTAATGCTAAATGACGAGTTAATGGGTGCAGCGCACCAGAATGGCACATGTATACATATATAACAAACCTGCACATTGTGCACATGTACCCTAAAACTTAAAGTATAATAATAATAAAATAAAATAAATTTGGGGTATCCTTCCTCAAAAAAAAAGAGAAAGTTATCTACACAAAATTTAAAGAATGTCATGGTGTAAAATTTCAGAAAATCTGTTGAAAAAGGGTTTATGTAGATCATGATGCAGCTGAAAACCACACTGATGCATTTGACAGGAAAATATCTGAAAAAAAAATCCTGAGCTGTGAATAAATGTGTAATGCTGATGCACTGGTACCGTGTTCCTGCAAAAACCTTAAACATGGCCCATGAGAAAACACCAACAGAACAGGGTATAAGGGATCTAATTCTTGTAATCTAACCCTGTGGGCACACACCAAATGAAGATGTCAGGGATTGAGAAAGCTAGCATCTGAGATCTTTCAAAGAGGTGTTTAATTTACCTGTGCATTATTATGCAGACAAAACCTATTTTCTAGCAGCATGAGCTCATTGCAAGAAAACTAGACTGGAAAAATCTGTAAAATGTTACTGCTCTGGACACAAATCCCTCTCTTGAAATTCTTGTATAAATAAATGTTTTGGCATTTAGTTTTCCCCAGTGAAACATTTTGCTTTGTGATTATAGAGTTTTACTCTGTCCCACTCCAACCTGATACTAATGACATTGGTGACATTAATATGGCCTTTTGTAAACTTTTAAGTTCAGAGGTACATGTGTAGGTTTGTTACATAAGTAAACTTGTGTCATGGGGTTTGTCGTACAGATTATTTCATCACCCAGGTATTAAGCCTAATACCTGTTATTTTTCCTGATCCTCTCCCTCCGCCTACCCTCCACTCTACCCAGTGTGTATTGTTCCCCACTATGTGTGTTCTCATAATTTAGCTCCCACTTATAAGTGAGAACATATGGTATTTGGTCTTCTGTTCCTGTGTTTGTTTGCTAAGGATGATAGCCTCCAGCTCCATCCATGTCCTGCAAAGGACAAGATCTCATTGTGTTTTATTTTTAATGCATGCGTAGTATTCCATGGTATATATTTACCATGCATACATTTTCTATATCCAGTCTATCATTGATGGGCATTTAGGTTGATTCCATGTCTTTGCTATGTGAATAGCGCTGCAATGAACATACACATGCATGTGTCTTTATAATAGAATGACTTATACTCCTTTGGGTATATACCCAGTAACGGTATTGCTGAGTCAAATGGTATTTCTATCTCTATGTCTTTGAGGAATTGTTGCCACACTGTCTTCCACAATGGCTGAACTACTTTACACTCCCACCAACAGCATAAAAGCATTCCTTTTTCTCCACAACTTCACCAGCATCCATGACTTTTTCACTTTTTAATAATCGGATATGGCCTTTTTTTAATAGCCTCAGGCAAAGAGATGCTGTAAACAGTTATGGAATGTACAGTACAAGTAAAGTTAGTTTGAATTTGTGTCTGTTTGAAACTTTAAGAAAATAGAAAGCAATATGCTTATCTCTACCTCTACACCATGTATCATGACATATATTTTTATATATATAAGCTGTAATATTTATATTTTTATCTGAGTTTGTATGATTATTCATATAGTTTATTGAATACATTGTAAAGTATTTGATTATGGGTGCTGCCTCAGGCACTTTTTTTTGTATTTGTATTTTTTTTGAATACCCAATATTCATACTACCTCTGAATTCTAAAAAATTGTGAATTTTGAACTACTTCTCGCCTAGCAATTTTTAGATACAAATCTGTATATATTTATCTATGTGATTATTTATTTACTATCTCCTCACTATATTATAAGCTCTGTGAAAACAGCAGCCACCTCTGTGTTCTTCATTTTATTTCCAGCACATCTCTACATGCCTGGTAGAGATAAATCTCTACTGAAGAGTAAATTAAAATAGAATGTTGCTCTTAAATTTTCTCCTCCGTTATCCTAAGGTATAATTTTTCTTCATCCTATTCTTCCATTTCTAGTGTGATGGCCATTCATGCTCCTGAAGGTGATTATTGGTTTGCATCTTCTTAGACAGACACCTAATGTCCTGCTACGGTTTCCTCTAAGCATCAGACACATCTCTCTCTTCTGTATCAGTCATCCTGCTGAGAGTAGATGTAAGAGTCTTGCTTTCATTTCTTTTAATGCTTGCCCCCCAAAAGTGTTAGATCATTTTGGTTGTTCATTAAAAAAATAATTCCCAGGTAAATACCAACCTTTTGTTTAGGCTTTTGGTTTTGTGTCTCTCTCCCAAATTATACACATGCACTTTTAAAATTTAAGTTAATGAGATAGTCCTCTGAGCAACTGAAGAATTTTTTTGGACACATTTTTATTTAGCATGGATCATTCACAGTTGTATAGTCCCAATGCCATTTTCTAGAATATCTTCTACAGGCCACATTCTCCCTCAACGTCTCCTGTCATGGTGCCATACTAATATTTTCTTTAACCTATTTGAAATGTATGCTCCTAACCTCCAGGGAAAGTAAACTTGAGTTGTTGGTATTTACTATATGCTACCTAGCTTTTGCCAACAGTATCTGATTTAATCCTTACAGTGACTTTGAAAGCTGGCATTCTTATTTTATTGATGAGGAAACTACAATTTAAAGAAAGTAAGTAAATACTGCAGGTCTTTCCAACTCCAGTCATATACTTCCACTCTATTACACTGTGTTTAAGTCCAACCACATCTAGTGTTATCTTTGCTCATTATCACAAAGTCCTGGTTAATATTGTTATCCCTACTCAAATTTCTGTACGTTTGAATTAAATCCAGTTTTATTTTCTTCATTAAACAAAATAATATATTACATAATTATTATTTTTTGCCTTACCTTTTTGTCTTCTGTGAGATTGTAACTTTGTAAAAAGGCAAAGAATTTTACAAATTTTTTATTTATTTTTCCAGCAGAGTTGAAATTTCTTGCCTCTGTTCAAATGATGGAACCAGTATTTGGAAAGGGAATGTGGAGGTAGCAGGGATCATTTGTTAAGTGTTGACTATAGCAAATCTGTGCCAAATACTTAATTTGATTATCTCTTTTATTATTTAGACAACATAGATATTACTATATTCAATTTAGTTGTTCTTTTTTCCAATCTATTTTATTGAATTAGAATGTGTCTTTTCAAGCAGTCATAGTCAAATCCCCCTCTTACTTTTCTCTTCACTTTCTCTTCTTAAAACACATTTAATAAACAAAGCTATAGGAGAGAAGGTAAGAAGAATCTTTTATGCTACAAACTATATTTAGAATTTCTGAGACTTGGAAGAGAGAATAAGAGTCTTGCCATGTACTATTGAGAATATTAAAGGTGACTTTTCAGAGAAACAGCCTTTCACTACATATAGATGTTGAAAGGGTAGTATTGGAAAGAGGTTATATAGGGAAGAAACTTAGGAGTTTATTGTCCTATAGGTAGTAATAAAATATTTGGTGATTACTCTGTCAGCTTTTGTCTAGGACATCACCTAACCCAGGGGCATGGAAAGTATCACCAGGCCAATAAAATTTTCGAAGTTTCTATTGGCCACATGGCCTGTTTCTTATGTGGTCATGGCTGCAGGTGCTTCAGATTCTGCTACTCTTAACGATCTTCTTCTACTAAAACTATATCTTTAGAAGAAGTGATACATTTCCATTATCTCATTATGAACATTAATCTCATGTCATCAAGTCTCAGAGGATATAAAATTTACTTTCTTGTTCAAAATTTCAAGTTAACTTTGCTACCTAGTCTATGTGTTGGTATATATTCAATGACAATCAGAAATCTATTTTTCATATAAGATTCTCTGATATTGTCACCTGAGTATATATAGGAAAAAAAACCTGTATTATGCTAGCACACTCGATGTCACGTATGTTGTCCTCCATTTAATCTACTTTTTAAAATTAATCTATGTGTGCAATGCATTTTTCCATATACTCATCAACTCCATTTAAAGTCTTTAACTGGGCAACTCACTTACCAACCACATATTCCCCCAGTGCTCTTCTGTGCCTTCTCTCATATCTGGGAAATGATTCCACTTTCAGAAAGATAAAACTCTAATGAGACCTTAGGAATCTTTGTTCAAAGATGTCCAGTCCACCAGGGATCAGCTAGGAAGGTGTCTGAAGTGTGAATTACTTACTGATTCGAAGCCAACACTAGATTTTTCTCTCTTTCTTGAGGTCACCAATCAAATTCAAACCATGTTTTAAATTCTACCCAACAGCAAAGCTCTTTTTTAAACACAGGCATTTTTTTCATTCTTCTTTGCTGAGCAGATTATTTCAAATTCACAGCTTTCAAACTTTGTGGTGAATGAAAAATAATGGTTTAATAGACATTGACCCTTCACAAACAGTATACCATTAGATGGTTTAAATAATGTACTTGCTGACTTCCCAGGTCTAAAATAGGTTTTATAGAAAATGTGATTATTACTAAATGGTAGCTGGATTATACACAATTAGAAGGTTTTTAAGCATTTTATAAATTCAAAGTTTTAAAGCCTTTTAAATAGTTTTAAGCAATTTGGAAATATTAAAAAAAAAACAAGAGTGGTGAGTTAACCTCTTTAGTTTTTCCATTCATTGCATTTTAGAAAAATTTCTGCCTTTAATTAGCTTGCAAAAATATGGGAAAACCCATCTATATATTGAGGTTCTTCCTCATTAGACAGAAAGCAACACCAGCTGAGATGTTATTTAGACCAGATGGAGCTTAGACTGAATGAGGAGTCTATTTTCTTCAGTGGTACAATGAACAGAGCAATTATTTTGTGTGTGTATGTGAGGATTGAATACTGCTTTGCAAAACCCCATGATAACAATATATCTTCAAATCTGTATGCTGATTTTTTTCATCACTTCTGGGAGGAGAATCCTTAGGAAATCTTTAATATTTAATGTTAGAAAGGAAAGAAAGAGAGAAAGAGGGAAAGGGAGGGAGAGAATAATAAAAATACAAAACCCTAATAGTGGTTTACTCCTCTGTGTCTGCTAGGTAGAAAAGGATTATTATCTTGTGTCATTAACATACAAGGGCTCCATTATTTAGTCAGTTTCATTTTCATGTTAATCACCATTACTTAAAAGTTTCAGGGAACTCACGGAGTTTGGTGTCATCCAAGGTTAAGTTGAAATGTCTTGAATCAGCTAGCTTGTAAAACTGCCACAGTTTAAACTAATGCCATTGGTTGGTTCATCTTATGCAAAAAAGATACAGATCTCCCTGAAAGCCTCTATTTTTCTTTCCTCTCTACCTTTTGCCCAGGGAACTGAATAGAAACTTTAAAGCTTAAATTAAAAGAATCTCTTCTCATTTATTTGGGAAGTAGGAAATTGGAGATTACTTAGTCTAGAGAACCTTCAAAGGCTTGATACCTAAAGGTATTCTTCAGGTGAATTTTTCCCAGTGACGTGACATCACTTGAAAACACTAAAGCCTCATCATTTACCAGGTTGGTAATAATTTTGGTATAAAAATAGGACTCCATAGAAATGCAACTTGAACCAATAACAAGCAACAGTGTTTCCTTTGTGATAAATTGACACTAAAGCCCAATACTGAAAATCTCTTATATTATTTAGAGGAGTAGTGATCAAAGACACAAGAGAAGAAAGAGCTGGCAGCCTCGTATATTCTGTACTGATGCTGAGATAGTGTCAGTAATAGGGGATGCAGTTACTACCTGGGAGAGCTGGAGAGCAGCTTTAAACTTCACATTCATAAATCTTCTGGAAAAGTCAGGGCAGGAGTTAAAAAAAAATCAGAACAGTGTCTTCCTGAAGTTTTTATAAACTAGCTATTCAAATTGTCATTCTCCACTATGACTGGGGCAAATATGAATTTGTGTAGAACAAAACAAAACAAAAAGGGAATGTCAGTAGACTGGTGATGGAAATGATAAGAAAATGCTGAGAGTTGGCTAATGAGGGTCGTTTCACTGTAGGGAGATACTAGTCACATTCCCTTTTCTAATTTATCTAGCATTTTGTCATCAGGCTACTCTTACTAAAGTCCAGTTTTCTCCACATTACTTCTTGCTTAAAACTCTCTGTGCTTCCCCATTCCTTACAGACTACAGTGTTATAGATGGCTGCCCTGAAAGATTGAACACATTAAACATTGATGGCCAAATTTAAATCCTATGACATAGAAGTTATTGAGAATAATCTGTACTATAGCGTCCTACAATTTAAACAATTATAGCTAGCATAACAACATTCTAGCATGTCTTAAACATTATCAATAAAATATATTCATTTACATATTTGAATTCTTTATTATAAAAACAAACATCTTCTTTTCAAGTAAAGCAAATAATTTGGTGACTCAAACTTGATAACATGTATAAGGCAGTGCTTACCAATGAATCACATATTCTAGTTAATTCTCTCATACATATCGTAGTTGGAAATTATTTACATGGACTAGATCTGTTCGATAACTTTTATAGTGTTATGCTCTTCTTTTTTTTAGGCTTTTCTTTTATCAGTATTCTTTATTGATTTCACAGCAGAGTTTCTATTTGATTGTATCATCTATGTGACACCTTTCAATATTTTGCTCTATATGTTTTCTCAGAAATCTCACAAAGGTTTGGTCCATGTTTATGTTTCTTAAAAATTTTAATTATTCAAGTAAATAAAATTTCAAAAATGTAAGCAATTTTTATATATGACATTAAGTTAAAATGTCAATAAAAAAGTTAGGAGAACCTTACGTCATAAATGAGAGGATAGATTTATTATTATTATTATTATTATTTTTAATTTATTTATGTATTATTATACTTTAAGTTTTAGGGTACATGTGCACATTGTGCAGGTTAGTTACACACGTATACATGTGCCATGCTGGTGCGCTGCGCCCACTAACTCGTCATCCAGCATTAGGTATATCTCCCAATGCTATCCCTCCCCCCTCCCCCCACCCCACCACAGTCCCCAGAGTGTGATGTTCCCCTTCCTGTGTCCATGTGATCTCATTGTTTAATTCCCACCTATGAGTGAGAATATGCGGTGTTTGGTTTTTTGTTCTTGCGATAGTTTACTGAGAATGATGATCTCCAATTTCATCCATGTCCCTACAAAGGACATGAACTCATCATTTTTTATGGCTGCATAGTATTCCATGGTGTATATGTGCCACATTTTCTTAATCCAGTCTATCATTGTTGGACATTTGGGTTGGTTCCAAGTCTTTGCTATTGTGAATAATGCCGCAATAAACATACTTGTGCATGTGTGTTTATAGCAGCATGATTTATAGTCCTTTGGGTATATACCCAGTAATGGGATGGCTGGGTCAAATGGTATTTCTAGTTCTAGATCCCTGAGGAATTGCCACACTGACTTCCACAATGGTTGAACTAGTTTACAGTCCCACCAACAGTGTAAAAGTGTTCCTATTTCTCCACATCCTCTCCAGCACCTGTTGTTTCCTGACTTTTGAATGATTGCCATTCTAACTGGTGTGAGATGGTATCTCATTGTGGTTTTGATTTGCATTTCTCTGATGGCCAGTGATGGTGAGCATTTTTTCATGTGTTTTTTGGCTGCATAAATGTCTTCTTTTGAGAAGTGTCTGTTTATGTCCTTCGCCCACTTTTTGATGGGGTTGTTTGTTTTTTTCTTGTAAATTTGTTTGAGTTCATTGTAGATTCTGGATATTAGCCCTTTGTCAGATGAGTAGGTTGCGAAAATTTTCTCCCATTTTGTGGGTTGCCATTTCACTCTGATGGTAGTTTCTTTTGCTGTGCAGAAGCTCTTTAATTTAATTAGATCCCATTTGTCAATTTTGGCTTTTGTTGCCATTGCTTTTGGTGTTTTAGACATGAAGTCCTTGCCCATGCCTGTGTCCTGAATGGTAATGCCTAGGTTTTCTTCTAGGGTTTTTATGGTTTTAGGTCTAACGTTTAACTCTTTAATCCATCTTGAATTGATTTTTCTATAAGGTGTAAGGAAGGGATCCAGTTTCAGCTTTCTACGTATGGCTAGCCAGTTTTCCCAGCACCATTTATTAAATAGGGAATTCTTTCCCAATTGCTTGTTTTTCTCAAGTTTGTCAAAGATGAGATGTAGATATGTGGCGTTATTTCTGAGGGCTCTGTTCTGTTCCATTGATCTATATCTCTGTTTTGGTACCAGTACCATGTTGTTTTTGTTACTGTAGCCTTGTAGTATAGTTCGAAGTCAGGTAGTGTGATGCCTCCAGCTTTGTTCTTTTGGCCTAGGATTGACTTGGCGATGTGGGCTCTTTTTTGGTTCCATATGAATTTTAAAGTAGTTTTTTCCAATTCTGTGAAGAAAGTCATTGGTAGCTTGATGGAGATGGCATTGAATCTATAAATTACCTTGCGCAGTAAGGCCATTTTCACGATATTGATTCTTCCTACCCATGAGCATGGAATGTTCTTCCATTTGTTTGTATCCTCTTTTATTTCATTGAGCAGTGGTTTGTAGTTCTCCTTGAAGAGGTCCTTCACATCCCTTGTAAGTTGGATTCCTAGGTATTTTATTCCCTTTGAAGCAATTGTGAATGGGAGTTCACTCATGATTTGGCTCTCTGTCTGTTGTTGGTGTATAAGAATGCTTGTGATTTTTGTACGTTGATTTTGTATCCTGAGACTTTGCTGAAGTTGCTTATCAGCTTAAGGAGATTTTGGGCTGAGACAATGGGGTTTTCTAGATATACAATCATGTCGTCTGCAAACAGGGACAATTTGACTTCCTCTTTTCCTAATTGAATACCCTTTATTTCCTTCTCCTGCCTAATTGCCCTGGCCAGAACTTCCAACACTATGTTGAATAGGAGTGGTGAGAGAGGGCATCCCTGTCTTGTGCCAGTTTTCAAAGGGAATGCTTCCAATTTTTGCCCATTCAGTATGATATTGGCTGTGGGTTTGTCATAGATAGCTCTTATTATTTTGAAATACGTCCCATCAATACCTAATTTATTGAGAGTTTTTAGCATGACGGGTTGTTGAATTTTGTCAAAGGCCTTTTCTGCATCTATTGAGATAATCATGTGGTTTTTGTCTTTGGTTCTGTTTATATGCTGGATTACATTTATTGATTTGCATATATTGAACCAGCCTTGAATCCCAGGGATGAAGCTCACTTGATCATGGTGGATAAGCTTTTTGATGTGCTGCTGGATTCGGTTTGCCAGTATTTTATTGAGGATTTTTGCATCAATGTTCATCAAAGATATTGGTCTAAAATTCTCTTTTTTGGTTGTGTCTCTGCCCGGCTTTGGTATCAGGATGATGCTGGCCTCATAAAAAGAGTTAGGGAGGATTCCCTCTTTTTCTATTGATTGGAATAGTTTCAGAAGGAATGGTACCAGTTCCTCCTTGTACCTCTGGTAGAATTCAGCTGTGAATCCATCTGGTCCTGGACTCTTTTTGGTTGGTAAGCTATTGATTATTCCCACAATTTCAGATCCTGTTATTGGTCTATTCAGAGATTCAACTTCTTCCTGGTTTAGTCTTGGGTTAGTGTATGTGTCCAGAAATTTATCCATTTCTTCTAGATTTTCTATTTTATTTACGTAGAGGTGTTTGTAGTATTCTCTGATGGTAGTTTGTATTTCTGTGGGATCGGTGGTGATATCCCCTTTATCATTTTTTATTGCGTCTATTTGATTCTTCTCTCTTTTCTTCTTTATTAGTCTTGCTAGCAGTCTATCAATTTTGATCCTTTCAAAAAACCAGCTCCTGGATTCATTAATTTTTTGAAGAGTTTTTTGTGTCTCTATTTCCTTCAGTTCTGCTCTGATTTTAGTTATTTCTTGCCTTCTGCTAGCTTTTGAATGTGTTTTCTCTTGCTTTTCTAGTTCCTTTAATTGTGATGTTAGGGTGTCAATTTTGGATCTTTCCTGCTTTCTCTTGTGGGCATTTAGTGCTATAAATTTCCCTTTACACACTGCTTTGAATGCATCCCAGAGATTCTGGTATGTTGTGTCTTTGTTCTCGTTGGTTTCAAAGAACATCTTTATTTCTGCCTTCATTTCGTTATGTACCCAGTAGTCATTCAGGAGCAGGTTGTTCAGTTTCCATGTAGTTGAGCGGTTTTGAGTGAGAGTCTTAATCCTGAGTTCTAGTTTGATTGCACTGTGGTCTGAGAGATAGTTTGTTATAATTTCTGTTCTTTTACATTTGCTGAGGAGAGCTTTACTTCCAAGTATGTGGTCAATTTTGGAATAGGTGTGGTGGGGTGCTGAAAAAATTGTATATTCTGTTCATTTGGGGTGGAGAGTTCTGTAGATGTCTATTAGGTCCGCTTGGTGCCGAGCTGAGTTCAATTCCTGGGTATCCTTGTTGACTTTCTGTCTCATTGATCTGTCTAATGTTGACAGTGGGGTGTTAAAGTCTCCCATTATTAATGTATGGGAGTCTAAGTCTCTTTGTAGGTCACTCAGGACTTGCTTTATGAATCTGGGTGCTCCTGTATTGGGTGCATATATATTTAGGATAGTTAGCTCTTCTGGTTGAATTGATCCCTTTACCATTATGTAATGGCCTTCTTTGTCTCTTTTGATCTTTGTTGGTTTAAAGTCTGTTTTATCAGAGACTAGGATTGCAACCCGTGCCTTTTTCTGTTTTCCATTTGCTTGGTAGATGTTCCTCCATCCTTTTATTTTGAGCCTATGTGTGTCTCTGCACGTGAGATGGGTTTCCTGAATACAGCACACTGTTGGGTCTTGACTCTGTCCAATTTGCCAGTCTGTGTCTTTTAATTGGAGCATTTAGTCCATTTACATTTAAAGTTAATATTGTCATGTGTGAATTTGATCCTGTCATTATGATGTTAGCTGGTTATTTTGCTCGTTAGTTGATGCAGTTTCTTCCTAGTCTCGATGGTCTTTACATTTTGGCATGATTTTGCAGCGGCTGGTACCGGTTGTTCCTTTCCATATTTAGTGCTTCCTTCAGGAGCTCTTTTAGGGCAGGCCTGGTGGTGACAAAATCTCTCAGCATTTGCTTGTCTGTAAAGTATTTTATTTCTCCTTCACTTATGAAGCTTAGTTTGGCTGGATGTGAAATTCTGGGTTGAAAATTCTTTTCTTTAAGAATGTTGAATATTGGCCCCCACTCTCTTCTGGCTTGTAGGGTTTTTTTCAAGGGATCCGCTGTTAGTCTGATGGGCTTCCCTTTGAGGGTAACCCGACCTTTTTCTCTGGCTGCCGTTAACATTTTTTCCTTCATTTCTACTTTGGTGAATCTGACAATTATGTGTCTTGGAGTTGCTCTTCTCGAGGAGTATCTTTGTGGTGTTCTCTGTATTTCCTGAATCTGAACGTTGGCCTGCCTTGCTAGATTGGGGAAGTTCTCCTGGATAATATCCTGCAGAGTGTTTTCCAACTTGGTTCCATTCTCCCCGTCACTTTCAGGTACACCAATCAGACATAGATTTGGTGTTTTCACATAGTTCCATATTTCTTGGAGGCTTTGCTCGTTTCTTATTATTCTTTTTTCTCTAAACTTCCCTTCTCACTTCATTTCATTCATTTCATCTTCCATCGCTGATATCCTTTCTTCCAGTTGATCGTATTGGCTCCTGAGGCTTCTGCATTCTTCACGTAGTTCATGAGCCTTGGTTTTCAGCTCCATCAGCTCCTTTAAGCACTTCTCTGTATTGGTTATTCTAGTTATACATTCTTCTAAATTTTTTTCAAAGTTTTCAACTTCTTTGCCTTTGGTTTGAATGTCCTTCAGTAGCTCGGAGTAATTTGATCATCTGAAGCCTTCTCTCAGCTTGTCAAAGTCATTCTCCGTCCAGCTTTGTTCCATTGCTGGTGAGGAACTCCGTTCCTTTGCAGGAGGAGAGTTGCTCTGCTTTTTAGAGTTTCCAGTTTTTCTGCTGTTTTTTCCCCCTCTTTGTGGTTTTATCTACTTTTGGTCTTTGATGATGGTGATGTACAGATGGGTTTTTGGTGTGGATGTCCTTTCTGTTTGTTAGTTTTCCTTCTAACAGACAGGACCCTCAGCTGCAGGTCTGTTGGAGTACCCGGCCATGTGAGGTGTCAGTCTGCCACTGCTGGGGGGTGCCTCCCAGTTAGGCTGCTCAGGGGTCAGGGGTCAGGGACCCACTTGAGGAGGCAGTCTTCCCGTTCTCAGATCTCCAGCTGCGTACTGGGAGAACCAATGCTCTCTTCAAAGCTGTCAGACAGGGGCATTTAAGTCTGCAGAGGTTACTGCTGTCTTTTTGTTTGTCTGTGCCCTGCCCCAGAGGTGGAGCCTACAGAGGCAGGCAGGACTCCTAGAGCTGTGGTGGGCTCCACCCAGTTCGAGCTTCCCAGCTGCTTTGTTTACCTAATCAATCCTGGGCAATGGCGGGCGCCCCTCCCCCAGCCTCGCTGCCGCCTTGCAGTTTGATCTCAGACTGCTGTGCTAGCAATCAGTGAGACTCCGTGGGAGTAGGACCCTCTGAGCCAGGTGCGGGATATAATCTCCTGATACGCTGTTTTTTAAGCCCGTCGGAAAAGCGCAGTATTCGGGTGGGAGTGACCCAATTTTCCAGGTGCCGTCTGTCACCCCTTTCTTTGACTAGGAAAGGGAACTCCCTGACCCCTTGTGCTTCCCAGGTGAGGCAATGCCTCACCCTGCTTCGGCTCGCGCATGGTGTGCTGCACCCACTGACCTGTGCCCACTGTCTGGCGCTCCCTAATGAGATGAACCCGGTACCTCAGATGGAAATGCAGAAATCACCCGTCTTCTGCGTCGCTCATGCTGGGAGCTGTAGACCGGAGCTGTTCCTATTCCAGGCCCAGTGATCAGGATAGATTTATTGAGGCTATGTCATAATACTTTGAGCTTCTACCATGCCAAATAAACATTAAGCTTTTATTGCAATACAGGACAAAGGAACAGGTAATGAGTCATACAGGATGGTACCCCAAGTCAGCTGTTAGGGTCACACTCATCTTTGGCTTCTTAGGAGGAAGGGTAGAAACACCCATCTATTATCACTGCTTGCTTTCTATTATATTGAACTATAGAGCTGGCTCTCTGCTCTGCATCTCGCAATGCGCCATGGTTCCCCTCAACCTCATCCCACCACAAATCCTACAGAGATTTCAGGGCTAGAGGGAGGAAAAAAGAAGATGCTCCTCACACCAAAAATATGTCAGTAACACTTACCTAAGCAAAAGAACTATGAAAAATTACTTCTATCTCATCACTCTTGTCCATTCAGATAACTTATTCCAACAATGTAAGAAAGCACCTACACTGTTAATTATTAATAAATGGCATGGTAGAAAAATGGAAACGTCCCTTAACTGAAAGCCAGGAGACAGGTTTCAGCTCTGGCCCTGCTCCCCACAGCTGGCTGGCCTCTGCTAGATGGTTTGCTTCCTTCGTCCTTTGATTTCTGCAGATGCATAGTGAGATACTGGATAAATCAGTCTTTCCATAGAATGTGAAAGTCATGAGAAGGCAGCCTTGGGAAACACTGTACACTCTCTACTCTCTTTTCAGAGACCCACCCTGAACATGAACTTCCAGTTACAAATAAATCTCTTTTTTTGTCCCCCTTGAGCTAGGGTCTTGCTGTGTTGCCCAAGGTGGTGTGCAGTGGCACAATTATAGTTCAGTATAACCTTGGACTCCTGGGCTTAAGTGATGCTCCTGCCTCAGCCTCCCACATAGCTGAGACTGTAGGTGTGTACCTCCAAGCCCACCTATTTTTCTTTTCATTTTTGTAGAGATGGGGTTTCACTATGTTGCCCAGGCTGTTCTTGAACTCTTGGGTTCAAGTGATCCTCCTGCCTCCGCCTCCCAAAGCACTTAGATTATAGAACAGAGGCCAACATTCTGGCCAATAAATCTTTTATACTTAGTTTAATCAAGAGTTTCCTTGTCTAGTTTGACCAGAGAATGCCCAAACTGCTCTTCCTGCCTTCCTTCCTGCCTTTCTGCCTTCTTACCTTCCTTCCTGCCTTCCTGCCTTCCTGGCTTCCTTCCTGTCTTCCCTTTCTTTTTGTCAAATGAATTGGAAGGGAAAATATAGGATGGCTCATTATTTGGAATTTAAGTTCTTAAACAATCTAATCCAAATATACTTTCCACATTAATTCTAGTTAGTTCTATATATGAACCTTCAACTTTAATTTGAGTGTACTATACAACTATGCCAGGACAGTCCTCCTGCTTCTCTGCCTTGCTTGTTTTGTTTCTTCCATGGCATTACTCAACCCTCTGCTCTCTTTCCAGAACTGCTTACTCTACTATGGCCCCATCTGCCATGTTCCAGTTTTATGTACTCTTTTAATCTTCTGAAGCGATGTTTACATTTAATCATAGTCATTTGCATTTTCTTTGCTGGTGGTTTTCTTTGTCATGCGACTACGCATTCCTTTCCCTCTTGCCTTCCCAGTTATAAATCCCAAGAGGACAAAAGCCTGGGCATCACACTTTCATAGCACCTGGTAATAATTTGATAGATCTTGGGGAGTAGCTGCTGTAGGGGTAGATCATTGATACCACAGTGATATATTTGCCAGGTGGACTGGGAGATAATCAGAGTGTTAGATCGATTCGTTTGTTTTTAATGTTATAGTTTATTATGAAACAAGTTAAAAGAAAGAAAAAGCAGCAGGCTATTACTTCTGACATGATGAGAATGTTCTAGGTCTTTCTTGGTGGTACTATCCAGCCTTGTAGCTTGAATCTTGGTCAATATTAATCCTACCATAGTTCTGTATTTTATTACCTTATACTGAAAGCTGACTGAGAGCACAGTCCTAGAAGAGATAGCTGGATGGCTGGAGAAAGAATATACATTTTCAAAGGGGAAGAAGAAAAAAGAGATGTAGAAGGTCAAAAAAAGATTAACTTAACAATTTCCTCGAGTTCCTTGTGTGCGGTATAGAGTATATTTGGATTTCCTACCTAGACTTGAGAATGTACAAGTTATTTCTTGCTTCCCCAGTTTAATGTTCAGTGTCAATTTGAGGTCTCTTATTATGTTTGAATACATCCATTACCTGCTGTGAGTATAGATTTGTCTTCTTATCAATAAGCAAACCGTTAGGGTTATAGTCCTGAGGATAGAGGAAAGACTTTTGCACTCTTGAGAAACTAGGAAAAGAACTTTCTGAGACTTCCCTCCTGGTAGGAAATCCAACCTAGAAGTCGACTGGATGGGGAGAGCCCTGGTAATAAGTTTTCTCTTCTGTCAAGATAGTGCTAATGGAAGGGAAGTCTTGGTTGTTTTGCTTTGCTTTGTTTTTGATAAAAACAAATATTTTGGGCTTCATGGATATCGGGAAGGTGTTTGAGGGAGCTGAGTCACAGTAGCTGGGTTGGCTGAAAAGGGCAGTAGGAACAGAGACTCTTTGTAGACAGTTTCTATGCCTGACAGACTCCCCTGGTGTCCCTGTTTTGTTGGCTTTGAGTGAGATGGAATATTGTTTTCCAAAACAACTCCCACTTTCATTATGATCATCATTGTCATTATCATCATTATTGCTATTCTCTGAATCACCCAGCAGAGCAAACCTTCACGCATTGACAGTGGCTGAATGTAAGCATTTTAGCTACTTTCTCAAAACAAGGGTCTGCAGGGTCACCCAGTCTTTGTAGCTTCATAGGCAGGGGCTCTCCAATTACAGACAAATGTTCTGAAATTACCTTTGTGTTCCATTCACAAACTGTTCAAATGCATTTTTCTCATTATATGGGAGTACATGATGAGAACAAGGCAAAGTGGCTCATGTATATTATCCCATAGAAGGTAAAGCCATACTCAGAATGTCCTAATGCACTGGACAAGAAATAGGAGAAGTGTCATGAGTTGGGGTATTATGGAAGCAGATATGTTCCACTGAAGGCCAAGGTGTTTTTGTACACCCAAAGGTTTAAATCAGGTGTTTATTGCCTAAAACATGTCTGAGAAAGTTAATGAGGTGAGTTATTACCCACCATGTCTGCAGTTTTTCCATTACCAGCTGTAAAAGCAGGTAGCTATCTCACTCTACCTTGAAGGCATCATTCATTATAAATTACTTGCTTTCAATCATGAGTGGAATACAGCGGAAGGAAAAGTACCAAAGAAGGTCTTCACTGTGCTTTGTTAGAAGACATAAACAGGAGCACTGAGCCTGCGTGCTATTGTCAAACTTCCCCAAATGAGACATTAGGAATTCAAATGATTAATTGGTAACTGGGTATTCAGTATTATTTGAAGCCAGACTTGTTTCTTTCTTTTTCTTATATATTTTTAAACTAATAACAGCCAGAGGCGTACTCTTTTATCCAGAACAGTAACTCACTCACATTACTATATGACTGAATAAGTAGCTTCATTTTTATCATAGTTGAATCCAACTTTTGTTCCAACCAAGCATTGCTAAAGATCAAAGGCAGGGGTGTACAGAAAGTTTGCTTTGTTGTTAACTTGGCTCCTGACCCAACTGTCAGAGACAGCCAAAAGATAGATTTTTCTTTTTCTCCCTAGTACTGTGTTTGGTTATAGTTACATATTTCTTATAGAAGAGGCCAAAGATCACTCTCTGTTGATGGCTGGCTGTGATCATCCAGAAATCTTCAAGATGACCAAATTAGAACCATGAACAAAACCTTTAGTGGCCAATCTTTTAGATATCCTAATTTAGATCCGAATATATTTGTACAAACAGATGAACTTTACCACATGATTGCCAGATTTCTTTCTTATCCTGTGATATTTAAATCCAGACTTAAACTTCTACATTGTGTATGGTTGGAGTGCATGATTGTCCTCAGTAGGACACTTAAGTGAAATAGGCAAGACTCTGAGACTAGTATTCAATCCTATGAAGATAATGAAGGGGGTTACAAAGATCATGGAACACAGAAGTTCATCAATATGCTGCTTGTGACAGATTGTGAAATACTAATAGTTTAACATATTCAAACTGGGGAAATAAAGATACCGAAGAATTTACCAAAATTAAGTGTGGGGCTAATAAGGCGACATTGAATATAACCCACACAGGCAGTAGGGGTGCCTGACAAATATTCTCCTTAGGAAATGTGTGGTCATGTCTGATAAGCATAGGCAGTACAACATCATTTATTTTTATCAAAGCTCCCCAGGCAGCTAAAATTAAGAGATAGAGATTACCATCTAGTCTAAAAGAACTGGGATCTTTATTAAGCAATACTTATTATTTACATACTTGAATATTTTGCTGTGTTTAAAACCTTCACATTTCAAATAAGTATGAAAATTGCTGCTTGTTTTCTTAAAGTACCATGGTAGTAACAGCTTATTCTTAAATAGATCTCTACTTTGGAACTGAATTCTGTCTTATTAACTAGAATATATTGTATCTCAGTACCGGTGGTGATTTGTAAAGGAATAAAATGTTATAATTAATAGAAATGCATACTAGTGTCTCTTTTTCTGGTTCATTTATTTGTTCAACACATTATCATCTTCTCTGCACTATATATTCTCCCAGGATTTGAGGTTATATAGTGGATAACATAGAAAACATTTATATTAGGCAGTTGAAGAAAGGTTTCACTCCAATAACAATGAAGAACAAAATAATCTTAGACGTTTACAAAGCAAAGGTTTATTTGTTATTTGTTTCATATAACTGTGAAGGTTAGCTTTTTGACTCATCTGCATACCAATCTTCATGTTGCAATTTAGGCTGAAGGAGTAGCCCCTGTCCACTCATGCTGGTCTCATTGTAATGAAAAAACAGCAGTGGCAGGAATGTACTGGCTTTTAAAATTTCTCTTTGGAAGTGGCATGTTATATTAACTCACACTTCGTTAGCCAAATGAAGTCACACCTACAAGCCAATTATCAGTGGGTTAGGAAGAATAATTCTCCCATCAAAAGGACCTGAAAGTGAGAGGTGGTGAATATTTTTGATAATAACGCAATTTATAAAACTGTCTTAGAGAATATGTAGTCTAGGTAGAAAGCTGAAAGTTATGATACAGAAATATGGCATGGCATGCAACAAGCAGAGTTTCATATTAGCAGCTATAAGGTTCTTTGCTTTGGTCCCTATTAAATAACATTTGGTACTTTGGTAGGTGCCCCTGTTTTTCTCATATAAAATGCTGAGTCAAGGCAAACATTTACCAAAATAAAATCAATTTAAGCCAGATATTATGGTAAGCCAGAAATAGCATTTAGAAATATAGATATGATTAATAGTGGCTTCTTCATTGCTAAGTCATATTGATGAAGTGTCCAATCCAATTGATGATGCAGGCATTGACCATTGGGATCACAGGAGGAAAAAACTTTGATTTGATGGAAATAGGAGTCACATATCAATACTACCTTTTGATCACTCCAAAACCAAATGAAAAGGGCAAAGAAGTGGAGGCATATGATAATGCCCATGAGGTCTCTTCTGGATCCTCATCAGGCCAACACTGGTTTGCTTTTGATATAGGCCATCTAATTTCAGATGGATGCATATCACACACTGAAGTTTAAACCTCATCCAATAATTTTTATGTAATTTCATTCAATATGAGCTGCCTCTAGCATCTAATAATATTTAATAATATTCAGTTGCCAAAAGGATTGTTATTAACTTGTCTGAAAACTGGTGATTCAGTTTAGTCATTCTTAGACTTATATTGTCAGATTTATATACATACATCATATAAATAATTCAACTGCTAAGGAAAGATAAAATCCATGAAAATAGTAGAATTTAGAAAACTTTCGGCTGGGTGCGGTGGCTCATGCCTATAATCCCAGCACTTTGGGAGGGTGAGGTGGGTAGATCATGAGGTCAGGAGTTTGAGACCAGCCTGGCAAACATAGTGAAACTCTGACTCTACTAAAAGTACAAAAATTAGATGTGCATGGTGGCAGGCCCCTGTAATCCCAGCTACTCAGGAGGCTGAGGCAGGAGAATTGCTTGAACCTGGGAGGTGGAGGTTGCGGTGAGCCGAGATCACACCATGGCACTCCAGCCTGGGCAACAGAGCGAGACTCCGTCTCAAAAAAAACAAAAACAAAACAAACAACAACAACAACAACCAAAAAAACCTTCATTATGTTTAACATCTGATGAGCTCGGCCGGGCGTGGTGACTCATGCCTGTAATCCCAGCACTTTGGGAGGCTGAGGTGGGTGGATCACGAAGTCAGGAGATCAAGACCATCCTGGCTAACACGGTGAAACCCTGTCTCTACTAAAAAAACAAAAAAAACAAAAATACAAAAAAATTAGTGGGGTGTGGTGGTGGGCACCTGTAGTCCCAACTACTTGGGAGGCTGAGGCAGGAGAATGGTGTGAACCCAGGAGGCGGAGCTTGCAGTGAGCAGACATCACGCCACTGCACTCCAGCCTGGGCGACAGAGCAAGAGTCCGTCTCAAAAAAAAAAAAAAAAAAAAAATCTGATGAGCTCTTAAAACTGAATACAAACTATAAAGATTAATTGCTTAGAGAAGGCTATTTTTTTAAATTATAAATATAGTAGTACTTATATTTTACTTGAAACAAAAATGCATATGAAATTCAGGTTTGCTCTAAGAAAGGCAATTGAATGACCATTTTGATAAATTAAGCTGATTAAATGGATTTTAGAGTAATAGATATAGAGAGAGACTATGTGCTATAATTGAAGAAGTTGTGGACTGAAACACGGGAGACATGAATGACATACAACTCTTGCTTCAGTGAAATGTGTCATCAGGCCAAATAACTTACTGAGCCCAAGGTATTTCTAATTTTAAAAATGATTTGGAGCGAGGGCTGGTAAATTTGCTAGAAATGATATTCCTTCATTTGCCCCCCTTTCCTCCCTTTCTTTCTCCCTTAATTGAAATATAATTATTGAATTATTAAATGTTTCAGATGTGAAAATAGGCACTGAATAATGTATTAATGTATAAAACAATCATGGTCCCTGTTCTCTGCAGCTTGATATCAACAAATGAAGACAAATTATTACAGTGGTTACCATGAGATAAATAAACAAAGTCCTGATATCTATAAATCTAGGTAGTGAGGGAAGTTTTCTCTGAGAAGGTGACATCTGCTTATGTCTAAAGAATGAAAACTGGGGACAAAACATGTTGCAAGTGGAGAAAACAGTTCCAGCCATGTGAAGAATTTGGATTTTATTCAAGTGCAATGGAAGGTCATTAATGGCTTTGTAGGCAGGGAAGTGATAGGAGGTGATTTATATTTAAAACAACTGATCTGGTGGTTGTCGAGTTGTAGTAGGGTAAGCAAGTAGGCAGGGAGACACAGTGGAGAGGATTGCACTGAACCAGGCAAGAGGTGATAGAAATTGGACTGGGGTAATGAAAATCGTGATCAAGGTGGACAAATGGATTTTAAATACACTTTGCAGGAAAAAGTGTCAATGTTTGCCAATAGATGAATGTAGGAAATTATGCAGAGAGAGATATCAGAAGTGATTTTTTGCCTTTGGGCTTGAACAAATGGGTAGATGGTACCATTTAGTGAGAAGATGAAGTGTGGGCAAGAAATCAGTGTGGAGAGGTTGTAATCAAGGAAGCCATTTTGAAGTGTTTCGTTGGAGATGATTGTGAGTCTTCCAATTGGAGTTGTCAAGCTGTAGTTGAATATTTGAGTTTGGAGCTGAGAAGAAAGGTTTGGGCTGGAGATAAAATGATATTTTAAGCCACAGGAATTGATGAAAAAGCTATTGAGAGAAGTATAGTGAGCGGGGGCATCAGGAAAAAAAATAAAATGAAATGACAAAACCAAAAGAAACTGAGAGAGTGAGGTAAAAAATGTCAGATAAAAACCATGAGAGGGTAGTATCCTGGAAGCTGAGGGAAGATAATATTTCAAGAAATAAAGCGATTTACCCTGCTGAATATTGCCGAAAGGCAGATAAAATCAGAACAAAAAAGAAGTCTACTTCTTAACAGCAGAGACATGATCGGCAACCTTGGAATAAGTAGCTTCACAAGGGGGTAGGAAGGAAAGATGTAGCCCAAACTGGAGTGGAAAGAGGGGTAGATGTGATGTGTGAAAACGGAGACAGCAGGAATAAACACTTCTTGAAAAGTTACACAGTAAAGGGGAATAGAAAAAAAAGGTGATATCTGGAGGGGAATACGAGACTCAGAAGATTCTTCTTGAATAGAAAAGACACTTGCGTGTGTTGCTAATGGCAACGGTAAGACAGATGCAGAGTCCGGTGCAATTAAGAAAGAGATGCAAAGCCTGTGAGAAGGCTAGGGCAGATGGGGAATCTTACCTTTAATAGATGAAAGACATTTCCTCAATAATAACTAATGAGGTTGGATAGGTATAGATACAAGGAGGTTTGTATGTTTTGTTGTGGAAAATCAGAATTATTAAATTTTATCATTTAGATGTGATGCAACATCATGGCCTAAGAGATTGGGCAAGTTTGGTGCAGAAAATTGAAGGAGAGAGGAGAAATGTCTAGTAAGTTGGAGGAAGCTTTAGGACACATTTACACACAAGGCTGTTCTATCTTCGGGTAGAGGCTCCATACGTGTTATTGGGCAAACAGGGCATTGCATAGCATTTTAGATATAACAATAGATTCACTCACAATTAATTTTCAGATGGCAACCTCAAATTAAGTTTGCATATAGCAGATTTAATTTGAAACAGTTTTTGCAAAAATCTCCTAAAGGCTCAATTATAAGACTGACACTTGCCAATTTTTTCCAACCATAGCCTAGAGAATATATCATCAAACTCCTAGGCTGGAAGAAAACAGTTGGCTTTATATATCTTCTAATAGCTTAAATCTTCTAATATGTGTGAGAAAAGCTGGTAAAGGCAAATTTACTCAACAGAAGCTTTGTACATGTGCATATCAGAAGTGCCATAATTATATACAGATAACCATTTTGACTATGCTTTTTTGGGCTAATAATATGTTTATTACACTTATTTTGTATTTTTAAAATACACTTTTCTGTTATCTCTTTTAAAAAGCTCCTTTTATGGATTCTATTTGAGGCTGTTTTCCAAAGCCATTTCTTAAGATAGGCATTCTGAGTAAAAATGTTCTGAACCTCCTAGTAAGTCTCAGAGTATTGATTATCTTCTAATCTAGTTTTGACTTTGCCTTGAAATTTCAGCCATAAAAGATTTAAAAGATTCTGCCCTTCACTAAAAGCTATCATCTGTAATCCTTGCACTCACCCATTTCAGAATTGAGATGACTGAATGTCACATTCAGTTACCTTTATAAACCCCCAAATCAAAGTTTCTAATATCAACACTTGCCTCCCTCATCACTCTTGCTTCTCAACTCCCAATTTATCAGTAATTCTTTACCACCCCTTGCCATTTACTGTCTGCAGGGTTTGAGCTGTCAGACCAGCTAAGCAGGCTTCTGGAGTCAAACAGCTTTAAAAGTTCCACAAATTTCATACAGGAAATGGGAAAATATAAAAACAGTGCATGTCAAAATGCCATGCCATGTTGACAGTAAATCACTTAGCTAACATTTAGTTTGCCTTTGGTGTACTATCAGAAACCACTAGCAGCTGGTGTGTATGCCTGTGTGTGCGTGCCTGTGTGTGCATCTGTGTGTGTGCATGTGTGTTTCAAAGTAATTTCTTAAGCCTTCAGAAAAATGCTGCCATTTTTGCCTCCATTCTTCTTTTTTAACCTTTTACAAATAGCCAAAATAATGTATGGATGTGCAATTTCACTGTCCTTTTCTCTCAGATGCAGGCAATAAAAGTTGATTTGCACTAACAAGCTAAAAGCTCTGAGTGCTACCAGAGTGTGATGCATTCCAGGAGGGAGGGCAGCTATCAGAATCTATGACGGTAGAAAGCATTTCACAACAGACCCCACAAAGATTTAGAATCTGAGGCTGGAATTCAATCCATTGTTCAGAAGTCAGCTGGTATAGAAGAATCAACGGAAAATTGGTGAGAGTGAAGACTATCTTCCTTTTCTGTTGCTTTTGATTTCTATATAATCCAAGTGTACTATGGCCACTGCAATGTAAGCCTTCCCTACTCTCCTCCATATGATTGGCAAGGAGTCAGATTATAGTAGGCTCATAACATTAGCTAGTAATAAGGCATAAAACATGTTTGTGAGAAAATATGTGTTAGAAAAATACATGCTAGAGATATTCTGTGTTTACGCCTCTGGCCGGCAGTTGACATTCCCATTAGTTGCAAAGAAAAGTAGAAAATATAGCCAAAGAAAACATTAGAAATGAAAACATTTCACTGATCATGTGCATCAACCCCCCTCATTTGATATTTAATTAGCAAACGTACTAAATATACTAGAAAAGATATTACCGTGGTCCTGCATAGAATTACAGGAACACAAAGCTACAAACTAGCTAAGGTAAATTTTTGGGCTTCTTTATAAATTTGAGCCTTCTTAAAAGAGAAAAGTGTAACTGAACAGTTTCAAATATTAACTGATAGACAGAGCAGATGATAACCACATTGTAACCATCATGGCTATGCTGTTCAGGCAAACAAAACATGGCGCTCCCATGAAGAAAGCAATAGCCTAGAAGGAAAAATACAGTCCATACTGATAATGAGAATGCCTCATTTTGGCATCCTAAGCTTTCTTCCATCAAACAAAACTGGAAGGATACAAAAGTGGAATACAAAAAGATTAGAAAGAAAAATATTTGTCAAGCCATGATGTCACTTCATACAATGTAGAGAGAAAGGAGAGTGGTAGTGATGGTCTAAGGGCTCGGGCTTTGGAGCCTGTGTTTATATTCCAGATGCCATTTACATCTTGTGTAGTTTGGGGTAATTTATTTAACCTCGTGATATCTTGGCTTGCTATTAATAGAATCTCTTTATGGAGTTGTAAGAATATGATTTAATGTATGCAAAGTTCTTGCTGGCACCTCCTTAGCACTCAATGAATGTTAGGTGTTACTATTAAGTAATTGTAAGCACGTGTATTTTTAAAACACATGTATGATTTTGAGAACTTTTAACTCCTTGAATAAATGTCATATATTCATAATTGGTAAATATTTTGTAATAGTGGTCGTGATCGTGGTAGTGGTAATAGTGGTGGGATCTTAGAGTTTGAAACAGACCCTGAGTTGGAAATTTGTATGCAGAGATTTGTTAGAAAGTGCTTTCTGAAACAGGACCTGCAATGGATGGAGCAAAGGAAACAGGATTAAGCAGAGGGAAATATTAAGCTGTGATGCAGCTGCCACCAAGAACCATTTCAGGGAGATCTCTGAAGCTGTGAAGGCCCTTAAGAAACACCTCAGATTATCTCAAATGGATGCAAAGGAGCTGGGGGCCTTTGGACTTAACCCATCAGCAAGTAGATATAGGCTGCTTCTACAGCAGGGCACGCCCCTGGGCAAGGCAGCCTTCTTCAGCCTTAGCAATTTTTGAGTGGGGTTCTGGGTGGCAAACACCATAGCTTTGACTACAGTTCACCGCTCGTGTTGCTGAATATGTATATGTATGTATATATATATATATATACACATACACAATCCAAGAACAGCTCCTCCAGGATTCTGGTTGGTCTGTTTTTCTGGGAAAAATTACAAAAACAAAGCAAGACACGAATTAGTACAGTCCCCATCATATCAGCTGGTTTGAGGACCATATGTAACATTCTTCACCTCCCTCCTCTTCTTACCCATTCCAGTTTCCCTTTGTCTTTGGTTTCCTAGCTGTTCTAATTTCATTGGCTTACTGAGTGATACGTCCTGGACTCCCATCCTCAGGGATCTGAGCATTGGTCATTATGCCCTTCTCAGACTCTGTCCACTGTACTTGTCCATTGAAAATTAAAGTTATGCAAAAGAGTACTAGTCAGCTTGGTGCAAACATAACCTTTCTACCTCTGCGAGGAAGATGGTTCTTTTCTTGTTTGCTGGCTCCTTGGCACAAGAAGCCTAAAAGGATTTGATGATAGAATAGCTTAAAGCTTAATGAGACTTTTGCAATGTACCCTAGTAGAAGGGACTCCATCCTAGGAACCAAAATCTCTGGTTCCTCTTGGCATAGAATTATGGGAATAAGAAAAATGAAGTCTTTTCAGTGGGTCACTGAGAGTGATGGTAAGTGAGATTTTGACTTCCTTATACCTAGTATTTCAGCCTTTCTCCTTTAAGGTCTGTAACAAACCAGTCAAACTATTTGTTACTACCCATGAGTCCATGCATATTCTTACTTCAGACTTTTTTTTTTTTTTTTCCACAGAGTGCAAAATCAGGTGAAGGTTTTTTCTCACCACTGTCTTTCAGGAATATTCCTCAGTTGAGTCCATGTGCAGCTGTAGTGGCACTTTTTCAGCTACCCATTTTATTTTTTCCTTTCTCAGCTAAGCATCAAGAACCCCTCATATGGCCACATGTGTGATCTGAGAAAGGAACATCAGTGCAAGTGCAGGTAATGACATAGGTGGCTGAGAAACTCACTCTTGAATTCTGCCTCTGCTCAAACTCACATGTGCTACTATGGAACTTCTCAGCGGTGTAGGTGACCTTCTCACCATCACATGCATGACTACTTTGGCAAAAGGAGTAATCTCTGGGTGCTTTCCTGGAACGTAATTGGCTGAAGAGTTTTCAGCTTTACATAGTATTAGGGGCTGAGTTGTGTTTCTCTCTAGATGCAAACGCTAAAATCTTAACCCCAGGACTTCACAGTGTGATTATATTTGGAGATAAGCCTTTTAAATAACTCTCATTTATGCCTAGTGTTCCATTATTGGAATGCTAAGCATGTGGGAATTATTTGTATCCTACTGCTCAAGGTTATTGCCAAGGTCTGATTGCAAAAATTCAGAAAGTTGCAACCTCAAGCATAAAGGGGTTAAGTTAAAGTGAGGCCATTAGGATGTGCCCTAATCCAAACTGATAGATGTCCTTATAAGAAGAAGAAATTTTTATACAAAAAGAGATACCAGGGATGCACACACACAGAGAAAGACCATGTGAGGACACATCAAGAAAGTGGCCATCTGCCAGCAAAGGAGAGAAACCTCAGGAGAAACCAAACCTACCTTCACCTTGATCTTAGACTTTCAGCCTCCAAAACTGTGAGATGTATCTTTCTGTTGGCTAAACCACCCAGGCTGTGGAATTTTGTTATGGCAAACCAATACACATAGTACATCCATTATGCCATGTCAATTTTCTTGAGACTTCTAATCACTACTTCTAACTGTCTGGCATTTCTGTTATCACTTGGTGTTAAGTATTGCTTTCTAAAATATTTTAAAAGCCAACCCAGCAGTGTGTTAGCATCATTTTCCAGGGTCATTGCCAGGATTTTGAATCTTGTAGCACGAGGAAGGGCTCTTGTATCAACAAGCTTTTCTTTAACTTTTGTTTCATCTACACATTCTTTCCCACAAGGAGATGTTGGCTAAGTCCTGATGTTCCTTTGGATTATATTTTCTTTTCTAACACATCTCTAATTGGGTTTTGTTGTGGCTTGATCTTAGTTATGTAGTTTGTTGTCCAGGAGGGAAGGTGAAGCAGACCCTGAAATCAGGGGGTATGTTAAATTGCAAAGCAGAGGACTCCAGATGTCTTTAAGCAAGGAAAGAACACCTATGTTTACCAAAAAGATGTTGCACAGTTCTCAAGCTCAAAGGGTACAGGGGAGTGAATTGATCATGGGTCCCCATCCCAATCTCTGAGTCCCATGCCATTTCAACTATATGCTGACTTGGTGAAGCAGACTTGCTAATGTTACACATTCAATATTCTCAGAAACTTTACTATATTAAAAATAATAAGTATTAATCAATTAATTATAAATACATATTACAAATAATAAGCATGAGTTTTAGCTAAGAAAGCCCTCTGCTTTTACACTTTATTTTGAATCAGTGATTATTCACCCACAGTTTAAAATTTTTAACATATATTTGTATATATTTATGGGATACCTGTGATATTTTGATATGTGCATACAATGTATAATCAAATTAGAGTATTTAGAATATTCATTACTTTGAACATTTATGATTACTTTGTGTTGGAAACATTTTAAATCTTCACTTTGAGCTATTTCGAAACATACAATGTATTGTCATTAATTATAGTCACGCTACTATGCTAGAACACGCTAGAACTTATACCTTCTAGTCAACTTTATATTTGTACTCATTAACCAATCTCTCTTCATACCCCTCCCTAACCCCTTCTCAGCCTCTGGTAATTAATATTCTTCTGTCTACCTCCATAAAATCAACTTTTAAAACTCCCACATGTGAGTGAGAACATGCGAAATTTGTCTTTCTGTGACTGGCTTATTTCACTTTACATAATGACTCTGGTTTTATCCATGTTACTGGAAAAGACAATATTTTATTTTCTATAATGGCTGAATAGTATTCTATTGCATATATATATCACATTTTCTTCATCCATTCATATCTGATGGACACTTAGGTCGATTCCATATCGTGGCTGTTGTGAATAGTACTGCTATAAATATGCAAGTGTAGATCTTCCTTTGATATACTGAATTCCTTTCTTTTGGATAAATACCCAAGAGTGGAATTGCTGAATTGTATGGTAGCTCTATTTTTAGGTTTTGAAAAACTTTCATATTGTTTTCCATGATGGCTGTACTAATTTACATTTCCTCCAACAGTGTGTGAGTTCCTTTTCCCCACATCCTCACCAGCATTTACTTTTTTTGTCTTTTGATAATAACCATTCTAACTGTGGTAAGATAATATCTCATAGTGGTTTTGACTTGCATTTCTCTGATAATTATGCCAAACATTTTTAATGTGCCTGTTGGCCATTTATATGCCTTTTTAAAAAAAATGTCTATTCAGATCCTTTGCTCACTTTTTAATGGGATTTCTTGATATTTTGCGATTGAGTTGTTTGAGTTCCCTGTATATTCTGGTTATTAGCCTCTTCAATGAACAGCTTGCAAATACTTTTCTCATTCTGTAGGTTGCCTCTACACTCTGTTGGATTGTTTCCTTTGCTATGCAGAAGCATTTTAGTTTAATATATCCCATTTGTCTATTTTTGGTTTTGTTGTGTATGCTTTTTAAATCGTAGCCATAAAATTTTTGCATAGACTGATATCTTGGAGCATTTTCCCTAAGCTTTGTTCTAGTAGTTTTATAGATGTGGGTCTTATGTTTAAATTTTCAATTCATTTTGAGTTGACTTTTGTATATGATGAGAGAGAGAGTGGTCTAGTTTCATTCTTTTGCATATGGATTTTTCAGTTTTTCCAGCACCACTTACTGATGAGACTTTTTTCTCCAGTGTATGTTATTGGCACCTTTGTTGAAAATCAGTTGGCTGTAAATAAGTGGATTTATTTCTGAATTCACCCAGTTTTTCTTCACCTTTCTCCATGCATCAATAGACCCCATATGAAAATCCACATAATTATTAGCTCTCTGAAAGAACTGAGACATTACTCCTGAAAGCGTTCTCCATTATTATAGAATCCTGTTCCATTCACCACCAGTAACTCTTTTAATAATTATTTTCACTTCATGCCAAGGCTTTAGTATTACACTTACAGCTAGTGATGGTTCTCCAATGCCAGCCTGATTGTATGTGATCCAACTCCCAACTCCTAAATTTTACATTTTCCTTCATGGGATTACTCAGAACACCAACAGTTTTAGGCAGGGTTCCCTGGAAAAAGTCTCTGAGATGGAGGTTTGCAGAGATATATTAAGGAGTGCTCATTGGAACAAGACTGTAAAAGACCAAGGGGAGTAGGATTAGGTAGAGGGAAAATTGAAATTGTGATGATATTATAATAAGGGTCTCCACCAATCCCATGGGGAAATCTAAAGGTGGCATTGGCTCTTCAGAATTGCCCCAAATTTAAGTAAGTCAGTTTCCTGGGCTTTTGTCCTCCTATATTAACTAGTCATTGATTTAGGGTATAAACCAAAACTATCTGAGACAGGTCTCAATCAATTTAGAAGTTTATTTTGCCAAGGTTAAGGACATGCAAGAAACATGGCCCCAGGTGATCCTGAGAACATGTGCCCAAGGAGCTTGGGCTATAGCTTGGTTTTATATAGTTTAGGGAGACATAAGACATCAATCAATACATGCAAGATATACATTGGTTCAATCTGGAAAGGTAGGACAACTTGATGTTGGGGGCAGGGGCAGCGGCAGTGGGCAGGGGATGGCTTCCAGGTCATAGGTGGATTCAAAAATGTTCTGATTGGCAAGTGGTTAAAAGCATTTGTCTAAACGACTGGAATCAATAGAAGGAGTTGTAGAGACCGAGATTTTATTATGCAGTTGAAGCCTCCAGGTAGCAGACTTCAGAGAGAATAGATTGTCTTAAGATCTCTGTTTTAATGTTAATGCTTGTCAGTGCGCCTGAATTCCAAAAGGAGAAGGGTATAATGAGGTATGTCCGACTACCCATTCCCACCATGGCCTGAAGGGCTGTTTCAGGTTAACTTTCGAATGTCCTTGGCCAAGAGGAGTGGTCCATTTGTTTGGCTGGCAGGGCTTAGAATTTTATTTTTGGTTTACAAGGGCTAACTTCAGAAAGGGGCAATAAGGCTTCTCAGTTGTGAGTCATTTCTGGTGAGGGCTCTACTGTGAGCCATCAATAGGTAACACCCCCAGAAACAGGGAATGGGTGCCACATTTCTAAAGGGAGAACCTAGAGGTGTACTACAGCAGCTGCTACAAGGGGTAATTATACAGAGCATCTTCATCATCTGAATTTTCAGCACTCCTATTTTAGTCCTTCCAGTTACACAAGTTGTATAAAGAAGTAAAAGTTACCTTAAGAGAGTTTCTTTTTCACTAGCGATCTAATTTTACTTAAACAGCCCTCCCTACACCAGTATCTACCCATGCCTGCCAAGCCTTTGCTTATTAATCTTCTTACGAACATCAGAAAATGTAATGCAAGCCAGTAGCAGCAATGAGTCAAAAATAATTTGATTATGAAAGATTTATAAAGATTATGAGAAAACTGATGACATCTTGAAATATTTTCTTAAAAATACTTTTTGCAGTCATCTTGCAAAAAGAAATATCAAGCAAAAATTGTAGAGTAATACAATTTTAAAATTAAAAAAGACAGGATTTTATTCAGTCTTTGTTCAAAATATTTGTTTAAAATTACAAATTAAACTTCCATATTTTACAAGCAAATAATTCTATTTAATAATTTCTAGCTCAAAATTACAGTCACCAGCTGCTATTGTAAGCAATTCATTAATTTTTTTTCCTTTATCACTTTCCTCAAATATTGATGACTTCAAATTACAATTTGGTACATACCAATGAGCACAGTCAGATACAACATACTTGAAGTCTGTATTTTATGTAATTTTAGTAGTTCCCTCATGTTCTTCTGCTGTAGAATGGATAGAAAGTTCATTCAGATTTTATTCTTAGAAAAAATTTTCAGGAAGTTTAAGTTGTAAGTTCATTAAAAGTAATAGCAGGACATAGAGATCAGCTCTAAGTAAACCCTATGCTAAGGTATTTGTCTTTCAAGTATTTGAGTCTTCTGGAAGATAAGAAAGGTTTTCTTAACCAATTAATTGAGACTGTTGAACTAGATGTCATGGCAAACAAATTCAAGTTTTACATCACCAAGCCACTTTTCATTACAACCTTGGCAAGCACACCATGAACTTGTGTGATGTGATAATACAGCACTTCGAGGATCCCTGCTGTGCTTCACAATTGACAGATTTGAATACAGGGCTTATTGGGGGGGCAGGGTGGGGAAAAGCTGTCTTGGCATCACTGGCAAAACAGCTCTGATTCAAATTCTGAAACAGCTCTTCTCTTGTCTCATAATGAAGGATGAACCTGATACTTGACTGTGTGACATTATGACCACTTAGGTAAGTAAAGTTGACAGTAGGGGGCCATGAATTTGCCAGTAGGTTTTCCTGGAGACTATTGGGGCCAGCCTGAGGTCAGGATAGCAACATCTTGAAAGGAATCTTGAGATTACCTCGTTTGTTATTCAACCTCTGCTCAGCCATTAACTGCCTTTACTTCATTTATCAATATCCATATCTGCTTAGTCCTCTGGATATTAAGCTTCTAGAGAGAAGGAGTCATTTCTTATTTTTGTTTCCACATTAAGACTAGTAAGATATTTCAGTTACACCCAGCATTTAGTTATTTGATAAAAATTGCAATCTAATTTTACGTGGTAAATTTTTTTCACAACATTGTTAAAAATCTCACTCAAAAACCTGTATGTTTAAATTAATCAGCCAAAAAAGTCTTTATTAAACATAGACTATGTAGTTAACTGGGTTCAGTATATGTGTGAGTATGCATATGGGTGTGTGGTCTGTGTGTACATGTGTGTATGCAAATTCTCAGTGCTTTTTGATTGAAGAAATGCGCAAAAAAAATCCAAGGAAACTGAATTTACCAGTAGATGTTTGATGAAAAAGGTAAAACTTGATCTGATGATCTGAACCTTTGGGAGGAAATGAGCATAAAAATAGAGATAGACAATGGCATCCTCAATATTTGGGTAGGAACGATCACCCCAGTGAAAGAACTTTGGCTTGACAAGGAGCTAATGTACAAAGTGTTCCCAGTGTCATCTCAGTAAACAGCTTGGTCCCCCAAGGCATTGAAGGAAAGTTCTGACTAATTGTAGCTCCCAGGAAAATTGGTAAATTGGATTCAGACTGTTGTTTCACTTATAGCTGGAGTCATCCGTGGGCTTTAAAAACATCACAAAATATGTGTGAAAGCTAGGGAAGCTTGGTGGCTGAATAGGGATATCTGCTGTTCCTAAAAAGTTTATTCCAATATCAGAGTACAAAGACAATGACCATAAAAAATGAGACAGCTGCTATTACTACTATGAATAATAAGCCTGATGAGTTTAATAAGCCTGAGAGTTTGTGGGTGGTAGGCACAAGATTCCAAGCCAGATTTCCAAAGACTACTATCTTAACTTCTGCCTTCTTTCCACCTCAATCCTTTCTCTTCAGACTAGTACACAGTCTTCTGTAAAGCTGCCTAGTAAGTGTATCACCCAAACATATTTCTCCTTTTCACAGTTATCCCTACTCCAAACCCCTGGCATCTAATGTGTTGGATTTCTTTAATGTGGCATAGAAAATAAGGCAGATAGATACAGTTATGCTACATATTGAAACAGATTGAAGCTTCAATTCTTGCTTCAGTGCAGTAGGGTTACTGCCAGCTGTAGGGGATGAAAATTTTGAAAATTCCTTCCAAACCCTATGGCTAACTTGAGATTCCCTGAGTTCATTTCCAGGAGCATATATGTACTGATGTCTGCCTTTGAAGGGCATAAACTAGAAGACATTCAAATTATTATAGACTGTGGCTGCTTGGAGAGTACCATGGAAGATGAAATTTTAAGTTGTTATGCCAAACTGAGCAGCCACACTTGCTGCAAGGGTTAAGACAAAAATTACTCTTAATTGTTACAGGGACATCTTCCTCTACTCTTCACATGAAACCTTGTCATCTATCACAGGAGTGATAGTCCTTGCCCATGCAGTTATGGGGCTGTTGGTGCTTGGAGAAAATGAGATTCTGATGAAAATACTAGCCACATCAGTCTGTCAGGCCACTGACCTCTCGTTGTCATTCTCAAGACACAGCAAAGGACAAGGAAAGAGATCTAAATTGTAGACTGTCATGGCTTGGTGAAAGAGCCTGAGATGAACTAGATGATTCTAATAAGGAGTTTTCTACTAACTCAATAAAAATAAGAAAACTGCATATAGGAAGTCAATATCCTTCTGAGACTATAGTTCTTGTGCATCATCAACTTGTAGTAGTGATATGGTTTGGCTCTGTGTCCCCACCCAAATCTCATCTTGAATTGCAATAATCCCTTCATGTCAAGGGTTGGACCAGGTGGAGATAATTGAATCACGGGCCGGTTTCCCCCATGCTGTTCTCATGATAGTGAGTGAGGTCTCACAAAATCTGATGGTTTTAGAAGGGGCTTCCGCCTTTGTTGGGCACTCATTCCCTCTCCTGCCACCCTGTGAAGAGGTGCCTTCTGCCATGATTGTAAGTTTCCTGAGGCATCCCCAGCCATGAGGAACTGTTAGTCAGTTAATCCTCTTTTCTTTATAAATTACTCAGTCTCGATCATTTCTTCATAGCAGTGCGAGAATGGACTAATACAAATAGTGATTGCCCCCTAGAGCTCCCTTCCCCCTATTTAACTAAATCTCCTTTTTCTAAGTTGAGCTCAAGTTTCCCTTCCCTCACCAGCTTTGCTCAACTCTCATGACCCTCTGAGACTGTTCCTTTCTCTTCATTCCTGTGTAAATTATTGTCTTTTTCACTCCACTGGGAGATTAGTAGATGCCTTAAAATTATTTTCTAAGAAGGGACCGAGTCATAGAGATGGCTACAAATCTCATAAATACATTTTTGTGTGTCTCTTTTTACAACTATTTCTTGTTTTATATATAATGTAAAAATTATTGATATTAAACTATGTAGAGTTGCATCTAATAGGAATTACTACAAGGAGTGGATAAAAGTGGGCAGCATTTCAGAGGGATGTAGTGCTCCTCCTCCAGTGAGCTGTTACCACCTGAGGCTTCCTACGAGGTGACTGAGTGGGGCAAAGGGACCACAGGGAATTGTCCCAGGCACCAATCAAGAAAACTCAGCTGTCCACTCCTATTACTATGTACTCATATAATAAGTAATAGTTGTATCTTTAGTTGCATTAAAGACAAGCTTTAATCATAGTTGGGTATACTTCCAGATACACAAGAATACTGACTTAATATTCCTTATATGAATAATAGAATGTTAGCTATAACACTTATTTTACTTTGATTTTAAAAATTTAGATCTATTCTAACTTATCACAATCTATACTACCCCAGACTTTTTCTAAGGAGAATAATCTTGGATTATCTCACAACCATTTATAGTCAGTAACTCAAAAAGCTGCAAGAAAATTCAAGTCCTCTATCATCTTTTACCACTTCTAGGTTTTCTACAACCTATTCTTGAACTAACTGAGAGTATAAGAAAACAAAATCATTGGTCCTTTTATCCTCATAATAACATTAAGTGAATTGTTGTGTCTTTTATTGTTTAAAGGTAGATAGAGACAAATAACTATACAGCTTTTGCATTTACTTTGAAACTGCTATGGAGGATGTTGCATATGTTACCATTCAATGTCTGCTGTACAGTACCCTAACATCGGACATTTACTTTAAAGTTAAACAGTAGAAAAGTCTTTATTTTTTCTTAAGGAAATTGTGTGCTTTCAGCTCTTGGGCACATTTCTTTCCTTGACTTGGATACTAGAAAACTTAAATGATTTGGATGCTCAATCCCAGAAACTATATTGAGCTTTCCTATTGGTGCATTTGTTTTCTCCTCTTAGCCATGTTTCTTACATTTGTGTTTTATTTATTTATTATACTTGTCATTTTGGAAGCTGATTTAAAATATTTTCTGAAAGGATATAGTGTACAAATATATTAAAATTGAAGTCACACTTAGCATTAAATGGGCAAGTGAGTGCTCATGAAGAATGCACTGGTACCTGTATCAGCACTGGACTGATACTTTCTTTGCTTGAACTCCCCTGGGACAGGTCTGTGAAAAGGCTACATGACAATAAGTTATTAAAGACAGCACATCTGAACAAGCTGGAATAAGTAATAGTATATGAGGCAAATAGTATAAATGCTTCAAGAAAATGTTAAATAAACCTCTACATGCTGCTAGATGAAGGGAAATCATGACTGACAAAAAAAACTTAAAGATTGAAATTTATACAAGGAAATGTGGCTTGCTCAAGGCATCCTGGATACTTAATGCAGAACTAAGAGGGGAAAAGGTCCTCTTGAATACCAGTATGGCTTTTAACTCCTGACTGACTTAAATAACCTTTGACTTCAAAGGCAATGCTGCCTGAAGGGCTGGGCCAAGACAGACTAGGCATAAGTTCAAATTTGGTTGAGCCTAAGATAATCTGTCTGCACCCCTGGATAGGACAGAAAGCAGCAGCCTTCACTATTTCTTGGTCAGAGACCTGTGCAATAATAATTCTTTCTGTATGTTCAGTGACATCTTTGGGTGCCCAATAACCTAAGTGTCTAAAAGGCAGAACTGCAGATCATATTTATTTGCCATAAGTTTGAGGTATAGCAAGATGGTCATGACTATTCATCATCCAGACAAATCTAGACAAGAGAGCCCAAGGCCAAGACTGATGTTTGGCAAGGTGGTAAAGGGCTGAAAAGTGTTCCAGGCTACAAGGCAAAATATCCATTTCTGGAGGAATCAGTATAGAAAGGTCAAAGTTGTCAAGGACAGAATTTGGGTAGTCAAAATTCGGGGCTAGTTTTATTAGTGTAAGTGACCTTTGATCTTAGAGAAGAAACTCTTCCGTATTTTTCTAAAAATAAATATTATTTTACAGCAATTTTATGTTTATAGAAAAATTGTGCAGTAAGTACTGAGTTTTCATATCCCTTCCCCCATTGTTTCTCCTATTAACATCTTGTTTTAACGTGAGATGATTTGTACAACTGATGAACAAATATTGATATTAACTGAAGACCGTAGCTCACATTACAGTTCACTTTTTGACAAGTGTGTTTTGACAAATAGTTAATGCCAGGTATCCACTATTACAGTACTATATAGAATAGTTTCGCTGCACTAAAAGTGCACTATATTCAACCTATTTATCCATTGCCCTCTCCCCCTAAACTCCTGGCAAGCACTAATTTTTTACTGTTTCCATATTTTTGCCTTTTGCAGAAAGTCACATGTAGTTGGAATTGTACAATATGTAGCTTCTTCAGACTTTTCTTTCACTTAGCAACATACATTTAGGTTTTTTGCACTTTTTTTATAGCTTGATAGCTCATTTCATTTCATTGCTGAACATCACTCCATTGTATGAATATACCACAGTTTTTTAATTCTTTCACCTATTAAAGAACGTCTTGGTTGTTTCCAATTTTTAGCAATTATGAATAAGGCTACTATAAACATTAATGTACAGGTTTCTATATGGACATAAGCTTTCAACTCATTTCTGTAAATACCAAGGAGTACAATTACTCAATCTTATGGTTAAGCTATGCTTAACTTTGTAAGAAACTGCCAGGCTGTCTTCTAAAGTGATTGTGTTTTTTGCACTTCCACCAGCAATAAATAAGAGGTTTCTGTTGCACCACATCATCATCAGCATTCAGTGTTGTCAGTACTTTGAATTTTGGCCATTGTAATGGTATACAGTAGTAGCTCATTATTGTCTTAATTTGCAATTTCCTAATGACATATGATGGCAAGCATCATTTTATGCTTAACTGTCACCTGTGTATTTTTTTTTTTTTCTTTTTTTTGAGACAGATTCTCGCTGTGTCGCCCAGGCTGGAGTGCGGTGGTGCAATCTTGGCTCACCGCAAGCTCCGCCTCCTGGGTTCATGCCATTCTCCTGCCTCAGCCTCCCGAGTAGCTGCGACTACAGGGGCCCACCACCACGCCCAGCTAATTTTTTGTATTTTTAGTGGAGACGGGGTTTCACCGTGTTAGCCAGGATGGTCTCGATCTCCTGACCTCGTGATCTGCCTGCCTCGGCCTCCCAAAGTGCTGGGATTATAGGCGTGAGCCACTGCACCCAGCCCACCTGTGTATTTTCTTTGGTGAGGTGTTCATGCAGATCTTTTACCCATTTTCTATTGCATTTTTGCTGAGTTTTTTAAAAGTTCTTTGTATATTTTGGATACAAGTTTTTTTTTTAATTCAAATATGTATCTTGAAAATATTTTCTCCTAGCCTGTGGTTTGTTTTTTTCATTCTCTCAACAGTGTCTTTCACAGAGCATAAAATTTTAAGTTTAATGAAATCAAATTTGGCAATTTTATCCTTTATGAATCAGGCTTTTGGTATTTTACTTAAAAAGTCATCACCAAACTCAAGTTATCTACATGTTTTTCCTATATTATCTTCCATAAATTTGATATTTGCATTGTATATTTAGGTTTGTGGTCTGTTTTGAGCTTTTTTTTTTTTTTTTTTTTGGTGAAAGTTGTGAGGTTTGTATCTATACTAGTTTTTCTTTTGCATGTAGATGTCCAGTCATTCCAGAATCATTTGCTGTAAAGACTATCCTTTCTACATTCAATTGGCTTTGCTCCTTTGTCAAAGATCAGTTGACTATATTTGTGTGGGTCTATTTCTGGGCTTTCTATTCTTTTCAATTGATTTGTATGTTGTCTTTCACCAATACCATACTGTCTCGATCATTACTGCTTTATAGTAAGTGGAGAAGTTGGGTAATATCAGTCTTCTGACTTTGTTCTTTTTCAATATGTTCTTTTTCATGTGTTGGCTATTCCGGGTCTTTTGCCTTTCATATAAATTTTTGAACCTTTATGTTGATATCTATAAAACAACTTGCTGGGATTTTGGTAGGGATTGCATTGAAACTATAGATCCATATGGGAGAACTGATATTTTAATAAGTCTTCTTATCCATGAATGTATAATATTTTTTCATTTATTTAGATCTTTGATTTATTTTATTAAAGTTTATGATTTTCTTTATATAGGTTTTGTACTTTTTAAAAGATTTATACCTAATTTATTTTTTAGATGTTAATGTAAATGGAACTTTGTTTTAAATTTCAAATTCAAATTAGTTATTGATAATATACAGGCCGGGCACGGTGGCTCACGCCTGTAATCCCAGCACTTTAGGAGGCTGAGGCGGGCGAATCACCAGGTCAAGAGATAGAGACCATCCTGGCTAACACGGTGAAACCCCGTCTCTACTAAAAATACAAAAAGAAATTAGCCAGGTGTGGTCGCAAGCATCTGTAGTCCCAGCTACTCAGGAGGCTGAGGCAGGAGAATGGCGTGGACCTGGGAGGCGGAGCTTGCAGTGAGCTGAGATCGTGCCACTGCACTCCAGCCTGGGTGACAGAGCAAGACTCCGTCTCAAAAAAAAAATTTTATATGTATATGAGACACATATATGACATATGACACATATATGACACATATGCCACATATATATGACACATATGACACATATATGACACATATATGTGACACATATATGACGCACATATACGACACACATATATGACGCACATATACGACACACGTATATGACGCACATATACGACACACGTATATGACGCACATATACGACACACGTATATGACGCACATATACGACACACATATACAACTCATACACAACACTCATACACGACTCATACACGACTCATACACGACACACATACATGACACATACACGACACGCATACATGACACACATACACGACACGCATACATGACACACATACATGACACATACATGACGCATACATGACACACACATGACAGAAATCTACTTTTCTATATTGATCTTGTATCCTGTAACCTTGCTAGAATTGTCTATTAGTTCAATTATTTCACTTGTCCATTCTTTTGGATTTTCTTTATAGACAATCATATAGTCCATGAACAAAGACAATTATATTTTTTCCTTCCTAATCTACATACCTTCTATTATATTTTATTATTGCACTAAGTAGGACTTCCAATATGACAGAAAATAATAGTGGTGAGAGGAGACATCTTTGTCTTATTCCCAACCTTAGGGATTAAGTATCTCGTTTCTTACCATTAAGTATAATGTTAGCTTTAGTTTTTCTGTAAATGTTCTTTATCACGTTGAAGAGATTCCTTTTGTTCCTAGTTTTTTGAGAGGTTTAATCATGAATGTGTATTGGATTTTGTCAAATTCTTTTTATGCATCTATTGATATGATAATATAACTTTTCTTGTTCAGTCTATTGATTTGATGAATTACATTAATAGTTATTCTAACATTGAAGCAGCCTTGTATACTCAAATGAATTTGACTTGGTTATGTTGTATATTTATTTCCTTTTATTCATTGTTGGACTTGGTTTAATATTTTGCTGATAACTTTGGCATCCATGGTCATGAGAGAGATTAGACTGCAATTTTCCTTCCTACTAATATATTTTCTAGGTTTATTATTTAGGTCATGTTGGTCTCATAGACTGAGTTAGAAAGTATTCCTTCTGCCTTTATTTTCTGGAAGAGATTATGGAGAACTGTTCTCCCTCTTTTTTCATTTCCCTTTTGGATATGTTTTGCTGGGAGCCCTCAGGTGCTGATGGGCAGAGAGTGAAGAGAAATATGGGACTGGTAGCGACAGCTTATCTTCAATGGGGTCCAGGTGGGAAGATCAGCTTTACTGGGAACTTACAGTTTCTGTTGGTGTTGCCATAGTCTATTGATAACTAATCATTGCTAGTAATGACTAAACATAGAAGGGTTTGTTTTAAAGAGTCTAACTGGTGCATATATAGAGTAAGAGAAAAGCCTGGAAACAATTATTGCAGCTATAAACCAGAGAAACAGTATCCATGTGCATAGTGGGTAATGCAATATTGATTATACATTGACTTTGTAAGTGCTGGTTGCAGATACAAAGTACAACACTGCCAACAAATTGTCTTAAAACATAAAGAACATGCTGTGTTCATTGATGTTTGAAAACAAAGAAAAAATACACTTTTAATGTATTCAAATATCATTTTAAAAACCTGCTACATGTTAGAATAAGGGAAACCGCTATTTTATTGCACTTTATTTCCTTATCTGAAAAATGAGGATTGTAATCTTGTAGAATTTTTAAGAGAAACCAAATAATTTATTTTTTATTTACTTTTAAAAGTATTCCGGTGAATTACAAAAATGAATCTAACACAGCTCTTGCCTCCAAGTAGCTTGTACTTTAGAAATAGTATTACATATACTAATATCATTATAAAACAAATGCCAGTAACGTAAGTGGCTTAAAGAGGGTACCAATACAGAGACACAGGGCAGGGCTCAGTTAACTGCTTCTTAAAAGGCCAGATAATAATTATTTTTGTTTTTACAGCCTATACAATCTCTGCTGTAACTACTCAACTCTGCTTTTAGAGCACAGAATGCAGTCATAAACAATAGGTAAAAGGATGAGCATGGCTTTACCCCTATAAATAATTATTGATAAGAACAGGTGGCTGGCTGGATTTAAGTCTGTGGGCCATAGTTTGTCAATTCAGTCACAAAGGAAAAAAGAAAAAAATGTGAAAAATAGTTTTTAAATTATAAAGCTCCGTTCAAATGTAAAGTTATTATTCATTGAGCTTATTGAAGACTGATACAGTGTTTAACTTGATGTTAATACACAACTAATAGTCCCTGGGTAATAAGCCAATTTGTTGCCAGGTGAATAAAAGGAGAGTGACAATAATAATTAAGGGTAATAAACTGCACTCATCCTTTTCTTAGAGGAAAAGGAACTAGATCCTTCATATTTCTTTTATATTTTTAAAGGGTTTTATCTTCCCAAGAGTTTTGCAAATTTTAAATACATCTTTGTTACCTCTCCTTGATGAACTTGGGGATTTAATCTTATTCCCAACTTAATATAAGAACCCGCTATACCCTCCCCCCTCCCCATTCCACCTTCTATTAATTGCACTTCAATCCTAAACCTTCCTGGTGCTAAATCAGGAGTTAGGAGTTTGGAAAGGTTGGCAACTCTTCCTCAGCTTGGCGAGTCTCTCTGTGTTCGGCTTTTAATTTTCTCTTCTTTTTTCTCACTCAGTGGCTTAAGCTCATTCAAGTCAGCCTCCCTTCAGAACTGAAAATTTCCATTTTTCAGAATTCAGCAAGTAGGTCTTTTGTCTCTCACATTTGGAGCCAAGTAGATTGCTTTTAGCTGCTCAGTGGAATGTTCTATTTTATCATCATGAGACTAACCAGCTGCAGATTTTGAACTTGAGGGGTTTGCCCAGCAGAGTGGTCTCTATGGCAATCTGCTCTCTACCAACTCTGTTCTCAAATTTCACTCCTTGAACCACAAATCTGTTTGTTTTAACAGCTTAAACATCTTGACAACCATTTTCTGTAACATATGCAGAGTAGACATGCAAAATGTTAGTAACCAATTTATCCCATAGTTGAAATCGTTAGCACACAAGTGGTTTCAACTGGAGTTATGCATTTTTTTTTACTAATTTATAATTGGTTAACATTATTTAATTGTTTCTGTCTCTGTAGATGCTGCTCATTTGAAAGTATGATTACTGCTGTTCCAAAACAACAAAAGCTTTGCAGGGAATTCATATGTGAACAGTAGCAGAAACTTTCATTGCTGTATTAATTATCCCATGCAGAGTTTCCAGATTCAACAAATCTTTTTACCCTGTTCTTAAAGACACCATATTACTAAGAATAGGAGTCTTCCACCTCTTTAAAGATACGCATCTGTGTGTATCTTTTATACGTTGCTTCTCACTTTATGTCATCTTCAGAGCATGATTTCAAATATCAAATGTCTCTTAACTAATGTAGAATAAAAACAAGTAACCCATTTTACCATTATTTAGTTGGTGGTTTTTCACCAATATCTACCAGTATTTTAAGAGTGCCATTTCTGCCAGACTGCTAGGTGAAGTTCTGTAATCCATACTTCATACCTTGACATTGCAATTCTGCAGAATAAATTTAATGCCTACACTCATATCAGTAAATGATTATAATCTCTTAGTGGGTAGAAGCCAGACCTGTTTAATTTTCTGCATTCAGTTCTCAGATAGCAACAAGTTCAGGATTCACCAAACATATATATATATATATTTTCCCATGTATATATATTTATATATATATTTTTTTCCCATATATATATTTATATATATAATATATATAGCAGAATGATAAATAGTTTTTGCAACAAAATACCTAATAGAGAAAAAAATTATCAGTTGTATTCCATCTTAAATTCAGTGAGAAGAAAGTAATAGAAGATGCATGTGTAGTTGTCTTGGTTCTGAGGCAACGGAGACTCCTTGCTTCCACAGACTACAAATAACCATGTGGGTTTCACTCCAGTATATGCACCACAATGATAATAAAATTCGAAATGATGTTCCACAAGGAGTATTTACTGCTCTAGAATAAGAATACTGAACCTCATAACTGAAAACGAATAGCTAACAAATACTTAACACAAAAGAATGAATTGTTTACCCCAATGTTCAGGAAGTGACTGGGATACCTGCTCTCACTGCTTATGTTCAACATTCTACATTCATTGTGTATACATACTACATTTTATTCAGCCATTCATAAATTAATGGAATATAAAATTATAAAATTAATGGAAATTTGGGTTGCTTCCACTTTTTGTCTAAGATCATTTGTCCAGCATTTTGGATGGACTTAGGTTTTCATTTCTTGTGGTTTATAGCTAGTCATGGAATTGTTGTGTCATATGATTAATCTATGCTTAACCCTTTGAGGAACTGTCAAATTGAGCTTGGGGACTTAATCTTATTACCAACTTAATATAAGAACATGATATCTCCCCTCCCTATTTTCATTTTCTATTAATTGCACTTGAATCTTAAAAATTCCTGGGGATAAGTCAGGAGTCAAGAGTGGCTGCATCTTTTCCACATCCCTGCCAACAATGTATAAGCGTTCCAATTTCTCCACATCCCAGTTCACACTGTTAATCTCCATCTTCTTTTATTATAGCCATCCTAGAGGGTGTGAAATGAAATGTCATTGTGGTTTTGATTTGTATTTCCCTAATGGCTATTGAACATCTTTTCATGTACTTATGGGCCATATGTGTGTCTTCTTTGTAGAAATGTCTTTGCAAATTATTTACCTATTTTTAACTGGAATATTTGCTTATTATTGAGTTATAGGAGTTCTTTATATATTGTGACATATTCTCATATATGCTGGATTCAAGTTCCTTATCAGATACATGATTTGCAAATATTTGCTCTCAACTTGTGGGTTATCTTTTCACTTTCTAATGGCATTGTGTGCAACACGAAAGTTTTTAACTTGTATAAGGTCTAATTTTTTTTTTCTATTATCACTTTTGCTATCATCTCTAAGAAACCACTAAATAATTCAAGGTAGTGAAGATGTATGCATGTTTTCTTCTGGGTGTTGATAAATGAGTAAATAACAATTCGAGACAAGGTATAGTAAGTAGCTGAGGTGGAGGGGGCAGATGACTTTTTACCATAACTAAGTAGAAAGTAGCTGTAAGACTCATCAATAATATGATTCTAAGAAGAAAAAGAATAAATCAAAGAAGAGACTAAGGGAAATTAAATAAAATTAAAACATAACAATATTAATATATATGGGAAGATAATTATCTCTACAAGTGCTAAATTTAATATTTAAAATTAGATGAACAAAATTAAGGCTATTTCATGAAAATAAGATAATTCAATAATTTATTAATAAAAACAGCTGCTTAACTTACACAAACAAACCAATTTATAGATGTGTTTTTACTTATCAACTGATCATTTGATACATGGAGTTGTACTTATACTATCCAAAATATTTTAGGGGTATGGACTATAATAATTAATTGATAAGTACCAAATAAAACTGACTTGGATGATCATTTGATCATTTTTCTCTGAAGATTCTTTTATAGCATCAGTTGATCAAATTGGCCAGTTACTTTGCAATCTGAAGAATGAATCTGAAACCAACTAAAATGTCTCAAAATGTGGACATCTAATTAACTGATATTAATATTCTTGTTTTATTCTATATGTACCTTGAGAGAAGAAAGAAATTGACTTAGGAATAAAGAATTCTAATTTGCAAATTTAATTCATTTTTCAGTAATATGAGGCACATAGTAAATATATAATTTGTAATACTAGAAAAGAAAAATGAGAATCAATTAGATTTATGGATATTTAGAGTAATCTTATTTGGGCTTTGTGAAAATGTTCACACATACACAAAATAATACCACTATCACATAATTAGAAAATCTCTGAAATGGAGACTTGAAGAGAAAAAAAATACAGAAAGCTATTTTGAATCCCACAATGGAATAAATTGCCATGGTACAGTGCAAACTAATCAGAGCATATCCAATGCTGTAAGTTTCCTACTATAAATAAACACGGAGATCCACACATACTCAGATTTGATGGCCTTCCTTCAAAATGATGGAGTGTGCTGAACTTTACTTGTCTCCTGAATGTAACTACCTTTTAAAAGTTCAGGCAATTTTCCTACTTCAGGATTTCTAAGAAAGTAAGCACTTATTTTCTTCTCTTTTTTGGCCTCCACATATGTACTCTATATGTACACATATAGTGTGTGTGTGTGTATATGTAGGTGCACACACATATACCATATACATATATATGTAATTCACTAATTTCACTTTTAAGTTTTCTTATTATCGAGAACCTTTTCAATAGTGACACAATGAAAAAAAGATGCAACAAAATAGAATGAAGTCATAACCAAAAGCTAAAGATCATTTCTACCTAGAGGAAAACTCATTTTTTTTTCCACCGAAAACAAAGGTTGTAAAATGGTGATGTCCGTGTCCAACCTATCCTCAAGTGTGTTTTGTTTTTTTCTTTCTTTCCTTCCCTCCCTCCCTCCCTCTCTCCTTTCCTTCCTTCCTCCCTTCCTTTCTTCCTTCCTTCCTCTGATATGCAGAGGGTTTTAAAATATGTTTTAATTGATTGCCAAGATTTGAAAAGCAGCAGAATGTTTCAAATAAAAATCTAAGTTCCAGGCATCCCTTTCAAAATGGGAAGACCTGGAAACAGAAGCCTCGGTCCTGAAGGTGCTCGCCCGCTAGCCTGTTCTTAGTACCCCCTTAGACAAGGCCCAAAGATCTCCTGCCCACCGATAAATCCGTTGGTCCATTTCACTCATTTATATTATCTGCCTGACCCCTGTGAGCATTTGGGTTTGCATATATTTTTTAGACCCAAATGAACTGTTTTTCTGTTTCTCAGTGAACAATTTTCTCAGCATTCAATTAAAATAAATTACCAGCCTGGAAGCAGTGTGTTTTAGAGAAATGAAAAGAAATTTCTAATATTGCTTTCACAGTTAATATATAATTAGTGAGTAAATTGTTGCCATGCTTAGAGCTTCCTTAGGACCCTGTTCAGGAAGAAATGTAGAGTTATTCTCATTTTTATATGAATTTGTTGAAACCAAGTCTCTATTTAACATATTGGACAAAATGAGGAAAGCAATATGATTTTTTTGCTGTTCTGAAGAGGATGCCAACACAAGTGAAAATAGGTGTGTAAACAGCAGTAGGAAGTAATGAAAAACAAGATTGCTAAAATCACAAAGGCCAGTGTTGTTGTTGGTTTTTTTTTTTTTCTTTTTATGATGGCCTGGAGCAACAACTAAAAAACTCTTGTAGTCATTGTATCTACAGGCTTCAGTATTCGTTTCTCCCTAAGAATTAATTTTTTTTTAAAGCTTGAAAGGCTTTTCCCCTTTCCAAAGACACTTTGAAAGAGCTCGCACAGTGTATGTAGCCTAATAGAGAACAGTGATCCTGGTATAAATGTAAAACCAAAATCAAAATCAAAACATGCTTTTGAATGTAATATAGTTCTAATGAAACTGTAAGCCATAAAGTTGAAAACTCCTCTGTTTATGAAACATATCTTTTGCAATGAAGAGAAATTCTAGATCTTGGGAAGATCTTTGAAAGGTATCAAATTTAAAGACCCTACCTAAGCTTACCTCAGAAACTTCACAACATAATCTTTTTCAAGGTTTTGATCCGAAATCAGGTAAACTTTTGTGGTAGAAATTTTGTGGAAACTGAAAAAGGCAAGGAAAATGAAAAGCAGGTAGGTGCTAATCAAGCACCATTGAACTGAAACTCACCTTTACTCCTGAAATTCTCAGGTATGCACACTTGTGGGCATAACCACACAGAATACTTATGTGAACACATATGGAGTGAGATTGTTTTAAAGAAGGATACAAGTAAAACCCAAACAATGGTCAGGATAATGGATTTTAAAGGATTTCTTTCCCTCTTTGGCATTCTAAACACACAGCTTTGCATGTTGCATTATTTTGTCATTTAACTTCTAGGCTTCCAAAAATCTCTTCATTAAATCAGTATAATGGTTTTTAAAAAAAGCTTTCACATGAACTGAAACTTTAAAAGCATATGAGCAATTGGTAGGAAAAAACCGTAAACAACAAAGGATGCAAAAAAGTATTCCAAAACTAGCACAATAATGTACATTTGGCTAGAATGCCAAATGACCTGTTTAATATCCATATCAACATCAATCCAAAATAGTGTTTTTTACAGTTATCATCCAACCAGGAAGGCTGACAAGGAAAAAATAGGCTTATTGTTGGGAAAGATGATAAAAAAGGAGGAGAAACAACTCACTCAAATTCTTACTTTCATTTAAGAATCAGGCCTTCAAATTGTTGCTCAGATAATGTCAGGATTAGGTACAAGGAATTCTTGACTAGATCATCAAATATAGGAAGAAAACACTGCATTCAGATTAATTTTTATATGGAGTTGCATATAATTTCACAGCCATTGGAATTAATTATGGTGAGAAATGAAAAATGGAAACAGTGTCAGAAGACTAGAAATGGATAAATATCCAAATCTCCTAACAAGCAAAATATAGAAATTCAAGCACATAAATTCAATATTAATTGGGTAGTAAACAGGTTTCAAAAATGTATATGGTGATCATTAATAATAAACACATGTATTCTAAGATATAAAAGAAGAATCTCAAAGTTGGTAGTTCAAGTTAAAACAACTTCAGTTTCTTTTCAAGAGATAATTAACAGGTTGATATTTCAGGGAAAACATGTTGTAGAACAATTGATTTCTTCAAACATTTGACAAACTGTCCCATGAATTCTCAGAAGAAACTGTATAGTTTAACACTATCATACAATATGGATATAAGAATAACAAAGTGCTCACAAGAAAAAAAATAATTGATGAGGTCTAAAAATGCTATGTAGTGACTTTATTTTCTATAAATTGCAGCACAAAGTACAGCCAATAAAAAAGTGAGCTTGAGATTAGAAGGTAATAAAGCAAATATGACAGTATAGATAAAATTGAGTAGAGATAAAATTCTGTAAAAGGAATAACTCAAATGAAAGAGGTACTAAATCCCAAAGATTCTGGCATGTTAGGAGGAGTAGTATGTGTTTAGAAAATTTCCTTTAGAAAATTCACAGATATGAAGGTAGATCATTCCCGGGAAATTTTGAGTGAGGATAAAAGCAGAGGGAAGCGGAACTACTATAGAGCTATAACAGTGGGCTCAAGACGACCTCAGCAAAGGAGGAAAAACATGGCGAGTACTGGTGCAGGCACTCGAACCCAAGTAGAATTGAGGAGGGGCTTCACCTCTCCAGGCAGGTGTAAACATTTTTGTCCAGTTAAAAATAGAGCATTCAAAAAGTTATTTTTCACCTTTTATAAGAAAAATGTGACAGGGGAACTGTTATCCTAGATTTCAGTTTTACCAACCTGGAAACATCAGTTGGTTTAATTGAAATAACAGAAAGATCCTGGGGGGAAATGTAGTCACTTCAGAGTACACGAGACCTTGTCTGTGTCTAACTCTGCTAAGGGTTTAAAAAAAAAAAAAAATTATCATGGATGGGGTAGAATACCTATTTCTGTATGACCTCATTTTCTATAGACATTAAATTATGTTTAGACTGTTAAAAATATGTTTTAGGCACTTATAGTAAACAAAAACAAAATTTCACACTTTTAAACCAAAACACATCCTTTTACTTTTCATAGATGTGTTTCTGTGTCAAGATTCATGGAAGGAAAAATGAAACATTCTTTAAAGTTCTAAAAAAAATAGTGCTTTTTGTTTGTTTGTTTTGAAAGTAGTAGTTTGTTTTGAAAGAAGTAGTGTAAGCTCAATTGTTCTGGCTACATTAATAATACCTGCTGTATAAGTAATAAATTCCAAAGTATCAGTGGTTTATGAAATGGAAGCATACTTCCCATTCATATAAAGTTTAATAATTAATTATTGGGATGGGACAGGTTGTTGATAGAAAGGGAAGAATACTCTGTTCCATTCAAGGGCCCCAGGATAATGGTGGCTTCATTATCTTCATTGTGTGGTTTCAACAATTACTCTAAGAAACAGAGCATGAATGATTATATGGGAATTTTACATAGGCTAGTACTAGAAATGATACATGTCCTTTATGTCCAAATTGTACTAGCGCCCCCCACCCATATTGAGGCAAGGGGAAATTGGATTTATAAACACTGTCTGTAAAACTAGTTCCTAGCAACTGCTCTAAACCCATAGATGGGAGCACAAGTCTTTGGAAAACCAGTGACTTGTGTTACCCTTATATGGAGTTATTTTGATATAGAGTATTTAAAATCTGTTAATATAAAGACAATGGTTTATTTGACACATCACTGTTTATTCCCTGAACAATGAAGATTGATATTTTAGAGACCAATTGAAAAACACTAAATATTATTGTTTTTGGTGGGAGAAAATGTTTTTAATGGTCTCATCACAAACATTAAAAATCATTAAAAGGATCCTTGTTATCAGACAATATAAAACATTTAAAATATAAGCTCATTGAATTATAGAATTTCAGAACTACAAGAAACCTTGGAGACTGTCTAATCCAACACCATTTTTTAGCAAATAGAATCACATGTTATATATTATGCATTTAGGTTATAAATTTATCGAGTGCAGAAATATATGAAGCTAGTATTTTTCTTGTGCCCAAATGAAACCCACACAATAAGCTAAGCACTTAGTCAGGTTAACTGTTTCAAGCTACTAAGCTACTAGACATATCCTCGCTGACATTGTGAAGTGTAGAAAGGGACGATGATAATTCTGCAGCTTGTCCTATGTGCCTGTGTCATTTGATTTATATGCTGTACCTGACTCCTATGATGCTCTCTGAATTCATAAATCTGAGTAAAAGAACAGGGACCCATAACTCAAAGAGGATGAGATGGGCTAAACCCCGAGGCTGAGAATGTACTGTACGGTTGGAGCTCTGTTCCTTCATGAATACCCATGGGTATCAAAGTTGCTAAAGGTTAGGCATTCATCACAAAGGGTTCCAGTCAGGTGACATGGCAGGGTTTCAAGATTAGGTTTTTTTACCTTCAAACTTTTGTGTACTCCACATAAAAAAATGTTTTTGCTTTTTTTAATAAGGTAAAATTGAGGCAATTCATGTTCTAACGCATACCTCCACATTCAGGTACACCTACATGTCAGTGCCTACTATCAGCAAGATGTTGCCCTACACAGGTTTTATGGGAAGAGGAAAAGTTACAAACCATGGAGTATAAGCTTTCAAATTTATCATCTAATAAAGAATATGACAGAGATCATGAAACATAATGACAGTGTATGGACACTATGAAATGGACCTTACATTTATAAAACATTCAGTAGTACAGAAATTCAGAAGCAGAAGAGTTCACTGAGGATGAGATGCTGAAGGACCATGTAATATGAGACAAGCAATGTGCACATATTACAGTCAAGCTGCTTTATATTCATAAAAATTTTCTGGAGTAGCACAGGTCTTATCATTGTTTCAGTCTTTGGGCTGCTTTTATTTGTACTAATTACGATTAGATCTGTTTCTCAGTTTTCAGTGCAATTTAAGCTAAGATTATGAGATCTATGCCAGACATTTAATTCTATTCTCTTACAGACAGTAGCTTCATCTCTGGCCAGTCACAAACAGAGGCTCTGCCTTTAAGTGTATAAATGTTATGAATATGCTTAATTGGTTTATTCAACAAGCTAGTTGAACATCAAATATTTATTAAGCTTTTCTTCTGTGTCAAGCACTATTCTGGTAGTAGGAACACAGTATGTATTTAGAAACATAGATGCATCCTCACCATTTTGAGACTTACCGTCTGTGAATGAAGTAGACAGATATTTCTACAATCAATGACATTGAATTATGATAAGTACTATGACAAAGAAAGCACTACACTCTTTTAGAACAAATAGCAAAAGAATCTCACCTAGCCTGCTGGGCGTGGTGGCTCACACCTGTAATCCCAGCACTTTGGGAGGCTGAGGCGGGTGGATCATCTGAGGTCAGGAGTTCAAGACCAGCCTGATCAATATGGTGAAACCCTGTCTCTACTAAAAATACAAAAATTAGCCAGGCATGGTGGCATGCACCTGTAGTCCCAGTTACTTGGGAGGCTGAGATGGGAGAATTGCTTGAACCTGGGAGGTGGAGGTTGCAGTGAACTGAGATCGCACCACTGCACTCCAGCCTGGGCGACAGAGCGCGACTCCATCTCAAAAAAAAAAAAAAAAAAAAAAGTGACCTAGTCTCCAGAGGGTCAGGGAAGACCATCTGTAGGAAACAACATTAAAATTAAAACATGAAATATAAAAAGGATGTAGCCACTGAGGATGAGAGGCAGGAGTGTGTTCTAAACAGAGAAAACAAGAAGAAAAGGCAAGCGTTGTTTTGCCAGCTCTCGGAAGCTCCATGAAAAAGTGTTCTTTTACTCCCGAATAAAGAGAAGGTGTAACCCAGAAGCTCTCAAAGTATAGTCGGGGAATCTGCGAAGCCAAAACTATTTCACAATAATACCAAGATGTTATTTGCTTTTTTTACTCTAATTTTCTGATGAGAGTTTGCCAGAAGCTGCATAACGTATTCGATCACCACAGATTGAATTGTGAAGCAAACATGGGAATTCAGCTATCTATTAGGTCAGTCATTAAAAGGATTTGCAAAAATATTAAACAATGTCACCCTTCTCACTGTAGGTTTTGGGAAAGAGAGTTTGTAAAATGTATTATTTATGTGAACGTATACAGCAATTTTATTGCTAAAAAGTTAATACATATTTTAAAATTTTTTAAGTTTTAATTTATAACATGTAAATACTAAGAGATATGACCCACATAAATGGAAGCCATTTGGGGTCCTAACTAATTTTTAATAGGGTAATGTAGTCTTGAGACCAAACTGATTGGGAACTACTCATATTACCCAGAATGGGGACAATTTGAGAGTGAAAGGAGACAGTATTAATAATTACATTAGACAATGAAGTGAAAATACATCTCAGCCTACTTGGATGTTTATCCCAGTTTGTTACTTGTTTTCCTTGTTTTTCTGGCACCTGTTATTAATAACTTTCAGTTTTACTGTCAAAATGTCCTGATTTGGAGGATGAGCTGTATGGTCACCCTACCTATAGGACTAATTAACCATGGCCTTGCCCTATGCCCTTCTAGGTGTGCTATTAAACAGAACTCCACAACATGAATTTCCGTGGGGAAATAGATATGAGGGGTCTTTTGATGGAAATATGCCTGATCATCACAAATAGACTGGTTGAAAGAAGGAACAGCAAAATTTTCTCTACTTTTATTTTATGTTTTTCTGTTTTGTTTTATTTTTGTTTCTAAGTATGGCATGTGGGTTTATACATCTTGCATCTGAGAAGAACACTGTTAATCTGTGTTTTAAAAGGATAGAATTTTAGAATTCCCTGCATCATCTCCAGTAGTTACCAGGACCTCTGAAGATTAACAACAACAACAACTACAAAAACTTCAGGAACTTCAACCTTTGAAAGAATGTTGAGAGGAATGCGTAATACTTCCTGTGCTGCATTTATAGAAGGTCATGCCAAAGTATGGATGCTGGTTATGAAAAGTGGATGAATTTGTGTACTCAAATTGAAACAAGGTCATGGTCTAAACACAATCCTTCAAGCATTAAAACAAACAAACAAACACACAAAAAACTACAGCACCAGAAGGGAAAGGCATTGTGTTGATATTTTTCCCTGTTTCCAAAGATCGAGATACCTAACATTTACAGAACAAAGATGTACAAATTTAAAATGAAACACATAACTCAATTGCAACTAAAGATTTTCAGATCAGATACATCCTTTTGGAATATCTGCCAAAAAATAACATGGATATGTTACTGATTTACTAGGAGTATGCTTTAGGGAACAATAGAAACATTAGAAGCAGAATGAGGGAAAAGAAAAGCCAGAGAAAACATGTCAAAAACCAAACAGCCAGGGAGTGAGAGAAAAAGAGTGAAAGCAAGAAAGCAAGCGATGTCCTTATGGGAGCGTACACTTCTGTTTCTTGGGTACATCAAGGGCTTATAGCCAAGGGCTGTGATGTTATTCTAGACAATTTGGCCAACATAAAATGAGGAGTCTAAATTATGATGAAATCAGAACAGCCAACCACAAGGGAAGCCATTAACAATTTAACATGAGGGAGTGTGGATTCTACTTGTCAAAGAGAATATTAGAGGACTATTTGATATAAAATGCAACTATCACAGCATTGAGGGTTGGATACCTCAGCTGGGTTTTTCTTGAACTCATTGCCTTACCAAGTTAAACACAGACCTGGGTGTTTCACAAGGACAGCATATTTTATGCCATAGAAAAAATTAGATCAACTGAATAGGATGAGGATTTGATTGGATACCTGTCTATCAAAAAGCTCTGTGGCAAAAGAAAAGTCCACAGGGGAGTAAAAACAGGTGAAAAGCGACCACAGGAAAAGTCAGAGTATTTGAAATCAGAGACAAATTGAGTCAGATTCTAGCTACGGCACTTCCTGTTTGTTTAGTCTTGATACATTTTTTATCCCCTAGAATCCTAATTCGTTTAATTTTAAAATGAGAATAATAGTATCTACTCATAAGAATTATGTCAGAATTAATGAGCAAAAATTATAAGGTAGCCAGAAGAGTGCCTGGCAGAGAGTGAGAAGTCATTGAACATTGCTCATGCTTCTTCACTTTTCACCCTAATACTGTGGTCTCTCTTTCCTTCTCTTATGTCTCCATCTCCATCTTATTTTCCTTCTTTCCTGATATTTTAACTTCTTATTTTGGTTTAATTTGAGGTTTACAGAAAAGTTGCAGAGATAGTACAGGAGTTTCCATATATTGTTTACCCAATTTCTTACCTTTTCTTTTTAAAATGTATTTTTATCCAGTTGTCTTACCAGAATGCCTGTCCACAACTATCCTCAAAAGGAATAGATTGTATGATAATATAATGTTCTATTACTTGCTTCGATTGTACCATCATCATCTCTTCAGTACACAGTTGAAGAAAGCTAAATGATTACCCTAGAGTAGAAAATTATTAAATTATCTGGGTCTGATTATTGACTCTTTTTGCCTACAGAAAACTTTGGATCATGTAGCCCCCATTAACTTCAGGGAAGCCAGTCAGGTGGAGACAAAAGAAAAAGTTGATAAATCCTCAACACCAGTATGATGGTACAGTTATTATACATATTCAATACATGCCCTAAGACATAACAATAGACTTGTATTTCCAATAAGCTAGAAATCATTTCAGAGATGTGATTATTAGGTTAAGGGGTTTAAAGGGCACAAAATAGTTTTAGTTCAAATTTACATTCCCAAAGTTTTTCTATAGTGTCCTGAGGTATCCTGTGGATCTCGGTAACAGAATAAGAAACTGAGCTTCCGTAGTTCCATCTCTCATCTCCTTTCTAGGCCTCTTTTCTCTTTGCTTATAAATATAATCTCCATAATTCCTCTGTAGTTCTCATGAAGGTTTTTTACCTAACTGTGCCTTCCCATGAAAATGCCCAATGCTCTAAAATAGCCACAAGAGCCTTCCTATTTTTTTTTCTAGTAATAAAATACTATTCCCTTGTGCTCTGTTTAAGCCGTATGTCAGGAGAGGAAAATGAGTTCAGATGGAGCCATTCATGTGGACTCAGACATAACTAGCTCAATGCCTTTTTATCTGTCTGGGACATTTACATTTAAAGAAATGAAGCCTTGCTGTAAAAAAATGGTATAATACTCAGAATGGACCTCTAATGCTGGAAGTTAAGGCACTATGACAGAGAGAAGAAAAGGGAATCTGAAAACACCACCTTTCTTGGTGTTCAAGCTAGATGCGTGTAGGGAAGGGCTAAGAGTTGGCAAGAGAAATTGAATACCACCTAAAGGCACCTTGGGGTCATTTGTGGAAGGTGCTTCTTTTAGACCATCTTCGTCTCAACATGAAGATTAATACTGTGTGAGATGGTGTCATGTATGCAGTCCCATTTCAACCTCCTAGACCCAAACCAATGGAAGGCAAAAAAGCTCACCTAAAACAGCTTTGAAAAAGAATCTTCTTTAGTTTACTGCAGGCTTTTCCTCTGGCTATGGACCTGGCACAACACTTTTGTAAAATAATAATAACAATAATGAAGTGCAATGCTACAGGCTGGAAAATGAAGAATGATTTGAAGGCATAAAAGAATAGGAAAAAAAAGATAAAAGGTAGTGACAGAAGTTTATTTCATTCCCATGATGAGATTCGGCAATGGTTATATTGCTTATTGCCTTCAGTTACCAAGGCCACAAACCATTATTTTCAGAGGCTCATTGCTCTATATGAGCATCAAGATTTGATGGGAAGATAAAGGGGCTGTGGGGGGAAAATTGCCAGTGATTCTTCTTCATAAGTTTTCTCTTTCTTTTCTGGAGAGGATAGCTAGCGGAAGGGGATGTTCAGAAAATAGTAATGATAATAGCATTAATCATCATCATCATCAAATCTTTGTTAGAAGAGTGAACTCATTATTGGATTTCTCCATCTTTTACCTGCCCTTTTCCTGTCTCCATTGATATGAGGAATATGGACTAAATAATTCTGAAAGTACCGCTGTCTTGCTAAGCGGTGGACCTTTCTCTTAAAATTTTAATGGGTATACGAAAAGAAGTAATCCTTCTGACAGAAAAAAAAATTCAACAGATCAGCTATACAGATAATAGACAATACAATGTAAATTATATAATAACATTATAAACAATGGAATAAAATGAATATATATTTATGGATGTATACATTTATATGTATTAATGTAATATATAAATGTGTGTGTGTATTCTGAGATATTAATCACAGGCTCATGAATCAAGCTTAGGTTTACTTGGAGGCAAGATGAATGCATTTGTACATGAACAGTATAATTTTCCATTTCTTCCTCTGATATTACTCTGATTTAGTAAATGTACCAACAGAATGCAGTATTAACTAGGGAGAGATTTAGAGTAAGAATGCCTCCTAACCACTAAAAAGCAATGCTAGCAAGAATATTAAGTATTTCCTAAGATTTTGTGCAAGTCTATTAGGTAACCTAAGAGTTCATTATTTTAACATGGTTGTGAAAACCCAGTTCAGTGTTTGTTCAGTATGACTCGTACTTTTCTAGGAGGTATATATTTGCTCCTAATTAAAGGACACTTGCTGCATACATTTCAGGTTTTAATTTAGCTCTCAAATTTGGCACTGCAGGCAAAATGCCATTGGGCAGAGGGGGGCAAGAAGAAAAGGCAGACAGAAAATTCACAAAACCTGGTCCATCTTCAGACTTCTCCTCCCGAGGTACAGTTACAGGCAAATTATGCCATCAAGGTTGTTCAATTCCTACATGGTCTGAGTTTTATGCTACATGAGGAAAAAGAAAAGTCTGAATGGCTCGCAGTACAACATCCCCATTGACTGTATAATGACAGCGCTGTTCATTAGTCGTACCCTCCTCTCAGAACTGGGATATGCAAGAGAGTGCTGCCTGTGTCGGAGGCAAACGCTATTTCAAATGCAGTATTTGGTGTGTACTTCTTTAAATAAGGTTAGATTAATATTTAATGTATCATTTCTGATTCTGTTCATTTTCGTCTCCTCCTGATGCCTCCAGTGAAAAGATTTCTTACATATTTTGACAGAAAGGTTAAACCAAATTGACTGCCAAAGAAATGGACACTGAGTCTTGAAGGGTTAAACAAGCTTCAGAAATGCTGAGATTTTTTTTTCTCTCTCTCCCTAGGAACTGCATGCCTGAATGATTCTTAAGCTGTTAGGGTTACCATGGTAATTATTATTCTTAAATGGAAAGGTTTATTTGTGAAGCAAAAAAAGCCCAACAAACTTGTTGCCTACACCTCTACATCAAAACTACCCAGAGCCACCTTTAAAAAGGAACCAGCTTTTAAAAGAATTGAATAATACATCTCAATCTTTATCAGGGTATATAATGGGCTTGCAAAAGAGAATGGTGGAACATAAATTTATTAGAAATATTTATTGAAGCTGCACTTATTGGATGGGCTTTGCAGATTTTACCTTTTGCAGGCATGCTGGTCATAAATAACCTCAGAATCAGCTGGATTTTAGAAGAATTAGTTTTTTGGAGCATCTGATAGGTCATTTTCTATACGGCTGATCTTTGTGATCTTCATATCAATTCGTTTTAATGTGAAGATGACCCCCAAAGCTTAAACTAATTATTTTATTATTATTTTTTAATCCTACAGTCATGCCCTGTTTCTCCTTATCTTGGGGGAAAGAGCTCTGGCTTGACTGGCACCAGTCAGTGTTCATAACAGACTTTTTTGCACCATAACATGCTTTTACAAAATACAGGAGTGGTGTTATGAGGTGAGAAGGCTGGATACCCTTTTTCACATGTGGAGGGGCTCTATTTGGGATCTTCTCCGTTCAAGAACAGTGCTATCTTATAAGTCTAGAACAAATTGCATAAGTCAAAAATCAATTATCTTTTGTTCCCTCTATATTGTAGCCAGTCTGTCTTAAAATTAAATATACAGATTTAAAAGCACCCTGAAAAATACACCCTAGACAGGTGTATTAGTCCGTTTTCACGCTGCTATAAAGAACTACCTGAGACTGGGTAATTTATGAAGAAAAGAGGTTTAATTGACTCACAGTTCTGCAGGCTTACCAGGAAGCATGACTAAGAGGCCTCAGGAAACTTACAATCATGGCAGAAGGCGAAGGGGAAACAAACACATCTTACCATGACAGAGCAGGAGAGAGAGAGAAAAGTGAGAAGTGCCACACACTTTCAAATGACCGGATCTCCTGAGAACTCACAGTCACGAGAACAGCAAGGGGGAAGTGTGTCCCATAATTCAGTCACCTCCCACCAGGTCCTTACCCCGACATCTGGGCATTACAATTTGAGATGAGATTTGGGTGGGGAAACAGAGCCAAACCATATCAACAGGTGTATGCCTGCACTTTGTGCATGCTTTTGCTCTTGCCCTTATCACAGGGTAATTGTGGATGTCTCAGCTGTCACTCCTGGTAAACTGCTGGGCCCTGGAGCCTCATGGACAGAGGCGGCAGGGTATGAAGCCCAAATTCTGGAGTCAGGTTGCCTGCATTGAAACTCCTTCCCATGCAGTCTATGTGACTCAGGCAAGTTTCTTAATCTCTCTGGGCCTCAGTTTTATTGTTTATAAAATAAATATGATAATAAGACCACTTTTATAGGGTTGTTGTGACAATTAAATGAGTTAATACCTATAAAATCGGAACAACCCCTGGTACAGGGAAAATATTTTGGTAGTGTTAGTAGCTTCTCAAGAGATATTGTCTTTTTATATTTGTATTCTCAATGAATATTCTCAGATTAGTTGCTTAATAGAGGATTTTTAAAAATAAGTGAATAAGCCTTCTATTTAAGAAGCCTTTTTCTACCTTCTGCCATGATTGGTTATCTATTAATAGCTTCGAGGTGAAAACTTCCATTAATCATAACTGATAGTATAGCAGCCCATTCTATAGTTGGAAAGCTCTGCTAAGGAACTCTATTGTCTTCTTGGGAACTCTCTTCTGTGGGCAAAGGAAGCTTTGAGCATTCTACCTTCTGGGGAAAATGTGTCTTCTTTCAGCCTCACTTCGTAATTATAAAAGGCCTGTGGTATTGGGTCAGGATAAGTTTCTCTACTCTACACATCAATGGGCAAGTTGCATATCCCTGTTCGAATTCAACAATGAAAAATGAGTTATAAGGTTTGTTTTAAGAAGCAGAGATGCTTATTTCAGTTGGCAATTTGATCCCTTAACAAATCATCTTGCCTACTTTTGTGGGGTTATTTTTTACTATCCCATTTTACAAGAGGTATTCAGAGAAAAGAAGCGTTACTTGACATTTCTAAGCCACTGGGATGCTTTTTAATTTGTTTCCAGAGTATTTAATCTATAAGACATACCAGGCTGAATAATTTATGTAACAAAACAATGACAACAAGGTCAAAGCAAAAGTATGACTTTACAGTGGGGAATATTCATGACATGATGCTATTTGAGATATGCTTCTTGAATATTAAAGAGTTTTTCCTAATGTTATGCTCCAATTAAATGAACAGAAAGATATAAAAAAGAAAATTTGATTCCTTTTGAATTGGAGAAATTAAGGAAATTCTAAGATAGCAATTACTATCTTGCTATTGAAAAATATCAATCACTGTCTGTCCACGTAAAGTTTAGAGATGGTAGCTGGAAATGTTTTCACTTGTGACCTAGTTGCAATATAAATCTCAGAGTACCAGATATTCTGCATCAATAGATCAGATACTTATAAACTGATTTATTCAGTGATGCATAACCTCAATTATTTATTTTCAGTTACATTTCAACTTGAAAGAAGAGAGTCAAAGCAACAACATTTGCTGCTTAAGATGGCTTATAGATAGAGTTTCCGACAAGATATAACTGCTTTTCCTTTTTTTTTTCAACACAGTAGAGCTTGTAATCTGAAAGGAATAATGGCTTCTTATGCACAGTGGACAAAAAAATAGATAATCTAATACATAATATAGAAAAGCACTAAACTAGGAATGAGAAAATGTAGATGTTTGTGAACCTCCATCATTAATTAAAGTGGTATTGGGCTAACACATTAATAGGGATATTTAACATTTACCAGGGGCTTATTGTATTAATTAGAGGAATTAATTTTTGCCCCTCTAATAAGCCAAGAATCTTAGTGGATTAAGGTAATAAAAGTTTATTTCTTGCTTACATCAAGTCAGAAGGCACCCAACCTATTTCCAACTGGTGGCTCTGCCATCTTCCAGTGCCTCAGAGTACTTCAATACATACCCTGCATCCAGCTGGCAGAATGATAAGGGCAGCAGATGAGAAGAAGAATGTGATTGAGGTTTCAGTGGGCCAGGCCTGGAACTGATGATTATCACTCCTCTTACACTCATGTGGAAGGAGCTCAGTCACATGACCCTATGTATGTGCAACTATGGCTGGGAAACACAGGAAAGCACTGTGCCAAGGGAGAGAGGACATGAATAATGTTGAGCAACTACGATTATGCATAGTGAGCTCTGTCACACTATGCTTAGCTCTCTCAATATCTCACTTAATTCTCCCAATGACTTTTTGCAGATCAAGAAACTTGAGCTTAGAATGGCAGAGCTGGACTCATTCTTTGACTTAATCTGTGCTTTTAGAGACAATGCTAAATTGCCTTCTTGGTCTTTGAAAATCACTATTACAGGTTTCTTCACCTTGATAACAAAAATGACAGTATTGGCTCTTCCTGTTATACTTCGTAGAATATTGGAAAATTGTGAACATGCCAAGACTTGCCTTCTCTCCATTGTGCAGATGAACTGTCTGGGCATTTTTTTGTAGCTAACTCCTCTACTTGTACAATATATGCCATCTCCTCTCAGCCTTTCCAGCAATTCTCCTCTCTCTATTCAGCATCATAAAAACTTCCCTCTTTACTGAATTATTCTCATCAACATACAATTATGCTATCATTTCTCTGATCTTGAAAATAAAACCATATCTTGACTTTATATATCTAACTAGTTATTGCCTCATTTCTCTGATGCTCTTTAGAACAAAATATCTTGAGTGATGTATACCCACAATTTCCAATCCTTCTCCTCTATTTCCCCTGGATCCCCTCCAGCCATGTACAAATATTGATCTTGGTAAGTTTGCCAGTGGCCTCCACGTAGCTAAATACAATCTGTTCTTGGTCTTTACCTTATTGGACTTAACAGCATCATACCATCTTTCTCTTCTTTGAAAGTTTGTCTTTACTTGGTTTCTAAGACACCAGCTTCCACTTAGCTTTCTTTTCACTTTCCCGGACATCTTTTATGTGTCTCTTTCTTTGGTTCCTCTTCATCTCCCTGGCTTCTAAACAGAGAATTGCTCCAGGGCTCTGTCCTTAGATGCCTTCTTTTTCTCTCTTCATACTCACTCCCTTGATAATCTCATGTAGTCTTATAGCATCAAATCCCATACGCAAGTTGAAGATTTCCAGACTTCTTTCCTGAATCTCAGATTTGTGTCATTACCTGAATGCATGATCTGCACCTCAAGCTTAAAATACCCAAAGTTAAGTTTCTCACTCCTTCATCATAATCACCCTGGTTCAAGCCACCAGTATATCTCATTCGGATTATTGTGGTATCTTCCTAAACTATCTCTTTCCTTCTTTCCTTATTTAACTCCTACTGTGTAAAGTCAGATCATGTCACCCCTATGAACCAATCATCTAATGTTTTGCCTTCTCACTTAGAATAAAATCCAGTTTCCTCAAATGGCCCACAAAGCTTTTTAGAATCGGGTTCTCCCATTGTTTCCCTAATTTTATCTCCTATTACTCCTTCATGTCAGCCTGCTCCAGTCACTTGAGCCCCCATGCTATTTCTTGCTCATTCCAGTCATTTCCCCCATCTCAGGACCTTTTGCACTTGCTCTTCTCTCTGCTTGAAATATTTGTCCCATATATATTTTCATGTCTCAGTCCCTGACCTTGTATAGTTCCTTATTTAGATGTACCTTGCACTGGGGCTAAGTAGCAATATCCCCTTTTATGCTGGTTTAAACAAGTTCCTGCTCATTTCAGTATTTATCCTATTTAAAATGTAACTGCCTATCAGGACTACTATAAGACATCTCTTTTGAATAACTCAGTTTCTTTAGGCAAAATACTAAGGGAGCATCTGAGATATTGTCCCCCTTCTCTTTCTAACAACAGACTCTTAGTTCATGGGAAAAAGGCCTATATGACGTTGTAGAAGTAAGGACAGTTGATCCACAGTCTGCTGCCTGTCCTTCGATGTGGTATTGGCTCATATCCCCTGAGAGATAGTAACCTGATCTTGTACGTGGCACACTGTTGTCATCTGCTACTGATACCTGACGACAATCAACTCTTGCTTTCTTTCTTGGCTTGATCAGGGCCTAATGGACCTACCACACTGATTTAGCCTTTTCTATTCTCTTGTGGCCACTACAAGCCCCTCAGAGTCCCTTCCATGTGATCTGTGTGGCATAAGGCCTACCTGTCTACCTTATGGCCTCTGCAACAGGATCACTTCACCACTTTCCCCACACAGCCATCATATTCAGCCCAATGACAGTCCCCTAGCTCTTAAAGTTCACACCACCTAGAAATCACATTTGACGCAGTGTGCAAACCGAACTATGTCTTGATATTACGTCTGTACTCCTCCTTCCTGACTATGCTAGTGTATGTGGGACTGCTCTACACAGCAGTCATGTTCCCAAGTTCCAAACAGTGGGCAGGGCAAAAGACTCTATTTCCTCTTTCTGAAGCAAACCTGGAAAGAGCAGTTTAGAACATACTTATGACTATTCCCCTTTCTCTCTCTCTCTCTGTCTATATATATATATATCCATTTTTGTCACATAACCATGGGACTAGAAAAGATAGTCTGCCTCCTTCCTTTTGCTCTAGGGCCAGGATATTGCTTATTGAAATGGTATCTGCCTCTACCTCATCCTGAGACTGTAATGGTATCCAGGGAGTAAGGAGAGAAACTAGCTTACTGAACAACAGCAACAACAGCAACAAAAATGGTCAGGTACTTCAAATATACCCAAGATAAAGACTGTGTATTTCTGAAAGCAAGTTTCATTAATTTCCACCATCCAACTTCAAAGAAATCTGTTTGTCATTTGAAATTTTCAGATGAAGTCCAGATTTGGGAGAGGATGAACCAGATGGGCTAGAAAAGAATATGTGAGGGGCTGTTCTTAGAGCAACTATTTGGAGGAGCTTCTAGATAATGCAGGAAATGGGGCTCTGGCAGGGCTGGCATCATGGGTGTGCTACTTATGCAGTCACACAGGGGTTGCATTCAGAAGTGTGATTTAATATTCTGTGATAGCCATCGTGAAGTTATTAATAATTTTTGAACAAGACATTCTGCATTTTTATTTTACATGTGCCCTCTGGGCACTGGCATATATTTTTGGAGTTTGGAATAGTTGAATATAGAGACTAGCACCTTCTTATCTGAAGCCTAGGAGCTCACTAGAGTGCCCCAGATGAGCAGGACATAAAGAAGCCCAGGTTACTATGTCCAAAAAAAGAATAGAAGGAGATGTCCATTCCAGTTACCTCTTGGCTTTCAGAATTTGCAGAGAGGAGGTTAGTAAAAAAGAAGACACACATCTGATTTACTGGATGTTTTAAATTGTGTCGTAAGACTTACACACAAAGATAAGAATGGAGCATGGCTCACCTTTGAGAGGTGATAGATATGAAATGGAACCAGATTAAGACTGAGATATCTTTTAACCAACAACAACATTTTAGTTGCACAAGCAGAATCTTCCTTCCATGCTGCTCTTGCTTCTGGGGGTAAGGGGAGTGATGAGAGTGAGAAAGGCCCCTTGGGGGTTTTAGGGTCAGAGGCGATATCCAAGAAGAGATAAGAGTGTAGGCTGTGATCATTGGCTGATAAGTGATTATAATTTAATTTGACCGAATAATTACTGAGAAAGACTGAGATATTCAGAACTAAATTATGTTGCAGAAATCATTGAACTAGTTCAGTATTTGATTGGGAATTGATCAAATGAAGAAAATGTCTCATCTCAGCAATCTGGGTGTTGAAGGATTAGAATAATATTTTCTAACTTTGGGAATAAAGTCAGTTTATGTCACACATGTCTGTGTAGAGAATTCTAAGTCATACCAATTATACACAGGCACATGAATAAAAGCTCAGCTAGTTTATATAAAAGAATATTATAAATACATATTTTTCCTATTGATACTTTGAAAAACATTGGCAGATCCACATTCCCCATAAATGTTTGAAAGATTACATTTATAATGATAAAGTTTATTAAAACTCATTTTCTCTGTTGACAGATACTACTAGCTAGGGATAGGGGCTCCACAGAGAATAAGCATAATCTCATTGGGACTTTTCAGCCTAGTACTGTTTATTTAGTATCATTCCAGCCCTTGACATCCTAAATACATGAAATCATCTCCAGGTTGATGGATGGCAGCACTTTAGGTCTGCCGGAAAAGTAGAAGACAATTCATCCTTCTTGTCACAATAAGGTAAATAGCTCACAGGACAAACCAAAGACCACTGTAGCTTTAAACAAGAAAGGCATTGATTCGAGGGAAAGCAAGTGCTGAAAGAGAATCCAAGAGATACTGAGAAGGAGTCAAAGGAGCTACCAGGCAAACATAGAAAACAAAGAAGACTACAGCTGAGAACCTGTGGGACTCGAGATAATAAGAACAGCAGGAGGAGAGAGAGGGAAAACATATAAAAAAGAAGAAAAAAAATCAATAAAAAGAAGGTACATAAAAGGGAATGAAAAACCAATAGAAGATGCCACAATTTTTGACAGTGAGTGGTAGGATCTGAAAGAACTTCTGAAAGAAGTGGCGGAACTTCCCTATGGGGCACCATCCTTGACAGTGAGATATTAACCTAGAGGGATATCTGTACAGCCCCAAGTCCAGCAGAAATAAAAGATGCAGAATTACTAAAATGCATGCATTAGATTGAATGTATACACTCAGAGACACTTCACTATAGCTGTTTCAAAGAGAAGGTAGTTGGAAAAGCTGTATGTTTTAGAAAATGTAATCAAAAGAATTTTTTGTGTATGTTTTTGTTATTGTTATTTTTCTTTATTTTTTTCTCTCAATATGGCAGTCGGCCCACATTAGGGAAGGTTGCATTTAAGAACCACTTTAAAATAGAATTTGACTTAATTTTTCCATTTATTTTCTACTTTCTATCCTCCCTCCCTCTCTTGTTATTTTAGAAACTTTCGGAATTGAGAGTATTTCTGCTTTTGATTATTGATTACCCCACAGCACTCATAAATCAGACACATATCTTGGCTTGGGGAAAATAGAATACCTTCTCTCAGAAAACAGAAATTCGGTTTAATTCAGATTCATTTTTTTCCTACATTTAGACTCACCTATCCATCCCCATTCATTAAAAATCACCATACCCATAATAAAACGCAGGACTGTTTCTGGGCTAAAACTCAGGAGTTCACCCGTCCTTCACATTATGTAAACTCCAATCAGATACTGGATGGCTGGCTTCTGAATGTGTTGCCTTCTCAGGCATAATACCCTATCACTTTTCAAACCACAAAACACTTCACAACAAAGCAGATCCCCTTGTATTCTTCCTCAGCAGATGCAGATAACATTTTGTATAAGATACGGCTCCATTTATTTTTAGCAGTTTGATTATCTACTTATTTTGGCGGGAGATCCAGATAAGAGACTGACTGAGTTTACACCTCAGTGAGGAGCATATTGGGTAACCCATTAATGCTGGTGACTAAGCTGTAGATTGGGCCCACAGGCAGTTCTGCTTAAATTTATGGTGAGACGTGGTGATGGATATATGTAAGCTCTTATTTATAAGAAAGCAAATGAGTGCTTCCTATGTAAAAATAAATTGCAGATAAGCTAATTTAAGACTAATCAAAACCAGCCACTCACTCTGGGTGGGAATAATGCCCAAGAATGCTTCTATAATAAGTCTCTGATCCTTTGGCATATCCATAGCACAATAGAGGTAGAGATAAGCCTGTTTCTCACTCATAAATAACCCCCGATGCGATCCCTAATGCATTGTGAATTCATTGTGGGTTTTTAGGCAGCTGGAAGACACTAATCAATGCGAAAGAAACTTTTCAGTGGTTTCTACTTGGAAGTAAGTATCAATCAAATCACAACTGTGCTTTAGTTCGGATGGTCTGAATAAAACTTGCTAAAACAAACTTTGCCAGAGGGGGAAAAAAAGTTGTACTTAAGGAGGACAGGTTTTCTCAGGGGATTTCAAAGCACGCTAAATCAGATCATCTTGTAATATTTTTTAGAGTTAAGAGTAGCTTACAAAGTAGCCAGTTCTTACATTAGGAGAACTCATATATTTGACAGGTTTCTATATGGGTCTAATTATTCTGATATTTTTGGTCCTTCAAAAGTGATCATTTGAATTGATGATGTGGTATTTGTCTATATAAAGGCAAGAAAATAATTCTAAGTATAAATGGCATGTGGGTGGACCATTCTATATTCTGAAATCATTTATTTGGGCATTTCTGTCTCCTGGCCTCCTTGGTAATTTGTCAAATTTTTATACACAGACTTGTGCTGTTCAAAGAATCTGTGATTCAGAAGATATTAATTCATTTTTATTCATTGAGTGTCTTAGTTTGTTAGGGCTGCCATAACAAAATACCAGAGACCTGGTAGCTTAAACAGTAGAAATTAATTTCCCCACCATTCTGGAGGCTAGAAGTATGAGGTCAAAGTTCTGGCAGTGCTGGTTCCTCTGAAGCCTCTCTCTTTGCTTGCCGATGGCCATATTCTTGCTGCCTCTTCACTTGGTTATTCTTAGTAGCACTGCCCTAGTAGAGGCTCTCTGTGTGGGTTCCACTCCTATGGCAGGCTTCTGCTTGGGCACCCAGGTTTTCCCATATATCCTCTGAAATCTACTTGGAAGCCACCAAGGCTTATGGCTTGTGCCCTTCTGAGTGGTAATCCAAGCTGTACGAGGGGCCCTTTGAGCTGAGGCTGGAGCTAGAGAGGTCAGGATGGGAGGAGCAGTGTCCAAGGCTGAGCAGGGCAAGAGGGCCCAGCCCTGACCTCTGAAACCATTCTTTCCTCCTAGGCCTCTGGGCTTGTGATGGGCAGAACTGTCCCAAAGATTTCTGAAATGTCTTCAAGGCCTTTTTTACATTGTTCTGGATATTAGCACCTGGGAGCCCATTTGTATTCCTCTCCTGAAAATGCTTTTTCATCTCTACCACAGGGCCAGGCTGCACATTTTCCAAACTGTTGTGCTCTGCTTCCCTTTTAAATATAAATTCCAACTGTAAGTCATTTCTTTGCTCCCATATCTGAGTCTAGGTTGTTAGAAGCAGACATGCCACCTCTTGAGGGCTTAGTTGCTTAGAAATTTCTTCTGCCAGATGACCTAAGTCTTCACTCTTAAGTTCAAACTTCCATACATCCCTAGGTTAGAGACAGAACGTAGAAAAGTTCTTTGCTAAGATGTAACAAGGATGACCTTTGCTCCAGTTCTCGATAAGGTCCTCATTTCCACTGGAGACTTCCTCAGCCTGGCCTTCACTGTCTATATGTCTGTCAGCATTTTGGTCACAGTAATTTAACAAGTCTCTAAGAAGTTTCAAACTTTCCCTCATCTTCCAGTTTTCTTCTGGGCCCTCTAAAGTCTTCCAATCTCTTCTTGTTACAGAGTTCCAAAGCTGCTTCCATATTTCCAGGTAGTTTACTAGCACCACCCCATATGCCTCAATACCAATTTTCTGTATTAGTTCATTTTGCCTTGCTATAAAGGAATACCTGAGACTAGGTAATCTGTTTTTTTTTTTTTTGTTTGTTTGTTTGTTTGTTTGTTTTTTTTTTAAAAAGAGGTTCATTTGGCTCATGGTTCTATAGGTTTTACAAGCATAGCACCAGCATCTCCTTGGCCTCTGGGAAGGTCTCAGGTAGCTTTTACTCATGGCAGAAGGTGAGGGGAAAGCAGGCATGTCCCATGGTTAGAGATGTGGAAAGAAAGGAGGAGGTGCCAGGCTCTTTTATATAACTAGCTCTCCTGTGAACTAATCGAATTAGAACTCACTCATCACCAAGAGATGGCATCAAAGCATTCATGAGGGCTCTTCCTCCATGATCCGACACCTCCCACCAGACCCTACCTCCAACATGGGGGAACACATTTCAACATGAGAACTGGAAAGGATATTCAAAATATATCACCCTCTGCATGCATCCTCTTGGTGTCTATCTGTATGTCCTAATCTAATAAGGACATCAGTCGGATTGGATTAGAGCCTACCCTAATGGCTCTACCTTAGTCATTTCCTTCAAGGTGCTATCTCTGAATACAGTCACATTTTGCGGTACTGAGGGTTAGGGCTTCAACAAATGAATCTGAGGGGACACAATTCAGCCCATAACATCTATCACAAACCAGACACTGTTCTAATGCTCGTGATCAATGAACAAAGACAAAATTCCTAACACTGTGGAGCTTATGCACTAACAGAGAAAGTGTACCATGAATAATAATCATAATTTTAAAATTACGTAGTGTTAGACGGTAATAAGTACTTTGGGGAAATATTAGAACAGAATAAAGTGGACCTGGGATGTACTGGGTGTGGGGAGGTGGACGGTGGGATAAAGTTTCCTTTAGTGTAGATGACCATTGAGTGATTGCTTGAAGGAGGTAAGGGTTTGCCAAGGTTAGGGAAGAGTGGTGCAGCCTCAGGATATAGCAAATGCAAATGCCCTAAGGGGAGAGCATATCACTCTATTTTAGGAACAGTCAGGAAGTAAGTGTGGCCAAAGCAGGGTGAGTAGAGGAGAGGAGAGGAAAAGAAAGTCATGTAGGAGGTAACCCAGGGCCAGATCATGTAGGGCCTTGCAACCATTATAAAAACTTTAGCTCCTACCCTGAATGAGATGGGAAGACATTGGAGGTTTATGAGCAAAGAAATGATGTGACCTAACTTATTTTTTAACAGTATCACTCTGGTCGCTGCATTGAGAAGTGACTGTAGAGATGAAAGGTCCAGTTAGGATTCCTGCAATAATCCAGGTAAGAAGTATTGATGGCTTAGACCAGGGTTGCAACAGTGGAGATGGAGAGAAATAGTCATATTATGGATATATTTTGAAGATGTAACAGGATTTGCTAATGCATTAGAAGAGGGGAGTGAGAGACAGAGGAGTCAGAGGCGATTCCAACAGTTTTGGTCTAAATAGCTGTGTACATTTGACATCAATTGTGATGTAGGTAGAGGACATTTGGTGAGAAAGTTCAAGAGTTCAGTTTTGAAATGTTAATTCCTTTTTGGGAAATTGACATTTGTAGAATAATGGTTTAGGAATTTTAGGCAAATACAAAGATTGCTAGAGTATAGAGTCAGTAAGTAACTCAATTTAAGAAACGATGCTTTTTTTTTTTTTGAGATGGAGTTGCGCTCTTGTTGCCCAGGCCGGAGTGCAGTGATGCGATCTCAGCTCACTGCAACCTCTGCCTTCTGGTTTCTGGTGATTCTCCTGCCTCAGTCTCAGCCTCCTGAGTAGCTGGGACTACAGGCATGCACCATCACGCCCAGCTAATTTTTAAAATTTGTAGTAGAGACGGGGTTTCACCATGTTGGCCAGGATGGTCTTGATCTCTTGACCTCGATGCATTTTTAAAAGTATGAACCCAGGCTTTGAAACAGGTATTATGATCATATATGTACCATATGGGAAGCTAGATTTATTCCAGAGAGCCACGATTTCAAGCCCAGAGAAATAAAGATTTAACATTTAATGTGTTCTGAGGAGAATAAGTAGAGTGAAGTGTAGTGGGAAGCATGCTGCAGTGGAGTCACACTGACCTGGATTCAAGTCTGTACATCACATGACCCTGAGCAAGCAATTTATCTACTTTGAATCTCAGTTTCTTTACGTATAAAATGATATTTTAAATATTAAAGATAATATTAAAACAAAAAATGTATGGGAAAAAGTTTAAAAGACAAGGAAGACTTTAAGACTTGCGATAGAAGACTTAGCTCAACTCTGCTGAGCAAGGGGCCAGAGAGTTTTAAATGCTGGGGTGGGTTATTATAGGCCATCAGGGTTTGCTGATTGACTTTACTTGTAGGTAATAGTAAACTTTCTTGTATCTTCATGACAGCAGGTAATTTTACAAATTGGTGCAAGGTACCAATAAAAGTTAGGCTCCTATCTCCTATCTCTAACTGGGAGATATTAACAGATTGTTGTCTTATCATCCTTAAGGTTTACATTTCAAAGGGATGGCTCCCAGAAACTTGAGAATGACATTCCTAGGTTGCACACCTGGTAAGAAGCCTTTCAGAATATTTACACCTCAAAGGGACAGAGAAAGAATTTACAATTACAAGTTTTATAAAGAAAGTTTTCTATGGAAAGGGAGGTCAGAGGCCCAGAGGCAGGAAATAGACTGCATAAAGTTTGGTCAAGCTGAGAAAAACGTTAAGAAGACTTTGGTAAATACTGCTTGAAAAGTAATTGATTCAGGCTGTGGAACATAGTAGGTGTTCAAAGAATGGGAACAATCATAGCTGTTATTGCTAATGATTGTTGCTATAGAAAACCTAATCTAAACGAGACAAAACCCCCATCGACATACATTCTGGTAAAGGCTAAGTCATATGTCATAAGAAAGAAATGGATGTTTTGGCTAACCATGAATTCACCGTTTAGCGTAGGTTGGAGAGAACTAGTGGACACAAAACCTCATCTGGGCTAGTGTCATACCATGGATGCCGACCCCTAGCAAACTCTCCTAGTCATACCTCTTGCCTCCCCACATCAAAGGTATCTGGAAAGAGACACTGTCGGAGAACAAACCAATGGAGATCATTCTTTTTGGTAACAGAAAAAGACATAAGCCAAACCAAATATTTTATATCTATCGTTTCATGCCTAATGTGACATTGAACATTGGCAGAAACTACTTCTTGTTGGTGGGTGGTTTGAGGTGAGAGAAGATACAGTGCAAAGATTCTGAAAATGACGTACTCCAAAGCACATTGGCTGTTAGAACCCCATATTGTATAAAGTACAAGAGAATTCAAGGCCTTCGGCAGATTTAGTTTACTATCACTGGAGGACTAGAGGCCTCTGTGAAACTCACACTAAAGGCTCTGTCCACTGGAGTAACCCACTCAGGGAACATGACCAGTAGTAAATTTAGGGTTGATATATATAGTTTTGAAATGTCCCAATGGAATATTATGAATATCCCTGTATTGTAAGCCATATAAACTTGAATATGTAGTTCTAATCAACTAAAATCTGGATTGCTTGCAGCTTGCCAAAATTTCATGGGAAAAGTGCTTTTCTTTTTGTGGTTTCCTTGCCAGGATATTTTTTGAAAGTAAACACATAAATATATTTTGAATTGGCAAACAATTTAAAAGTCCAAGATGGCTTCCCAAGAGGATCTGTAGTTTGAATTATGTGGCAATGCAATAAAACAAGGATACTTTGGCTGAAGAAAAAGAGGAACACAGAAACAAAGAAGGTGCAATTTGGGTGCCGCTCCCAGGAATGCTTGCCTTCTGTCTTTAGGGTAACATCAGAATTGGAAGTCTTTTTTTTTTTTAATCATTTAGCCCAATCCATTCATTTTTAGATAGTAAAACAAAAAAGGTAAAAATAGCAGAAGACACTCGACTAGTTTTGTAGCCATGCTTGGTCTAGAATGTGGATTTCTTGGTCCTTAAATGAAGACTTCTCTTCTACACTCATGGACCCTAAATAGAAAACTGTTCTCTCTTAGAATGCGTATGACAGGGGAGACAGCATACATCTTCCGTGCGACATTGCTGAGAGAGTGTGGCTTCAATGTAGTCACAGGATGTGTATAGCTATAGACCATACAATTTCTGGTAGTTTTTCTCTTTTCTATGTACCTTTTTATTTGCTACTTTTTTATTTGCTACTTAGTGGTAATACTGCTTACAGGTAGAGATTACTAAAATCATCTATTGATGACAGTGGTTTAAAGAATTACAAATCCAACCCTTCTCTTCTTTTCCCTTTTGTGCGAACAGTGTCTATGCTCTTTATGGCATGTAGTATCTTTCACTATATTACAAACTCTCTATGAGAAAGCATCTTATATTTATCTTTATCCTCTGAGTTCTAATAAAGAGCCAACCACTCAGATGCTCAATATATATGAATATTTTCTTAATACACATGTATGTATATGTATATTATTTACTAAAATACATGTGTATGCATATATACATGCACGTACCTATACATGTGTGTATTCATACACACCTGACTGTGTGGCTCCTCATGGCTCTAATGATTGCTTACTGCTTAACAGAGAAATGATGGCTACTTTCAAAGCAGTAGGGCTGCAGAGGAGCTTTAACTCCTCCAGTGTTGGCAAAGAGAGGGCCAAGTGTCCATTCAACTGGGGAGCAGAGGTCTGTATGAATAATCTTGTAGTGGGGATTATACTAAGAGAAGGATAATCTATAGACATGTCATATCTAATTCTCACTCACCTTTCCCTTGACATCATACCCAGTGGCTTCTGGATGTGTGTTGAAATTGTAGAGTAGCACAGATTTGTCTGTGAATCTTTCCCTAAACCCTCAGGAAGAATTAATTACTTCTTTCTTTGTACTTATAAAGGAATTAGTATCTGACTCTACCACAGCCATTATAATGTTTTATAAGTGTCTGTCTCTCATTAAATTTTGAGTTGCTTAAGTGCATGGACTATGTCTTAGCTATTTTCACATCCTCTAGTGTCTTTCATGTAGCAGATGAATGAATGAATAAGGATAAATACCGTACTTTGACTACACTTCCCAAGTGCCTGTCAGTTTGTCCATCTGTTTGTCTATCTATCTATCTATCTATCTATCTATCTATCTATCTATCTATCAATCAATTAACTATTGGCACTGTTCTAAGTGCTATAGAGACATTAACTCATTTAAACTTCCTAACAACTTTATTTTAGAGAGGAGGAACCCGATTTCAAAGAGACTAAATAACTTGCTTAAGGTCACACACATGATAAGGCAGAACAAAGAACTCACACCCAGGGAGTGAGTCTGCAGAGTTTCTACTCCAGCCTTTTCTGGCCTGGATGTTCAGCACTCAAGATGTTAAGAGATCAGGATCCAAAAATAATGGGAACAGGGCAAATTATTATGACTAGGAATAGTAGAAAGCAGTTATGTCTGCAGCAAGAGGTTTCTGTTGACCACTGGTGGTTCACAGGGATCCTTGTTGAAAAATAATAGGGAAAGAGGATATTGGAACCAAAATGGTGTTTTAGAAGTAGAGGTACAGAAGTGAAGCAGAAGAACTTTGAGGCTAGTTCTCCTTACAGTAGTATCTGGACATATTTGGAGTGATTTTCTTTGTCTTCATAGAGTGTTTATACCTTGTGCTGATCTCTCTTCTGAGGAAATGACTAACACATAGGCTCATTAATTCCTAGGGCTTATAAATGAAAATTATATATTTATTATTGTTGTTTTATCATAAAGTAAGCCTACATTCCACAGTGTACTCTGCAGATATTTTCAAAGGCTGCCAGAGTCTGCTCTGGGGCCTGTGGTTGACTACATAAACTAGAGGGTCAAGAATACCAAAACCTCTAACGTGTCACTAATCTATTTTTTTAAAAATAAAACTCCCATTGTATTATAAGCTGATAAAGGCAGGCTTTACAACAACCCCAACATTGTCTGCTTCTCATTGCAAACTTAGAAAGACAAGGAACAAATTTACAGTTTCTATTTTGAATCCATTGTTAGCCCCCAGGAATGTGTGGCTTAAAAGCCCATTTGGTGCCTTGGAGAAGGATGGTGAACAGTTACACTTCACATTACTCATGTCCTTCAGGGAAATTCTCTTGTTCTTGTTGAAGTAAAGTTTCTGGAGGGAACACTTTGCATTATGTATCCATCCCTACTCACTCTGATTACTGTTTTTGAAGTTCCCTTGGGTTCTTCCAAACTAGATACAGTGTCTAAATTCTCAGTGATGCTCTTCACTTCTAATACCTGTGCTCTTCCAGCCTCATTGCCATAATCATTCCCAGATTCAGAGGGACCAGGTGGGGAAGTGATCCAGGATGCTTACTGGTAGGCTGCAAGAAAAACGTCTAAATGAAAATAAGTAGATTCAGGTCAAAGCAGCTAATTGCTGCAAGAACTCTAACCTCCCATGTAGGTTAAGTCCCCACGCTCATTTGCTTAGACTCAAGACAGCCTCTTAAAATCAACGCTTGGGAAAGTGTGCTTCTCTTAATATATAATTCACATGACTCAGAGAGTGACTTGAGCCTGGAGGAAAATGTTTCCATTTCAGACCTCCAGTTTCATTCTTTCAATTATTATTTGTTCTTTCTTCTTTGTCTTGCTTTTCTCTTCTTGTTTTTTCTCCTTTCTCTCTCTTTATTTCCCTTTCTTCTCTCTCTCTTTCTCTCTCTCATTTCCAGTGCTGTCCAGCAGAACTTTCTCTGACAACTGGAAATAGTCTACATTTGCACTGATCAATGCAGTAGCTTCTAACTATATGTGACTACTGAGAACTTGAAATGTTGTTAGTGTGATTGAGGAATGGCATTTTAAATTTAATTCAATTTAAAGTTGAATAACCACACTTGACTAATTGGCCAGAGCATCTTTAGACCAACTGATTATGTCTAACATTATATGTATTACTCAGATGTTGGTGACTGAGAGGTGATAACCTCTTTAGCTCATTTATTTTTTTTGTTTTTAAAAAATCATTTATCACCAGAGAAATTTGATCCAACTTGCAAAGTTTGGTTCAAGTTTTTCCAAACCCTTCGCCTCAACTTCTGAGGGCTCTCAGGGCCAGTAATACTTAGTGTTTTTTCTGAAGACAGAATGCTTCCCTCTGGTTGCCTGGAGACTAGATATTCTCTAGTTAGGGATGCAGGGCACCCCTGTGTGACTGGAGGTTCAGATAGGGCTCATTTGCAAAGCATGGGAGCAGATATATATGAAAATTTCATGAGTGAAGGCGGAGGTCAGCAAACTGTTTGGCCATCTGCAGGAATAAACAATGTTGGTGCAAGGGTCTTGAGCCTGGGAAAGGCATAAAGAGAAGGGAAAGGCATAAAGAGAAGGGAAAGGAGGAATGTGAAAAGAGATAGTAGGAAAGAAGAAGGAAGATAAATGAGAAGGGATAGTCAGAATACCCACATTAAGGGTGAGAATGTACTAAGTGATCTTAGTCACAGCTCTGCCTGTAGTTATCTACTCCTGGGAAGATAGACTCTCTTACCAGAAAACCTTTACTTTAATCAGCCACAGAGGCTTGTATCTCAGGGTTTGGTGTGGCTCTGGGGGCAAAGATGGAGGCGATGCCAGCTAATTTTATGTATCCTCCAGAATCCATCAGAATTCAACTTCAGGTGAGTTTAATGCCACCGTCAGGGAGACCAGCTACTAATTTGTGTCTTTTTCTTATTTTCCTCTTTTCTTCTAATTACATTTTTTTTTTTAGCTTGACGATTATGACCTGAGAGTCTAGTGACTGCTTAGTTTTTGGTTGGCATTTTTTCTGATTAGTAACAGAGAGGTATTAAAGACATTTTATTAGGACACTAACAAAAGCAAACATATTTCTTATAAATCTAAAGTTTTGCTAAATCATAGTTTTGTTTTTTCCTTCCTGAGCAGTTTGCCTACAGTCCTGGAGCCGTGTTTCTCATATCTGGGAAATCTATTTTACATTGACTTCTTGTATTTCCTACATTTTATATTGACTGGCTTTGCTGTATTTTAAATGTATTTGTGTCTAGACTTGTAAGGCTTTAGCTACAGCCAATTTCTACATTATTAAGAGGGTTATTTTGAATGGCCCCTGTGAATAAACCTAATTTTCCCCTCTGATTAGTGCTTAATTTGAAATTGTTTGTGCAGTGATGAAATCTTTCTTGAGTTTCACTTCCAGATTCCAGTTTCCATTCCCAGAGGTTCTTTTGATTACATAAATGCTTTCAGGGTGATTATGTGGGCAAAATTGTATATTAGGTAGTTTAGTGCTTTCTGTAAGAAATTGTATTGTATAGAAAGAAGGGCTGTGAGTTAGGTTTTAGGTACTTTACAGTTACATGATCGTTTCTTCTATTCAATGTAAATTATACCCTGTATCTATAGTCCTTCAGAATTTTGTCACCCAGCCTTTGATTGGAGATTCATGTGTCTTTGAGATTTCATATTCCATTGCAGAATTATTTTTCTATGTATACACATCAGGCTTTTCAGAATATAATTTCTCATGTCCCTCGTCCCCTCCTCTCCAATCTTCAATTTTTATAATAAATGTCTTGAGAAATAAAGCAATATGTTCTTTATAGTCCCCAAAATCTAACCAAAAATCATGGCAGATGACTTCCTTATGGGTCAATACTTGCATTATAAATTTGTGTACGTATATTCTCTGGTCCCTGGCCAGACAGTGTGCTGTCTGTACTCACAGGTCCACAGCTGGGGAGAAATTTTGCCTTAGGATGAATCAAACCTTGAGTCTCACCCATACCTGATTGAGATGACATTAAGTGAGATTTTGGACTAGAGTTGATGCTGAAATGGGTTAAGACTTTTGAAGATGTTGGGATGGGGTAAATATATTTGCATGTGAGAAGGACATAAATGTGGGGGCAGCCAGAGAGCAGTGTGTTACAGATGACCTTATTTGAAGAGAGAATCTTAATAGAGGCAATCAAGTTAAAATGAAGCTGTTAGGGTTGGCCTTAATCTAATACGACAATGTCATTATAAAAAAGAGGAATTTGGACACAGACATGCACAGAGGGGTTACAATTTGAAGATATAGAGAAAACACCATGCAAATGTGAAGATAACCATCTCCTTGCCAAAAAGGAGGGCTGGAACACATCCTCCCTTCACAGCCCTCAGAAAGAACTAACCCTAGCTAGGCCTCGATTTTGAATTTCTGGCCTCCAAAATTGTGAGGCAATAAATCTCTGTCGTTAAGCCACACAGTTTGTGGTACTTTGTTATAGCAACCCTAGCAAACTAACACGATGCCAGGCCCCAAGCTGAATAGACTGGAAGATGGGACAGACAAATTCGCATATAGCATGTGATCCAGTGACAGCTCCAGGCATTGTCTAGATAGATATTCACCTCAAGCTTGCCACAATATTATTTTCTGTGTTCGTCCTTTTTGTTACTTTCAATTTTTATAATTTCTCTCATTCTCTATTAATCTTGAAGAATTACCACTAGCCAGTCCAAGGATAATATCTTCAAATTTTCAGTAACATCAGATGTTATCATCACACCCAAGAGATGCTGAAAATTTTCACTCTTACTAATAATACAAGAATCCCCCCTTATCTATAGGGGGTAAGTTCTGAGTCTCCTAGTAGATGCCTGAAACTACAAATAGTACCAAACCCTATAAACCTTATGTTTTTTCCTATATGTATATACTGATGATAAAGCTTAATTTTCAAATTAAGCACAATAAGAGATTAACAGTAAGTAATAATAAAATAGAACAATTATAGAACAACATATTGTACTAAAGTCATATGAAGGTGTTCCCTTGCTCTTTCTCTCAAAATATCTTAATATTTTCAGTCTGCTATTAACCACTGGTAACTGAAACCATCGAAAGTGTAACCATGGGTAAGAGGGGACTACTGTATTAGCTAATATTTACTGACCACCTGCCATGTTCCAGGTAACATATTAAGATACTAACTTCTTTAGTTATTACAACATTACATAAAAGCAGGAATTATCATTTTCCTCATTCTAGAAAGCAGAGGAGAAGGGCCGTGCCTCACACCTGTAATCCCAGCACTTCGGGAGGCCAAGGCAAGAGGATCACTTGAGCCCAAGAGTTCAAGACTAGCATAGGCGACATAGTGAGATCTTGTCTGTATAAAGGAAAAATATCAGCTGGGCATGGTGAGTTGCACCAGTGTTCCTAGCAACTCGAGAGGCTGAGGTGGGAAGATTGCTTGAACTTGTGAGGTCAAGGCTGCAGTGAGCCGTGATTATGCCTCTGGACTCCAGCCTATTGCCTCAAAAGGAAAATAAAAGGAAAGCAGGGAACTGAGGCAGAAATGCTCAGCAAAATGATGAAGCTCACGCATCCAGTTAGTGGCAGAATAATGGGCACTGGTATGGTTTTAATCATGTCTCCACTAAGAGAATCAAATTCCAGATTGAGAAAATGGAAGAAAGGTAAGGTTTAAGTAGGGAGGCCACAGGCAGATAATCACTTCTACATATTGAAAGACATCGTTTAAGAACAATTGAAATCAAGCATTTCCAATTTTTCCCACTGAAGATTTTTTCCAATAGTAAAGGCTAACCTTGGTAGTCATTACATCAATTCACATTTTAAGCCGCAGACAGACCAAAAACAGTTGCTGCGTCAGCTCAAAGGAACATTCTTCTGTAATCAATTAAATTCATTGCACTTGATTATTCAATTCCTGCCAAGAAACAATTTAAAAAGCTTGTTCACAACAATTTGTTTTACAATTTCCAAGACCACTAAAATGACCTCCTGAGGACCTGGAATTTTAAAAGATTTTTCCAGTATTGCCTGAGGACAATATAGCAGGAAAACAAAAACAAACAAACCCCACTTAGATCTTAGTGCTATCCATGTGAAATATACACTCTTCATTCATCAGACTTTAATCTACATGTTATAACTGTTATCAAGTGACATGGTTTTGCTGTAAGTAATTGAAGGACTTTGGAGACCTCAGAATTGGACTAGCACTATGGCTTTACCATGTAGTTTCTGTGTGTACCTTAGCAAGTCACCTACCCCCTCTGAATTTCAGTGACCTAATCTTTAAATGAAGACAACAATGCTTATGTCACAGGTGGGTATGAGAATTAAACAGAATAGTGAGCATAAAACATCTAGTATATTATTGAGATCATTACCTTTTCCTTCCATCCAACTTTTCCCTCACTCATTCTCCCAGGTGTACAGCCTGGTTCTATGACTTTATGTCAGCTTGCCAAGGGTTGACATGTAGAACCTTGATAACAGCCACAGAAGTAAACTAAAGCTTGACTCAGAATCACTCTAAAGTCAATTCCCAGCTTGCATTTTTGTTGGACAGGGAAAAGTGAAGACTGTATGGGCAATAGGATTTCTGGCCTCCACTTGCACAAGGGTAGGTTTGTGTTTAAGAATTTTCAGGACAGAGATTTTTTTTTTCCCAATTTCACTCAGAGCCAAGGTAAAGATAGGTAATTATTCCGATGATTTTGATCTAAATTGTGTGTGTGTGTCTGTGTGTGTGTGTGTGTTTTAAGTTTACCCTCTTTACCTGTTTTTACCTGTTTCCTTTCCAGAGTTTTGGCTTTATGTTGAGTCCGTAGTCTCAGGTCTCTGAGTTCTAACCTTCCTCCTTGAGTGGGCCCTAAACTGCCCCTTCAGTTTTTCAGTAAAATCTCATCTCTAGATCATCAAGAATTGGCAGATACCCACGGGCAGAATCCTTCTTTGGTGCATTCATACCTCTCTAGCTTCCGCCTTCCAGATTTCTAGTCTCTGTGAATTGCTTTTAATGTCCTGACAGCAAATCAGTGAATTTAAAAACATTTTACAAAGTATTTTTTTCTTTCACATTTTTAGCTACCCTGTACCATTTTCCATATTTTTAGGAATAGAATTCCAGTCTCACAGATTATTTCCAACGCTTTCTAAATAGAACACTAAGGAAATTCCCTGTCTTAGTTTGCTTAGGTTACCATAACAAAGTACAATAGGCTGGGAGAAAATAAATTACACAACAGAAATTTATTTTCTCACAGCTCTGAAGGCTGGGAGTCTGAGAACAGGGTACCACTATGGTCTGTCCCAGTGTAGGCTCTCCCCTTGGGTTGCAGACAGCAGCTTTCTTGCTGCGTCCTCACATGACCCTTTTGTGTCATTGAGGGGAGAGAGAGAAAGAGCAAGATTTCTAGCGTTCCTTCCTAAAAGGGGACTAATCCCACCACGAAGACTCCAACCTCATGACCTCATTTAGCCTAATTACCGACCATAGGCCCTGCCTGCAAATACTATCACATTGTGCATCAGAGCTTCATCATAGGAATTTGGGGAAAACAAACAGTCCATAACAACTCCTTTCTGTTGAAATAATGGCTTTCTGCTGTGTGCAGAAAGCAGGTATCATGCCAACGGGTATGATCTTGAATTTCAACACTTGTAATGATAATCTAACTCAAAGGGTTGTTTTAAAAACTAAATGCCACATATAATACAGGGATCACAACACCTAGCACAGTAGGAACTTAACAAAGAGGCCTTCCCCTTCCCTCTTGCTTCTACCACTTGCTCTGCCCACAGAGTAGTTGTATGTAGCTGACGGGTACAGAATGACCAACTTCAATTTCAGCCAAGAAATGCAGCAGACAGTGCAACAATGATCCCAATTACATTACCCTGTTGATAGTTTTCATCGTTTAGGTCACCAGAAGGGAATAAAGTGGGGACGGTAGCATAACATGAAAGCAATTAGAAGTGTTTATTGAAGAAACAAGTAAAAACAAAGTCAAACAAAAACAAAGATGACACTTGGATGCTTTCTTTTTAAAACTCACACTCAAGCCACAAGTTAAAGCCATCCAGATGGTGAGCTCGAGAAGACAGAAATGAATCACTTATTTGTACTACAGTTGGAGGATTTAAAGATCTTTGGGAAAGATGCTCAAAAGCTTCACTCCAATTAACCTCACCCCATTAAGTTTGCCCATCCACACATCAGAGCCAAAGAATGAATTTCAAGGATGAAAGAGAAAGATCAGGGAAGATACCTAAAGTCTGCAGTAATTTCTCCAGAATGAAGAAACCCCCAGAGAGAAAAATGAAGCAGCTTTAGCGGACAGGATGGATCAACATGCAACCAGGATAAAATATAATTCTTCCCAGAAAGTGTTGAAATGGGGACAACCTTCTGATTTAATTTTAAAGGCTGTATTTGAACTGTGTGACCCCTTTCTGAATTTCATCTGATAACTGAAACAAATTATCATGTGTCAGTGTTTGTAGTCTTGCCGAATCCTAACCTAGATCATTCAGAACCCATTTCTTCTCTCTGACACTTTTCCCTCTTGCATAAAAATGGAAAGAAGAAGGGAAATGGTATTTCTTCTTGCAGATAGTCATCAAATACAAAGTGTGGTAATTCTAGTGGAATCTTTGAGAATTAAGATATTTTAGCAGCCCTAAAATATTGCCGGAAAGCGCTATTTTAAAATGTCTTCGTGACCTTTCTGGCTAAATTGGAAATGAAAAATAAGAGATAAGCACATTTTTCTTATTTAAGAGAAGTGAAAAGCTGTCGCTAATGGACCAAGAAAATGAGGAAGTAGAAAAGAACAGGTGGGAGAAACTGGAAACATAAACCACAAAGTCCATGTCTGTACTATAATTTGTATTTTATACATTCTTCGTGGAACTCTTCCACAGATTTCCTATAGGACCCTTTCCCAAATGTTGATCTTTTTTCTTGATACTCTAAATTTTATTACTAAGCAGTGCCTCTTTCAAAATAAGCAATTATTAGAAAAAAAAATTAGGCCGGGCACGGTGGCTCAAGCCTGTAATCCCAGCACTTTGGGAGGCCGAGGCAGGTGGATCACCTGAGGCTAAGAGTTCAAGACCAGCCTGACCAACATGGCAAAACCCTGTCTCTACTAAAAATACAAAAATAGCCAGGTGTGGTGGTGGATGCCTGTAATCCAAGCTGCTCGAGAGTCTGAGGCAGGAGAATCACTTGAACCCGGGAGGCGGAGGTTGCAGCGAGCTGAGATTGAGCCACTGCACTCCAGACTGTGTGACAGAGTGAGACTCCGACTCAAAAACAAAACAAAACAAACAAACAAACAAAATTAAAGGATTTGACCCCTCTCGATCCTCGCAGTAACTTCTCAACTGAGATTGTAAATATTAAAATCTTAGAGTTTGTAATTAGGCACAAACAAAAGACCTTCTGGTAAATGACACATGTCTCTTTCCTGGTTTCTGGCTTTGAGGAAGGATGTCATCACTCCTGTCTGCTGTCTTTGAAATTCCTAGGTATTGACAAAATAGTTGTATGTATGTATATTTGTGTATGTCTATGTCTATCTTTTCATATATATGTAAAATTACAATCATCTTACCTTAGCCCCTCCAGTAATTGTGTGTGTTTCTTGGATGCATAGCAGGTATTCTATTTGCATTTACTGCAAACAAATTTTTTTAAAAAGCAATGGAATTATAGTAGAACCAGGTAGATTTAACAGTTATGACAAAGGAATAGCAATATAACAGATCTGCTAAGTAGAGCAAAATAAATTGCAAAATGGTGCCGTAGGGGCATACTGAAACTTAACATGGCAGCAGGGGATATAATAGGTACATACCTCATTCCAACTGCAACTGACTATCCACGTAAGTAGCTACTTTAGCTTACCTGGTGTGTGGATGGAAATGCTGATAATGCTGAATGCCCCCCTCCCCGTCCCACTCCAATGAACATTTTATAGAGAAACCAATATTAATGTTGGTCATTGAAAACAAAATTTACATGCTTATATGCAAGTTGATCAATACAATTAGGCATGTCCATTCTGCAATTACTTTAAAATTTATTCTTCCTGGTCATAATCCTACAGAATAGATTGAAACGGAGAAAATGGAAAGAGAAAGGCACCATTAACTGAAAATCCAATGATGATCTCTGATAAATGAAACATTTATTTTTGTGCTATTTTTAGAATTCAACAAAATTTCTGTCATAAGACTATACCATGCCCTCAAGTTTGTTTTTATTTATAAATGCCTCTGCCAAGAGTCACTCAAGTTTATACTTCTGATATTTTTCTATCTTACATTAGCTGGGTAGCATATGAGATGGCCTGTGTACTTGACAATGGGACTTAAAAGCATTCTATGAGAAGAAAAGAATGTTACAATTGGCTTATATGGTATATGATTGAGTATGTTGTAGCTTTTTAAAAATCAAGAACATTTATAGCTATGTTTCAGAGTGCTCTGTTAAAAGCTGAAGTATCAAATCAATGGGAGTCAGTGGGAGTATGGGAGGAGGTACACAAAAATAACCACAAATTTGCTCAGAAACAAAATGTTTTTTTTTCTTGTCTTTAAAACTGCCTGTTGCTTTAAAGAGTGTCTCACACATGAAAATATTCTGCTTTATGTTCAGAAATTATTCATGAAAGGGGCTTGACATTTTGGGTATTCTCTGCAAGAGGGATATATAGACTTTTGATAAAACTTCAAATTTCATAAAGAATATTGATATGGAAAAAGATACATCTGTGAGTTTCTTCAACAGTTTCATATGCTTTTCTACTTGAGATTAATTTTTTGTAGAAAGTGAAGCAAAGCCAGAATCCATTTTGGGAGATTTTCCTTAAGTTGCAAGGAGGAGAATACCCAGCTTAGCAGTTTTTCCTTCTCAGCCCTAAATAAAGAAATCCAGCCAAATACTCATTTCATTTCTACCCTGAAGATATCATTATGTCCTGTGGCCAATGCATGAACCTCTGAATATCTTGTTATATAGCACAAATTGTAAAATATCTGGGATGGTGGAAAGTGCATTGGAATGGAAGGTAAAAAATATACATCCTAGTGGTGATTCTTCTAATAGTAGCTATAAGAATTTTTAGAAATCATTTAATTTTCCATATCTCGGTCTACTTTGAAAATGGGGAGGTTATTGTAGATGATCTCCAGGATCATTTCTAGGCTTAACACAGTGAATTCTGTGAATCAAAAGAAAAAGAAAAACAGAAGAATGTTTATATTTGTCTCTCAGCCTATCATGATATATATATATATGTATGTATATATATAATTCTAGATTAAGAATAGAATATTTAGTTTTTTTCCATTCAATTTTGTTGCCCTAAATAGTTTTTATATTCACATGAGAGTTACCTTTTGGAATTTTTGGGGGGATGGTAGGCGGGGCTCTTACTTTTAAATTTATATAGTCATACAGTGTTAAGACCAAACAGGTTGTGCTGTCAACTCCAACACACAGATCAGCTTCCCTCATGGGAAATAAAACTGTATAATTTTTTAAAGTTGTTTATTCACTCATTTACTCTAAAGAAGCAAGTGAAAAAGTGGTGCAGATATTTGCACGGAGAACATTGCAGGAAGAGAGATACGCACGTGCAAAGACAGAGATGGGAGCATGCTTGGCATACCTGAGGAATAGTGAGGAGGTAAGTCTGAGAAGGAATGTTTGTAGGAGATAAGATTGGGGGAGAGCAAGGGCTGATCATATATGTATTTCTACGTTATGATAAAGGTTTTGCTTTTTACTCTAAGACATGAGAAGATCAGACTAAATCTGATTTACATTTAAGCAAGGAACTCTAGCTGCCATGTCAAGAATAGGTTCTAGACAGCAATGTTGGTAGTCCAGAGACCTACTAAAAGACTACTGTTGTGATACTTAGAGAATGATGGTGGCTGGGCTTAGAATTATAGGGAAAGAAGTGGCAAGAAATAGATTCAAAATACAATGTTGAATGCATTTCAAAGAAGAGAAAAACATCTTAAGTTGTTCTAAAGTGGAAACTGTCTCAAACTAGGTATGGGTAGAAACATGTGGATTGACATGTGGGATAGACAGGCACGTGACACAGCCATTTTTGGACACCTAGCCAAAAGCTCTTCCCTGATACACATTTGGATCACACAGTTTTAGTCTGTTTCGGTCTACTCTTTTCTCTTATAACACACATAAGTCTTACCATGTCAGTTGGAATCCATAAAATCAAACAGAAAACTGAAAAATGGAAATGTTGTTTTAAATAGTAAAGATGTGCCTAGACCAGTATACTCCAGAATAATCAGTCTGATGATACAAGAAAATGTTTCCTGGTAAATAGCTGAAGAAGAGGGAGTACGGCTTCCTTTTTAAGATTCAAAGTGAATCTTCCCTTTTCTTCCGTATTCCTATTCTATTATTCCTTTAGTGGCTCCAAGAAGTACTATCAGTAAAGGAACATACTTTTTAATCCTAGTCTTATCCTAACTTAGGGTAAAAAATCCCTGTTTCACATAAGTTTCTTCATTATCTTAAAGAGGTAGTCACATCTATACAGACAGATACTGAGAAGCTTGGGCTTAGAGAATGTTATTTTTACATAATCTATTTAAAAATATTTTTGGTGGTGTTAGTTGCCCTGAACAGCACCAAATGGCTTTTAATGAGCAAATGTGCATATTGGTGACAGGATAGAAGGACTAAAATTTACAATATTGACATCAACTAGAATTTTATAACAAACGTGAAATGCAAAGTATATTGTAATAACAGAGTAACAAAATTAAATGTGGTTTAGTATTCTTTGCAAAAAATATTGCATTAATTTTGAAGTACATTAAAATAATTTTTTATTATGCAAATATAGATGCTTCGTAAAATTAATGTAGCTCAATTACATCACTAGATGTCAGAAAGGCATTTGAAAGGGTAGGCTGAAAATAATTCCTTTGAATGTCACATAATTTTTCTTTGCAGCTAATCTCTGAAAAGAGGGAAAAAATTCTGTCTACTCAGGCATAGAATAGACGCATTAACAATGGAAAGGTCAGTGCATAATGATGCAAGAGAGAAAAGGCCTAAAGTGCCATATTGATGAAATGAGATGGGGAAAAGTTATATAGAAATATTAATCAATCCTTAATTTAAGACCTTTAGGTAACTTGCTAAAATCTTCTTCACTATTTAAGATCAAGAAAATGCTAACCGATAAATTCCTTCTGTGAGGAGAGAAAAACCTAAAGATCTGTGTGTTTAGATTCAACATTTCTCTTTTCCTTTTGATTCTCTATATTGCAGGTAATAATTGACACACTTGAGTTATCCTAGTAGGTATTAGATAGCCATCTCATTCTCAATATAACTTGCCTTCTTGAGCTTAGAAAATCAAAATGTTATAATACAAACTCCACAAAGGAAAATTATGTGTTCATCGAAATTCATGTTTGGAAAGTTATGAGGAAATGACCATGACAAAATGGTAGGTAAAATTGCAGTATATAGAACTTTATACATAGTACTATTCACACTTTGTAAAGATATGCGAATACATGTAAAGACCAGAAGAAAATACAGCAACAGAAAAATTGTGGTTATCTTTGGATGATGAAATGCATTTGGAAAATGCATTTCTGTCTGCTTTACTGATTTTACAAGTGTGGTGGTATTTAAGATTTGCGGTGATATGGCTGGCCTTAGCAATAAGCAGTTTTCTTTTTTTTTGACCTTATTCTTACTAATTTACCTGTTGACTGTTTCACTTGCTCTATTAACTTATATACATATTCTAAAGGCCAGTAGCAGCTAGAAGGAAAAGAAAAACTGAACACAGGAAAGGTTAAATTATCATTATATAGAATCAAGCCTTTAGAAAGATATTTGGAAGGACAATGTGTTTGACTGCTATAAAACTGATTGTATTTACATAAAAATTTCATGGGACACATAAAGTGTACTTAGATAAGAGAAAGAAAGTCACACTGATTCACTGATCCACTTACTGTTTATCATATCATAATATTCCAGGAAAGACATAATGAAGGTCCTGACTATGACAGTTAGGGTGAAATGGAAACAAAATGCATCAGAGCTGCAGGAGGCAGTAATTAAAAACATAAAATGAGGTAGTTTAGTTTCAATGCCTGTTTCTACCATCTACTAGTTAAAAAAAAAAGGGTTACTCAGATCCCTGCTTCAGGATTCATTTCTTCAACTAGTGGAAGTGACAATTGTTGACAACTCACAATTTAGTAATTTCCTGGGGACTCACCTGGGCAAAGGGAGGTGCCTTGCTCGGAGTTATGCTCCTCCTCCCCAAGAGCAGCCGGAGTGCAATGACTCGGTACCAAAACCTGTCCACCTTAGCTCAATTCAGGAAAATTATAAAGGGCAATTTAAACTTCAGACTTCCATTGTGAGCAGTTTAGATTTTCAGTTGTAAATGTATCTCAGTTCAATGTTTTCCTCTGCTCAGGCATGCTTCCCTTACTACCTCACAGCTATTGTTCCAAAGATCATTGCCCAAGAAACTTCCTGCATATGCATCTCCGTCTCAGAATCCATTTCCTGGGTAATGTGACCCAAGACAATTTGTGACAGACAGGTGTGGTTCTAAGAATAGACTCAAAAAATGGGAGTTGGAGGCTGGATTGGCCACAGTTTCATTGACAATGGGGTACCCATTACTAGTAGTGAGTGAAGCTCTTATAATCTTTGGTATGCTACAGTGGTGGAATTTGTTAAAACTTATACCAGTGATAAACTGGATTGAGATACTGATAAATGGAATATATTGACAGGGGCAATATCCCAAGCATCTGAGAGATTCTAGGGTAGTAGGCATTATAAGGACAGCGAGAACCCAGGAATGCTACTTAATACTATCCAAGCATGGGAGAAAGACAATGAAAGGGTAAGGATGATTAATCACCAATTCAAGGCAAAGTGTGAAAGTGGAAGGGATTCTTTGGCAGCCTATTAAGACATTCTTATCTCCTGCAGCCTGAGGGTAGAAAAAAGCTGAGAATTAGGATTCAATTATAAAGGCAGAACTCCAGACAATGTTGATTTTCAGTATCAGCAAATCTGCTATGCTCAGGTCAAGGTCCTGGTTGGAAAGGAGTAGGATCTTAAAGATGAGAATATCATGTTTGATGTACTCAAAATCCTTAAAGCCTCAGATATTCCCCAATCTCTGAACTTGCAAAAATGAACAATTTTTCCTTGCTTGGAGGTCACAGAGAAATGTGCATCTTGCAAGTTAACATGGACTAACCAAGATATAGCCCACCTACGATTCTAGCTTTAGACAAGTAGCTAGGATGAGGTCACAGCATAATCTTACTAGAGAAGTGCTAGACCTGCTAAAAAAAGAATAAACTGTAGGACCTAGCCAATATATACCAGCAGGAGCTAGAAGAGTATGCATGAAAGTAATAGCAAAAATGTTAGACATCACCCAAATGTCCATCAACAGATGAACGGATAAGTAAATGTGGTATACTCAGTCAATTGAATACTGCATGGTGTTAAAAAGGAATGAACTACCAATATGTACTACAGAATGGATGACAATTTTGCTGAATGAAATAAATCAGACAAAAAATAGAACTGTTTCACTTCATGTATATACATTTCTAGAAAATCTAATCTGTAGTGACAGCTGATTGGTGATTGCCTGGGGATGTGGGGTTGAGAGGATGGGAGGGGAGAGGGGAAGGGATACAGAGGGGCACATGAGATTTTTGTGGGTGATAAATATGTCCATTATCTTGATTTTGATGGTTTTACAGGTGTACACATATAACAAATTCATAAAATCTTACACTTTAAATATATTCAGTTTATCATGTCAGTTATATTTCAATAAAGCAATTGAAACAAACACACAAAACAAACTCAATCCCTCTAATTTTGTAGGTTTCAAGTCTACAGGGTTCCTCTGTGTACCAGTTACCATGTCCTGGTCACAGGAAACGCTACACAGATTAAAAAACAAAAGCAAAGACATCTTTATACCTGGAAGTGCCCTGGAAGTGCCTACCTCTACCCAGAGGACACTCACTGGCTCCTCTCCTCTGATCCTTCTCTGTCATCTCTCTCATTTCTAGGAATTGGAACTTTGGGCCTCTGTGTTTCTTTCTTCCAAGTCTGGGAACTCCTGAAAAGTAAGAACCACCTTTTAGACTCATCTGGGTATCTCCTTGACCCTACGTAGAATCAGGCCACCGGACTCCTTTTCGATCATTGTTTTCCCATCTCCACTGAGCTATAGCTCTGAGCTTTCTGATGGCACAAGTGAAAAGCTATTTAGTGTTCTTTCTCTGTGTTCCCCTGTCTAAAAAGGAAGGAGACCTCTTAATATGTGTACACCTGTAACATGCATTCCCCCTGTAACATCCCTGTGACACGGCGGGGCTGGATGACTAGGACTCCACTTCCTGGTGAAAGATCATCATGGAGCCAAGTTCTGCTTTATCAAGACAGTAGGAAAGTTAGCGAGGACACTAGCTAAGCTATGTCCTCGGAGCCTTCTTATTTAGTTTTACCTTCTCTACTTCTTCATTTGCATTCTTCTATTTGCTCAGCCACCCCAGACACAAAATATCCTATTTCTCAAGCTAGCCAAATACTCCCACCCATCAAGGCCTTTGAAATTCTTGTTCCTTCTATTTGAAAGAGTCTGTGTTGGCTAAAACAAACTATACACACACACACCCTCTTGAGTAGTAAATTAAGTTCTGAATTAACTAATGAAAAGTTAAAAATAATAGTTACAAATAATAAAAGTTAATAAAAAGGTTTAATAAAAAATAAAAAGTGAAAAAAAGTTAAAAGCTTGGCAGTGAATGGAGTTCAGATAGATGCAGATGTTCTATATCTCAGCCTAGATTTTCTTGCCTTCCAGAGTTCTTGCTGGGGACACCCGATGGCAATGAAACTGTCTATGCAGTGTACACTTCATCAAGCCTCATTTGGGAAGCTGGCCTCTTCCTAACTACTGTCTCTTTATACGTAGTCCCATATCATTTCAGAAGCACTTCAACTAACAACGCCTCAGTCTATCTTTAAAAGAATATTTATAAACAGTGAGCTTTCCTGGTTATTGAACCAGATTGAAAATATCAAAGGCTAGGAGTTTCTGAACAATACCTGACCAGAGTGTATGGCATTCTGGAACCCCTTTTCTCAGACTATCAAATACTTCTGTAGCCAAGTTCTAAATTTGAAAAAGGTAAAGACAAAGGGTGATACGCAGTAGAGGCACTCCCAATAGTTGACACTCAATCATCTTTTTCCAAAGCCCCTCATTTTCTATTCCTTTCAGGGCTTATAATCTGTCACGTTTTGGGATTCATTTCACCTGATTCTGTGTGTGTGCATGTGTGTGTATGTGTGTGTGTATGTATGTGTATGTGTGTGTGTATGTAGTAGTTAGTACATATATGGAGATGACTACAGACTGTGCATGAAGAGTTGAAGAAATCCGAGACTAGACCCCAAGTCTATGTTTGCCAAAATATGTTCCAATTTGTCAACACTCAACTCACTTTCCTAACAACGAGTCTTAGGTTTTAAATATTATATGACTAAACTCTATCACACATTCCTATTTTCTAAAAGTGTGGCTTTGGAATCAGCCTGGGTTTAACTCGCAACAATGCGATGATACCTTGGAAGAGTACCTTACAAATTGATGATCTACTCTGTAAAATGGAATCTCTCCTGTATGGATTCAGATATAATTTATAAAACAGACAACAAAGTGCCTGATACACGGAAGTGGTTGTTGCTGTATAATTGCTCGTATATTGCTATAAAATACAACATCCAAGAATGTCAGTCATTGTTCAAACTTATGGTGCTATCTAATTTCAAACTATACATATTATACATTCAACACACACATACCCATATATATATGCACAACATATATTGATACACATTTTTTTTTCTTTTTTAGAGACAGGATCTTACTCTGTCACTCAAGCTGGAGAGCACTGGTGCAATCATAGCTCACTGCAGCCTCAAACTCCTAGGCTCAACTGACAGTCCCAATTCGGCCTCTGGAGTAGCTAGGACTACAGATATGTGCCACCACATTTGGCTAATTTTTAAAAAACTTTTGGTAGAGATGGGGTCTTGCTATTCACTCAGGCTAGTCTCAAACTCCTTGTCTCAAGTGATCTTGTTTGTTGCATACCAGCTATGTGACCACAGAGAAGTTACTTAACTTCTCTGTCCCTCAGGTTTTTTCATCTGTAAAATAAAACTGACACTAACACCTCTAATACAGTTTATATAAGGATTAAACAATCTCTGGCACTAGGCAAAATTATGTAAGTATTAGTTGTTATTATAATTATTTTATCATGTGGTTATGCAGTGAATAGAGAAAGTCAAATGAAAACAATAGTAAAGATTAAAGATGTCAGATGTACCTCCTTTATTTAACCTAATTTCTGCGACAGATGCTCCTCTCTTAATCTCAACAGGGAACAGATTTCACAGCCCAGGAGCATAATTACAGAAAACGCTGGCTCCTGTGGTCACAAACTTATACTCAGGGCACACTGAGTAACTGCCAATTCAGACCTCAATGGGTGACTAGGGCATATGGTGATAAAGGATCAGTCAAGAGTATACTGTAATGTTCAATAAATGCCAGCAGCTTTGTGAAGTTAAAAATAGAGTTTATCATGCTGCTCCATCAATAAGAGGCTGCAACATCTAATGTATAACCTCATAAATGTCTCATTTCTTTTTCCTTCCTTCTCTTCTTTCCTTCTTTGAAACTAGGTTGAGTGTATGTTGAGTATTTAACATGTGCCAGACAGTGTGCCAGGTAGGGAGGTAAAATTAAAACAGACACATCCCTGCCCTTGGGAGCATACAGTCTACTGGGTTTGTTTTTATGGAGCTGTCTGCTAAGTGGGTTCTCTTGCAGGCTGAACCATGCCAGGACCTCAGACTTCAGTGCACACAAAGTGCAGTCTGTTGTTAACAGCATAGCAACCATTTTTTCTCTCTGTGCATTCTGATCTCTTGTTCTTGGGCCTGTCCACCTCTGGGAAGTTCCACTCTCTCAAGATTTTCCACCATATGGTGGGATGGAAGAGGAGATTGCATTCCATCAATCACTTTGGTTTTCTCCTGTTAAGGGTAACCAATTAACCAATTCTTCTGTTAAGGGTAGTCAATAGTCTGGTAGGAGCTATTGACTGGAGTGAGATGTGGGACTCATTCATATGCCAGTGCTCCATTTTCTTCTTGTCTCTAGGCACATAGGATTGGCTGTCTGTGAAAATAAAGCCATAAAGTTCAATAGGTTAATTCTCAGGTTACAGGAACCAATATTCTTTGTTCAGCCAAGACTCTGATTGAACTTTCTTTTTGATTTTCATCTCTTTTTAGAATGGTCAGTTACAGATCATAACTGTCTCCACTGGGAGAGAGTGACAGTAAGAAAAAGTTGAAATGCTGACTGGAGTAAGAAGAAATAACCAACTCTGCATTATATGAACACATTTCTGACTAGGTTATTTAGAGAGTGGACATCTTTAAGTACATTGTGCACCACTGAAATGCAACTCCAATACAGCTTAGAGTCCCTCTGTGGTGAATAAAATCCTCTGAGACTTTCTTCCTGTGAAGAATGCTGGGCTATTCTTATTGAAGTTACTTTAGGATATCACTGAAATTAGACATAGACAATAGAAGCACAGTATGGGGAGATACTGGGCACAGAGTATGCAGTTTAGAGAGCTCCCTCTGGATGCTCCGACTTTCTACTTTGTTGATACAACTATGGCCCACTGGGCATTTGAGAACCCAGGTGCAGCCTTTCTGATTCCCCACTTTCTTTGTTGGTTACATTCCATCCCAGTTTTTGTAGCACGTAGCAATAAACTGTTCTAAATACAACTTAAATTACACGGGCTTTTCCAGGGTACTTTATGGATTTATGTGTGTATGTGTTATCTAAAATACTTTCTCATAAGTACCAAAAGGTGCCACAATGGAAATGAATGAAGAAACGGAATGAGAGCCAGATATTTTAATTTCTTTAAACTTCTCTCTCAACAGAGGGATAGACAGATACACACGTGTGTGTGTGTGTGTGGGTGTGGGTGTGTGCACGCACACTCTTTGTATATAAAGCAGTATTTGGATAGTTTCTTTCACTCTTTCATCACTTCACCACTGAGCCCAATTTGTAGTGAAGGAATATTTCTTAAAAGTATGTGTGTACATATTGTTTACATATAGAGTACACACACACACACACACACACACACAAAGAAAAAAAGAATCTTTGAAAAGTATTCCAACACTATAAATTGAGCTCAGAGATGAAGTGACAAAAAGGTGAGAAACTATTCAAGCACTTCTTTGGAGACGGATGCAAACATGATTCATGGGTGCGCACATTTAGCTCTGTGTACCAAGTCTATTTCTGCCCTTTAATCTTTTTTGTAGGAACCATCAGTAATGTATATTAGGATATATACAAGGATAAAGAGAGCTCCATTAGAATCCCTTTTGAGGTCTCCTCCCCAACCAGGTTAGACAGTAATGAAGCCAGTAGACTCAGAAACTGTGTCCTTAAACAACAACACAGCTAGGAAGCAATTTATTATGCTACCCTCTAGGCAATGAAGTTCACCTTGAAGAACGTAAGACAGACAATCCTTGAAGAGAGCAGACTCATTCCCCACAGTGTCTCCTTTCCAGACTGTGCCTCATTTTTTAAGTGCCCAGCATTGGTAATGGACAGGCAATAGTCTTCTGATGGTAAGCAATTCTCTTTTCATAAAACTGTAGAAAAAAGCCAAGGGCAGTGAGTCCGTCTCTGGATAATGTACATTAGCTCATTTCTGGTTATCAGTAATCATGTACTGAGTGTCTTCTGTGTGGTCTTCCCCAAGTAGACAAAATTAAGAATGCAGAAAATACAGAAATTAAAGAATTTACTTACAGGATTTTAGGAAAGTAAGGCCCACAGCAAATAAGTTAAATAATCAATGTTCATAAATCTCTTTGTAAGTTTAGAAGTCAGACTTTAAAAACATAGATAACAAGAAACAACATCAAAAACTTAAGAAGTAAACTAGATGGTGTTATTAAAGAAATACACTAACATTTTTGTGGACTGATCTGGTCATCAACACTGAGTGTACCCATAAATATTTTTCCTTAAATAGTGACCTGGAACTGGCAGGCATTTGGTGTGAAGGTACCTCCTTAAAGAATGCATATCAGAACCTCCTTGGGCCTCATGGCCCAACTGTGAGCCATGAGCCTCCAGTAGCTTGGCATCACCTGATTTACTTCCTGAATCAAAATCTGCATTTTTAATGAGATTCACCAGGTGAATCATGAGCCCATCAAAGATCGAGAGGGTCTTTGTAAATATATGTTTCCTGTATGGATGTAATTTATAACCAATAACAATTATGGATAGGAGCATAACCCTCATGAATGTTGAAGTACAGAAAAATTTTAAAGAATATTTAGGATTCTAACAACATGGCAGACCAAGATAACCAGGCAACTAGAATTGTCAGATAAATGTAAAAACAAAACAAACACACCAAAAAACCATTTCTCTAATGCATAGCTTAACTTTCAATAAAAAAGAAAAACCTCTAGATGCTAAGAACAAAAGTAAAACTGAAAACAAGAATTATGTGCATGTGTTGAATCTGTGGTTGTTCTGGAGGAGAGCTTGAATAGAGTGATTAGCTAACAGCTAGTAAACTATGCTTTCATTTCACCTCACTTGAAGGACAGAAGTGAAGCATTAGCTCCTTTCAAGCTAGGCATTTGGTAGTGAAATCCCCTCAGAAAGTTGGGGCCTTTGAAAGACATTGTCACCAGAGAAAAAATAGCTTCAGTTTCATCCCACTTGAAGAACACAGCCGGGCCCTTTCAAAGTAGGTATTTGATAATGATATCCCTTCATGAAGATGAGGCCCATGAATGGCTTCATTCTCAAATTAGGTAACATTTACCCAGTGGAACAGAGAAGATAGAGACTTTCCTCTTTCACTAAGAGATTAGAAATCAAAAATCAGTTTAAGGTCTGAATTGTTGTTACACATACAGCTTATAAAAGAAAACCCTCAAATTTTAATAAAAAGTGGTCCCTGGCTGGTAACGCTACTGAGGTCCTGCTAGAAACAAACATAAAACCATTCTTGAGGGATACTCCTACAACACAGACTACATGTGTTTCCAATGAAAATATGAGCCTGTATAAAATAATGTCACAAACCATAAAATATCTAAAAAAATTATCAGTTTTATGTTTATGACTAGATTAGGGAATGATTATAGCCTTATGCAGAAAATAAAATTAGTATATTTATAATGATTAAGATGTTAAATTAAGAAATAAAATCAAATGAAATGCTCTAGGACTGAAGAAATAGAAAACAGATTTAGAAAATATTAGTAATTTAAATTATAAATAAAATTAATACACTTAACAACTATTTAGTCACAACTAAATAATGAGCAAGGAACTTGGCAATTGATTAAATTACCTAGAATGAAACAACAAAAGAATAGGAGAATGAAAAAAAAGGTTAAGGGAATATGTAGGACACAATGAGGATCGACATATATTAGAGGAGTTTCATCTTAAGAGTATATAGATAATTACTGTAAGGCAACTTTCAGAGAGAATATGACTACAAATATCCCCGGATTTATATTTTTTAAATGGACAGAATTAATAAAAGCAAATACCCAGGCTCATTGAGGTGAAATTGCAAAACACCATAGCCAAAGATTTAAAAATATTACGGCAACTAGACAGAAAAGATAGATCTCTTATAAAGAAACCAGAATTAGATCGACAGAGTATACAATGGAGGACAAAAAATGAAGGAAATTATGTCTCTGTAGTGCTAACAAAAAATAACCAATCTAGAATTATATACAAGAATAAAGTATCATAGTAGAGAAAAGGTGAAGTAAAGGTATTGAAGACTGTGATATTTCACTGAAAGTACTACAAAAGGCCTAATCTTGAGAAACAAGAAAATTGATCTTAGTGGAAAAAGTGGAGTACAACAAGCGCGATTGAGCAAAGAATGAGTAAATCATATAAATCAGTAAACCAGCAAGGCATTTAATGTTCAAAATAGTCACCACCATAATAATAATTTGGGGAGAATAAAAAAAAACTAGGTAGAAAGTAAAATAATAGACAAAATAAGGTAAGATAGGAGGGCTATAATTAAAGTGTTTTATGGATATTTATTTTACAAATGGCAACCAGAATTGTTAATTAATTTTACACTTAAAATGGAGATTCTGTGATAATGGTTTAAGAATAATCACCACACATGTGGATATAAATGTAATTTTGCAATCAGTAGAAAGAAGTGAATGAAAATAATCAGTCCTACAGAAGGCAAGAAAAGAAGAAAGCAAGCTAAAAACAAACAAACAAACAAAAAAACCCCAAAAACCGTGATGATGAAAAAAGCACAATAAGAATACCGGCAAAATAAATCCAACAATATCAACAGTCACACTAATTATAATTTTTAAAGATGTCAAAGTTTAAAAAAACTTTCAGATTAAAGTTATTTAGCTGTACATTGCTTTTTAGAAATATATATGAAACATAATGATAAAAAAGTTGAACTTCAATGAAATTAAGATCTGTAAAATGCTTTTTAAACAAATGCTAATAAAAAGGTAGTGTTTAACAACATTACACAAAAAGATTCTAATGCAAAAAAATTATATAAAAGGGGCCAATATATTATTATAAAAGGAACAAATAGTCTTAGTGTGAGAAAAAAACTCAATGTTTTCTATTAATTATATACTGAAATAATGAGAGTTTAGAATTTTTTAGGTTAAATAAAATGTATTATCAAAATTAACACCCCCTGTTCTATTCTTTTTACCTTTTTTATGTGGCAACTGGAATGAATATATATATATTCATTCACGTGTGTTTTGCATTATATTTCATTCATTCGTTCATGTGTGATTTGCATTATATTTCTCCTGGACAATGCTGTTGTAGACTGTTCTCTGATAGGTTAGAGAGCTGGTCCACGGTAGAGAAGTTCATTGAGGTGGTGAGAGCTTTGAAGCCAAGAGCAGTCTGACAGGGAAACCACATCCTTACATTTTTACTTTTTTAAGTCCAGAGACAGAGGAACAAGTTTTGGTTTCAGGTGTTTTGCAATGGAAAGGGTGCTCAACTGTATTAGGAGGATTTCCTGCCCTAACTCTACTTGATGTTGCTCCTTGGACCTCTGTACCTCCTGGCACATGGCAGTGACCAAGGAGGCTCTCAGAAGTGTGTTCTTCATCCGGTCTACTGCCCACCTTCCCCTCCAATATTCATGTTTCCAAATGATGGTGTTTGAGTTAGGTCCAGATATGGCCTATCATTTTCTAACTATCATGTAGTTTTCTCAGAGAAAGGAATTTTGGGGTAATTTTTGGAATCTTCTTTTGTTCCAATCTCATCTGCACAACATGTAAGATGAATAATTCTGTTTTTTGGATGTGGGTGACTCTGTATTTCAATTTCCAGTCTGATTCCATTTGACAGATATTAAAATTCTTCTTGGCATTTAACTAACAGGAAAATGATGTGGACAGCATAACTGATCAGTAACCTTGGTAAAATATAACTCTTTTGTGCAAGTCAGTTTAAGGCAGAGAACAATTTTACCTCCCAGAGGACATCTGGCAATGTCTGGAGACATTTGGGGTTATTATAATTTGGGGAGGAGGTGCTAACTGGCATCTAGTAGGTAATGGTCAGGGGTGCTACTAAACACCCTACAGTGCACAAAACAGCCTCTCACAACAAAAAATTATCCAGCCAAAAATTTTGATTAATGCTCAAACTGAGAAACCTTACTGTAAGGTAATCTAATAAAGAATATATGAAATGTTTATACATCTATATAGAATTATTTTAATATAAATTTATATTGAATGCCTAAGCAGAAGAGTACAAGAGCCTTACATGTACATCCCAATACATTTTCACAAAATCAACACATCTGTGTAACACATTAGCCAGCTCAGGAAATAGGGCATCACTAATACTCAAGAAGCCTGCTCATGACCCAGTCCAGTCAGCCTTTCTGACCATAGATCACCACTATACTGACTACTAATATCACAGATTAGGTTTGCCTGTTTTTGAACTTTATAGGAGTTGAATCATAGTATGCACTTTTTGTGTGTTTGCCTTCTTTTATTCAACTTTACATTTTTACAATTCACTCATGTTGCTGCATAGCTACAGTTTAGTCATTCTTATGGTTGTATAGTATTCTCTTATACAAAATACTGCACAGACTATTCATTCAACGATTAAATCTCAATTCAATGGTTTTCAGTTTGGGGCTGTTAAAAGGTGCTACTCTAAAAATAATATGTATAATTTTGTGAAATATGCACACATTTTTGGGGGACATGTTCCTAGGCGTAAAATTGCTGGGCATAGGGTATACAAACATCCATCTTTAGTGAACATTGTCACACACTCCCACTAGTAGTGTATGAGACTTGATTTATTTTTAAATATCCAGTACAGATGTTTTTTGTATGTATGGACGTATTTTGCAAGCTTAAAATCCACATCTTGAGCACCAAGCTAGTTAGGGAGGACAAAGAGCAAAACCCAGTCTCATCTTTCCAGTCATTTGGTGACTAAAATGTGTTCTAATGAGTAATTGTACTGACCCTATGGGTCCCAGGGAAACAGCATCAGCTGTGGAGAAAGTGTGTGTCTATAAACCATTTGAAAGAAGTGTGTGTCTATAAACCATTTGAAAGAAGCGTGTGTCTGTAAACCATTTGAAAGAAGCGTGTGTCTATAAACCATTTGAAAGAAGTCGTTCTTTGAGACCGTTGGTTTGTTCTTACTGCCTTCTTGTAGCCAATTTAGACAAGCAAAACTAAGCTCTGCAATCCTGTTGTGACAAAAATAACTGTAAGATTTTGATAGGCTTGCTTTCTCTAAATGTCACCCAAATGTCTTGCCTCTGACGCCGATGCTCTTCTCACTATACTGGGCTATTTCACTGTACATAGTACTTTCTCCTGCACATCTCTATTACCTTATGTTCAAGTCCCTTGGACTGTAATATACTTGTATATAAAAAACTCACTTGAATTCTTTAGATAAGAAAACCTTGAGAAAATAAGGGTATGATAAACATAGCAGTATTGATACTATTTTGATTCCTGCAACTATTCTTGATATTATACTTCCTTTGTAAATGTTTTAACTCTGGAACTTTTCCACTTTTGTATCAATTAGCATCACAATCTTATAAACATGTTTCTATTTATTGAATCCCAGGTCAAAGTCATTATACAACAAAGAACAATAGTTTTCATACCAGACTGCTTGCATGCATGTAAATTGGGGCTCTTGTCAAGGAGGTAATGAATACAATCTCAGGTTTCATGAGATGAATCAAAAAATAGAAAAACTAATAACATAGTGTTCATATCTCAGATAACCTAAGTCAGGGTGTCCTTCTTCTCCATAAGACTCACCTTTTAAATTGAGACATGATGTATTAAGTGATGTAAAAGTAAATCATACAGGAAAAAATCCAAGACTCTCTCATGCATGAGAGAAAGTGAATTTTCATTTTTCATAATGGCCTCCTTACACCATGATGATTTACATCAAATATCATATTCCTGGAATAACAATTATACCAGGAGATAGTATAGCACTGTGGTCAGAAGCATTGAGTCTAATGATGTGGTTCAAATTTTGGTTCTCAGACTCAATAACCATGGGACTCTCAATAAGTTACTTAAGCCTTCAGAGTCTCAGTTTCCTATGCATCAAAATAGAGGAAAATAGTGGCATCTATTCTATGGCTTGGGAAAATTAAAAGGTACTGTTCATCATATGCAGTTAGCTTAATGCTAGGACACAATAAGGGTCCCACAAACAGCAGCGGCTGCTATGGGGTGATTGACAACAGTAACAAGGGCACAGGCATTACTATTCATGTTCCTCCTGAAAAGGTATGCCATCAACTTATAGTGACTGTGAAGCCTGATGGAGAAAGTAAATGAGGGGGATCATGGCTGAAACACCATAAGTCAATATAGCCACTTTTATAATTGGGAATCTATGAAAAATAGTATGATATACTATTGCATAAGGCAGCTGGGAGGAGTGATTAAGAGATCAATTCCGGAACCAGTCTTAATAAATTCCTGTCCTGCCACTTTTACTCTCTGTATGATCTGGGCAAGTCACATCATCTCTCTTGCCTATACAATGGGCCCTAGTGTCTCAAGGTGTGCGTTTGCATGTGAGTGTGTATATATGTGTGTGTTTAGTACATATGTCATGCTATTGTGTTGAAGACTAAGTCAACAAGTCAATATGTGGGGGCACCTGCAACAGGGCATGGCACATAGTAATTGTTATTAGGTGTTTGTTATTATGATTATTGAACTGACATGAGATTGGGTACCTTCTTCAAAGGTTACTTTCTGACTATATAAGGAAGAGGCAGCAATTTCTGAAGAAAGATATAAAAAAAAGTGACTCTGCTGCTGTCACCTCAGGGTTGAGTTCCCGTTTTGGGGCTAGCTTTTTGCGTAGACTGCTGAAGGCAGTGTTCAAAAGCACATGAGCTTGAATTTGGCGGAGGCTTGGTCCCAAGCTATTGGAAACATTGGTGGGAGTGACGGAACCTACGAAAAAGGTCATTTCAAAACTGCAAGCAGTTTTTCTGTTTTTCTAGAAGTTGGGAATTGAACACAGTGTTGATACAGACTATTTCTAAATTCTAAGGCAAATCATTGCGTGTGCCTTTCAGTTATGCAAATCTAAATCACAGGTCGTAATTAGAAAAGGAGGTGTTTGAGAAGCTGTAGCTATAAGGAGCTAAACTGTTCTGTGTGATCATGGAAAAGGTCATTTGTGTAGTAGGCAGAATAGCATTTCTGTAGGCTGCTGCTTCTGGGAAAAAAAGTTTATTTTCTAAGTCTGGATTTAGATGCCTACAGAATACAGTTTATATCTTGTGTCTTATATTAGGTATCTTCTTTGGGGTGTTCAGGCTCTGAGACCCTGAGACTTTAGAAAAGATATGCAGGATTCACCCTCACTTTATCCTGGAGAAAAGACCATAAAACAGCCCTCTACGTTATAAGCTAAAGACAGAAACCCCAAATCTGTGAAACTTTGAAGATTAAAGGGGCAATCAATTTTTCTTGGTAACTTGGAAGCAAGGGATATCAAAAAGCAACTTCTCCGGCTTCCCCAGTCTCACCACTCTCTGCTGTCTGTGTGCCTCACTTGTAAAGCAGGATGATGGTGTTCTCCTGTGACTGCTCTGTTGAAATTGTGAGGTAAGAATCTGTTCATATGAGAGTAGAGCTCACCAGTGTCTGCCTTCCTGGGATGAAGTAGATTTTGAGACAGGAAATAAATCTTAAATCTTAGTCTGGAGGTGAGGAGGTGATACCTTCATCTCCTTAGGATTATTTGCTTGGGTCTTTTCTCTGAGGAATCTAGCCAATTTGAAGAAGTTTGGTGGGAACAAAACTCATTTCCCTTACCACTGAGACAAAGAGGCAGCCTTTAAGCAACGGCGTGGTGCTGCGGCCTCTCAGAACACCCATCTCTAGTCTGCTGTGAATTCAGCTCTGTGGGTACTTCCCTTCCCTGAAATTTGGGGCTTCAGTCAGGCCTTGTGAAAAGTTAGAGCTGTCTGTCATGCATAAGAGAGGAAGTAAGGGAAGGCTTGGACAGGAGTACCTAGTGTTAGAATGAGGAGCCCTTTGGACGGTAAGCCTAGGCCTGAGGGAGCTCTTAAAGTTAAAGTCCACAGGAAGCCATCCCTGGCTGGGGAAGGACTGGACTGCTGACAGAGACCAGTGAATGGTAAGCAGCTACCTGACACCCTCAAGGCAGAGAAGAGAGGCCCAGGCTGAGGCGCACCAGGAGTTGTGAGATTGGGAAAAGATGATAAAGTGGATCTGGGTTCCAGATCCCCAACAGGTGGTATGTATTAAGAACACTTCAGTTTTTCTAATGTAGTGTAATTTCATTTGTACCTACAAACAGGTGAAGCCTCGTAATCTCATAGGCGTTGAGATTGTGTCAATTTTCTTATTACCTAACAAGGGCTGAAAGCAACCTAGCCAAAAAACAACTAAAGAGCTAGACAACCTGAAATGGTTAGACTTTGTGTCCCCACCCAAATCTCATCTTGAATTATAATCCCCATAATCCCCATGTGTCAAGGAAGAGGCTAGGTGGAGGTAATTGGATCATGAGGGCGGTTTCCCCCATGCTATCCTCGTGAGACTGAATGAGTTCTCATGAGATCTGATTGTTTTATAAGTATTTGGTAGTTCCTCCTGAGTTCATTCTCCTTCCTGCCACCCTGTGAAGAAGGTGGCTTGCTTCTCCTTCACCTTCGGCCATGATTGTAAGTTTCCTGAGGCCTCCCCAGCCATGCAGAACTGTGAGTCCATTAAACCTCTTTCCTTTGTAAATTACCCAGTCTTGGGCAGTTCTTTATAGCTGTATAAGAACGAACTAATACATCTCCAAAAGGTTGATTGCCTGGAACATGAAGAGGACTACCTACCAAATTGTCACTGCCTCACCAACAGGGACTAGTATTTTTACCAATTCCTCTTGCTACAGTGTGTTAAGTAAATAAATTTTCAAATCTGTAGTTGACTAAAGAATAAACTCTTTTTATAACTTAGCACATAATAGCCAGAGAAATCCAGAGTTCTGAAATTCTAAAGTACATCTTACTGAACATTTTATGCTGAAAGTTTCTGTGAATGAAAGCAATTCAACCACATATCTGGGATTTTAAAAGGGCTGACACATTAATTTTTTTTACAGTTTTTTTTTTACCGTTTTTAAAAGTCCTGTTTTACTTTCCAATTGTGCAGTCTCATTTAGAATACTTTTATTTTCTCTAATTTAAAGATGTTCCCTTCTAAAGACAAATGAACTTGAGGAAATCTAACTTGTGATATCCTTTCCTGAGTATGTTTATGACTACTGCTATTACTCAAAGGCAATTTTCCTGGGTGGGATGTTTTCCAATACACTGCTTTCTTTCCCTTTACCATATTTCCCTTCCCTTTGCCTCTCCTATATTCCCTGCATCCCCAACAGCAACACACACATACACACACTGTGTCCTTTGCTGTTCCCCTCTTTTTAATTTAATTTTTAATTTTTATGTCTACATAGGAGGTGTATGTCTTTATGGGTACATTAGATACTTTGATACAGGCATACTGTGTGGAATAATTACATCAGGGTAAAATTTTATCTTTGGGGCTTTTGTGTTGAGCTAGATCACAGAAAAGACTTGTTTTGGAGATAAAGTGTCAAGTTACCAGTTAAAATGAAATCTAATGCTTTCATAAAATTTTGTGGTACATGTGCCTATTTACCCAGCAATAGCAAGAACATTCCTATATGTTTTTAAATTAAGGAAGGGAGAGGCATAAAGAACCGTTTTGAAAAGATTACCACATATATTAACAGAGAAATTTCTTCACCCAGTGGCTGTGTAGTGATGAGAAAACAGAAACCAAACAGCTGATAGAATTAGAATGTAAAGCATTTGGTTTTCTAGAGACGTTTGGACTTTATTTGCAGCTAATTAACATGAAGTCTTCAGTAGGCATGACTCTTTTCTCAAATACAGCTAGTTTTATCACTTAATATTCATAATAAATATGCTACAATATAGAAATAAACTCTCTAGAGAGCAGCAGGAAAATTAAACCACCAATTTAAGGAATCCAGGTTTGTCACACAGTCTCTACCCTTCAGCATCCAGGGTTCAGTAAGCATGGAGGCTGACACGCTAAACTGCAAGTAATAACATGGTCACTCCCATGGAGCAAATAGGTCAGGGCTGCAGGCTGGATCTCCCGAGACCAGCAGACCCCCTAATACCAGGGACACAATCTTCCACAGTCTCGACTCTTGCCTCCAGTCCTAACACCTGTCCTTAGTCTCTAAGTTTCTTCAATAACATTAACCTTTCTTCCTTCTTAATTTCTCGCATATGAAGAGCTGCAAAGCTCCATGTTTCCTTCTGTCTTCTAGCCCCTTTCTGAGCAACCTCGGTTTTTTCTAGGGCATTGAAGGGCCACTCTGGCAGTAAAGCAGATTGTTTTAATTAGGTTTGATTACTTTTTAAATAAATCCAAGAGGACTGGGAAAAGCAATCGCTAAAAGATGTATTGAGTTTTTTTTTTTTTTTTTTTGGAACTGAAACTATGAAACAGTGTAGCTACTCACATTAAAAAGGGAGGCTTTTCTACTTTCTCCTTTGTAATGTAGAGTAAGGGATTGCTTTCCTTGTGAAATTCACTGCCCTCCCGCCCCTCATCCTACATTTTTCTGTTTTCTCTTTCAGGCCAAACTAGAATAAGGTGGGTGACCACCTCCAGGGACATCAGGTTCTGCACTGTGCAGTCAGTTACAATTTAAATATATGATTTGTTTATGCTTGCTTGGTTTGTTTTCAGCACAACCTGAAAACTCTTAGATTGTGCCATTTGTTCAGTGCATAAGGAGGAGCATGTGAGATAATTTATAGCTGAATGAAGCAAAAGCAAAGATATAAAAGTTCTCAGTTGATATGAATGCTAGTTTACACAATAGGTTTGAGAAGAATTTTATTTTCCTCCACAGATTAGTGTTAAGGACTTGGATCTAAGTTTACCAAATATGAAAAAGTTAAGTAGAAGCAATCTTAACAGCAAAGTTCTTTATCTAAGTAGTTTTTATTTTTAATTTTTATGGGTGCGTAGTAGATGTTTATATTTATGGGGTACATGAGATTTTGATACAAGCAAACCATGTGTAATCACATCAGGGCAAATGGGGTATCCATCACTTCAAGCATTTATCATTTCTTTGTGTTACAAATATTCCAATTATAGTATTTAGTTATTTTAAAATGTAAAATAAATTGTAGTCACCCTCTTGTGCTGTCAAATACTAGACTTATTTGTTCAAACTATATTTTTTAACCCTTTAGCTATCCCCACTCTTTCCCTCCCTTCACTACCCCTCCAAGCCTCTGATAACTGTCATTCTACTGTCTCCATAAGTTTAATCGTTTTAATTTTTAGCTCCCACAAATGAGTGAGAACATATGAAGTTTGTCTTTCTGACCCTGGCTTATGTCACTTAACATGATGTCCTTCAATTCCATCCATGTTGTTGTAAAAGACAGAATCTTATTCTTTTTATGGCTGAATACTATTTCACTGAGTATATGTACCACATTTCCTTTATCCATTCATCTGTTGATGAATAGTTAGGTTGATTCCAAATCTTGGCTATTGTGAATAGTACTGGAAAAAACATGGGAGTGCAGGTATCTCTTTGATATGCTAATTTCCTTTGTTTTGGGTATGTACCTAGCAGTAAGATTGCTGGATCATACAGTAGCTCTATTTTAAGTTTTTCAGGAAAACTCCATACTATTCTTCATTGTGACTATAATAATTTACATTCCCACTAACAGTGTTCCTCTGTATATCTCACCAGCATCCATTATTGCCTGTCTCTGGATAAAAGCCATTTTAACTGGGGTGAGATGATATCTCATTGTACTTTTGACTTGCATTTCTCTGATCAATGATGTTGAACTCATTTTTGTATCCTGTTTGCCATTTGTATGTGATTTTTTTAAGAAATGTCTATTCAGATCTCTTGCCTATTTTTCAATTATATTAGAATTTTTACTATGTAATTATTTGAGTTGAACTCCTTATATATTCTGATTAATCTCTTGTCAGATGAAAAGTTTGCAAATATTTTCTCCAATTCTGTGTGCTGTCTCTTCACTTTGTTGGTTGTTTCCTTTGCTATGCAGAAGCTTTTTAATTTGTTGTGATCCCATTTGTCCACTTTTGCTTTGGTTGCCTGTGCTTGTACGGTATGACTCAACGAATCTTTACATCCATTCAAACATCATAGAGAGCTTCCCCAATGTTTTCAGGTAGTGGTTTCATAGTTTGAGGTCTTTAATTCATTTTGATTTTATTTTTGTATATTGTGAGAGATAGGGGTCTAGTTTCACTTTTCTTCATACAGGTATTCAGTTTTTTGAGCATCGTTTATTGAAGAGAGTGTCCTTTTTCCAGTGCATGTTCTTGTCGCCTTTGTTGAAAATGAGTTCACTGTAGATATGTGGATTTATTTCTAGGTTTGCTGTTCTGTTCCGTTGGTCTATGTGTCTGTTTTTATGCCAATACCATGCTGTTTTGGTTACTATAGCTCTGTAGTAGGATTTGACGTCAGATAATGTTTCTTCCAGGTGTTTTTGTTATTGTGTATGTGTGGTGTTTTGTTTTGTTTTATTTTCCTCAGGATGGCTTTGGCTATTCCAGGTCTTCTGTGGTCCCAATTAGGATTATTTTTCCTACTTCTGTGAAGAATGTCATTGCTATTTTGATAAAGATTGCATTGAATCTGTAGATTATTTTGGGTAGTATGAACATTTTAGCACTATTGATCCCTCTAATCCCATGAACATAAAATATCTTTCCCTGTGTTTGTCATCTTCAGTTTCCTGAAGCAATATATTATAGTCTTCATCATAGAGATCTTTCACTTCTTTAGTTAAGTTTATTCCTAGGTATATTGTTTTATTTATTGCTATTGAGTTTATTGATTTCTTTTTCAGATTGTTCACTGTTGGCACATAGAAATGCCACTAACTTTTTGTATTTTGATTTGGTATCTTACAACGTTGAATTTCTTTATCGGTTTAATAGTTTTTGGTGGAGTCTTTAGGTTTTTCCAAATATAAGATCATATAATCTACAAGCAAGGATAACTTGACTTCTTTCTTTCCAACTTGGGTGCCCTTTATTTATTTCTCTTTTCTAATTGCTCTAGTTAGGACTTCCAGTACCATGTTGAATAACAGTGGTGAAAGTGGGCATCCCTGCCTTGTTCCAGATTTTAGAGGAAAGGCTTTCAGTTTTTTCCCATTCAGTATGATACTAGCTCTAAGTCTGTCATATATGGCTTTTACTGTGTTGAGACATATTCCTTCCATACTCAGTTTTTTGAGAGTTTTTGTCATGAAGGAATGCTGAATTTTATCACATGCTTTGCTTTTCCAGAATCAGTTGAAATGATCATATGTTTTTTGTCCTTCATTCTGTTGATATGATGTATCACATAGATCGATTTGCATATGCTGAACTATCCTTAGATCCTTGGGATAAATCTTACCAGGTCATGATGAATGATCTTTTTAACATGTTATTGAATTTGTTTTGTAGGATTTGTTGAATTTTTTGCATCAGTGTTTATAATTTTGTTGAATTTTTTTGCATCAGTGTTCATCAGTGAGATTTCTTTTTTTGATGTGTCTTTGTCTGGTTTTGGTATTGGCGTAATACTGGCCTACCTTCTGAGTTTGGAAGTATTCACTTCCTTTCTATTTTTCAGAATACTTTGAGTAGGATTGGTATTTATTACTCTTTAAACATTCAGTAAAATTCAGCAGTGAATCCATAGGGTTCTGGACTTTTCTTTCTTGGGAGACTTTTTGGCTCCAGTGGCTTCAATTTCATTATTTGCTATTGGTCTATTCAGGTTTTAGATTTATTCATGGTTCAATCTTGGTAGGTGGTATGTGTCTAGGAGTACATCTTTTTCTTCTATGTTTTCCAATTTATTGGCATATAGTTTCTCATAATAATGTCTAATGATCCTTTAAATTTAATTTGTAGGATCTCCTTTTTATCTCTGGATTTTTAAAAAATTTAGGTCTTCTGTCTTCCTAGTTATTCTGGATAAAGGTTTGTCAATTTTGTTTATCTTTTCAAAAAACCAAATTTTGGAAACATAGTACTGGAAGTCCTAGCTAGAGCAATTGAAAATAATTTTTCAACTTCCTTTTGTGTATCCATTGCATGGTTTTTGATTTGAGATTCCCATGAGGCTTGCAAATAACATCTTACAACCTATTATTTTAAACTGATGACAACTTAACCCTGATTGCAAAAGCTAACAAGGAAAGCGAAAACTAATAAAAATTGTTTTAGTTAGATAGACTAATAAAACTAAAACAGTTATCATTGATAAATTTTGATGACTTTTTATATATTTTTGTTTAAATTTCATTTATTTCTGCTCTGATCTTCATTGTTTCTTCTGTTAATTTTAGGTTTGATTCGCTCTTTTGTAGTTCTTTAAGATGTATCATTAGGTTGTTGAAGTTTTTCTACTTTTTTGATGTAGACACTTATTGCTGTAAACTTTCCTCTTGGTACTCATTTTGCTGCTTCCCATAGATTTTTGCTGTTTTGTGTTTCCATGATCATTTGTTTCAAGAAATTTTTCAATTTCCTTCTTAATTTCTTCATTGACCCACTGGTCCTTCAGGAGCATATTGTTTAATTTCCATGTGTTTGTATAGTTTCCAAAATTGTTCTTTGTTATTGATATCTAGTTTTATCCAATTATGGTCAGAGAAGACACTTTATTTCCAAGTTAAAAAAAAATTAAGACTTTTTTGTGGCCTAACAGATACTCTATCCTTGAGAATGATCCATGTGCTGAGAAGAATTTGCATTCTGCAGCCATTGGATGAAATGTTCTATAAATATCTATTAGGTCCATTTGGTCTATAGTGAAGATTAAGTCTGATGTTTCTTTATTTTCTGTCTGAAATATATGTCCAGTGCTCAAAGTTGGGTGTTGAAATCTCCACCTGTTATTATATTATGGTCTATCTCTTTAGCACTAATAATATTAGCTTTATATACCTAGGTACTACAATGTTTCATGCATATATATTTAAAATTTTTATATCTTCTTGCTTAATTTACCCATATTTCATTATATTATGAACTTCTTTGTCTCATTTTAGTTTTTTTCCTTGAAATCTATTTTATCTGATATAAGTATAGGTACTCCTGCTCTTTTGTGGTTTTGCATGAACTATTTTTTTCCATCACTTTATTTTCAGTCTCTGTGTGTCTTTACAGATGAAATACATTTCTTATAGGCAACAGATATTTGGGGAGGAGGAGTTGTTATTGTTGTTGTTCATTCATCCACTCTATGACATTTGATTGAAGAGTTTAGTCCATTTATATTCAATGTTATTATTAATAAGTAAAGACATACTACTGCCCTTTTGCCATTTGTTTTCTGGTTGTCTTGTGGTTCCTTCCTTCCTTCCTTCCTTCCATCCATCCATCCATCCATCCATCCATCTTCTTATTTTTCTCTGGTAATATGTTCTAATGTCTTGCTTTTGATATTTTGTATATTGCATGGTTTTTTATTTGAGATTACCATGAGGCTTGCAAATAACATAACGTACTATTTTAAACTGATGACAACTTAACATTGATTGCAAAAGCAAACAAACAAATAAGAGAGCTAATAAAAATTCTGTACTTGAACTGTATCTCTCTTGCTTTTAACTTTTTGTTTCTATTTATATCTGATAAATAGAAATGTCTTTAAAAGTTTTTATAGTTATTCTTCTTGATAGGTTTATCTTTTAGTGTTCTTATTCAAGGTATGAGTAGTTTACACACCACAGTTAGTGTTATAATATTTGGTATTTGTGTACTTACTAGTGAGTTTTGTATCTTCAGATAATGTTTTATTGCTTGTTAACATCTTTTTTTTGAAGAACTCCCTATAGCATTTCTGGTAGAAAATATTTGTTGATGTAGTGCCTTAACTTTTTTCTGAGAAAATTCTTACTTCCCCTTCATGTTTGAAGGGTATTTTCACTGGTTATGATATTCTAGGATAAAAGGTGTTTTTTTTTTTCTTCAGAACTTTAAATATGTCCTGTCACTCCTAGCCTATTAAGTTTTCACTGGAAAGTCTGACGCCATAGTATTGGATATGTTACTTTTTTCCTCTGCTGATTTCAGGATCCTTTCTTTATTTTTTACCTTTGGAAGTTTGAGTATTAAATGTCTACAGGTAGTCATACTTGGGTTTAATCTTCTTGGTGTTCTTTAACCTTCTTGTATTTGAATATTGATATCCTGGGCTTGGAAAGATCTCTGTTATTAACTCTCTGAATAAACTGTTTCCTCCAATCTCTTTACTCTCTCTTTAAGGCCAATTACTCTTAGATTTGCCCTTTTGAGGCTATTTTCTAGATCTTATAGGCATGTTTCACGTTTCATTCTTCTTCTTTTTTGTTCTTTTGTTTTCTCTATTTTCAGATAGACTGTCTTCAAGCTTATTAATTCTTCTGCTGGATCTATTCTTCTTTTGAGAGACTTGATGTTTTCTTCAATTTGTCAATTGAATTTTTCAGCTCCAGAATATCTGCTTAATTTTTTAAAGTTATTTCAATATCTTCATTAAATTTTATTTTGAATTCCCTCTCTATGTTGTCTTGAATTTTGTTCAGCATTCTCAAAACAGCCAGTTTGATTTAATCTGTCCGAAAGGTCACATATCTCTGTTACTCTGGGATTGGTCACTGGTGCCTTAGTTCATTAGGTGAGGTCATGTTTTCCTGGATGGTCTTGATGATTGTGGATATTGTCAATGCCTGCATATTGAAGAGATAGGTATTTATTCCAATCTTTGCTGTCTGGGCTTGTTTGCACACATTCTTCTTGAGAAGGCTTTCCAAGTGTTCAAAGAGAATTGAGTGTTGTATTGTCAATGCCTGCACATTGAAGAGATAGGTATTTATTCTAATCTTTGCTGTCTGGGCTTGTTTGCACACATTCTTCTTGAGAAGGCTTTCCAAGTGTTCAAAGAGAATTGAGTGTTGTGATCTAAGTCTTTGGTCACCGCAGCCATATCTCTATTAGGGGACCCCCCCCACCCAAGCCTAGTAATGCTGTGGTTCTTGTAGACTCATAGAGGTAACATGTTGGTGGACTTGGGTAAGATCTGGGAGAATTCCCTGGATGACCAATCAGAGTCTCTTGTTCTCTTCTTTTACTTTTCCCTTAAACATACAGAGTCTCTCTTTCCATGCTGAACTGCCTGGAGTTGGGGGCAGGTGTGATTCAAGCACGTGTATGGCTACTACCAATGGAACTGTGTTGGGTTATATCTGAAGCCAGCATAATACTGGGTGTCATCCAAGGACTGTGGTAACTATTGTGTAGTTACCACTGATGTTTATTCAAAGCCCAAGGACTCTTTAGTCAGCAGGTAACAAATCCTGCCAGCAGTAGGCCCTTCCCTTCAGGACAGTGGGTTCTTTTCAGGGCCAGGATGAGTCTAGAAATGTCATCCATGAGCTAGATCCTGGAAAGGGGACTTTAGAACTCTACTTGGTGTTTTATTTTACTGTGGCTAAACTAGTATCCAATTTGCAGTATAAAGTCCTTTACTCTTCTCTCTCCTTTCCAAAAGCAAAATGAGTTTCTCCTGGTGTTGTGAGCTGCCCTGCCTGGGGTTGGGGGTGAGGCCACATAAGCACCCCCTTGGCCTTCACAGCCAGTGTCTCACTGGGTTGCATGTACCCCTAGTCCACTAACTCGAAGCCCAGCATGGCGCCAGAATTTGCCCAGGAACTGCAGTCCTTGTGGTGTAGACTGACTTTCAAATTTATTTAAAACCACAGAGCCCTTTAGCCTGCCGTGGTGGACTATCCAGAAATCAGGTTCCTTCCTACTGCTGGGATGGATGATTCCCCTCTGGCTAGGTCTGGTCTAAATGCTTTCTCCATTGGCACTGGCTGAATTCTGCCCTCTGTTGCTTCCAGCTGTTACAGGGCAGCACTGGGTTCCAAGGCAAAGTCACACAGTCACTTCCGTGTCCCTTCCCCAAGCATGCATTCTTTCTCCATGCCACATGGCTAATGCCACAGGATGAAGGAGCGGTGCTGTAGGAAATTCAAGAATCTTTTGTACTCTCTTTAGTGCCTCTTTGCTTATATGATGTCCAAAACCAGGTACTGTGATTGCTCACTTGATTTTTGGTTCTTACGTAGGTAATGTCTTGTGTGGATAGTTTTTCAATTTGGTGTTCCTGTGATGGATTGCAGGGGGAATGATTGCTTGAGGCTTCTATTTAGCCATCTTGTTACACCTCCAATCTAATCAATTTACCAATCGAAATTGATCATTGTGTTTATGTGTAAAACAAGTCGACTATTTGTAGCAGATCCTCATTCAGCCTTATGGCTTTATTACTATTTCTTGCATTCCATCAGTGCTTATGGCCCTGATGAAATAGGCCAAAGGGTCAAGTTACATTCTAGAGGCCAACAATTTAACTTAAAAATATACACTTAATCTAATCCTCTTTGGTTTGGTATGAGGAAGAGGTAGAAGATGAAACTACTCAGGAATGCTCACTGAAGAGACCATGGCTTTCTGAATTTAAATGTATCTCCTTGTCACCTCGACTTTGCTAATACTAATATTGCAGGTTTAAAAGAAAATAGGTCTACAGGGAAATCAAGCTGCTGGATCTCACCAAAATGAAATATTAAATACTCTGCTTTTCCCCCTGTTTCCTTTACATTCTTCTGAGACTGTGAGAATAATAAAGTTGCTGCAGATGTTAGAATTATTATTATTTAGAGCCATAAAAGCAATAGAAAAAGCTAGAAATGATTTGGGGAAGAAATAGCAATCTTGGTAAATGTTGGAATTGGGGGCCAATAAATGGCACCCTCTCCCTTTATGTTTAAGAACCAGTTGAGAAATATGCACAAGAGTCAGGAAAGTAAATATCAAAATACAGGTTTTACTGATGATAGTTGAATTAGAAAAGATGGATTAAAAGTATGACTATAATAGGGGTTCCCTATAGCACATTTCACTCAATTAAATGACTCACCAAGTCACAGTCAGAACCACAGGCCATCTTACCCATACCCCATCTTGTCCCTCAAGGTTGGGAACTCTAAGAATGGATTATCCTAAACAAGAGGCTCAAGCTCAAGAAGGCTATGTGTCTGCACTTTCCTAATCTCATTTGTCAGACAAGCAGTCTTTTCCTTTAGGAGGCGCAAGTGAGCTGGGTAGGCAGAAGCATGAGAGCTACTTTCCCAGTGTTTCCAAGTACAGGAAATGTCTGTTTCATTGGCCTGAAAAGGATGAAAATGGTTCCCTTAACAATGAGCTTCTACGATGCTATGTGGATTTTCTGGAGGGATTACAAGTTGTCCAGTGCTTGTGATGTTGTAAGAACTAAAAAAAGGTAATTTATTTCTCAACTATACAAATAAAGTGAGACTTTATTTAAAGCTGATTTATGAGCCTTCCACTCAGGGCATAGAATCTTCTGCACTGGCCACTACAATAAAGTTACCTAAGAGAAACAACAACAAAACAGTGAAGTTCTACACCAGTACCACCTTATACTTTTTACTGTCCGTTAAGCTTCATAATCTAGAAGGAAATATGAACTTACTAGTTTTCTGTGTCTCTTGGGCCTAACGCTAAGGCTTAGAAGTATTATTTTTAATTTTTTTTGCCACTTCTACTCATACTAGTTTCTAGTTTTCTGATTTACAGAGCCAAAAATACTCTCTAAACAAAAGACATTCCATTGTCACTAATCTTCTCAAAGTATATCTACTTCAATAAAAAATCTCAGAGGCCAGCCAGGCATGGTAGTGCACATCTGTAGTCCCAGCTCCTCAGGAGGCTGAGGCAGGAGGATTACCTGAGCCTGGGAGTTCACCACTGCAGTGAGCTATGATTGAGCCTCTGTATTCCAGCCTGGGTGACAGAGTGAGACCCCATCTCTAAAAATAAAAAAAAAAAAAAATAGGCTGGGCATGGTGGCTTGTGCCTGTAATCCCAGCACTTTGGGAGGCCAAGGCAGGCAGATCACTTGAGGTTGGGAGTTTGAGACCAGCCTGGCAAACATGGTGAAACCTTGTCTCTACTAAAAATACAAAAATTAGCCAGGTGTGGTGGTGCTTGCCTGTAATCCCAGCTGCTCTGGAGGCTGAGGCAGGAGAATTGCTTGAAACTGGGAGGCGGAGGTAGCAGTGAGTTGAAATCATGCCACTGCACTCCAGCCTGGGCAACAGAGTGAGACTCCCTCTCAAAAATAAATAAATAAAAAATAAAAAATAAACCTAAGAGGTCATAGTGCTTTTAGACACTCTAGATTTTTCTAATCTATAATTCTTACACTGAAAGCACAAAAGATACATATTGAAGATGGATAAACCTTCATCCATTCCATCTGGGTCCTTTGGTGACTTCATGGGGCAGTGAGTGCCCTATGCTCCTCCTTCCCCCCCTTCCCCCCCCAATGCCCGTCAGTCAGGAACACCCATTTTAGGACATTGTAATGGCAATAAATAATCCTCAATTGTGTTAAGCCACTGAAAGTTCGAAGTTTATCTGTTCTAGCAGATAACATTATCTTAATTAATACTCATGAGTATGAAGACTCAATTTCTTAATGAGTCCCAAATCTCTTTCAGCACTAAAAGCAGGCAACGGCCTCCCATCATGGTTGGCACATAGAATAAAACTACTTGTTATTCCTACCTCATGGATGTTGTTATCTTCCTGCCCCCAGACTGGGTATTATTCTGACCCTCTCTCCTCACCATTAAAAAATAGATTATTTTCAAATTGTTCAATTCACTGCAATAAATATTTAAGAACATAATCTGAGCAAGTTACTCATTATGCCAATTAAAAAGAGTAGATTTTGGCCGGGCATGGTGGCTCATGCCTGTAATCCCGGCACTTTGGGAGGCCGAGGCAGGCGGATCACGAGGTCAGGGGATCGAGACCATCCTGGCTAACACGGTGAAACCTCGTCTCTACTAAAAAATACAAAAAAAAAAAAAAAAAAAAAAGCCAGGTGTGTTGGCAGGCGCCTGTAGTCCCAGCTACTAGGGAGGCTGAGGCAGGAGAATGGCATGAACCTGGGAGGCAGAGCTTGCAGTGAGCTGAGATTGTGCCACTGCACTCCAGCCTGGGTGACAGAGCGAGGAAAAAAAAAAAGTAGGTTTCTCACATTCACCTAGCTTTGCCTTTTACTTAATGATATGTCATATTTAGATACATAGATCTTTAAGAAATTTAATTTGTTCATCAAGTTGTATACATCAAGTATATACAACTTTGTGTGTGTCAATTATGCCTCAGTAAAGTAGTTAAAGGAATTTAGACTTTGCTATGATAAAAAGGTTTTAAATACTATTCTCAAGAACTATTATAGGATCAATAGAGATAACAAATTTTGATTGCTTATCTTCCAAATACTGTGCTAAATCCTCTAAAAATATTAACTTTGTAATCATCAAAAAAGTCCCCCCCCATATAAAGTATTAAAAATTTAGAAAAAGAGGAACCAAGGCTCAGAGAAGTTCAGCATTTATGCACAGTCTCATAGCTAAAGAGTGGTGGAGTCAGGACATGAGTATAGTCATGTGACTGCAGAGAATGAATTATTAATCACTGTTATATTGTATCACACACAGTGACAATTATAGCTATTTAAATAACTTATTTTGCAAATATTGTACTAAACTTTTAATAGCCCTTATCTCATTTGATTATCACAAAAACCTTTTGGTGTAGGCACTGTAATTGTCATTTTACAAAAGAACTGAGGCACAGAGAGATCTCACTCAAGGAAATATCAGAGTGGATTTCAGCACTAGCATTTGAAAATAGGCTGTCTGACTTCCGTTTCCTTCCCAAATTTTTGAAAAAAAATTTACAGAAGAGTGCTAAGAATAATACAGTAAACACCCATATAACATCATTTAGATTCACCAATTATAGCATTTTTCCATATTTGTAGAGCCTATATTGTTAACCACTATAATTATGAGGCTAGGTTATTTGATCAGATTAAATACTAGATAAATTTGTGGAAAATTTTATAGATATGGGAGGCTTTATGGAGGTGTGTCTTAAGCTAGTTCTTGAAAATTGGTGGATAAATGGTAACATAAGGTGTTATGAAAGGAGCGGACACTTTGAGCATAGTTGTGTGGGTACAAGTGGAAGAAAGATTTGGGACAGGGAAAATATATTCGGAAAGAGGTTATTAATGTCCTAAAGCCAAGAAAGGAATTCAGACTGATTGTCATAAGAAGAAGGGCTCTGAAAGTGTTTTCATTAGGAAAAGTAGCAACTAAGTACAGGCATTTATAAACACTTAACTTCTCGCTGTCTTTTTAAGAACTTCCATGAATTACCACCGCTGTGAGAGAAGATAACAGTTTTCTCCTTCAATTCCAGAAATTCCAGACTTAGTGCTTTAAAAATCAATAATCTGCAGAATTCTTGAAATGTCAGTATACTAAGTAGCCCTTGGAAAAATCAACAAGATTATAAAAGAAGCAAAATGCATTTTGATGATTTCTCCACTCCCTTTTAGCACCTTCACTTTGCTTTAGTCAGTCTAGAACATTCAGGCTTGTTATCATGGAGACATCCCTTTTGGGACAGCCTTCCAGAACCACACTTTATCCTCCAGTATGGTTTTTTTTTTCCCCTCCAACTGGTAATCTACCTGACCTGTACACTGCCTTCTTAGGGCTCTATGAAGTTACATTACCCAAACAAGGTAATCTGAAGAATTTAGGAGCCAGGCTATAAAACCATAATGTCTTGTAGGGGTGAATACATTTGGGACATAATAAGCTAAGATATAAACTGTTTACATCTTACCACATAGGTGGCTAAAAATTGGACTTATGCTTCTGTTCATTCCTAAACATGGCCACTGGTTTTAACAAATTGACAAGCAATGAGTACATTGAGCTATAACACAGAATCACCGAAGGTTTCCAAGTGACTGCATTCTAGAGGCATGAATTCACGGTCTTTGAGCAAAGTAGCTAAAAAGGAAGTCTCTTTTACTATCTATATCTGAGAGTCATATTGCCTGTACTTACCATGCTTGACAGAAAGAACTGAGGTGAATATTTCAACATGAATATGCCAGCCATGTGTGTGATATGCCACTAACATTTCAAACATGATGCAAATACATGACATGCCTGTCATCCTGACCTTGTAAATCCCTGTGGTTCCCAGTGTGGTGAGTTGTAAACAGTAATGTTTCCAAGCTGGTAGTATTTTCTGCTATTTCAAGGTCATTGGGAAAACAAAAATACGCATTTTTCAATATTAGGTTGACCCAACATCATGTAGAAATCTAAATGGTAATGCTTTCCCCATACTAAGCCAAAATATTTGCATTTCTTATAGTTCCACTATAGTTTCTTATACAGGCTTTTTTTTAAAAGTTCATTTTGTTCACAAATTAACCTAGGGGAAGGTGAATGATTTTGGCTTTCATAACTGTAAATATTTCTTATTACTTGAAAGTCGATAGGATGTAAGAAACTCTAATATTGAATCAAGAATAGCAAGAAATGAGTAACCTAGAACTTTTTCACTGCTGAAGGATTTCAGTCAAATACTAGGCAATCTTGAGGCTGAAGCAATGGTAGGAAAGTATGATAATCACTTCATAACTATAACGTCCTTCTGCCACAATCTCTTTGACTATACTTTCTTTACTGAACTACTAAAAATAGTAGTGCTTAGGTTCTACTACCACATATAATAAGTAGGGTTCTTAGACTAGTGATTCAGTGGTCACTGAGGAGTTTGCTTTAATACTAGATTTCAAAGAAAAATAAAATACTTGTAAACATCAATTGACATAGAGTTACTGTCCTAATTTTATCTGTGAAATATTGTCTATAGTTAGGTAAGCAGTAAGGGAGAAACCACGAATTTTATCCTACTCTTATAAATAACATTATTTTTATTGCAACTTTAGGTCCATAGCTAAATTGAGTGGAAAATACAGAAAGTTCCCATATGCTACCTGTCCCCATGTATGGACAACCTCTCCCACTATCAACATTCCACACCAGAGTGGTACATGTATTACAAACGCTGAACACATTGGCACATTTTTATCACCCAAAGTCCACAGTTTACATGGGGGTTCACTCTTGGTAGTATACATTCTTAGAGTTTTGACAAAACTCATGTGTCAAAGTGCAGGCATCTGTTCAGGTCTTTAGTCCATTTTTTTTTCTTTTTGTTGAGTTTTAAGAATTATACGTCTGTCCTTTAACAGATGTGTCTTTTGTAAATATTTTCTTCTAGTCTGTGGCTTCTCTTATTCTTTTGATGTTGTCTTTCACAGAGCAAAGTCTTTAATAAAGTTCAGCTTATCAATTATTTCTTTCCTAGATTGTGCTTTTTTGGTGTTATATGTTGTCACCATACCCAAGGTCATTTAGGTTTTATCTCATGTTATCTTTTAAGAGTTGTATGCTTTTGTGTATTATAGTTAGGTTTATGACTCCCTTTGAGTAAACTTTTATGAAGGTGTAAAGTCTGTGTATAGATTGCATTTTTTGCATGTGTATGTTATTTTTCCAGAACTGTTTATCAAAAAGATTAGCTTTGCTCCATGGTGTTATCTTTGCTCCTTTGTAAAACATCAGTTGACTGTATTGGTATGGAACTATTTGTGGGTTTTCTGTTCTGTTCCATTAACTTATTTGTCTGTTCTTTCATGGGGTGATGTCAGTCCTCTGATCTCATTCTGGCTATTCTGGCTCTTTCCATAAAAACCTATAGAATAAGTTTGTTCATATCCAATAAATAACTTGGTGGTGTTTTGGGATTGTGTTGAATTTATAAATCAACTTGGGAAGAACTGCCATCTTGACAATAATGATTCTTTCTATTCAGGAACATGAACTCTCTCTCTCCATTTATTTAGGTGGTTTTTTTATTTGTTTTTTTTGTTATTGTTTTGTTTTTTGCTTTTTTTTTTTTTTTTTTTTTTTTTTTGAGACGGACTCTTGCTCTGTGGCCCAGGCTGGAGTGCAATGGTGTGATCTCGGCTCACTACAACCTCCGCTTCCTGGGTTCAGCCTCCCGAGTAGCTGGGATTACAGGTGCCTGCCACCATGCCTGGCTAATATTTTGTAGTTTTAGTAGAGATGGGGTTTCACAATGTTTGCCAGGCTAGTCTTGAACTCCTGATCTCAAGTGATCCACCCACCTCAGCCTCCCAAAGTGCTGGGATTACAGGTGTGAGCCACCGTGCCTGGCCTAATTTAGTTTTTATTTTAAATTTAATTTAGTTTTTATTTGAAATATTTTATCAGAGTTTTAAAGTTTTTCTCATATAGATATGCATATTTTGTTTCATACTGAAGTATTTCATTTTGAGGAAGGTGATAATATAGATTGTAAAGTGTTTTTAATTAAAAATTCCACGTGTTCATTGCTGGCATGTAAGAAAGTGGTTGGCTTTTTATATACCCACCTTCTCTCCTAAAAGTTTGCTATAATTCCATTAGTTCCAGTAGTTTCATTCTTGACTTTTTCAGATTTTCTACATAGACAATCATGTCTTCTATAAGGAAAAACAGTTTTATTTCTTTCTTCTCAATCTGTATACCTTTTATTACGCTTTTCTGTCTTACTGCATTGGCTAAGAATTCCAGTACAATATTGAAAAGTGACGGTGAAAAGGGAAAACTTTCATTTCTCAATATAAAGTATGATGTTGATATTAGCTCTAGGGTTTTTTTTTTTTTTTTTTTTTTTTGTAGAGATACCTTATCAAGTTGGGGAAATTCTCCTCTATTCCTAGTTTACTGAGAGTTTTTATCATAAAAATGTTAGATTTTATTAAATGCTTTTTCTATGCCTATTGATATTATATAATGTTTTAGCCTGTTGATATGATGGATAATATTAACTGATTTTTGAATATTAAACCTTTTATGCCTGGGATAAATCCCAGTTGGTTGTGATGTATAATTTTTTTATATATGGTTGCATTTGATTTGCTAATATTTTGTTGAGAATTTTTGAATCTATGTTCATGAGAGAGATTGATCTGTTTTTTGGTAATGTCTTTGTATGTTTCAGATATTAGGGTAATGCTGGCTTCCAAGAATGAGTTAGGGAGTATTTCCTCTCTTCTGTCTTTTGGAAGAAGTTGTAGAGAATTTGTATAATCTCTTCTTTTAAATAATTAGGAAATTTTATCAGTGAATGAATCTGGAACTGGTGTTTTCTGTTTTGGAAAGTTATTTCTTCAATTTCCATAATAGATATAGGCCTGTTCATATTATCTATTTCTTTTTGAGTGACTTTTGGCAGATTATGTCTCTCAAAAAATTGGTCCACTTCATTTAGGTAATCAAATTTGTAGGCATGTTATTTATTGTTTCTCTTTAGTATTCTTTCAATATCAAGGGGATCTATAATCCAGTCTTTCATTTATGATACTAGCAGTTTGTGTTTTCTTTTTTTTTCTCTTGGATTGGCTAGAGACTTAATGATTTTGCTGATCTTTTCAAAGAATTAGCTCTTGTTGTTTTTTTAATTTTCGTTGTTGATTTTCTGTTTTCAATTTCAATAATTTCTGCTCTAATTTTTATGTCAATTCTTCTGCTTACTTTGAGTTTATTTTGTAATTTCCTGCAGTGGAAACTTAGAGGATAAATTTTAGATCTTTCTTTTTTTCTAAAATATGTCTTATAAATTTTCCTCTAAGCATTGCTTTCCTGAATCCCTCAAATTTTGATAAATTGAATTTCTATTTTCATTTAGTTTATATTTTCACATTTTTCTTGATATTTTATTATTGACCCATATTATTTAGAAGTGTGTTGTTTAATCTCCAAATATTTTGAGCTTTTCCAGCTATCTGTTATTGATTTTTAATTTAATTCCATTGTGGTCTGAAAGTAGACATTGTATAATTTCTATTAAATTTGTTTAGGTGTGTTTTATGGTCCACAGTGTGATGTATCTTGATGAATGTTTCATGTAAAGTTAAGAAGAATGTGTATTTTACTGTTTTGGGATGAAGTAGTCTGTGGATGTCAATTATATTCAGTTGATTGATGGCACTGTTGAATTCAACTATGTCCTTACTAATTCTTACTGCTGGATCTGTTCATTTCTGATAGAAGGATGTTAAAAGTCTTCAACTATAATAGTAAGTTTATTCATTTTTCTTTGCAGTTCTATTTTGCCACCTGTATTTTGATACCCTGTTGTTAAGCATATACATGTTATGGATTGTTATGTCTTCTTGAGTTATTAACCCCTTTATTATTATATAATGCCTCCCTTTATTCTTGATAACATTCTTTGCTCTGAAGTTTATTCTGTCTGCAATTAATACAGCTACTTTCACTTACTTTTGATTAGTGTTAGCATGGTATAATGGTATATCTTTCTCTATCCCTTTACTTGTAATTGACATGTGTCTTTATATTCAAAGTGAGTGTTTTTCCACCCCCTCACCCCCGATACAGGATTTTGCTCTGTTGCCCCAGCTGAAGTGCAGTGACACAATCAAGGCTCACTACCACCTCAATCTCCTGGGTTCAAGTGATCCTCCCCACCTCAGCCTTCCAAGAAGCTGAGACTACAGGCACGTGCCATCATACCTGGCTAATTTTAAATTTATTTTTGTAGAGACAGGGTCTCACTGTGTTGCCCAGGCTGGTATTTGAACTCCTGGGCACAAGCAATCCTCCTGCCTCGGCCTCCAAAAGTGCTGGGATTACAGGCTGAGCCACCATCCCTGGCCAGTTTGTGTTGTGATTAACTGACAATCTGTTTTTCAATTGGTATATACAGACCATTAGTGTTTAAAATTATTTTGACACCATTGAATTAATATATATCGTACTTGATACTCTATTCTGTTTGTTACCCTTGTTCTTTGTTGTTGTCTTATACTTTTTCTGCCTTTTGTAGTTTTAACTGAGCATTTTACATTATTCTATTTACTCTGTTAGTGTATCAGTTATACTTTTTAATATTTTTAGTGGTTTACCTAGAGTTTGCAAAGTACATTTACAGATAATCCAAGTTCATTTTCAACTAACACTATCATCCCACTTTACAATCAGTGCAAGTACCTTGTAATACAAAATTAACTTCTCCTTCTTGTTCTTTGTATCATTGCTGTTATTCATTTCACTTGTACATAAGCATACAAACACACACACACAAGGGGACTTTAAAAACTTCGTGGAAAATTGAATTAAAAGATTAAAAAATACTATTTCTCAACAAAAACTCCATCAAGCTCAAGACACTTTCCTAACTGATGATACCAGCCATTTAGTTCATCCAGAAAGAACTGAGCATCCTGGTAATTTAACCAGATCAATGCAATCCTTTGCACCTTATTAACTGAAGAATAAGATGGGAAAAAATTTAAAGATTTTTTAAGATTAGAGAACAAAAAGTCAGAAGGAGCCAAGTCAGAACTGTATGGTGAACGCCTAATGAATTCCCACTGAAACTGTCACAAAATGTCCTCATTTGATGAGAGGAATGAGCAATAACATTGTCGTGGTGGAGAAAACATGTCTGGTAAAATTTTTTTGGCATTTGTGTGCCAAAGCTTTTGCTAACTTTCTCAAAATACTCTCAAAATAAGTAGATGTTATTGTTTTCTGGCCTTCCAGCGAGTCAACAAATGAAATGTCTTGAAAATCCTCAAAATTTGTTGCCATGAACTTTGCTCTTGACCAGTTCTCTTTTGCTTTGACTGAACCACTTCTACCTCTTGGTAGCCCTTACTTTGATTGTGTTTGTCATCAAGATTGTACTGGAAAAACCATGTTTTATCTCCTGTTGTGATTCTTTGAAGAAATGCTTTAGGATCTTGATATCACTTGTTAAAAATTTTCATTAAAAGCTCTACTCTTTTCTGCAGCAGACCTGGGCACAGCAGTTTTGGCATTTATTGAGTAGAAAGTTTGCTCAAATTTAATTTTTTAGAGTTGCATAAGCTGAACCAATCAAGATATTTGTAGTGCTGGCTCTTGTTTCTGCTGTTAATAATCAGTCCTCTTCAACGATGGCATGAAAAAGGTTAATTTTTTTTTTCCTGGAAAATTGGGATGGTCTGCTGCTGCAGGCTTCATCTTCCAAATTACTGTCCCTTCTTAAAATGCGTTATCCTTTTGTAAACTGCTGATTTATTTGGGGCATTGTTCTCATAAGCTTTTCATAAAGGATCGACAATTTCACCATTTCTTTCACCCAAGCTTCACTATAAATTTGATGTTCTTGCTTCAGTTTTTCAAATTGATGTATTTTCTTTCTCAGTGCCTTAAAATAGATCCTATTCCGACATGCTGTAACAAGTTAAAACAAGTTTATTTTAGTGTAAACAATTTTGAAATTTATGATTTTGTAATAAACATTTTTAATGAAATCTTTGAAAACCCCTCGTATATATTTACACACACAATTGAATACATTGTTGCTATTACTATTTTGAATTGATCTGTTAGATCAATTAAAAATAAGAAAAATAAGTTTTTATCTTACCTTTATTGATTATCCAGTGCTCTTCCTTTCTTTATATAGATCCAAGTTTTTGGCTTATATTATTTTCCTTATCTCAGAAAAACTTAACATTTCTTACAAAGTATGTCTACTGGTAACAAATTGCCTCAATTTTTGTTTGTCTGGAAAAGTCTTAATTTCTCCTTCAATTTTAAAGGATAATTTTGCAGAGTACAGAACTCTAGGTTGGTGTTTTTCTCCTCTTAACATTTTAAATGTTTCACTTCACTCTTTTGCTTGCATGGCTTCAGAGAAGTTGGCTATAGTCCTTATTTTTCTCCTTTATAGGTAGGGTGTTTTTTTCCTCTGGCTTCTTCTCTCTCTTTCTCTCTATTTTTTCTTTCCTGAAATTTGAATATGATATTCCTAGGCATAAGTGTTTTGGGGGGCATTTTTTCTGCTTGATGTTCTCTGAGCTTTCTTGGACCTGTGCTTTGCTGTCTGGCATTAATTTCAGGAAAATCTTCAGTCATTATTCTTTCAAATATTGCTTTTGCCCCTTTCTCTCTTTCTTCTTCTACTATTTCTATTATGTGTATGTTATACCTTTCATAGATGTCCCCAGTTCTTGGATATTGTATTCTGGTCTTGTTTTATTTTTGTTTTTCAGTCTTTGTTCTCTTTGCTTTTCAGTTTTGGAAGTTTCTGTTGTTATATCCTGAAGCTTAGAGGGTCTTTTCGTCAGTTGTGTCCATTCTACTAATGAATCCATCAAATGTATTCTTCATTTCTGTTACAATAGCTTAATTCTGTTACAATGTCTTTTTGATCATTTAAAAAATACTTCTTAGAATTTCTGTCTCTGCTGAAGTTATCCATCTGCTTTGTATATTGTCTACTTTTTCCATTAAAGTCCTTAGCATAGCAATCATGATTTGTTTTAATTCCTGGTCTGATAATTCTGACATTTCTGCCATATCTGACTTTGGTTCTGATGCTTGTTCAATCACTTAAAACTGTGTTTTTGCCTTTAGTGGCTTGTAAATTTTTTGTTGAAAGGTGATCTGATTAATCTATGATTAGGTCTCAGTCTCTTGGTGAATTTGTGCCCCTGAATGATGAACTTTATCAATGCTTCTCAGTTTTTCCCTGCATCATGTGGGGTGGGATGGCTACAGAGGGCTACAGTTGGGCATTTTCCTTTCTCTAGTCAGGTTAGGCTTGGTAAAATGGTTTCTCCTGAGGGTAAGCCCTGTTAAGAACAGAATACTCTACATATTTTTAAATGGTTCATTTTCCCTTCCTTCTCCTGGAAGCAAGAGAGGACTTTTCTTTGATATTCACTGTGAGAACCTGGTAGAACTCCTGGAGATAATACTCATAAAAATGTGGGAGCTCCTGGTGACTGGGCACCACTGGAGTTTTTAACTTTCAGATGTGTCCTCTCTGAGCCTCCACCAATTTGTCAATTAGAGTTCAGGTTTTCCTATTATAGCACTGGCTCCTGCTGAGGTTTCTGCTCACAGCTGTCTGTTCTGGGAGGTTATGATTCTCTGAATCTGCCTGCTGCTCTCCAATTTTGGGGCCAACAGTTTGTTCTGTGATTTCATTTCTTTGATAGAGCCAAGAAGATTTGTTGATTTTTTTCAGTTTATTTGTTTTTATTTATTTTTTCTTCCTGTTAAATTGGAATGGAAACTTCTAGTCTTCTTATAAGGCAGACTGGAAACCAGAAGTCAAAACATGGATTGTTGGAAGAATACACAGTGTCATTCTAATGATACTCAAATGGAGATTTAGAGAACTCTGAAACATTTTTGGAAGAAGTATATTCAGTTAAAAGACAAGGTAAAAAGAAAATGCACTGTTATTGTCTTTTGCACCACCTTTTACCCAAACACTGAAGCCTTGCAGATGAAAACGTAGAAGAATGAAGGTGACCTTCTGTGGGGTGTCTGCAGCATCACTCCAATCAGGGGGGAAAAATTCAACATACCAGTTTCTTTTAATTTTCTATGAAAGAAGCTTAAAGGAAAAAGATATGTGTGGTTTTTTGTGTGTACATGTGTGTGTATGTTTAAATTTTCTATTCTCATTGTCATATCTCAGCAGTAAAATTTAAACATACTTTTAGGTTCTTTTAAAAAGCATGCACTTAGATACAAAATATTATTCTGATTTCTAGTTTGAGCAGCTCCATTTGCAAAGAGCAAAAGTAACTATTACAAGTATGTAATTTCATGGTATCTTACATAAGTGGTCATATTTTGTGAGGAGAAAATGCCAGTGAGGCATAGCTAAAGGTCACCTATTTTATGAACCAGATTCTGACTCATGGTTTTACCTTTACTTTTCTTTTGCCTTTTTTTGTAGGTTATACTTTGATTAGCATAGAGATTTTCTAATAATTGTTGTAGTATTTCAAGTTCAAATGATTTCTTATCCAGTGTGTTTCTTTGTCCAGGAATAAAAGCAAGTAAGTTCTTACAAGCTCTTGGAATGAGAGAGAAAGGGAGAGAAAGGGAGAGAAAGACAGAGAAAGATATGGGGAAATGGCTTAGGTAGAAGGAACCTTAGTTCCATTATATTAGGTGCTCTGGTGCTGGCATCCTATTGAGTTAGGAAGGTTTCTCAGAGTAAAGGAAGTGAATCCTGTGTTTCAGAATTAGAGTTGCTACTGTATTTTCTCATGTGGTTTTTATCTTATCTGTTAATATAACTACATTCAATACTTGTCTATTCCTGACTCTCGGTGACGGAACGTGAATGTCACATAAGTAAAATAATAGTTTAATTCTTTCTAAATGATGTTAGTAATGATCCTCTGACCCATCCTTGAATCTCCACTTCCTTTTCCCCCTCTAGATTTTTTAGTGCCACAGGACCTCTGCTCTGGTTATTTTCCAAAAGACTGTATTTTGCAGCCTCTTGTCATATGAAAATACCCCCAAATCCACATTTACCCATGACGACTGCAGCATAGCATAGTGTCCTTATGGGATCCTGCAAGCTAGGTATGAGATGAACTTATATTAATTAAGAGCCTTCTATATGCTGATCTATGGGCTATTTTATGCAACCATCACGATCTTCCCGTGAAGTAAGCATTATTCTTGTTTTATAGATTAAGAAGCAACAATGAAGAACACGGACATAGGCTATGATCACATGGCCTGACTCACCAAAGGCAAGCTTTTAGGCAAAACTTAAAACTGTGTGGGTTTTTTTTCTACCGTATTTCCCAGCCTAAATGTGGTGATGCTTATAGGTCCCATGAGACAATGTACACACAAGTATCTATAAATTATTAAATATTAGCAAACTGTATATTAATGCAGTGTTATTTTTCCTATATGTTTTGTACAACACGGAGGAAATGGAAGTAAAAAACTGAATAAATTAATTTAAAATTTACCTGACCTATGAAGAGATATAATAAATAGTGTATACCTGCATGCCCACAACTTAGCTTAAGAAATGACACATTTCAGAGACAGTGGAAGCCTCACCCCGTCACATGTACTTTTCCGTTGAACTTCATATTGCCTCTCACCTTCTTTCTTTCATCTTCCTGCGGAAGCAAAGACTGTCCTGAATTTGGGATTTATTATCCCGATTTATTTCTCCAATCTCTAAATAATACATGATAGTATTTTGGTTTTTTTTTGTCTCTGTACACATTTTATAATGCTTTTTATTACAGCCATTTACAGCTTGCTCTTTTTGTTCAACTTGGTTTTTTAGATTCATATATGTTGGTGAGTACACTTTCTAGATTTTTAAGTGAAACATCTAAAATGTTCTGAAAATGTTGACAATAAAAATAATAGTTTGATCTTATGAGCTAGGAACTGAAACTGAGCACTTTACATATTAATTTATTTAAAGTTTATAATGGTAGGAGATGTGTATTTTTATCCCTATGTTATTGCTGAAGCTCAGAGGGTTTTATTCGCACAGGCAAGAGCTAGTCCATAGCAGAGCTAGAATTCCAGCACAAGTATTTATAACTCCGATTCTGTGCTTTTTCTATTACACTGCATTGCCTACCTTTACTGAATTCCAACTTTCATTTCATTCCATTTTTTTTCAATATCAGGGCTCCAAACTTCTAGCCAAGGGCAAGGCAGAGAGCAAGAAACAGTGACCCTTATGTGCATAAAAGCTGCCTTGGTAATGCAGCCATCTCTCCACTGCCTCTCATTTACACCGGCAATTACCCTCTGCTGTTACTGCTCTGTGTAGTGATATTTGGCATCACCTAGGGCACCTGTTTCTTGAGACATTCTACTCTCAGAAAGAAATAACTACTCCATGCATCCATCCTCCAGCTAAACCTAAGCCAATTCACCACCAATGCACCATGATTAAAAATATGCCGTAGAAAAATGTAATAAGCCTTTAGAAACCAACCAATGGCTTACATGTTAGGCAAATTTGCTGTGTCTTACTATTAATACTATTACAAACCATCCATTAAAGCAGCCTCTGCCTCCCTCTTGACTCTTTCATTAGCACAATACTCCCACATTAGTACTCAATTATAAACAAGCCCCATCTGAATTTACGTTGCTCTCCAAATTACATACACAGACTGATTACTGTTTCTTAAAAGAGCAAAATCTATGTGAGCACTAAATACTCCTTTCTTTTCAGGCTGTTGTGGTTTAATAGTCAGATACTTCTGAATACCTGTGGCAACAGCCTTTTAACTCAGTCTGCAGAAGCATGCCTTATACTTGGAATATGTTTCTTGTAAAGCGGAGTTCAAACACAAAGACCCTAAAGAGGTGTGTTTTATCTTCTGTCATCAAAACTGTATACATCTTTCTTTTTCTGTTTGTTTCCCTCGCTTCTTTTTACCCCTCATTGTTTTCTCTACTTACCTAAGTGTCTCTGTAGTTTTCTAGTTGTTAACAGCCTAGTTCCTCTCTGTTTCTGATTTTGTTTTCTCTCATTAGTATATTTTATATATGCATTGTTTTGGCATCCCAGCCAGTTGTATTCTCAGTATGCTAGTATCTCTTCTGTCAAATGGTGTTTTACTCCCCGTGACTCCACAGGATCTTCTGTAGGATGGTTCAAAAAAAGGACTTGCAAATGGTGAATCTGGGATCAAATTCACCCTCAACAGGAGACAAAATTCTTTTTTCACTTTGCTGCTCCAGGCCACATTTTATTTTTCCAGAACATTGGTTCTTCTCGGATTATATGTGGAAATTACCCTGCCTGAGAATTATTTGGAATAGTCAAAAGGTTTTGTTCTGTTGTGCTTTTTTACCGAGGAAGAATTCTGGCATTGAAAATGGCAAATACAGAAAGAACTTAATCAGTTCTTCCTGGAGGGAAGGCTACTGTTGTTTTTAGTACGATACTCCCTCATCTTTTTTTCTCTTGAAACTCATCTACTTCTTCACCTACCTGTGGCTACTCATTTGCCACCCCAGGGAATTACCTGCTTCAAGCTGAGGAGTTTTTTGTAGATTTAGTCCTAAACCCAAGACCCCTTTCAATATCTTGTACCAACCTCTCAGATACCACCATATGTTTGGAACAGAGTTTCTCCAACAGGCAGTAATGCCTAATTTTGCATCTAAAGTTTTTATTTATTTAGTCTATTTTTAAATTTTAATCTAAAACATGTATTTCTTACCCTTGAATTAGAATGCAGTCATCCTTATCTATTAAAATGAGACTAATTTTCAAAATAACAGCCTTGTGATTTACTTTAAAATACTCCAATGGTTTCTACTACACTCAGCCTATGATATAAACTAGTTACGGTTTACAAAATTCTGCCTAATATGATCTCTGCTTACCTTTCCTGTGTCACCTAAGAGTATTCTCCCCTTTCACTTAGCATGATACAACTACACCGTCCTTTAAAGTCTCAGACTCATCAAGTTCATTCCTGCCTTAAGGTCTTCGCTGTTCCTACTTTCTGTTTCGTCTGCATGGATGGCTCTTTCCCCAGATCTTAGAAAGGCTGACTTCCTCATTTCAATCACATCCTGGCTCAAATGTCAGCCACCCCTTTTCAGGTCTTCCTTGGTGATAGGTTTGGCTATGTCCCCACGCAAATTTCAACTTGAATTGTCTCTTCCAGAATTCCCACGTGTTGTGGGAGGGATCCGGGGGAGGTAATTAAATCACGGGGGCCGGTCTTTCCCATGCTATTCTCATGATAGTTAATAAGTCTCACGAGATCTGATGGGTTTATCAGGGGTTTCCGCTTTTGCTTCTTCCTCATTTTCTCTTGCCGCTGCCATGTAAGAAGTGCCTTTTTCCTCCCGCCATGATTCTGAGACCTCCCCAGGCATGTGGCACTGTAAGTCCAATTGAACCTCTTTTTTATTCTTAGTCTCGGGTATGTCTCTATCAGCAGTATGAAAATGGACTAATATATGTGGCATATACCACACTCTGAATAAATACTTGTTTAAGAAATTAAAAATTGTTGGCCATGTGCGTTGGCTCATGACTGTAATCCCAGCACTTTGAGAGGCCAAGGTGGGTGGATCACTTGAGACCAGCAGGTCAATACCAGCCTGGGCAATGTACTGAGGTACCATCTCTACTGGGGTGGTCGGGGGGAGGGAAAGCTAGGTGTGGTGGTATGCCTGTGGTCTCAGCTACTCAGGAAGTTGAGGTGGGAGAATCGCCTCAGCTCAGGAGATCAAGGCTGTGGTGAGCTGCTATCACTGCACCATTGCACTCCAGCCTGGGCAACAGTGAAAGAAAAAAAATTGCCAACATGCTTAATTTCTGTATAGCATACATTCTGTTCCTGTTGACATTGTCATCTGATGTATACTTCTTTAAAAAATAGTCCAAGAATTTCAGGTGGGAGGAAGGAGAAAGACCGTTGAGGTGGGCCATGGCATTCTACGCATTGCCAGGAGGCTCCGTCAGAGCCTATACTTTCTCTGTTGCTGTTTTACTGGGAGGCCCTAGCAGTTTTTTTTGAGACAGAGTCTTACTCTGTCACCCAGGCTGGGAGGCGCTAGTTTTATGCATGGTATTACAGTTTGATAAAGAGAACAATAATGGCAGAATCTTATTTTAAGCATTACTAGTATCTGATGTATCGTGGGTAAATCAGGAAAAAGCAATGAAGATTTAATAATGCAGGGATATCAAGTAGACGTGCTCCTCAACTTATGATTACATTCTGATGTAATGGATTACATTCTGATAAACCCATTGTAAGTGGAAAATATTTTAAGTCAAAAATGCAGTTAACACGCCTAACCTACTGAACATCAAAGCTCAGGTTACCTTAAACGTGGTTAGAACACTTACATTAGCCTACAGTGGGGCAAAATCATCTGACACCATGGTATAACATAAAGCACTGGTTGTCTACCCTCCTGATTGCATGGCTGACTGGTGAGCAATATCATACTGCATATCACTAAGCCAGGGAAAGATCAAATTTTAAAATTTGAACTACAATTTCCACTGAATGTGTATCACTTTGCACCATTGTATAGTTAGAAACTCATGTGGAACAACAGTAAGGGACTATCTATTTCTTTCTAAGTATGTTTCATAGTCATATAACTTCTACCCGTCAACAAGTAAGAAGAGGTATTCATAGGGCAGAGAAGATAATCTATCATGATGTCATCCTACCTTGCTTTCTGTTGCCGTTTGTAAGATTGTCAATCAACATTTCAACTTATACCTTTTTAATTCAGTTTAAAAAATCAATGTTAGACCTATTTTCAGCTACTAATAGCACAGCACCATGCCCACCAATACTGCTTGGAGGGTGGAACCAACACAGAAACAACCTTTCCTTTTTCATCCTTTTAAGCATATCTACCACCACCTGCATGTGCATAAACCTGACAAGTGGTACCTTCATAAGCTCTTCCTCTCCACTTACTTGTGAAGAATATGAGAATAAAGCTGAACACAATTGCCACAAACGTAGCATAAGATTTTAGGTATGTGATCGCGGACATATAAATTCCCTCTTTGCTGTGGAATAATTCTTTTGATCCAGCCCAAAATAGAACTGGCCTTTTCTTTCCTGTTTCTTTGTCAACATCTATTTTTGCAAGATTTTCATGACTACTTAATTGTTGAAACTTCCTATCTTCATTTTTCTTGTTAAGGACCGATTTTACAAATGAGTTCATTATCTCTACCATTTTAGACTCATCATTAATTTCATGTTCTTCATTTATTGGTGGACCTGTTTTCTCTCTGTTATTTCTTTTCTCACTGTGGTATTGGTAAAATGCCCTTGTTTTCTTTGAGTCTCCTTTACTATATTGCATTCTCCTTGTGTTATTGGTATTTTTCCTAAGTTTAATTGATGTAACTATCTTTTTATTTCAAGTAGCAAGTTTTCCTCCATTGACTTTAAAGTGTTAAAAGACATTTATGTTTATACTTCATATTTGCACACCTCATTCTTCAAGTACATTTTAAACCTGTTCTAGTCTACTTAAAATATCAATAGAATAAGCACTTCCAGAAAGAGAATTGAGAAAATTCCACATCTTATAAATGCATTATTTTATATAGTATATTTCTTAGACCTAAATTAGTGAAGAGAGTCATGATAATTTTACCTGTTAGGCTGATAACAGAGCATTATTTAACAATGTCCTTGGCCAGGGCACACAGCAAAGCCAAGGAGTAGAATTTCAATTGCTAAACTTATGGGTATTTTAGGAAAAAAAATGTGGATGGTAGAGGTAAATAGCAAGAAGTAAGATAGAGAAGACCTGATTCTGGGGCACAAATATTTCTGAATAACTTTAATCAGATCTCTTGTTCTTTCTCTCTGTTAGACTCTCTTCACCTCACCTCCATTTTGATTCTCACCTCTCTATAATACTTAGAAATTTAAGGGTAAAAGTTGGGAAAGGGAAGGACATGTATTTGCATGTAGAACACTTTGGCAGAACCTAGGCAGCAAAAAATACTGTAATCCATGATTCCTACTGTGAAACAACAGAGCATTGGATTAGGAAGCAGGAGGCCTGGGGTTTTATAGCAGATTTGCTATTATTTGACTTCTTGGCAAATGAGCTTTCTCATTTGTAAAATGTGGGAGTTGAACTGGGTGATACTTAGGATTCTTTCTATCTCCAAGTGTTCTATATGATTCTTGAAATTCAGAAACAATTAAGTCATTCACTGGGAGGTTTATTTATGTATTCCAGTCATTAGGTTCCTATTAACTACTTCAGTCTCCTCCTTGGAACTCTAAATGAGCCTGGTAATTTCGTACACCACATACACACCAGCCCACAAAAGCAAGTCCTGGACAGTGGCCTGTGTTTGCAGCCACTGCCCAGGGTTCCTTTTGGCATGATCCCTGACTGACTTTGTTTTTATTCCAATTGCACTTAGCTTTGAACTCTTGATATTGAAGTCTCAACCTTGAACTGAACTTCAACCCATCCACAGTTGGTGCTCATTACAGTTCTGTGGCGGATCACTTCAGTGTCCTCAGATGAACCAGGTCACGTCATTGACTCTAATCATAAACTGCTACATGGGAGGGAACTCTGCCATAAACAACTAAATCTCTAAATCTCTAAATTAAATCAAAACTAAACAACTTAATCTCTTCCAGTTCAAACTAGTCCCCACCCCTCACTGACTTATGTATGGTTGGGAGGATGCATCAGACAATTACTTATTAAATATTTTGTCATTGAAAAAAAATTTGCAGAATTAGCCAGAACGTCCCATTCTTCAAACATTTCCATTAATCAAGGTTTTACTATGCTTTTAGATAGCAAGCCTAATCAAGGCTATCTGAGAAGTCAGTGTATGTCACTCACCGAAAGTTTCAAATATGCTTTTCAAAGTTTTTAGACCATGACGTTTAGGGAAGGTCCTCTGGTCAAAATATTATTTGCCTGCAGAATGTCACATACAATCTTTAAACAATTGTCACTAAAATTTCATCTCCTTGTTAGAAATGGCGTTATTTCTACAATGGTGGGTGTCTGGATACATATGAAGCACAGTAAAATATAGAAATGTGTTGCTACATATAAAACATGGTTTACAAAAATGAAGAGGCCTTCCTGGAATCAAGATAGCCTTGTTTACTGGATCCAATTAGACACTTGAGCAATTTAGGCAGAGATGCAGTTTTTGGATATTTTTGTTTTAAATTGTATCATCCATTACCTAAATGCCTTTTTACCCAGCAAGAAATGGCAGAGCCCAGGATTTATAACATAAACACTCTCTGAATCAGAAAAAAAATGATGATGCTAATCATGGTTTCTGAAAAGGTATTAACTTGCTTGCACATGCTTGTCCTTTCTGTATTTCCCCCCAAATTCCCAAATATAATATGAATATTTTACAGCAATGTTTAGTAATGAGCACCCAATCCAACCTTAAAATGACTCCTCTTTTAATTAGCACATTAGTCCCTCAGTAAAAATTGAGTTGGATGAATTATTCAAATATAATTCAGCAGAGCTTCAGAAGCAAATCTAAGAGATGGAAGAAAAAAAGAGCAAGGCTGCCTAGTTGTTTTTTCACTCACAGAAGGTGAGAGGGGGAACCTGCCAAGCTAAGGGGTAGGAGTCATAAGAGCCATTATTAATAGAGGGAGACTTAGAATAAGCTGAACACTGCCCATATCAAAAGGTGACCTTGAAGCACTGATAATCAGCAAGCAAAGCAGGGGAAACCATGTTGGTGACGGAATGTTTCTTTATCTTTTGCTTTCATAGCTTAAATTAAGCCCCACAGAATACTGCTGTGTACATTTCGGGACAGACTCTCACTAGGCATTCACCTAGTGCCTAAAATACTTTTGAACTGCAAAGAAACATTCATGTAAAAGTTTTGTTGCCTCAGGATAATTCTGTAATTTAGTGTGGAGAAATGGTCCGATTAGCAGTTGGGACCAGCAGGGGGAAGCTAACTGGAGTGAAGAGGTGAGAGAAAAAGTCAGAACTTTATTCCTGAAGCACAAAAAACTGCTCAAGGGAAGAAGAGGAAGTGGGAAAATCAGGAGGAAGTAGAATTCAGTAAGTCAGTAGCATTGATAATTGGAAACAAAAATGACTTTTAAAATACTGCAAGGCCAAAGTCAATAAAAACAAGCAAGGAAAAATCCCCTCAAGGATTTAGACTTGCTCACAAAATTGTTCAGAGGCATGGACAATAAACAAAGCATGAATCCTGCAAGATAGATTCCTACCCCATGGATTTGGGTGAGGCCAAGAAATAACAGGGCTGAGAGGAGAGTAGCCATGAAAAGCAGCCTGGCTTTCTGGGTAATTTATCTGCAAAAGGCATTTGCTTGAACTATTTGTTTTTTTTATTGCTATTCTCTTTCCATTTCATGTTGCTTTAGTCAAGAGAAAAACATTTGAAGGGTGGAAGCCTGCTGGGCTGTACTTTTTACAAGCTGAGTGAGCTATTTCCCTGAGCTCACCAGGAACTTGTTTGACTTCAGCCTAATGTGCACCCTTAAGGAGAGATCTTGACTTCAAGATGACAGGAGTCTCTTCAGTGGCCATATTGGGATGGGTTATTGTATGGCGTCCTTGTTTGGTTACAGAACATTTGGGATAAATCGGGGTCCAGGAGCCATTACCTAGTTGCCAAAATCACATCAGAGACCTGTAACTGACCAGATTCACTTCTTCCTTCACAATCAGTTGTTGTCCATTTATCTACATACCCATCTAGGCCATGAAACCCCAATTTAATTTGGCTTACCGCAGAAATAATAATCCTTTGATTCATATATTCTGCTTCCTATTAACCACTTCTTTTCTGTAATTCTTTGACAGCAGAAGAGTGTAGTGCAGAAAGCTGTGATACTGTTCCCCACCCATCATGAGGGTCATGGCCAACACTCCTTTAACAAAAGACAGGTTAACTAGAGAAAAGTATCAGAGATATTTGAACCAGAGCAATTCTATCTTCAATAGGTCCTGGGTAAAATGAGGATGATTTCTACTGGGCTGCATTCCCAGAAGACTAAGCATTCTTAGTCATAGTATGAGATAGGAGGTCGGCACAAGATACAGGTTACAGAGACCTGCTGATAACAACAGGATGCAGTAAAGAAGCTGGCCAAAACCTGCCAAAACTAAAATGGTGATGAAAGTGACGTCTGTTTACCCTCACTGCTCATTATAAATTAATTATTTTGCCTTTACATTTGATTGTGCCGTTCATTCAGCTAGAATCCTATTACATTTTTGCGTGTTGGAGTCCTGCTACAGTGTTCATTGCTATTTGTTACTTAGTAAGATATAGGCAACCCTGAAGAAATAAAAACATTGTGGGAGGTAGGCAGATTAACCTGAATGTGATTAAACAACAAAGGGTCTAAAACAAGGGCTGGCACTGTAAAGCAGGGGTCCCCAACACTCGGGCTGTGGGCTGGTACTGGTTCTCCACCAGTTAGGAACCAGGTCACACAGTAGGAGGTGAGCAGCAGGTAAGCCTTACTGCCTGAGCTCTGCTTCCTGTCAGATCAGCCATGGCATTAGATTCTCATAGGAGCTCAAACCCTACTGTGAACTGTGCATGTCAGAGGTCTAGGTTGCTCACTCCTTGTGAGAATCTAATGCCTGATGATCTGAGGTGGAATAGTTTCATCTCAAAACCATCCCCCATCCCCACACCCCACGGTCTGGAAAAACCTGTCTTCCACAAAACCAATCCCTAGTGCCAAAGAGGTTGGGGGCCACTGCTGTAAAGGACCAGAGAGTAAATATATTAGTCTGTGCAAGCTGTATGTTCTCTGTCACAACTCAGCTATTGTAGCACAAAATCAGCCATAGATGATACAGAAACAAATGATCAAGGCTATATTAAATAAACTTTATTTATGTACATTGAGATTTGAGTTACATATGGTTTCCACATGTCACAATATTGATTATATATTTTTATTATACTCTAAGTTCTGGGGCACATGTGCAGAACATGCAGGTTTGTTACATAGGTATACATGTGCCATGGCGGTTTGCTGCATCCATAAACCCATCACCTACATTAGGTATTTCTCCTAATGCTATCACTCCTCTAGCCCCCAACCCCCTGACAGGACCCAGTGTGTGATGTTCCCTTCCCTGTGTCCATGTGTTCTCCATGTTCAACTCCCACTTATGAGTGAGAACATGTGGTGTATGGTTTTCTGTTCTTGTGATAGTTTGCTGTGAATGATAGTTTCCAGCTTCATCCATGTCCCTGCAAAGGACATGAACTCATCCTTTTTTTGTGGCTGCATAGTATTCCATGATATTTATATGCCATATTTTCTTTATCCAGTCTATCACTTATGGGCATTTGGGTTGGTTCCAAGTCTGTGCTATTGTTAATAGTGCTGCGATAAACATGCGTGTACATGTGTCTTTATAGTAGAATGATTTATAATCCTTTGGGTATATACTCAGTAATGGGATCGCTGGGTCAAATGGTATTTCTAGTTCCAGATCCTTGAGGAATCGCCACACTGTCTTCCACAATGGTTGAACTAATTTACACTCCCACCAACAGTGTAAAAGCTTTCCAATTTCTCCACATCCTCCGCGGCATCTATTGTTTCCTGACTTTTTAATGATTGCCATTCTAACTGGGATGAGATGGTATTTCATTATGTTTTTGATTTGCATTTCTCTAATGACCAGTGATGATGAGCATTTTTTCATGTTTGTTGGCTGCATAAATGTCTTCTTTTGAAAAGTGTCTGTTCATATCATTTGCCCACTTTTTGATGGGGTTGTTTTTTTCTTGTAAAGTTGGTTCTTTGTAGATTCTGGATATTAGCCCTTTGTCAGTTGGATAGATTGCAAAAATGTTCTCCCATTCTGTAGATTGCCTGTTCACTCTGATGATAGTTTCTTTTGCTATGCAGAAGCTCTTTAGTTTAATTAGATCCCATTTGTCAATTTTGGCCTAAGTTGCCATTGCTTTTGGTGTTTTAGACATGAAGTCTTTGCAAATGCATATGTCCTGAATGGTATTGCCTAGGTTTTCTTACAGTGTTTTTATGGTTTTACATCTTATGTTTAAATCTTTAATCCATCTTGAGTTGATTTTTATATAAGGTATAAGGAAGGGGTCCATTTTCAGTTTTCTGCATATGGCTAGCCAGTTTTCCCAACACCATTTATTAAATAGGGAATCTTTTCCCCATTGCTTGTTTGTGTCAGGTTTGTCAAAGGTCAGATGGTTGTAGATGTGTAGTGTTATTTCTGAGGCCTGTGTTCTGTCCCATTGGTCTATATATCTGTTTTGGTGTCAGTACCTTGCTGTTTTGGTTACCGTAGCCTTGTAGTATAGTTTGAAGTCAGCTACTGTGATGCCTCCAGCTTTGTTCTTTTTGCTTAGGATTGACTTGGCTATACGGGGTCTTTTTTGGTTCCATATGAAGGTTAAAGTAGTTTTTTCTAATTCTGTGAAGAAAGTCAGTGGTAGCTTCATGGAGATAGCATTGATTCTATAAATTACTTTGGGCAGTATGGCCATTTTCACAATATTGATTCTTCTCATCCACGAGCTGGAATGGTTTTCCATTTGTTTGTGTACTCTCCTATATCCTTGAGCAGTGATTTGTAGTTCTCCTTGAAGAGGTCCTTCACATCCCTTGTAAATTGTATTCCTAGGTATTTTATTCTCTTTGTAGCAATTGTGAATGGGAGTTTACTCATGATTTGGCTCTCTGTTTGTCTGTTATTGATGTATAGGAATGCTTGTGATTTTTGCACATTGATTTTGTATCCTGAGACTTTGTTGAAGTTGTTTATCAGCTTAAGGAGATTTGGGGCTGAGACAATGGGGTTTCTTAAACATACAATCATGTCACCTACAAACAGAGACAATTTGACTTCCTCTCTTCCTATTTGAATACTCTTTATTTCTTTCTCTTGCCTGATCGCCCTGGCCAGAACTTCCAATACTATGTTGAATAGGAGTGGTGAGAAAGGGCATCCTTGTCTTGTGCCAGTTTTCACAGGGAATTCTTCCAGCTTTTGCCCATTCACTATGATATTGGCCGTGCGCTTGTCATAAATAGCTCTTATTATTTTGAGATATGTTACCTCAATACCTAGTTTATTGAGAGTTTTTAGCATGAAGGGATGTTGAATTTTATCGAAGGCCTTTTCTGCATCTATTGAGGTAATCATGTGGTTTCTGTCATTGGTTCTGTTTATATGATGGATTACATTTATTGATCTGCCTATGTTGAACCAGCCTTGCAGCCCAGGGATGAAGCTGACTTGATTGTGGTGGATAAGCTTTTTGACATGCTGCTGGATTCGGTTTGCCAGTATTTTATTGAGGATTTTCGCATTGATGTTCATCAGGGATATTGGCCTGAAATTTTCTTTTTTATTGTGTCTCTGCCAGGTTTTGGTATCAGGTTGATGTTGGCCTCATAAAATTAGTTAGGGAGAAGTCCATATTTTTCTGTTGTTTGGAATAGTTTCAGATGGAATGGTACCAGCTCCTCTTTGTACCTCTGGTAGAATTTGGCTGTGAATTCTTCTGGTCCTGGGCTTTTTTTTTTTTTTCTTTTTTGGTTGGTAGGCTATTAATTACTGCCTCCATTTCAGAGTTTGTAATTGGTCTATTCAGGGATTTGACTTCTTCCTGGTTTAGTCTTGGGAGGGTGTATGTGTTCAGGAAGTTATCCATTTCTCCTAGATTTTCTAGTCTATTTGCATAGAGGTGTTTATAGTATTCTCTGATGGTAGTTTGTATTACTTTGGGATCAGTGGTGACATCCCCTTTATCATTTTTTATTGTGTCTATTTGATTCTTCTCTCTTTTCTTCTTTGTTCATCTTGCTAGCGGTCTATTTTGTTGATCTTTAAAAAAAAAACCCAGCTCCTTAATTCATTGATTTTTTTTTGAATAGTTTTTCATGCCTCTGTCTCCTTCAGTTCTGCTCTGATCTTAGTTATTTCTTGTTTTCTGCTAGCTTTTGAATTTGTTTGCTCTTGCTTCTCTAGTTCTTTTGATTGTGATATTAGGGTGTCCATTTTAGATCTTTCCTGCTTTCTCCTGTGGGGATTTAGTGCTATAAATTTCCCTCTATAAACACTGATTGAGCTGTGTCCCAGAGATTCTGGTACGTGTGTCTTTGTTCTCATTGGTTTCAAAGAACTTATTTATTTCTGCCTTAATTTTGTTATTTATCCAGTAGTCATTCAGGAGCAGGGTGTTTGGTTTTCATGCAGTTGGGTGGTTTTGAGTGAGTTTCTTAATCCTGAGTTATAATTTGATTGCACTGTGGTCTGAGAGACCGTTTGTTATGATTTCTGTTCTTTTGCATTTTCTGAGGAGAGTTTTACTTCAATTATGTGGCCAATTTTAGAATAAGTCCATTGTGGTGCTGAGAAGAATGTGTATTCTGTTGATTTGGGGTGGAGAGTTCTGTAGATGTCTATTAGTTCCACTTGGTCCAGAACTGAGTTCAAGTCCTGAATATCCTTGTTAATTTTCTGCCTTGATGCTCTGTCTAATATTGACAGTGGGGTATTAAAATCTCCCACTATTATTGTGTGGGAGTGTAAGTCTCTTTGTATGTCTCTAAGAACTTGCTTTATGAATCTGGGTGTTCCTGTATTCGGTGCATATATATTTAGGATAGTTTGCTCTTCTTGTTGCATTGATCCCTTCACCATTATGTAATGCCCTTCTTTGTCTTTTTTGACCTTTGTTGTTTTAAAGTCTGTTTTATCAGAGACTAGGATTGCAACCCTTGTTTTTGTTTTTTTTTTTTTTTGCTTTCCATTTGCTTGGTAGATATTCCTCCATCCCTTTATTTTGAGCCAATGTGTGTCTTTTCATGTGAGATGGGTCTCCTGAATACAGCACACTGATGGGTCTTGACTCTATCCAATTTGTGAGTCCGTTTTTTAATTGGAATATTTAGCCCATTTACATTTAAGGTTAATATTGTTATGTGTGAATTCAATCTTGTCATTATGAGGCAAGCTGGTTATTTTGCCTGTTAGTTGATGCAGTTTCTTCATAGCATCAATAGTCTTTACAATTTGGTATGTTTTTGCAGTGGCTGGTACCGTTTGTTCTTTTCCATATTTAGAGCTTCCTTCAAGAGCTCTTATAAGGCAGGACTGCTTGTGACAAAATCTCTCAGCATTTGCTCCTCTGTAAAGGATTTTACTTCTCCTTCACTTATGAAGCTTAGTTTGGCTGGATATGAAATTCTGGGTTGAAAATTCTTTTCTTTAAGAATGTTGAATATTGTACCCACAATCTCTTCTGGCTTATAGGGTTTCTGCTGAGAGATCCTCTGTTAGTCTGGTGGACTTCCCTTTGTGGGTAACCTGACCTTTCTCTCTAGCTGTCCTTAACAATTTTTCCTTCACTTCAACCTTGGTGAATCTGACAATTATATATCTTACGGTTACCCTTCTCAAGGAGTATCTTTGTAGTATTCTCTGTATTTTCTGAATTTGAATGTTGGCTTTTCTTGCTGACTGGGGATGTTCTCCTGGATAATATCCTGAAGAGTGTTTTCCTACTTGGTTCCGTTCTCCCTGTCACTTTCAGGTACACCAATCAAACGTAGGTTTAGTCTTTTCACATAGTCCCATATTTCTTGGAGGCTTTGTTCGTTCCTTTTCATTCTTTTTTTCTCTAATCTTGTCTTCATGGTTTATTTCATTAAGTTGATCTTCAATCTCTGATATCCTTTCTTTCACTTGATAGATTCAGCAATTGATACTTGTGTATGCTTCACAAAGTCCTCATGCTATGTTTTTCATCTCCATCAGCTCATTTGTGTTCTTCTCTAAGCTGGTTATTGTAGTTAGAAATTCATCAAATCTTTTTTCAAGGTCTTAGCTTCCTTGCATTGGATTAGAACATGCTCCTTTAGCTCAGAGGAGTTTGTTATTACCCACCTTCTGAAGCATACTTCTGTCAATTTGTCACACTCATTCTCCATCCAGTTTTGTTCCTTTGCTGGCAAGGAGTTGTGATCCTTTGGAGGAGAAGAGGCGTTGTGGTTTTCGGAATTTTCAGCCTTTTTGTGCTGGTTTTTCCTCATCTTCATGGATTTACCTACCTTTGGTCTTTGATTCTGGTGACCTTTGGATGGGATTTCTGTGTGGACATTCTTTTTTGTTGATGTTGATGCTATTTCTTTCTGTTTGTTAGTTTTCCTTCTAACAGTCAGGCCCCTCTTCTACAGGTCTGCTGGAGTTTGCTGGGGATCCACTCCAGACCCTGTTTGCCTAGGTATCACCAGTGGAGGCTGCAGAACAGCAAAGATTGCTGACTGTTCCTTCCTCTGGAAGCTTTGTCCCAGAGGGTCACCCACCAGATGCCAGCTGGAGCTCTCCTGTATGAGGTGTCTGTCGAGCCTTGCTGGGAGGTGTGTCCCAGTCAGGGAGGCACAGGGGTCAGGGACCCACTTGAGGATGCAGTCTGTCCCTTAGCAGAGCTTAAGCGCTGTGCTGGGAGATCCACTGCTCTTTTCAGAGCCAGCAGGAAGGAACATTTAAGTCTACTGAAGCTGTGCCCACAGCCACCCCTTCTCCCAGGTGCTCTGTCCCAGGGAGATCAGAGTTTTATATATAAGTCCCTGACTAGGGCTGCTGCGTTTCTTTCACAGATGCCCTGCCCAGAGAGGAGGACTCTAGAGAGGCAGTGTGGCTACAGTGGCTTTGCTGAGCTGTGGTGGACTCTGCCCAGTTCGAACTTCCGGGTGGCTTGTTCACACTGTGAGGGGAAAACCACCTATTCAAGCCTCAGTAATGGCGGACGCCCCTCCCCCCACCAAGCTTGAGTGTTCCAGGTCAACTTCAGACTGCTGTGCTGGCAGTGAGAATTTCAAGCCAGTGGATCTTAGGTTGCTAGGTTCCATGGGGGTGGGATCCACTAAGCTAGACCACTTGGCTCCCTGGCTTCAGCCCCCTTTCCAGGTGGAGTGAATGGTTCTGTCCCACTGGCATTCCAGGCGCCACTGGGATATGGAAAAGAACTCCTGCAGCTAGCTCAGTTTCTTCTAAAATGGCCACCCAGTTTTGTGATTGAAACCCAGGGCCCTGGTGGTATAGCCATCCGAGGGAATCTCCTGGTCTGTGGGTTGTGAAGACCGTGGGAAAAGCGTAGTGCACTTTTCTGGGGCCAGAGTGCACCGTTCCTCATGGCACAGTCCCTCACGGCTTCCCTTGGCTTAGGGGAGGGAGTTCTCTAAACCCTTGCACTTCCCAGGTGAGACGATGCCCCACCCTGCTTCAGCTTGCCCTCCGTGGGCCGCACCCACTGTCTAACCAGTCCCAATGAGATGAGCTGGGTACTTTACTTGGAAATGCAGAAATCACCTGCCTTTGTTGTTGCTCTCGTCTGCAGACTGGAGCTGCTCCTATTTGGCCATCCTGCCAGTCACGATCAATTTTTTTTTTTTAATACTTTGAAGACTGTCTTATTGTTTTCTAGCAACCATGATTGCTAATGCAGAGTCTGATTGTGACATAATCCTCATTCTGTAGTAGGGAAACTACTCTCTCACCTCTTGTTGTTTTTAACATTTCCTCTGTAGCTTTGAGTTCTGAAATTTCATCAGGATCTATATAAATGTGGATTTCTAAAAAGTTTTTTTCTGCTTGATACTTAGTGATTTTGCTCAATCAGAAGGCTGTTATCCTTTAGCTCAAGGAAATTATTTGGTATTCATGTAATAAGATTGCCTTTTCTTCTCCTTTGCTTTTTCCTATAATTCCGACTAAATGACATTAAATTTTCTAGATCTCATTCATGAATTTTGGTATTTTTTCTTACTCATTCTCTTTTATGCTTCATTCTGTGAAATTTTCCCAATTTTATCTTCTAAGTTGACAACTTCTTTTTGCTCTTCCCGTTTAATTATTTTGTGTACTCACTAGATTAATAAATCTGCCATTATATTTTTAATTTGTAGTAATTATTATTGACAGCACATTGTTGTTACCTGAGTTTTTGTAGGTTTTTCAGAGCATCAGGATTACCTATCCATGCATCAACTGTCTTCTCCAAAAGTTTATCTCTGCTTTATCAGTCTGATTCACATATACTGTCTTCTAGCAAGTCCTCAAAACTGTGCTTCATTTATTGCTCCTTTTATTCCTTCTTTTTATTCCTTCTCTCACCCTCCAACTTCCCTAGAGCTATATGGTTTCTTTTTGTTTGCATATATTGTTTCTGTCTTTCCCTTCTTGAGGTGGAAGGAAACAGATGTATGTCCGCGGTCTGTTACGTTGAGCAGCAGGTGGATAAAGATGAAGACAGGGTAAAAGTTGGTGTGAGTATGGGAGAAAGGAAAAAAGTTGCTTAGATTGCTATGGTACCTCATTTGGGATAAAATGGGAGGAACTGAGTACACTGTAAAAAAGAGGGAATCAAATCAAGATTTGACTGCTTAACAATTTGGGGAAGAGCCCAGAAATGACAATACCTTTTGTAGGAGAAAACCTGTAAAATTTCCACTAATGTTATGTAATAGATGCAAATGTTAAGATGGAACTTTACAAGTTAAGGCGGTACTATTGATGTGTTACTGAGATGTTAAAAACACATTTGAACCAGCTGGTGAATATAATTATGTAAAGGATGCCAGGCTAGTTTTATTTGATTTCCTGGAAGCCTAACCAATTGACTATGAATAGGAACAAAATGGTAAGCATGACAAACTCCATTAAGGTAATCAATTAGTAGACAGGTACACCCATTTTAAAGATCGTTGGTGGTGTGGTGTTTTTTGTTGTTGTTGTTGTTGTTTGTTTTTTGTCTTTAAAAGCATTTTAATCTTCATTTTCTTGGTGACTGTCATAGGTATTCTGCAATAAACCACACTTTGGAATTACGTTTGTGAAAGTGGCTCAGTGGTTTAATCCTGCTCCCCAAATTCATTGATGTCATTAATAACCACCCTCAGAGTGCATTTTCCTGGGCTTTCTGTGTAATCTTTATGTTCTTCCTTTTGAATAGTCCAGAATTTGCATGAATGAGGCCCAGAAGAGTACTCTGTCTGAGTTTTAATGATGTTCATGAACTGAGTAGAACTTGGGAGGAAAAGATAAAGATTTTAAAAACCCTACCTAATCCAAAACACAGAGCCATTCCCAAAAAGAGTGTGCAGACTGTAGATGTTCATTTTGTGTGCAAATAAAATCTAATCTTCCCTTCCCCTTCCCCATCTTGCTTTTTCATAATGCAGAGCAGCTGTAGCAGTTTGGTCTTTTCCTTTGAGCTCTGTGTTGCTGAATTGAATAGTAACTTGCAAACCAATTTGTAGCCCAGGAAAGCAAAACTGAGAAATTAATTCCTCATCCCCTACTCTTTATACCATATGTGTGACCCTTAATTACATTCACAGGGTCCTATTCAGAATGTGTAATGCAAGCATAGGAGACAAGGGAGCTACCAGGAAAAACAGACAAAAAAGGATAACCTTGCAAAGCTTTTGCTTGTGAAGTAATGCTGTGCGGCTTATACATTTAAGAAGCAAAGATGCCTGAGAATAAAAAGACTTTGTAAATCAATTTGGGCTTCAGAGTTTCCATTTGGGGTTCACCAACAAAAATGAAAGCAATGATATTTGAACTTACTTCAACCTTTTAATCAGTGCTGAATATAACTAGTGTCATTAAGTATAGCAGAAAGCTCTATATTATCACCTTACACCCAACTTATCTCTCAGGATTAAAATCTAAACCACTGTTACTGATTTTTAGGAACAATGTGTCCTAAATTTATATTGGTCCAACAATTTTTAAGCTCACATGTATATCAAACTATTTTAAATGGACTCTTTTGGGAAATCTACACCATCTCTTATACCAAAACTTACTCTATGCACATTTCAGATGTACATGTGTTAACAGCTTCCAGACACATATAGGGAGGAAAAATGGCCAGGGCAGTGATTCATTTTGACCATTGTGATCTTTGATATAATCTCATATTTTTCTTGTTAAAAGAACTAAATAAACTTGTCTACTACTACTTGTCCATAGTACCAGTTGGTTGATGTCTGATTAATGTATAACAGAAACTAATTAAAAGGTTTTACAGGCTGGGCGCCGTGGCTTACGCCTGTAATCCCAGCACTTTGGGAGGCCGAGGCAAGTGGATCATGAGGTCAGGAGATGGAGACAATCCTGGCCAACATGGTGAAACCCCATCTCTACTAAAAATAGAAAAAAAAATTGCTGGGTGTGGTGGCACATGCCTGTAATCCCAGCTACTCAGGAGGCTGAGACAGGAGAATCGCTTGAACCAGGGAGTAGGAGGTTGCAGTGAGCTGAGATCACATAACTGCACTCCAGCCTGGTGACAGAGTGAGACTTTGTCTCAAAAAAAAAAAAAAAAAAAAAAGTATTACGATGTTACTTTACCTTCTTGTTATCTCAGTTTTCTTATCTTCAGAATGAATGAGCTGGGCTAGATCACCTCTGAGTTCTCACTTAGCACTTAGAATTTTCAGTGGTGCAACTTACATTCTTCACTCTCTACCCACCAGTTGGCATAATTGACAACAACTTGTCTCATTTGCAATCTTAAGACATGGCAAAATCAAATTGATCTTAAAATTGCTAAGGAAGAGAGACCATCTTAAATTCTCACTTCCCTGGAAGACTGGTTTTATTCACGGTCTAAAAAGTAAACTTGTAAATGGTATATATATTTCTCTTACAACATATTTCTTCCTTCCTTCAGATATCATTATGCTTGCCTCTTATTTGCTTGATTCTCCAGGTATAATCCTCATCTACTTGCTAAAACTGGTGCCATATTGAAGAAATTAAAGCTCGCTGTTCTGTAATTAGAGGCAAAGTTTAAAAAGCGAGTGTCCCAGATGCGTAATAATTAACTTACATTTACAGTAGAAAGTAAAATTTATAAAATTGTTTTAAGGACATGTTTGTTTCTTACAGTGAGTTGTAGTGAATGTAAAATACAATTTGCATATTTAAAGTATACAATTTGATGATTTTGATATATGTATTCACTTCAGAAACCATCACTACAACCAAAATAATGAACAGTTCTTACAAATGTTTCCTTGTGGCCCTTTGTATTCCATCTCTCTCTCACCTGCCCAGGAAACTACTGTTCTGCTTTTTTTTTTTTTTTTTACAATAGATGAACTTCCATTAAGTAGAATTGATCATAAATGAAGTCATATTGTTATTTAAGAGCAAATGACCCTGGACTCTTTTTTTTAAATAGGCTCCTTTCACTCACCATAATTATTTTAAGATGTATTCTATGTTGTGTGTATTGATAGTTTATGATGGAAACTCTATGGCATGAATATCCATCACCCGTTGATGGATGTCCTGATGAGGTCAGGAGATGGAGACAATCCTAGCCAACATGGTGAAACTCCATCTCTACTAAAAATAGAAAAAAATTGCTGGGTGTGGTGGCGCATGCCTGTAATCCCAGCTACTCAGGAGGGTGAGGCAGGAGAATCGCTTGAACCAGGGTGTAGGAGGTTGCAGTGAGCTGAGATCACATAACTGCACACCAGCTTGGTGACAGAGTGAGACTTTGTCTCAAAAAAAAAAAAAAAAAAAAAAAAGGTATTACAATGTTACTTTAATACCAACACCCGTTGATGGATATTTAAGTTGTTTCCAGTTTGGGGCTACTACAAATAAAGTTGCTATGAACATTCACGTACAAATTGTTATGTGTTTATATACTTCGTCTATTGGGTAAATACACAACTGTTTTTAAAATGGTTGTACTGTTAAATTCCCACAACAGTGTTGCTCTACACCAGGGATCTGCAAACTATGTTCTACTGGCCAAATCTGGCCTGCAATCTGTTTCTGTACGGCCCCTGAATTAGACATTGTTTTTATATTTTTAAATTGTTGGGGAAAACGGTTTTGTAAATGTAAAAGATATTCACAAATCAGATTTGTAAAATGTAAACCATACAATATACAAAGTATATGAATAAAATTTTACCCCAACACAGACATATTCATTCATTTTTGTATTATCTGTGGTTACCTTTATGCTACGACAACAGAAGACCACATAGCCCAAAAAAGAGATTCTACTGGATGTTTACAGCTGTTATATTGTGATATTAATTTGCATTTTTATAATGACTAATGATGTTAAGCATCTTTCTATGTGATTTTTTTGCCTTCCATATGTCCTCTGATGAAGTACCTGTTCAAACCTTTCACCCGTTTTATATTGAATTTTTTGCCTCTTTAAAGTTGTAAGAATTCTATATATATTCTAGATGCAAATCTGTGGTTATATATGTTGTGCAAACATTTTATCCCACTCTGTAACTTTCTTAGTGTTTTTCAAAGAGCAAAAGGTTTTAATTTAATGAAGTCTAACATTGACTTTTTCTTTTATAGGTGGTGCTTTTTATGTCCTATTTAGAAAATGTTTGCCTAACTCAAAGTCCCAAATATGTTTTCCTATATTGTCTGCTTTAAATGTCAGCTTCAGCACTTAGAATTCTGTGATAGAGTTTACTTTTTGTATATTGTATGAAATTAGTGTCAAGATTGGTTGGTTGACTTTCCCATTGAGTCATCAAATTGTTCTAGCACGATCTTTTAAATATAGTGTTCTTTTCACATTGAATTGCCTTATGCCTCTTTTGAAAATGAATTGATCATTTATGTCTGGGTCTATCTCTGGACTCTCTATTTTGTTCCATTTATCCACATGTCTACTTACTTTTATGCCACAGTCTGTTGATTATTGTAGCATTATAAATTGTCATGAAATCAGGTATTGTATGTGCTCCATCATTGTCCTGTTTAAAAATTGTTTTAGCTATTCTGTTTTTGCATTTTTATATAAATATTAGAATCATCATGTTAATTTCTAAAATAAATGGCAGGATTTTGTTTTGGTTGCATTCAATCTATAGATCAATTTGGAGAGAATTGATATCTTACAATATCGAGTCTTCTAATCAATGAGAATGTTATATCACCCTTATTTATTGCCACTTGGTTAATTTATCTGAGCAAAATTTTGTTTTTGTTATAGAGGTCTTGCTCCTTTTTTGTCAAAATTATCTGCTAATTTTTTTTTGTTTGTTTAAATAGTACTGGCTTTTCAATCTAAATTTCCTCTTGTTTGTTGTCAATGTATAGGAATACAATTGACTTTTTTGTATTGTCCTTGAGTCCTGCCACCTTGCTAACCCAATGGATCAGATCTGAAAAATTTTTGGAGATCCCTTAGGATTGTTCACATAAAAGATCATGTAGTCTGTGAATAAAGGTGGCTTTATTCCTTCACTTATGTCTTTTTTTTTTCTTGCCGTATTAAACTGGTTAGGACTTTCAGCACAATACCAAGTAGAAGTGGTAAGAATAGACCTTCTTGTCCTAGTCCCAATAACAAGAGCAAACATTCAAACCATATTTATTAACTATGGTGCTTTTTTTTTTTTTCTGTAGAGGACTTTTAACAGGCTGAAGCAATTTTTTTCTATTTCTACATTGCTAAGAGATTTTTAATCATAAGTGGATGTTGAACTTTTGCCAAATACATTTTCCACATCTATTGAGATGATAATATGGTTTTTCTTTAGTTGATAATTATAATGAATTCTACTGACTTTTTATTTTTATGAAGTATTTTTATCCGAATGCTTGGAGGTTGTGTTTTTTTTAATAACAAATAAGCAGGTGCTGCTGGTGATAAATTTACTCAGCTTTTACATTTCTTAAAAAGTCTTCATTTCATTTTCACTTTCTGAAGGATAATTTACGTTGATTGAAAGTTTTCCTCCCTGAATTTTATAGGTAATATTCTGTTGTCTTCTAGATTGCATTATTTCTTAAGGAAAATTCATGGTCATTCTTATCTTTATTCCTTTGTATATAATGTGTCTTTCTGCTCTGGCTGCTTTTAGAATTTTGTTCTTGTATCTATTTTAAGCAGTTTGACCATGATGTATCTGAGTATAGTTTTCTTCTGTTTCTTCTACTTGGGCTTTGTTGAACTTCTGGGATCTGTGTGTTCATAGTTTTTATGAACCTTGCAAGTGTTTCAGCCATTATTTACTGGAATATGTTTTTCTAACTTCCCCTTCCTCATCCTCTCCTTCTGAAACTTCAATTACATGTACGTTAGGTTGCTTCTAGTTGTCTCCCAAGCCACTGATGCTTTATTTTTCTTTCTCTATTTTATTTTGTATAGTTTATATTGCTGTTTCTTGATGACTTCTCTGTTCTTTGCAGTGTCTAATTTTCTGTAAATCCCTTTCAGTATATTTTTCATCTCAAGTGTGATTTGGATATCTATATGTATATATTTATATATGCATGTATATATGTGTGTGTGCGCATGTGTCATGTATAATTGTCTCTGTTCTGTCTACTTTCTTGAACACATAAAGTATATTTATAAATGCTATTATATTTATTTGTTCCTCGAATTCAATCGTTGGTGTCATTTCCAGGTGTTACTAGTGATTGACTCTTCTTATTATGGGTCCTATTTCCCTGCGTTTTTGCATGCATAGTAATTATTTACTTTTATGGATACATAAAAGATGTACATGGTTTTGGGAAATTTTTGATTGGATAGCAGGCATTGTGAAGTTTGTTTTTTTAGGTAGATTTTTTTTTCTATTCTTTTAATATTTGGGGGCTTTGCTCTGGGATATAGTTATTTGGGAACAGTTTGATCCTTTCAAGGCTTGCTTTCATGCTTTGTTAGGCAGCTCCAGAGCAGCTCTTGGTTTAGGACTAATTTGGCCTACTTATGAGGCATTACCATTTTGAGAACCCTATTCAATGACCTATGTGTTAGAGGTCTTTCCATCCTTCTGTTTGGAAATCAAACTTTCTAGCCTGTGGGGCTCCTGATGTTTGACACACCCAGGTAAAAATCCCTACCATTCCCTCTGTATCACTTGACATCTACTTGAGGGCCTAGAAGTAAAGCTGTGGGAAGTTTCATACACTGAATTTTCCTATTTATATCTCTATGAAGATAGGAAAATTCATGTCTTCTCTGCTCCTTTTTTGGTGATTGTTGCCCCAGGCTTGCTAGTTTCTTCATTTGCATTTATTGTGCTGAATATTCAAGGAGAAGCCTCTAATGATCTCTAGATCTCTCTTATTACATAGCTCTCTTCTCTCTAGTACTGTGCCTTATAAATTCTAGCTGCCTTCGGCTCCCCAAACTCTGAACTCTATCTCTTCCTCCCAGTGAGATAGTGGGTCTTTATTTCCTATTCTGCCCTGTGACCTGAAAATTGCCTTTCTGCAGCAAGTTCATCAGTGATAGGGCTCTCCTTACCTGTTTCCCTTTCCTAATGGATTACTGCCCTGCCTGCCTATTTCCTAATTTCCAAAAACTGTCATTTCATACATTTTGCCTATTTGTTTTTATAGTTGTTTCAAAGAGTACAAAGTTTCTATGAGGAGTAGTCACCGAAAATAAATACCTACTTGATATTTGTGCCTACAGCTAATCTTATATCTGAATCCAACTTATTTTACTTCTGAAGTAATGCCCAAGACTGTGAAGGCAAGTGTATTGTATAAAAAGAGGAAAAAATAGAGATATAAATAGGAAAATTAAGTGTATGAAACTTCCCACAGCTTTACTTCTAGGCCCTCAAGTAGATGTCAAGTGATACAGCGGGAATGGTAGGGATTTTTACCTGAGTGTGTCAATCACAGCAAAAAGAAGCTGAGAAGTCAGTACCATATAACATGTCTCTGGTTTTCATATCTATGCCTCTGCATAATTGCTGGAAAAGAATTTTCAATTTCTAAATTCTTTTATAAGATTTTTACCATATGCTCATCCCAGAGAAAAAGACTACTGTGACCCAGAATTGCTCGATTCTACATACCGATTTCAGGAGGACATACATTTGCACTGTTGTGAGCAGACAGTAAAAATTATCACCTTGTACCACTTCCTAGGCTCCCTCATTATTATGTAGTGTCCATAAGCTTATATTAACTTTTGTACTTACTTTGTCAAGAATAGGTGGAGTCCCTGTATCCTGAACACATATAAAATGCATGTGTGTACTACCTATATGGGGTGGAAAGCTAGACAAGAGATGAAGTACAGAAAAACTGAAAACCATAATTTTATCTTTAAGAGGCAGTGTTTGCCAGTATTTATGAAATAGAAGTTTTTAAACTTTGAAAGTATTTGCGACAACCATGCCCTTTTTAATTTATGTGGTATTTCCTCTCTTGAGGAGGTAATATATTATTTCCTAACATAAAACAAAATTGGAACATTCTTTCTAGATTTCTCCTTTTGGGGAAAAAGGAATCCTGGGTGAACCAGAAGTTGACTCAATTTAGAATTATCTTGTGATGAAATCAGGACATTTACTAATACCTGAGTTTAAAAATTAGTCTTTCACTCATTGGCTAACCTGTTAACGGTTCTATAAAAACTCAGTAATTGTCAGTGCAATAATAAAATTCTCCTGCCCCATTAGGACCTACAGTTCAACAACTGTACAGTCTTTTCCCTGTCTTTCATCTACCTCATGTTCTCCCTATTCTTACCAAGAGAAAATGTATTCACTTTATAGCATGTATCTCCAATTCACTTGGGGTCCTCTGGCTTTATCATATTCACTGGACAAAATCTGAATCCCACTTACATCTAAATTCCTAAGTATTCTATTCTTGAAATCACACAAGTCAATGTGTATACAAAAAAGTAGGCTGGGCGCAGTTGCTCATGCCTGCAATCCTGGCACTTTGGGAGGCTGAGGCAGGCAGATTGCTTGATGTCAGGAGTTCGAGACCAGTGTGGCCAACAAGGTGAAACCCCATCTCTATCTCTACTAAAAATACAAAAAAATTAGTCAGGTGTGGTGGCGTGCGCCTGTAATCCCAGCTACTCAGGAGGCTGAGGCATGGGAATTGTTGAACCAGGGAGGTGGAGGTTGCAGTGAGCTGAGATTGCACCACTGCACTCCAGCCTGGGCAACAGAGTGAGACGCCATCTCAAAACAAACAAACAAAAACAACCCATGACTTGCTAATTGACCTACCCTTTAATACATGATGACTAAACCTCAAATGGGCTCTTGGTTCTTTGTATCTGATTGTATCCAATATACCATTATTTTTAAATTTATAAATCACTTCCTATTTCACTAAGAAAATTCAACCAATCAGGAATTTCCACAATTTCTCACTACCACAAGTCTGGCTTACCTGCATCTTTATTCATACACCTCTTCTATCTGCCTGATACTATGGATGCAGTGTCCATACTGTTGTTTGAGACCAACTTATACACTTGTCCCTTAGATCTCATTCCCTCTTCCTTACTCAAAGGTAAGACACTAGCCTGTCTCTGCTTCCCTGCACATCATGACTTTTTCTTCCTATACCAGATCATTTCTATAAGCATTCAAAAGTACTGAAATTTATGACAACTTTTAAAACTTCTACTCTTACGTCCCTTTCAAGCTAATGCCTCATTTCTTATATGCACTGTTTTATAGCAAAACTCCTCAAAAGAGCTATTATATGGGCTATCTCTAACGATTCTTCCTTTATTTTGTATTGGATCCACACCAATAAGTCTCTCACGCTACATAATATGCTCTGGTCAATTTTAGCAATAGTATCCATTTGGCTAAAAGCAACAGTCAAATCTCAGCTGCCGTCTGACACAACCTCTCAGTAGCATGAAAAATTTGATCATCCTCTTCCCTGGGAAACCCTGTTGTCACTTGGCTTCAGGATGTCACCTTCCTCTTTGTGCCTTCCTACCTCACTGCTATTTTCCTCAATCTCCCACTGCACTTTGCAAGGCCCTGGAGCCCATTTATCAGAGCTCTTTTATGCTCTATTTACATTCCTCTACAAGAAATCATACCCAAGATTAATATCTCTAGCCTACTCTGGACTTTTTCCTTAATTCCAGATACATTTACCTAGTTGCTTACTCAATATCTCCCTCTATTTGTATATTTAATAAGCATCTCAGACTTTACAGGCCCCACCCAAAGTAAACTCCTAATTTTCATCCCCAACCTGCTGCCTTCCCCATTTTAGTAAATGATAAATCCATCCTTTATCTCAAGCCAAAATTTTGGAGTAATCCTTGTCTTTACCCTTTGATAAATACTTTATTCCTTAAGCATAATCTTCAGAATATATCCATATTCAAACATCTTATCCCAACAGCAGTGTTACCTTCAGTGTAAAGCAGCATCACTACTCACTTGAATAACTGTAATAGTCTTACTGCTCACTTCACCATTTGTATTCTCTCCTGCCCACTCTATTCTCTGTACGGCTGCTAAAAGTTGGTTCTTTTTAAAACTTAAATTAGATGTTTCCCCTCAGCTCAAAAAACACTAATGCCCTGACCTTACTCAGAATAAAAGCCAAAGTCCTTACAGTCATCTCAAATTGTCCCATGGCTTTTTTCACTGCATCCTACAGCTTTTATTCAAATGTTGACTTCACAGTGAGGCTTTTTCTGACCACTGATATTAAATTGTAAAATATCCTCCAGGCCTGGCCACTGCCTACTTCCCTTCCATGCTTTATTTATTTTTCTAAAGAATGTACCACATTATTGGATAACGTATATTTTTACTATTTTTGTCTATCTTTGCTATTAAAGTTGAGCTTGTTGAGAGAAGATATATATGTCTTTTTCTGTTTGTTTCATGCTCTTAGCTTACTTAGAACAGTAACTGATACTTAGTATTTGTTGAAGGACTGAGAGAAACTAGACTTCTGCAGAAACCAAAACATTTATTGAGTTTTCAAAAGTACTTTTACTAGATCATGGTATCTTGTAAGTTGTATGGGTATCACATTTTTGTTCAGATTTGTAGGCATCTATTAAGTAAAAGCATCAGTGTCTACTTCAATAGTGATGTTGATAAAGGGATACAAGTTAATGTGTGTGTATATGTGTTGTATGTTATTTATTCACTATTACTACCCACGGTGTATCACTGCTTTACTTCAACTTTCAGTAGCTCCAAACTTTTACACACACACACACACACACACACACATTTAAGGCTTAGTAGACTTAGGCACACCTACCTGTTGAATATAGTTCACACTGTGGCTCACCATGGACCTGCCATTGCTGCAACTCTTTACCCTGTCTGTAGGAACATTGTGTTCTCTTTATGCCCAAGCCATCACAAATGAGTTTTCCTTACCTAAAATGCCTGTGCCATTTCCCATGTATCTTAGAAAATTTCCACTGTTCTATTTAACAAATGCAGCCAATACTGACTTGTGTCTTTTCTCTATATTTACCCACATTGTGTTACTCACGTGGCTTTTATCTTAATCTGCCTTATATGGAAAGCATGCTTGTTATATGACTCCATCACCCTTTAAAAAATCCACCTGGAAAAAGCTAATTCTGACTAAATTTAACTTCCTGTTTTCTTTGGACTTATACCCTAATGCTGATCACTAATGAGGCGCACCTAGCAGATCGACTCTACTTTAAATTTGTGATATCTAACCTCAACTGGACTGCTATTGTTTCCTAATTAGTCCTCACCCTCATTCTTTGCAACAGCTATTTCCAACCTTCTCCCTTCTTCCTAAACCTCTGTTCCTGCCAGTTTGCTTCTTACCCCTCAGCATATGTCCTACCCTCCTACTTCAAGGAGAAAATAGACGCCTATTAATATAACTTTCTCAACTTCATGCAACCAAAGCAGCTTATTTGCCGGCACTTATCTTCCTTTCTCTCCCTCTCATTTTAGGATATTAACTAATGGCCTAATGCTAATCTCTCTACCTGTGCTCCAGATCTCCGTCCTTCTCACCTTTTCAGTGTTCTCACTTTATGAATGAAGAGAATTCCTTTTCCTGTATCTTTAACTCTCCCATTACTTGGAGCTTCCTTCTTTCCATCAGTACTAAACATGTCCATGTGTTGCCTAACTTCTAAAAAGAAATCCTCTTCCTGATATGACATTCTCTCCGGCCACTCCTCTCTTTATCACCCCCATTTGATAGACACAGACTTTGAAAGTGTTGACCACCTTTGTGCCTGTTCTTTTCTTCTAAACATTTCTCAATCGACTCTATTCTAGTTTCTGCTCCTACCGCTACACTGAAACCCTAACTTTAAATCTTAGGCTGAAGTCTGAATTGACAGCACAGCTTAGTATAGCCTGGTTTTTGATTCCCACTTCTAGCCATATCTTCCACAGTATTCCTATGCCCGTACCTCTCCCCAACACACACACAATGTACCACAGCTTCTTGGAGTTTTTAGAAGACCCAAGATCTCTTTCTTTCTCTCATCTTCAGGATTTCACATCTCGTGACTCTGGCTGGCTAGTTAGCATTTGTGTATTATCCAGGACTACCTTGAGACATTATTTTATTCTGAAACTTCTCTGACGTACGTCCTCTCACAAACCTAAGGTTAAGGTGCTCTATGTCCTCCCACAGCAAGTTGTACTTCCCTTTGCATTGTAATTGCCAATTTGATTATCTGTATCCCTCACTAAATCAAACACTTCATAATGGCATAAAGCCACATGTCTTTGTCATTATATCCCTGGCTACCCACTAGAGTTCTTACAGGCTACATGCACACAAGCTCATACTCATGCACACACATACCCCCTATGGTTTAGCCATTGGAAAATTTTTGATATGTGTGTGTGTATTCAATAAAACTTTCATGTGTGCCCTTTTGCAAACATGGGCAGTCCATATTTACAATTCTAATCCTATATTAGGATTTGTAAGCCTCATATAGGTAAACACAGGGTTACATTGTCACTATAAATCATCACATCAGCTTAACAGTTTTGTAATAACAGAGGATCACTCCCATGGCTATTCTTAACTACAAATACATATTTTTTCCCAATGATTTAGTCATGCTTTCACATAGTGTAGATATGATATATACTAATATAATACAGATATTTGCTATAATATTCGTATTGGAATGGGCCAGAGCTGAGTCCTTGATCTTCATCCTTTCCTGATCCATCTCTTTTAAATCATTGTAATCAATTTCATTGCTTACATACTTTATCAGTTTTCTGTTGCTGTGTAACTAACCATTCCAAAACTTGGCAGTGTAAAACAACAACTTTTCTTTTAATGTTTCTGTGAATTGACTAGATGGTTCTTCTCCTGGTGTCACCTGGATCACTTGTTTAGCTGCATTTAGAAGGAAGGTAGGCAGGAAGTCCAAGCTGGCCTCACACACTGATTTGGCTGTGGATGCTGCCTGCCAGCTAGGTTACCTTGGTTTTCCTCCTCATTGTCTCTCACCCTCCTAGATGTCAGGTAGGCTTCCTTACATGGCATTTCAGTGCAGTGTTCTAAGACTGTGAAAGGGAAAGTTGAAGGGCCTATGTAGACTTAGCCTCAGAAGTCATAACATCACTTCTGCCGCAGTCTATTGGTCAAAACAAGTCACAAGGCTAATGAAAATTCATCTCTTAATGGGAGGAGGGGCAAAGTCACATCACAAAAGTACAGGCAAATTGGGATAGCATGAATCTACATCTGTATTGGGCAATCCACAGGGAGAAAAAATCTACGTGACAGTGACTCTCAAAATTGCATCTTCTGCCCATATATCCTTATTAGGCCTAGACTTGTATATCTGAATGCTGACTTATCGTCTCTACATGGACATCCAAATTGAATATCTAAAACGGAACCCCTCTTCTTTTCAATGATGAAACCACTCCGGAGATCCACCAGCTTCCCCGTCATAACTCATGACAAATCCACCCATCTCGTTGTTCTGGCAAAATCCTTAATGTCACCTTTGACTAAAGTGACCATATAATTTGTAATCCAAACTGGGACACATTTGGGAGAGGAAAAGGAGGTGAAAATAATTGAAATAATAATAATTTTTGAAATAGAGATTTTTCCAATGGATGATTTGACTTTATTAAGGATCTAGAAAAGATTTTATTCAAAACTTTTTTCAACAATGGAATTATTCATAAAATTAACACATATTCTATATTAAAAATATGAAACTAATTTTGAACTGCTGATATATTCAATGGATTCTTCTTATGATATAATATTTTTAAGTGAGAAAAATACTATAAGTGTGACAGTACATAGGAAAATCAGAGAAAATTCTAAGTGGAGGATATCTAACTTCTATTTTTTATTAAAGTATATATTTTATTAAAGTATATATGGTATATCTCAAATATGCTATGTTCTTTGTTTTTGCCTCTGTCAAAGAGGACCTTTCTTTGATAAATATTTTTACAAGAAAATATTGCAAAATGATTTTGTCTACACATAATTTTTAGTGTTTCACAAAATTTAGATGAAGCAAAATCATAGGACTTTGCAATTTCATTCCACTGGCACAAAATATGCACACATTCAATTAAAATAAGAGTTCCATAAAAAAAATTTCCACAGTTGGGATACTATTGTTGAAGTTTTTAGACAGATCAACGAGACAGAAGGTTAACAAGGATACCCAGGAATTGAACTCAGCTCTGCACCAAGCGGACCTAATAGACATCTACAGAACTCTCCACCCCAAATCAACAGAATATACATTTTTTTCAGCACCCCACCACACCTATTCCAAAATTGACCACATAGTTGGAAGTAAAGCTCTCCACAGCAAATGTGAAAGATCAGATATTATAACAAACTGTCTCTCAGACAACAGTGCAATCAAACTAGAACTCAGGATTAAGAAACTTACTCAAAACTGCTCAACTACATGAAAACTGAACAACCTGCTCCTGAATGACTACTGCGTACATAAGGAAATGAAGGCAGAAATAAAGATGTTCTTTGAAACCAACGAGAACAAAGACACAACATACCAGAATCTCTGGGACACATTCAAAGCAGTGTGTAGAGGGAAATTTATAGCACTAAATGCCCACAAAAGAAAGCAGGAAAGATCCAAAATTGAAACCCTAACATCACAATTAAAAGAACTAGAAAAGCAAGAGCAAACACATTCAAAGGTAGCAGAAGGCAAGAAATAACTAAAATCAGAGCAGAACTGAAGGAAATAGAGACACAAAAAACCCTGCAAAAAATTAAAGAATCCAGGACCTGGTTTTTTGAAAGGATCAACAAAATTGATAGACTGCTAGCAAGACTAATAAAGAAGAAAAGAGAGAAGAATCAAATAGATGCAATAAAAAATGATAAAGGGGATATCACCACCGATCCCACAGAAATACAAACTACCATCAGAGAATACTATAAACACCTCTATGCAAATAAACTAGAAAATCTAGAAGAAATGGATAAATTCCTCGACACAGACACCCTCCCAAGAGTAAACCAGGAAGAAGTTGAATCTCTGAATAGACCAATAACAGGAGCTGAAATTGTGGCAATAATCAATAGCTTACCAACCAAAAAGAGTCCAGGACCAGATGGACTCACAGCCGAATTCTACCAGAGGTACAAGGAGGAACTGGTACCATTCCTTCTGAAACTATTCCAATCAATAGAAAAAGAGGGAATCCTCCCTAACTCATTTTATGAGGCCAGCATCATCCTGATACCAAAGCCAGGCAGAGACACAACCAAAAAAGAGAATTTTAGACCAATATCCTTGATGAACACTGATGCAAAAATCCTCAATAAAATACTGGCAAACCGAATCCAGGTGCACATCAAAAAGCTTATCCATCATGATCAAGTGGGCTTCATCCCTGGGATGCAAGGCTGGTTCAATATATGCAAATCAATAAATATAATCCAGCATATAAACAGAACCAAAGACAAAAACCACATAATTATCTCAATAGATGCAGAAAAGTCCTTTGACAAAATTCAACAATGCTTGATGCTAAAATCTCTCAATAAATTAGGTATTGATGGGACATATCTCAAAATAATAGGAGCTATCTATGACAAACCCACAGCCAATATCATACTGAATGGGCAAAAACTGGAAGCATTCCCTTTGAAAACTGGCACAAGACAGGGATGCCCTCTTTCACCACTCCTATTCAACATAATGTTGGAAGTTCTGGCCAGGACAATTAGGCAGGAAGAAGGAAATAAAGGGTATTCAATTAGGAAAAGAGGAAGTCAAATTGTCCCTGTCTGCAGATGACATGATTGTATATGTAGAAAACCCCATTGTCCCAGCCCAAAATCTCCTTAAGCTGATAAGCAACTTCAGCAAAGTCTCAGGATACAAAATCAATGTACAAAAATCACAAGCATTCTTATACACCAAAAACAGACAAACAGAGAGCCAAATCATGAGTGAACTCCCATTCACAATTGCTTCAAAGAGAATAAAATACCTAGGAATCCAACTTACAAGGGATGTGAAGGACCTCTTCAAGGAGAACTACAAACCACTGCTCAGTGAAATAAAAGAGGATACAAAAAAATGGAAGAACATTCCATGCTCATGGGTAGGAAGAATCAATATCGTGAAAATGGCCATACTGCCCAAGGTAATTTACAGATTCAATGTCATCCCCATCAAGCTACCAATGACTTTCTTCACAGAATTGGAAAAATCTAAAGTTCATATGGAACCAAAAAAGAGCCCAAATGGCCAAGTCAATCCTAAGCCAAAAGAACAAAGCTGGAGGCATCACACTACCTGACTTCAAACTATACTACAAGGCTACAGTAACCAAAACAGCATGGTACTGGTACCAAAACAGAGATATAGATCAATGGAACAGAACAGAGCCCTCAGAAACAACGCCGCATATCTACAACTATCTGATCTTTAACAAACCTGAGAAAAACAAGCAATGGGGAAAGAATTCCCTATTTAATAAATGGTGCTGGGAAAACTGGCTAGCCATATGTAGAAAGCTGAAACTGGATCCCTTCCTTACACCCTACACAAAAATTAAATCAAGTTGGATTAAAGATTTAAACGTTAGACCTAAAACCATAAAAATCCTAGAAGAAAACCTAGGCATTACCATTCAGGACATAGGCATGGGCAAGGACTTCATGTCTAAAACACCGAAAGCAATGGCAACAGAAGCCAAAATTGACAAATGGGATCTCATTAAACTACAGAGCTTCTGCACAGCAAAAGAAACTACCATCAGAGTGAACAGGCAACCTACAAAATAGGAGAAAATTTTCGCAACCTACTCATCTGACAAAGGGCTAATATCCAGAATCTACAATGAACTCAAACAAATTTACAAGAAAAAAACAACCCCATCAAAAAGTGGATGAAGGACATGAACAGACACTTCTGAAAAGAAGACATTTATGCAGCCAAAAAACACATGAAAAAATGCTCACCATCACTGGCCATCAGAGAAATGCAAATCAAAACCACAATGAGATACCATCTCACACCAGTTAGAATGGCAATCATTAAAAAGTCAGGAAACAACAGGTGCTGGAGAGGATGTGGAGAAATAGGAACACTTTTACACTGTTGGTGGGACTGTAAACTAGTTCAACCATTGTGGAAGTCAGTGTGGCGATTCCTCAGGGATCTAGAACTAGAAATACCATTTGACCCAGCCATCCCATTACTGGGTATATACCCAAATGACTATAAATCATGCTGCTATAAAGACACATGCACACGTATGTTTATTGTGGCACTATTCACAATAGCAAAGACTTGGAACCAACCCAAATGTCCAACAATGATAGACTGGATTAAGAAAATGTGGTATATATACACCATGGAATACTATGCAGCCATGAAAAAGGATGAGTTCATGTCCTTTGTAGGGACATGGATGAAATCGGAAATCATCATTCTCAGCAAACTATCGCAAGAACAAAAAACCAAACACCGCATATTCTCACTCATAGGTGGGAATTGAACAATGAGAACACATGGACACAGGAAGGGGAACATCATACTCTGGGGACTGTTGTGGGGTTGGGGAAGGGGGGAGGGATAGCTTTAGGAGATATACCTAATGCTAAATGACGAGTTAATGGGTGCAGCGCACCAGCATGGCACATGTATACATATGTAACTAACCTGCACATTGTGCACATGTGCCCTAAAACTTAAAGTATAATAATAATAAAATTAAAAAAATAAAATAAAAATCAAATTTCAAAGTTAAATCTTCATTTGACCTATAATCACTTATTTTGTTTTGTTATTCACTGTTTTATACAGATAAATGTGACTCTTTTTTTGTGGTTTTAGGCTTTATTTTTTAAAAAATTAGCTGTAATTCATTAAAATCTTTAGAAGCTGGATTTTTGTTAGTTTGGTTTGGTTTTGTTCTCCAATCCTTAAATACTTCCATTAAAAATTTCCAAATAATTTTGAGGCAACATCACTCAAAACTTAGAAGACTTGCTTACAAAAGTTTATTGCTATCACAAACCACTGAATAGTTTTTCAAAAGATCAAACGTGGCATGAACTGACTTACTAAAATTAAAAACATTTTTTAAAATTAAATATCAGCTTTGTAGCTCACTTTTTCTCTGTATGTATAAAAACTGCCAATTTTGACAATTTCCATTTTGATTTTTAGACCATCACCTCGAATTGGAACTCAAGTCTGAATTACATGTGTTCCATAATCAATTCCATATATATTTCTACTTCACATGGACCTTAATTTGTGAGGACATTGTCCTTTTCATTATGATACTGTGTCCTACAAAATCTGCATTCACATTTTTATTATACAACAATCTTTATTGTTGCACTTAACCAAAGGGCATGTGAAATAATAGCATTTAAATAATTTTACCTTCAAAATTATGACAATTAAAAAGCTTTACTTTGAACTAGATGAGTAAAATAATCAAACCATTACTCAGTTAACTGATTTTTCTATTTGAAGAATCTGATGACACTCATATAACATCAGCATCACTTAATTATTCAAAAAGTCCCTCATGTAATGAACTTAAAGAAAGCTTGAATTAGAAACTGAACAAAAGTAATTTAAAATAACGAACATTGATCTAAAGGAAAAGTCATTCTTCATTTAGTGATATATAAAACGACATTTTGCAGGTACACATATTAAATCATTTTTGGTAACAGTCTTTCTCAACTAACAGCTGACTTAAAGCAGATGCTGATGCTTCTTCATTATATTTTTGTGTGCTGGTTTTCATTTGACCTGTGGTACCCTGATGACCCCCACAGAGGATGGTAAATGAGTTTGTGTAAGTTCCATATTTATCAACTTTGAGGAATGAATATTCAGTATTTTTTTATTAAACATGAATTTGTTTTATTTTTTATGTTAGTGAGGCCAAAGAAGTTCATCACAAGCTATCACAAAGCAGTACAAAATAATGAAACAGTTTTAGATTTATGCCACACCATACATGACATGTGGTAATATGATCCATAATAAAACCACTGTAGCAAGAATGCTCAGATTCTCATCTATACATGCTTAGACAGTTTCTAATACCCACAAACCACTGTGGTCATGGACACTTCTAACTAGTGATCTGGTGGCATTTTGTATCTTACAGGCCTAATGGAAACAACTGGCGGTCACACCAAGCAGTGAGCAGGAATGACAGTGTTGAATGCTTCTCCTCATGACTAGAGAGAGAATTAATTTCATTCTGTCAGAGGGGCATGGAGCCTTATTTTACTTCACCCCACACCCAATCCACATATATACTATTTTCTCTATATTCAACACAGATCCAGAATCTTACTATACCTTATGACCTCCTCAGCTGCCTATTTGGTCAAGTGACCATCATATCTAGCCTGGAGTCTTGCCGTGGTTTTCTAACTGGTGTCTCTGCTCCACGTTTACCCTTCAACAGTAGTCTATTAACACAGCAGCCAAAGTGACACTTTTTAAGTGTCACTGTGGTACTATTCTATTCCCCTGCTGGAAACCCTGCCATGCCTCCCCATTTAGCTCAGAGTGATGGCCAAAGTCTTTCTAACGAACCCTAAAGCCCCATTCCATGAGCCTATAATTCGCCTTCTACTCTCTCCTTTCTTACTTGCTATAGCCACAGAAGACTTCTTGATATTCCCCAAATATTGTAAACATCTTCTCAGCTGAGGGTCTTTCCTCCAGCTGGCCCTTCTACCTGGAACACTCCTTCCTCAGATATTCTCTTGGAAAAAATTTCCTCACATTTTTTCTAGAATGCAAATTCAAATCTCATCTCCTCAGTGAGGTCTACTGTGACTGTCCTATTTAATGCTGCTACCTGAACACAACCCTACATTACTACTCTCCTCCATATTTTGCAAAACTGTTTTTCTTTTCACAATACTTAGTGTCTATATACTCTCTCTATATAATTTACAGTATTAACCAGCTTAGTCTATCATGCTATGGTACCAAATGACCTCAATCAATCACTTACAAAAACATTTTATTTCCATGGGCTTGACTTCAGTGTCGTCTTCATTCTGAATATTCCAGGCTGAATTGCCTTTCTCCTGATAGAAAAGAGCAGAAACTTCTTCTTGGAAGTAGCATCCATTACTTCCACTGACATTTCATTAACTAAAACAAATAATATGACCAAGCTAGAGGTAAGAAATGTAGAAAGTGTAATCTTCCCATAGAAAGGGACTTAATACTCATTCATGTTTATTATTTATTATTTGTTCTCCCAAGTAGTACATTAGGGACAGGATTCTTCATATATTTTTCTCCTGATAAATATTAAATACCTAAAGTTTTGCATACAGTAGCTATTAAGTAAAGTTTTATTGAATAAACAAATAAATGAAAATATACCATTTATTATACGGCTTTGCATTTTGATAACCATCTAAAATCTTTAGATTTGCTATGGTTAAGGTGAATACTATCTCATTATAAAATATAGATTACAGGCTTATATAACAATTTATTATTGACATTTAACTTCTGGTGAAGATATAAGAATATGGTAGATGATAATAACATTCCAATGGTCAGGGAATGAAGGACCCATTGCTGGTCCTATAGCTTTGTAACTGGCTATCTGGTTGGCCTTGAACATGTTTTCCTTGCTAGCAGAATCTATATGGCATTGTAGCTAATCCAAGGGGTGTGTCATGATTACTCTAGGCCAATAATCACACTTCTTTTGTCGTCTTACCCTTTACAGAGATTATTCTGGTATGATTTCCTAAAGAGGAAGTTGAGGGCATCTAGAACCTAATCCTCTCTCGTGAAAGAGGATTGAATAAGTAGCATGTCTTTTTTGGCTCTCCTCTCCTTCTCTTCCTGTTTGGATGCTGTTGGGTAAAGATAGCATGCCTGGATGTGCTGATAGCAGCCATAATGTGACCATGAGGTGACAAAAGTAAGGATGACGGTGAACACAAGCAGGATAGAGGATTTGAGCAATGGAAAGAGCCAGTGTCCTTTGTCTCATCACTGAGCTGCTAAACCAATCCTGCAATTGCTGACCTACAAAATTCTTGGTAAATAAACAATGATGTTCTTAAGTAGTGGCTCAAGACACAAAATTTGCATCCCAAGTGAGCTGAATTTATCCTGAGACAGATCAGTTGTCCCCTGCCACCCAAGAAAAAATCATGAATAAACATCGCAACATCTCATAATACGGAAATACATTTCAAAAAATCCGAAATAGGTAACAAGTACAGATTTAAATAGTAACTTTTGGGTATTAATATATTTGATATGGTCAAAATAATATAAACTTGTTTGACTATATATATATGTAGAGAGAGAGAATTTAGAAAATATTTAAGTTGATTTTTACTTGTATTAATCGAGAGTAGCTTGAATAATTTTGGTATTTATAAACCAGCTGTTTTAAAATCACATAGATTCAGTCATAAATTAATATATTTATTCCATGGTCTATCACCTTATTTACTGGAAAATTAATAATACATGGCATGTCTTTTGCTATTAGCTTAAAATATAAGCTTGACTTTGAAAGAATCTAGGGCCCATTTGGGGCTAAATATAATCTTATAATTTCATAGACTATGGGACGTACCTTTGGAAACATCTGGCAATCAATACGGACTTTGAGTGTTACGTATTTCCTGTGAAAAGTGGAAGCTATGCTCTAATTTCAGGGAGACCCTATGGGCTGCAGAAGGAGCCATGGGAGCCTAAAGAACTAGATTTGCCCCTGTGGGATGATAACTCATTGACCTGAGCAAGGGAATAAGTGGCATTCCTGTTGAGTTTCCATTATAAATTCACTAGGTGGCAAATAACAAACAATTACTGTGAGTTAAAGTTTTATTTGTCTCATAAAGCAGGAAGTTTGAAGAAACTCAGAACTGTCATGGTGGCTCAATGATGCCATCAGGAACTAAAGTTGTTTCCATCTCTCAGTTCTATCTTTATTATCCATTCCTTGGCCCTTATGTTTCCTGTCTCAGGGGAGATGAACACATATGTCAGCATTTTTGACAAGAAGAAGGGTGAGGACTAAGCCTTAGTAGTGAATTTTGTGTTTTGATTTGGGAGGTAATGCAAACCTCAGGGACTACTAATGATATCTTGTTGGCCACATCTGTCACAAGCCTAATCCTGGCAGGAAGGTAGAATGAGAAATTGAGTTTTTGCTCTTTCCAGCATTTATGGTAGAATGATGCAAGGGTGAAAATAATCACAAGCAGGTTCTGGAGAGTCAATCAACGGTGTAATTATATAGGAAACAATTATGTTTTCATCATCTCTTATCTTGATCTGAGAGCACTTATGAATCTTTGTAAATACAAAGAGAAGTAATTCCTCTTCTTACCATGCCAAGTCCCATGCATTTTCGCTGCCTGCAATCCTCTCTCTTCTTCCATTTTTCTTATATGAACATTACCCATCATCAGAGCCAACTAAATAATTTTCAGTGCTCAGAGCAGTGAAAATATGCGACTCTGACCAGGAACAGGGAAGTCAGTCTCCACTTCTGACAGGCCAGCAACCCCAACCCAGAGTGATGGGTAACTCCCAAGCAATTGCAACTTCTGCTCTGAAACATACTTGGAGACTGGCTTAGGGGTAGGTAAGAAGCCCTTCCTAAGATGTGCACTGAATGTGTCTTTCCTGACTCTTCCAGTACTTTCTAGTCCACAGCTGTGCCCTGTGTGTAAGCATGACTCCTTAGCCAGGTTGTAAGCTTCCTGAGTGGTTGCAGCTGTAAGAACTTTACACTGTACTCATCTTTGCCCCAGTGCTGGGCCCTTGATAGATACCTGATGTATCATTAATTGTTCTTATCTTTTGTTCCTGAATACAGCAAGGGATCTCTTAATGGTAGTGATGAATCCTGCTACCCAGTGGCCAGCAGAGAGTCCTGATGTTGTAGAGATAGGTGCTTGGTACAGAGAAGTTTTCCAAGGCCCTCGCCATGTTCCAGGTCAGCATTCTCCTTGGGGACTCCTCCATGGTCAAGGTTTCACAGGCTTTTTAGAGATACATGCAGCATCATTGATTCAAGAAATACTATAGAGACTTGCTGTCTCCCTCCTAGTGTAGACTGAGTTTCTTTTTTAATTTCTATTATAAAATGGGAGCTGACATTGTCTATTCTCTGTGCAGTGTCACATTCAGAGAAGTAGACTAACAATCAAAAAGTAATTAAAAGCAACCCCACCTTTTACTGACATTTCTTGAAGAAGGTCCAAAGGATTTAATAGATAATTAATATCAATATCCTCACACTCTGCCACTGCCTCCAAAACCTCTGGGTCCATGCTTTATAATCCATTTTCAACAACAAAAATCTTTAAAAAGCAAATTTCAGGCTGGGCATGGTGGCTCACTCCTGTAATCCCAGCACTTTGGGAGGCCAAGGTGGGCAGATCATGAGGTCAGGAATTCGAGACCAGCCTGACCAACATGGTGAAACCCCTTCTCTCCTAAAAATACAAAGATTAGCTGGGTGTGGTGGTGCACACCTGTAATCCCAGCTATTCAGGCGGCAGAGACAGGAGAATTACTTGAACCCAGGAGACGGAAGTTGCAGTGAGCTGAGATCGCACCACTGCACTGCACTGCAGCCTGGGCTACAGAGCAAGACTCTGTCTCAAAAAAAAAAAAAAAAAAAAAAGCACATTGCATACAGCTCTTGAATATTTGCTGTCTTCCTCAATCGATTAAGTCATCTCTTCTATTTTCCTTTTGGTGTAGATATATGTTCCCCTGATATCACCATCCCAGTGATACTCTTCCCACCTCACAGGATGCATAGAAAGGTTCAGAGACTTCTCTGATAGATTCAAAATTGCCCTTAAAAGTTTGGAGAGAGAGAACTAAAAGGCAGTGAGAGATTTAGCTTTGGAGGAGTGAGGGGAGGGAGAATACCAAAACATTTATAATTGAATATCTTTTAAAATTCTCATTTCTCTGAGAATCATTGCCCATGTCTGACTGGACTTCCTTCCCCCAGAGAAGGAAGGGAATCTGTCTCACTGAGTACATGCAGCAGCACTGCGCTTGGGGGCAGAGAGCCAAGACTGGTTTCTGTTTATCATGGAAAAGAGCTCAAGGTACTTAGTTTTAAGCTGTACTGAATCTGGTAGTATTCATCTGTTTACGTTCTTTTAAAAAAAAAAAGCCTTTAAAAATTCAGTGCAGAACAACAACAGCAACAAAAAAGCAAATTGTCCTTTGATTCCATAATGGCTTTTATTCCCCAGAACTGCAGTGTGCAAATAAAGGAAAACAAATTATGTTCTGAATTAAACTTCTTGCCTCAGCTAGGCTGAGTCACCTTTGACGTTCCATTTTCTGAACAGAGCTGGCCACACATGTAGAGCTATTTTAAAAGATGTCACATACAAACCTGAAACTTTAGTATGTTCTACTTCAGGCAAGTCATCTAAAGAAAGGTAACTGAGCTGAATTTACCCATCTAGACCCCAGGCTTCAGTTCCCTCCTAAGTCTATTTGGTATATATAGTAGCATCCAGAATATTAAAGCAAAATCATTACAGATGCAGTCCTCTATGGTCCTCTTGGCTGCACCACAGATGGCAAGATGCGATCAGAGAGGAAAGATAAATGCATTAAACTTCTCCTTGCTTATATCCCCTGGTAGGAAGAGAAGTAAATGGAAAGCAATAGTTTAGTAAATGACTTCAAAATGTTTCTTAGGTTTTTAAATAGCCAAGAATACAAGCAAGAACTTATGGTCCTAATAACTTAAAGAAGTCCTTGGCAGATCTAGAAAGAAAGCTCTCTGTGGAGGGTGAGAAGAGAGTGACACAGAATGTACACAATGAACATAAAGCAGAGGATCTAAAAATTAATACTGTCTACATCTCTGCTCTTCCTATTGAGTTTGTTTTTCAATGCATGCTAGATGTGAAGGCATCCTTAGGGCCTGTGCAGTCAGTAGCAGCTCCCACATTTCTCAACAGGAGGAGATTGGGGCATTAATCTTGTAAGAGGGCAAATGGAGGTAGAGTATGTGTCTGGAGACTCTGATCATTTACAAGTATGGGCAAGCGCACCTCATTTGATTGCCCTTTGCTTTTTTGCACTTCACAGATACTGCATTTTTTACAAATTGAATGTTTGTGGCAACCCTGCATCGAGCAATTTTATTAGCACTGACATTTTTCCAACAGCACATGCTTGCTCTGTGTCTCTGTGTCATATTTGGTAATTCTTGCAATAATTCAAACTTTTTCTTTATTATTACATCTGTTATGGTTATCTGTAATCAGTGATCTTTGATGTTATTATTATAGTTGTTTTGGAGCACCACAAACCACACCCATAAAGAAGGTGAACTTAATGGATAAATGTTGTGTGTGTTCTGACTGTTCCAACAACTGGCCATTTCCCCATCTGTCTCCCTCTCTTTGGGCCTGCATATTCCCTGACATATGATATTGAAATTAGGCCAATTAATAATCCTGAAATGGCTTCTAAATATTCAAGTGAAAGGAAGACTTGTATTTCTTTCATTTAAATCAAAAGCTAGAAATGATTAAGCATAGTAAGGAAGGAAGGCATGTTGAAAGCTGAGATAGACCAAAAGCTAGGCCTCTTGCTCTAAAAAAAATACCTAAGTAATGAATGCAAAGGAAAATTCCTTGAAATAAAGTGCTATTCCAGTGAACACATAAATGATAAGAAAGTGAAACCGCCTTATTACTGAAATAAGTTTCAGCGGAGAAATAACTTTCAGTGGAAAAAGTTTTAGTGGTCCAGATAGAAAATCAAACCAGCCACAACATTTCCAACTGCCCACGCATAACCAGGTCAAAGCCCTAACTCTTCAATTCTATGAAGGCTGAGAGAGGTCAGTCAGGAAGCTGCAAAAGAAATTTTGAAGTTAGCATAGGTTCATGAGGTTTCAGGAAAGAAGCTGTCTCTGTAAGATAAAAATGCAAGATGTAACAAAAGATTTTCATTGTAGGCAAAATAGCCTTTTATTGATGCCTTCTAGGACATTCATAGCTAGAGAAGAGAAGTCAGTGCTCAGCTTCAAAATTTCAAAGGCAGGCTGACTCACTTGTTAGAGGCCAATGTAGCTGGTGACTTTAAGTTGAAGCCATCATTTATTTACCATGCTGAAAATCCTAGGGCCCTTAAGAATGATGCTAAATCTACTCTGCCTGTGCTCTACAAATGGAACAACAAAACCTAGATGACAGAAAATCTGTTTATAACATGGTTTACTGAATATTTTAAGCCCACAACTGACATCTATTGCTCAAAAGAAAAGATTTCTTTCAAAATATTACTGCTCATTGACAATACAATGGGTCACCCAAGAGCATTGATGGAGATGTACAAAGAGATTAATGTTTTTACTATCTAAGGAAGCTATAGCTTTAAACAATATATTTCTTAAATAATAAGACTTGAAAATAAAAATAACTGATCCATGGGGTGCAGAATGGTTGTTTCTTATTATTTAAGAAATATATTTTGTAAGACGATAATTGCCTTAGATAGTGATACCTCTGATGGCTCTGGGCAAAGTAAATAAAAAACCTTCCGGAAAGAATTAATCACTCTAGATGTCATTAAGAACATTTGTGATTTATGGGAGAAAGTGAAAATATCAACATTAACAGGAGTTGGGAAGAAGTTAATCATGACCCTCAAGGATGACTTTGAGGGATTTAAGACTTCAGTAGAGGAAGGAACTGCAGATGTTGTAGAAATGGCAAAAATTGGAATTAGAAATGAAACCTGAGAATGTGACTGAATTGCTGCAATCTCATGATCAAACTTGAATGGATGAGGAGTTGCCTCCTATGGATGAGCAAAGCGATTTCTTGAGATGAAGTTTTCCTGCTGAAGGCACTGTAAACACTGTTGAAATGAAACAAAGGATTTAGAATATTACATACACTTAGTTGATAAACAGCAGGGTTTGAGATGATCGACTCTAAATTTGAAAGAAGTTCTACTGTGGGTAAATGCTATCAATGCTATCAAATAGCATTGCATGCTACAGAGAAATCTTTTCTGAAAGGAGTAGTCAGTTAATGCTGCAAACTCTGTTGTCTTATTTTAAGAAGCTGCTGCAGCGACCGCAACTTTCAGCAATCACCACCCGGATCAGTCAGCTGCCGTCAAAACTGAGGCAAGACACTCCACCAGCAAAAACACTGTGACTTACTGAAGGCTCAGATGATCATTTGCATTTTTAGCAATAAAGTATTTTTAAATTAAGATGTATGCAGTTTTTGACACAATATTTTTGCATACTTAATAGACTCCACAATAGTGTAAACATAACTTTTATATATGCTGTAATACCAAAAACTTCTATGACTCACTTAATTGAAATATTCTGTTTATTACAGTGGTCTAAACTGAACCTACGGTATCTCCTATGTAAGCCTGCACCATAGTTTTATTTAAATAATGTAAATATTCAAAGCATCTAGGAAGGTACTGATGGAGATTACGTGAGATGGTGGCTGGGTAGTGCCCCTTCTAAGTCATGCCTCCTTTGGTGCCATATCTGTGTAGAGTCCAGTCTTCCAAAGAGTGATCATTCTAAATTATATCTGAGAAACACTCACTTTCAGCTGTCAGAAACAAACCTCATGAGGAAGCCACAGAATCAACTGGATACTTCCCATTCTTAGGAGGTTTAAAGAGGCAGTTTGGTGTATCATTAGGGGAGTGAATTGTAGGGACAGACAGACTTGTTCTCAAATCCCAGTTTTATAATTAGTTGTGTGACCTGGGGCAAGCCATTTTGTCTGTCAGATTTGTTGTATGTAAATAACCCACTGCCTAGGGTTGTGTGGGTAAAGCTGGTGGGTGTGTGTGTGTGTGTGTGTGTGTGTGTATGTAGTATTGCTTGGTCCTTGTACCTTGTAAGTGGTTCAAAATGGTAGCTATTACTATAAATATCATAATTGATATCATTTTACTGAGCCCACATGTATTGTCTTTCCATGTGTTATCCTCATTCATTGACTCAAGAAAAATTAATTTTCTTGACCTAAAACTTGTCATAGGTTGTGAAGACATCAGTTTGATAAGTTGAAGATTTGTCAAACTTATTTGTTTGATAAGTCAAGTGGAAAGACTTGCACACGAATAACAATAATCTAGTGATGAAGTACAAAGGGCGAATGGTATGCTGAAGAAGCCCTGAATTCTGACTGTTGTGGGTGGGTAGGGCTCACAGAAGAGATGACATATTTTAGTTGGTTCTAAAGGATGAATAGAATCTCATCAGTTGGAAGTGGGATGTGGGGTGGTGAATTGCTGACAGAGAGAAATAATAGCTTAAAGGAATACAGATTTGAAAGTATAAAGTCTTTCAGAGTAATTTGTTCTAAGAAACCTAAGGATAGGCTTGAGGAAAGGTTGATGGTTGGGGTATTGGGATAGGAGAGATGTATCAGGATATAAATGTGAATTTTAGTCTTAAACCTAGTAAGGCTGAGAGAGTTCATGCTTAGTCTGTGTCATTAAGGAGCAATTGGGAGGTTTTTAAGCCAGGAAATGTCACAGTAAGATTTGTTTGGGAAAGATAATTCTGGTGTGTTCTGAAGGGTTTATGTGGGAGAAATATGAGATGCCAAGACACTAATTAGAAAATTATTTCAGTAAGGAGGCATTTTAGGTCAGAGGCAGTGGTAATAGAGAGATGAAGGTGTATTTCAGAAAAGAAAAGCAGGAGTCTGAAGTGAAAATATTTATCCCACACCACAGAAGCTCTTTCAAATATTTGAAGACACTGTTTTGAGCTTTCTAGATCATTTAGTTATTCAGACCAAACATCTCCCACTCCTTTAATTGCTTCAATTTAGAAATATCCTTGTCTTCCTTAACATGCTTTTGGTGAGTAATCTAAATCTGTCATTTTTCTTCTTTAAAAATAGGTTCTTAAATTGAAACCCACACTTCAAATATAGACTCCATCACCCCTAACCAGACACTGTACAGCTATCCTTTATTATAAAATGACATTATCTTTTATTTTTTTCCCCTCTCAGTTATTTTTTTTAATTTTTTAAATTTTATTTTATTATTACCTTAAGTTTTAGGGTACATGTGCACAATGTGCTGGTTAGTTACATATGTATACATGTGCCATGCTGGTGTGCTGCACCCACTAACTCGTCATTTAGCATTAGGTATATCTGCTAAAGCTATCCCTCCCCGCTCCCCGCACCCCACAACAGTCCCCAGAGTGTGACGTTCCCCTTCCTGTGTCCATGTATTCTCATTGTTCAATTCCCACCTCTGAGTGAGAATATGCGGTGTTTGGTTTTTTGTTCTTGTGATAGTTTACTGAGAATGATGATTTCCAATTTCATCCATGTCCCTACAAGGGACATGAACTCATCATTCTTTATGGCTGCATAGTATTCCATGGTGTATATGTGCCACATTTCCTTAATCCAGTCTATCGTTTTGGACGTTTGGGTTGGTTCCAAGTCTTTGCTATTGTGAATAGTGCCGCAATAAACATACGTTTGCATGTGTCTTTATAGCAGCATGATTTATAGTCCTTTGGGTATATACCCAGTAATGGGATGGCTGGGTCAAATGGTATTTCTAGTTCTAGATCCCTGAGGAATTGCCACAATGACTTCCACAATGGTTGAACTAGTTTACAGTCCCACCAACAGTGTAAAAGTGTTCCTATTTCTCCACATCCTCTCCAGCACCTGTTGTTTCCTGACTTTTTAATGATGGCCATTCTAACTGGTGTGAGATGGTATCTCATTGTGGTTTTGATTTGCATTTCTCTGATGGCCAGTGATGGTGAGCATTTTTTCATGTGTTTTCTGGCTGCATAAATGTCTTCTTTTGAGAAGTGTCTGTTCATGTCCTTTGCCCACTTTTTGATGGGACTGTGGTTTTTTTCTTGTAAATTTGTTTGAGTTCATTGTAGATTCTGGATATTATCCCTTTGTCAGATGAGTAGGTTGTGAAAATTTTCTCCCATTTTGTAGGTTGCCTGTTCACTCTGATGGTAGTTTCTTTTGCTGTGCAGAAGCTCTGTAGTTTAATGAGATCCCATTTGTCAATTTTGTCTTTTGTTGCCATTGCTTTTGGTGTTTTAGACATGAAGTCCTTGCCCATGCCTATGTCCTGAATGGTAATGCCTAGGTTTTCTTCTAGAGTTTTTATTGTTTTAGGCCTAACGTTTAAGTCTTTAATCCATCTTGAATTAATTTTTGTATAAGGTGTAAGGAAGGGATCCAGTTTCAGCTTTCTACATATGGCTAGCCAGTTTTCCCAGCACCATTTATTAAATAGGGAATCCTTTCCCCATTGCTTGTTTTTCCCAGGTTTGTCAAAGATCAGATAGTTGTAGATATGTGACGTTATTTCTGAGGGCTCTGTTCTGTTCATTTTGTCATAATCTTGGCATCTTTGAACTTGTGGCTAATGAATATGCCCAGATCCTTTTTGCATTAACTGTTGTCATGCCACCTTTTAACATATGATTTGCAAAGTTTTATCCATATACATTGATATATTGACAGGCTGAATTAGGTGGGCAGGTGTGTGATAAAAGCCTTGGACGATTATATTTTAAAATAGCTTACTTATGTTGCGAATAATTGAGAGTGACTTATGAATAACTACATCTAAGTAAGTTGTTGATGTAGACTTCTAGAGTAAATCATGGTTCATAAACATTTACCTTAAATCTGGAGCCTAAAACACCTAACCTGGAATCCCTCCAGCCTCACCCCTAGCCAAGCTATTTTACAGAAATTTATTGACAAGTGGAGAATCTGTCTACAACAAATATATTTAGACTTAATTTTAAACGTAGATAATTAACCAGTTCACTCATAATTTCTCATCAACCTAAACTATCTGTACAAGTATAATGTGACATAATGATAATTTCTGTGAAGAATCACCTAAGGATTCTTGTTGTTAAGCTTATAATGTGACCTTGGGTAGATCTCTTCTCATATGCCTTAGTTTTCTCATCTGTAAAATAGGCAGACAATACTAACATTAACAATATTTCATGGGGTCATTATGAGGATTAAATAATCATATTTTAAAAATAATTAGAATTCTGCCAGTCTTATAAAAAATACTATTGAGAAAGAACAGGACAAATAGTTGTTAGCTAAGTATCATTTTCTCCTACCACTACAACAAACTAATGTAACAAACTACAAATAACTAATGTAATGTAATGGAGATGAGCGAGGATCTCACTCATATTCTCTGTTGTCTAGCTTGCCCTCAGCTGAATAAGAATATTTGATCATTCATCAGGAAACATTTATTAAACACACACTATATCCCATGCACTGTGTTTAAATAGTGCTGAGAAAACATTAAAAAGACATGGTCTTTGCTTAAGAAATTTAGAGTCCAGAAGTATAACAAATGCTTAAACTACCAATCACAGCACAGACTCCAAGGTTATGACATCTTACTGGCTTGTGGACAAGTCAGTGATTTCCAACCTGTAAAGTTGTTATGTACTTACCTACTTTCTCAGAAAGTAGGTATCAGAAGTAACCTGACTGTTGGATATGAAAGGAGTTTGGGGACTGTAATATGTTTTCTCCTAAAAATAGGTTTTTAAACATGTAGGCATTATTGGTCTCTTAAAAGCAGATGACAATTACTGGTGCAAGGGTGACAAGAATACCGGTGGGGATAAGGCTAGTTAAAGGTACAAAGTAATTTGGGGCATATTTATACATCGTGGAAGTTATTTTTGCTAGACTCAGATATTGAAATGTTTTTTAATGAGATCATAAGTAAACAAATATACCTTATCCAGAATTAACTATGCATATTGTACACACTGATCAATAAAACATTTTTTCCTGTCTGTGCCCTTTAGCCTCACATGTAAACCAGAAGTCAAGTGGCATTGGGATCTTTCGCTACCTTACCACGGTCATTCCAAACATTTCCAATCATTCTTCATAGATAACACGATTTTTAAGAGTCAGTTAACTTTGTAGTACTTTATATTTATTAGAGAGACAACTGAAGTGGTGAGATTAGCTGTGCAGCATTCTTTCCTGCCTAAGTAAGTCAAAACCTGATTGTACTTATTTCAAACACAGCAGAAGATGAACCTGGTATAATACAGCTGTATCTAACCACTGTCCCAGTCCAGGAAAATTTAAGTTGGCTCTATTCAGTACCACCCCTTCTTCCACTGTCTCTCCTTCTCTTGGGATTACAGGCATTCATTAATGTTGCAGAGTAGAGATAAGTTGGACACGGTTAAGCTAGGTCAGCAGGCACAGAAGGGCACCACATCCACTGGGACTTAGTGGGGTTTGGGGCCTGCCAGAGAAGGTCAGTGCTGCCCTGCAGGTGATGGGAAGGTAGAACCGTTGAAGCCTTGGCTTCTGGCTTTGGATGGACCTCACTGGAGTGAAGACTAGACAGTCTGCAAATTATGATATGGCATCCACAGGGCTTTTGAACACAACAAAAATCCTTCTGCCAGGAGTGCTTTCCTGAGACATTGCTCATTTCTGTAGAAAACATGCAGATCCACAAACATCTTATCTTTTATTCCTCTCCTCTCAAATGCACTGCCTCCATTTTTATATTTTTGACATAGAAGCATCTAAAGCAATTCATCTAATGGAATTTAGAAACTTAAAAACACTAGAGACAGCAATTGTGAAGCTATTTCTGCTTTCTACCCTGGTAAACTTGAGGAAATGGACCAGGACTCTGTTAACCACATGTATGGAGATATTTAGGGAAAAGGAACAGGTGGGGAGGTGGTAAGGGAATATACAGCAAGCAAAAGTATTAGTACTTCAAACAACTCTATAACAGCTGAATTTTCTGTAGACGCCTATATGTTTTATGAACCCTAGAATGAGATTGTAGAATTCAGCTCCTGTTCTGGTGCTTGTTATCTGAGTGACTTTCAACAAGTCACCTTTCTAGACCTCAAGGATGTCCTCTCTGTGAATGGGGATAATGATGGCACTCTCTCGTGGGCTGTTATGAGAATTAAATAAGTGTGTAACATACTTATAAACATGTACATAAGTATTCAAGAGTTGAAATATTTTACTGAGTTTTATTTTTTACTTAACAAACTCATAAAAATACATTATACCAATCCTGAAATTGCCCACTATTAGGAAGGGTAAAACTAGTAATCTTGTTATGGTGGTCTCAGAAAGGGTTAGTATTAAGACACTGTAATACACAGATGAAAGGAGCTTTGGGATGGAGCCTAGTTGCTGTGGATGTAAAGACAAGGAAAAACTCAAGTTCAGGCAAGAATGGGGTAGAAAAGAGATTTCAAGTCTGAGCCAACAAATGGTGAAGAATCACTTAATTTGGCTTAAACATAACCATCGCTAAATGACTTTTTTGCTGGCAGGGTTTTCGGTTTTTTATTTGCTTTTTCTATTGTTTTTATCTGAAGATATTTTTCCATGGGAACATATTTCTGGCTGTAAATAGGAAATCAATGGTAGGCAGGCTTTACTTTGCTGAACTTATTGATTCTATAAAACGAAAGCTGCTCATATATACATCTAGCCAGGCAAGGAGTCAGGCTTGTTTCTTTCTAAACTGCCTTTCTTGGCCCTTTCAAATCCAACAGGACTGAAAAGGAAAAGGGGTCTTCTTTAGCTTCACACAAAGTAACGGCCATTTTGATGACAAGAAAGCAGGGTTGCTTCCCAATGTGTCTTTGTTCGAGTGATAGCAGGCCCATTGAAACCTCCTGATGGAGCTCATTGAAAATAATAGGCCCTATTATCTTCACTGGCAATGCTGCCATGAAGCTTCAAAAACTGAAATAATGACAGCACATATTGGATGTACAGTAGAAAGGCATAGCGTGATTATAGGCAATTTCTGCCTCTTTTCTACACACCTCATTGGATGAGGAGGGGGCAGCTGGGGCAGACTGTAATGCCCAGGGAAGGGACGTTTTGTAGCTATGTCCTTTTTGTCATGTTTGTGTGCTTAGAATTCAAATGCTTTTTCTCAAATAATTTGTAAAAGTAAAATATCAATGTCAGAATCTTCAGAAACTAGAGTTTGGGAGGAATAGATTCTTTAACTTAGTAATGAAATACTGTCATATTTGGCAACTTGGCAGGAGCTGCTGCTGTGAAGTTGGTAGGAAATTTCTGGGAGACAGCAGGTGTGGTAAGGCAGAGTGACCCTGTACTTACTCTACACAGGAGAGTTTCTGTGAGATCACGATGCCCTTCCTTTCCCACATCAGAGCTCTCTGGCATCTCAGATGTTCCCAGCGAATCTGATTTTTCTGGCCACTGGAGTTGGGAGGAACAAATGAGAAGGAGGATAAATCTAGAAGAGAGGAATACATCAGCCCTCAGAAGAACCCAGTGGGCCGGGAACAGACCTATTAGGCTCTGAGAAATTACCAGGAGGAAAACTCCCCTGAAGGCTCAATGACAGCTGAGCAGGAAAGGGCTCCCTCAGGAGAAGAATGGGCTCTATTAGAAGAAGAAGAAAAAAAAGAATATTTGCTTTTGGGAACCTTTCTTTTGTTGCTTGTTATCATCTCTATGTTTTCAGAAATGAAATGTCTTAAAACCACTAACCAACACACACATTTTTGTTTCATTTGAAACAACTCTAAAGAATACAGTGTGTTGTGTACATCACCCTTGGGGCTTATATTTAATATAAGAACAAGATGGTCTCCCTGCTTTCCTGGTGCCTGACTATAGCTGAGGAGAGGCCCATGGCAGAAACAGCATCATCTGGCTATTGTGGCAAAATGATAAGTGACAAGAAGGAAAAGGATATCTAATAGAAATTTTTCACAAATCTGTCCAATGGTTGAGGCAGGTTGTTACATTCCCCCAGGCCCAGGTAGGTAATAATGAGAAGCTGCTACAGGACCTAAGTGGGACTTATATCTGCAGAAGAAAAAATTTCCTCTCCCAGCTCATCCTTCTTCTGGCATATCCTCTTCTATATTCGATCTCACTGGTAAATACTTCCTTCAGGGACTCAGTTCAGATGGCAATGTGATTTTATTTGAGAGATGTTACCCCTGGGAAACATGTGTCTAGTACATCTTACCAGCATGCATGATCATATGTGTACACACAAACATATGGCCTCCCCACATCATGCTAAACCACAGGGAGGCCTGAACCAGCAACTCCAGCAATGCATGGTGGTAATAATCTGGGCTGCTTGGTGTCTGCCAAGCACCGTCCTTGGTGGGCCTCTACTCCCTTAGTTGTCCATGTCTGCAACTAGCCTAAAAGCTCTGTAAGGGCAATGACAGCTTATCTATTCCTGAAACCTAATGGGGGCCTTATAGATAATTATGAATGAAAGTGTTGACCAAATATAAAAATCATTACTAGTTAAAGTAAAATTTGAGAAGATTTTTAAGGAAAAAAAATGATGTTTCTTGTTTATAACTACTTTAAAATCTCTTAGAAGTGGAATTTAAGGCCAGAATCTATAAATTCCAAATAAAATGATCTCTCCTTCCTTTGAATCTGGCAAGGTACTTTCAGACCATGTCACTATTCCAGGTGCTTTTCTCCGAATTATATCTCTCAACAGAAACTTTTCTTGTCTACCATGCTTGTTCTGGCCTCTTATTTTCTGGGGGGTGGTGGATATAATTTATGCATTTATATGTTTGTTTATCCTTCGTGCAAACATGCTGACTTGCTGAATTAAAAGTCTTAACAGACAACAGAAAAAAATCATAAAAATCATTCTACTTTTCAGAGAACTTCAGTTTCTAAATACTTATTAAAGCTTGGCCCAAGAATAACCTAGATGACATCATTGGTATGCTCATTTAAAACACGGATTTCAGACTTTACCTCAGATCTAAACTGGAATCCTTGGGACTGGGTTTTAGGAATCTGTATTTTTAAACAAACATCCCAGGTGGTTCTTGTCCACAACAATGTGTGAGAACAGTGAGATTCTGAGCTTAGATAGCATAGTTAGACCTATATTTCTGGGTGAAGCCTCACAATTATAGCTTCCAAACAAAAGTAATCTTTCAATACTGCACTGTGTTTTCTGGTCACAGCTTAAATGGGGTGTTGAAGGGTTTTCCAGTGTCGCAGATTTTGTCTTAAGTGGATGGAGGGAAGGCATATCCAATGTATCAGAGAATGCATTTCCCTCTTAGGGCATGCCCTGGTGTAGAGTGGTGGTGAATTAAAATGTACTGATTGTCCAGTAGCACTGTCTGTCAGTAATACACTTAAAGCACTAACCTTCTTTCAAAGAACAGTGCCTAGGGATTGTTGAATTTTCCTTCCTTCTGGTGTACTTGGAGTATTTAATTCTCAGAGTGGATCGGTTTTTTACACCCTTCCCTTCTATATAACGGTATCTTCAGCAGTGATCTAATAATAATCAGTGATAATCATTAATTTGATGTCTTCTTTATTTTAAAAATGAACAATTAAGAAAGATAAAATTTCAACTTGAAAAAGTTATGAAAATTCAATGAAGTATTTCATGTATGACCTAAAATAGACACTTAATGATGTGCAGTTTTCCATTGTTTCCTTCTTGGAAATTTTAAACATGAACTTCAAGTAGTCACCTAGAATGACAAAACTGAAGAGCTCATGTTATTTTTCTTTATTTTTACAATCATGTGCAGTCACTGTATGTCTAGTGTTTAAATTCAGGAATATGTAGAACAGCATTTGGAGAGGCAAACTCAAAGGATGTTGAGTCATTACAAATGTCTTATGAACTGGTAGTACTTCAAATTTCATGTAGAATATGGCATTTTTTAAAGAACATAGATTTTATTAAAGAACAATGCTAATTTGAAGGTCACATACTGGAATATTATTAAAAGTCAACAGTAATCTCAGTAATTTAGAAATGAGACCAACAAGATACTTTTCTGCGAACGAGTATTTCATCACTGGCATTGTTTAGAACTGCTGGAGCATGTTGATAATGAAAAAAAGCATACAGTCTTTTTTTTTTTTTTTTACATTTTAATTGTTTTAATTTTCTTTTTTTTTTATTATACTTTAAGTTTTAGGGTACATGTGCACATTGTGCAGGTTAGTTACATATGTATACATGTGCCATGCTGGTGCGCTGCACCCACTAACTCGTCATCTAGCATTAGGTATATCTCCCAATGCTATCCCTCCCCCCTCCCCCCTCCCCACCACAGTCCCCAGAGTATGATATTCCCCTTCCTGTGTCCATGTGATCTCATTGTTCAATTCCCACCTATGAGTGAGAATATACGGTGTTTGGTTTTTTGTTCTTGCGATAGTTTACTGAGAATGATGGTTTCCAATTTCATCCATGTCCCTACAAAGGATATGAACTCATCATTTTTTATGGCTGCATAGTATTCCATGGTGTATATGTGCCACATTTTCTTAATCCAGTCTATCATTGTTGGACATTTGGGTTGGTTCCAAGTCTTTGCTATTGTGAATAATGCCGCAATAAACATACGTGTGCATGTGTCTTTATAGCAGCATGATTTATAGTCATTTGGGTATATACCCAGTAATGGGATGGCTGGGTCAAATGGTATTTCTAGTTCTAGATCCCTGAGGAATCGCCACACTGACTTCCACAATGGTTGAACTAGTTTACAGTCCCACCAACAGTGTAAAAGTGTTCCTATTTCTCCACATCCTCTCCAGCACCTGTTGTTTCCTGACTTTTTAATGATGGCCATTCTAACTGGTGTGAGATGATATCTCATAGTGGTTTTGATTTGCATTTCTCTGATGGCCAGTGATGATGAGCATTTTTTCATGTGTTTTTTGGCTGCATAAATGTCTTCTTTTGAGAAGTGCCTGTTCATGTCCTTTGCCCACTTTTTGATGGGGTTGTTTGTTTTTTTCTTGTAAATTTGTTTGACATAGGCGTGGGCAAGGACTTCATGTCCAAAACACCAAAAGCAATGGCAACAAAAGCCAAAATTGACAAATGGGATCTAATTAAACTAAAGAGCTTCTGCACAGCAAAAGAAACTACCATCAGAGTGAATAGGCAACCTACAACATGGGAGAAAATTTTCGCAACCTACTCATCTGACAAAGGGCTAATATCCAGCATACAGTCTTTTAGTTCGTTTTAGAAGGTGCGAACAATGCACCTTCTTATTGCCTGCACCTGGGGCAGTAGATCCATTGCAGAGCTGTGATTGGGTAGTGGGAAAAGTTCAGTATCTGTGCTTATCTCTCTTTTGACCTGTGTAATTTGCATAATTTAAGGCATTGAACTATGTATCTCACTTTCATTGCTAGGGGACTCTTTTCCATTCATAATAGTTGAGTTCCATTGGATTGTGGTTCAGGCTGGGCAACTCAGGCTGTCATATTGATATCACTTTATGGCAGGGACACAACATAGCATTTCTTTGCCTAGCAATAGTTACCTCGTTTTGTACCATCCTTTTATTTCATTTAACCTCCAGCTAATGCCTTTGCTCCAGCCAGGCTGCAATCCTTACAGCCAAAAGAACATGTATTTGCAGAGCAATTTCATGTTTTTGATTTTATTTCATCCTCAAGTCCTATAGGAGATGCTGAAGAGACAGTGTTTTCTTTCTGTTTTGTGGATGAGAAAAGCAGGTTCAGTGAGTTATTAAGGGACAGAGTTAAAATCAGAGCTCAGGACTTCCGTCTGTATCCTTCATCTTTGCTCAGATTTTCTCAGGAAACATTACTCTCATTTTCTAGGGTGTGTAAATCCTTTCTCTCATGTTCTTCTTCTTTTTTTTAGATGTTTCTTTTTTCTATAAAACATTCTTCCCCTAGCCTCCAGTGAAAATAACATATAATGAATATTTAGCAATTCAAAAAGTCTTATATATTTTCTTATTTTGCATTCTTAAATTATATCTTCCTCAAGAAGCAGGGGTTAAAGTGACCTTTCGATCATAAAGTTTGTAGGTTTGTAGAGCTGCAACTGTGGTCAAGTTATCAAATTCCAATCCCAGACTCTCTGCATCATACATTATGTTTTTTCAGTTCTGAAATATCTTTTTGCATCTTATCTCCTGGCATTGCATTCTGTCCCATTGGAATGTTGTCTAAGTTTTTCCATATGCATTGCTGCCCCACTTGCATCTCCAACTGAACTCTAACTTAATTGACCAAAAAGGCGACGTTTTATAATTATTTTATGTCCTGCTCTTCTCTATAGCTCTTAGCATATTTCTAAGCACATAATTTTCAAAAATCTATTTTTAGTTAATTGCTTTGACAATAGATTAAATTATTGATTGATTGAAATATTTATCATAATTAGTCCTTTGACTCTTGGCCTAATTCATTTTATGTGCTCTTTCTACATATTACAGGCACTTTCATTAGTATATCCTTATTTTCCAGGCCTCTGTGAATTTGGTACAATGTTTTGACCCTTTATTTAAGTCAGCATTTGAGCCCAGCATCTTTCTGGATTTTGTGGCATATTTTTGGCCTATATTCCTCCACCTCTGTGTTCAGTCCTTCTCTTGGATTATAACCTATGCTATGTCACTATGCAATGTGATTTTTGAGCTTTAGACCTGTGACTGCCTCACCCTAGCTCAGTGCAGTAGCCATTCAGGTGAAGTGTTAGGGTGAAAAATTAGCAGGTTAGCTTTTATTAAAAGGAAGGTGAGCTGTTTAGAAAATTCTGGCTTTGAAATTATGTTAGAAATTTATTTCCATGTCCTAGCAGTGAATAAAAGATACATCTTTTGTTTAGATAAATGTCCTTGAGATCACCTGCATTTTGATTTTTGAAAAAATAGTTCACCCAACTATGGCAATGAACAAAAAGTCAGACTGATAAAATTAAAAGACAACTGAACTAAGAGTTCAAAGACTATGAACTCAGTAGACTGTGAGGTCCTTGGGAGCACAGACTAATTACTAACATTCATATTTCTGGTACACAGCACAGACGTTTCTGCCTCATAAGTCCTTAAAAGTCTTTCAAATAAGTGAATGAATGACTAAAAAAAGAAAAAATGACATAAGCCACATCTTCAAGTCTGTGTCTACCATGTTCCAACTGAGTAACCCAAAGTAACTCAATAACTTTGTCTATGTCAGCTTTCCCATATGTAAACCTGGGATTTGAAGTGAGCTATCTTTACCTTGGGGTTATGAAAATAAAATACTGTATGCCTGTTAATGCTAGCTAGATAGTAGGCAGTTATCAAATAGTGCTATATATTTTGTATCAGTTAAAAATGGATTTGACTGCAAGTAACAAAAATTTGCTAACTGTAGTTTAAACAATTTATTTTTCCCACATAATGCAAAGAGCAGAGATTAGCTAAGGCTGGTATTGTTCAGCAGCTCAGTGAAGTCAGGGTCTATATCTCTTCAGCTCATTCTACCTTTCTCTCATGATCAGACACAACTGCAGTGGCTCCAGCTAGAAGAAGTCTAGAAAGGAATACTTAGGGAAGAGGAGGGGTAACACCTGTTGTGGTATCTATTTTCTTTTACCTGGAAAGGTGTTTTCCCAGGAGCCTACAGGGTAGACTCCCTTTCGGGTCTCATTGAACTTTGTACATGATTATTCCTAGCAGTTTTGAAAGTGACAGAACTGTTATGATTGGCTTCAGTCAATCGTGTTTCATTGCCTAGGAATGGGCATACTCTGCCCCAAATCAAATCCAGACACTATTAACAAGGAAAAATAACATCTAATCATATATTCCACATGAAAATATCTGGAAATGTTTTGAGGGACAAGATTTTAGAAAAACCAATATGTCAGTGCTTCCACTGGACATAAATATGTGTTGTGTGCGTGCGTGCATATGTAGTAATAGTGTTAGTGGAAGTGGGAGTTTAACCATTTTCTTCTTTGATTACTAACTGCCTGATTTTGGAAAGGACTGGGATAAAGTCATCTGGTATGTGATGTCCTTAAAGTAATGGATACTTTTAGAACCAACATTTTTTATGCTACCTTGTAAAAATCCCTGCTTTGTTCTGCTTTGCAAAACAGAGTGATGGTCACAGTCTTTGCAATAGAGGGAGTATTAGCTGACTCTCCAATCTGCCATACACTTTACTCTTTAACTTTTGATACTGAAAGGAGAAGGCATTTCATATCATCAGTGCAAAGTGCCTATTGAAGTAAGACTCATAAGAGTAATAATTATAGTGTATGGTAGCGCAAGACATTTGGTCTGAGATGCTCCTGACTTACGTCTTCTCCCTTAATTATGGGATCAACCCAGCATGCCATTCCTGTAGTATCTGGTGACCCACAAGCTTCTTTTACACGAGTATGTCTGGCATACTTAAATAGGGTATTCATTCCATTATTTGCTTGACTATGATCCTGGTCCCCCCTCCTTCCACTTCCCACACCCACTATTAAATTGCTCTGCTTACTTTCCATTATGGAAGTGACTAGAACCTAGTACTCTGACTCTGCTTATTTATGAAGTCAATGTTTACTGTGTTGAACCCATCAGTGTTTAAAAAGGAAAGGAGGAAGACATCTGTGACCTAGCCACTGACAGGGGGTCACAATTTACAACTGCCAAATTACCAAGTAATTTTATTAATACCAGCCTCTGAAAGAGAAGGAAAAGGTGCTTTTAAAGCCTTTGGTTACACGGCTAGAATACAATTTTATATTAAATATCAGCTAATTTTTTTTTTTTTACCCCACACACAGTAGAGCCTGGATTGTTTACAGTTCATCAGGATGCTCCAGGGTTATACGGCTGCCATACAACAGATTTCTTTGTTTTCAAAGAACAACAGATACTACGTAGTTTATTGCAGTAAATTTCTCATTTCTAACTATAGACACATTAAAGCCTTCAAATTAGCTAGAGGACTCTTGGTAATAATTTATAGCTACAACAATAATTATAGCTCCATTTTTATTAAACAAACTCCCCCCAAGATATTTTATTTTCAATACAGAAGTTTTTATTTTATTAGGCTTCAATAGATTGGTGTCTTAGTCTGTTTTCTGTTGCCATAACAGAATACCACAGACTGGGTAATTTATAAATAATATAAATTTGTCTCATGATTCTGGAGGCTGGAAAATTCAAGACTGAGGGGTTGCATCTGGTGAGGGCTTTCTCGCATGGCAGAAGGCATCACATGGTAAAAGAACCTGTGCAAGAGAGAGGAAAGGGGGCTGAATGTTTTCCTTCTATCAGGAACTCACTTATATGATGACTAACCCTCTCCTTTGATAAAGGTATTAAATCCATTATGCGAGGGCAGAGCTCTCATGACCTAATTGCCACTTGAAAGCCCCACCTCTCAAAACTGTGTTAGGATTAAGTTTCCGATGAACTTTAGAGGACACATTTAAACCAAAGCAGTTGGTTTCTGGATTCGTATAGAGGCTGTTTGTTGTTCTTTTTCTTTTTGCTTTGACAAAATAAAATAATTCTGTTCTTGGCTGTTCTTCTGAATTTAATTCTTTCCCTTGTCATCCATTTGGGATTTACAGGAATTAAACTGTTTGTTCCAAATGAATTAGTAGACTTTTTTTTTTTTTTTAAATGTATGTCACTTGCTCAGATACTGTGGTTTACCTAAATCCTGGGAGAATCAAATGCAGCATTCATACTAGTGGGCCCCTGTTGTTGATTTAAAGGTAAAAGCCACAATAATTTTTTTTTATTTCTTTAAAAGTCATCTGTATTAATTGAACAAGCAAAGGATTGGAGTTGGAGACTCAACATTTCAGAAAGATGGCTGATAGTCTTAGTCTCTTTAAACTTCCAAAACAAAATAACATCAGCTAGCTGGCTTAAACAACACATTTATTTTTTCACAGTTTTGAAAGCTGGGAGTCTGAGATGAGGGTCCCAGCACTGGTGGGTTTTGTAAGGGCTCACTTTCTGGGTTGCAGGAGCTGCCTTCTCCCTGTGCCCTCACGTGGCTGAGAGACAGAGTTTTCTGGTATCTCTGCTTATAAAGGCACTAATCCGGTCTGACGATTACACATGTATTACCTCATCTAAACCTAATTATGTCTCAAGGGCCCTATCTGCAAATATCATCACATTAGAGGCTCAGGCTTCAACATATGAATTTGGGAGTGGGGACACAATTCATTCCATAGCACTAACAAAAATATTCTCCAACAATAAATGTTTGAAACTGCTCATTTTGATTGACAAAAAGTATTAAAATGTCAGTAGAATTCACAGGAAAGTAAATCTTCAGATGCTAAAAAACAAATTTAAACTATAAGGTGTACTGACAATGAGGTTGACTAGAGTGGGCTATTGTCCAACTAATATAATAGATTGGATTTTAGTTCCCCACCAGATAACGAACATGAGACTTTGACTTGTACATGGCAGGATGTTGGCACTAATATGTACGTAGAAATCTAAGAATTTAAAAGGATAGGCTAGAAAAAAAATCCACCCAATATCTCAGACAATAACAGAACCTACTGACTTTGACTTCCCAAATGGATGGGTGAAAAACAGGTCCTAAAGCACCTGTTTAGTGGGTCCTAATCATGGACCCACTAATCATGCAAGTTTGGCGTTTAAATTGACTGAATTTGCATGGTCTGAGAAAAATTTATCCTTGGTGGTGGAATCCCTGAGACAAGCAGAAATAAATGAAAAACTGTTCTATAGAGGTTCTCCTACAACCCAGGTTTCAAGAGAAAAATGAATTTGTAAAAACAAATTATAATCCAGCATGAGTGTAGTCAACAGATACAAAACCAAGAATATTAGCAGCCAGGAACTTGAAATAGTAAATTAAAGATTACACAAAGAAAAAAGGGGGCCTAAAAAGTTTAAAGAAATTTTAAAAAGAAATCCAAGAATATAAGATACCATGAAATACACAATTTCAAATTGATAAAAATAGAACATGTAGATATGAAGAATTTTTGTCACTAAGTTAAAAAAAAACAGTAGGTTTAAGTAGTAAACTGAGCAAAGGAGAGAACAAAGCAGCTTGAGCAAATTTGTCATTTGAAATACAAATCTGAGTAAACTACTAGAAAGAAGTAATAGAAATAATACAAAAAAAAATGCAAGGAGGCTTAAAGAGTCAAGGTTTTCAACATTCTGCTAATAGGATTTCAGAAAGGAAAGATGAGGCATATAAGAAGTATTTGGAAACCAAATGTCTGAAAATTTACAGAATTGATAAATGACCAGAATCTTCAGATTTAAAACACACAGATCTATCAATCAATCTATGCATTCATTTCATTCCTATGCGGACTATAGACCAACTATAGAATGCCAAAGACAGCAAACCCGAGAAGCTAATAGGCAATTCACTGTCCACTGACAGCAAACTTTTCAATTGCAATAAAATGTCAAAAGACAATGAAATACCTTTAGAGTGCTAAGTATAATTATTAGTTTTGAAATTTATATTCAGCTAACCTAGCATCCAACTGTGAACCCAAAATAGTTATTGAATATTTCTGGAAAAAAGAAAATTAAGGTGGGGAATACAATAAATGATAGACTGTACTTCATTTTTAAAATACCTTTCAAAATGTTTAAAATGCTTCATGATTAAAAAAATCTTGCTTTAATTCAAGACGTTTTTATCTAATGATGAAAGTGTACCTTTCTATATTTCTTTCTCCATGTAACTTCCTATAGTATCAAAATTCGTGCAAGAGAGTTTAACTACTATGCACTGTATGAATAATATCTAGGATCTGTTAACTTTTCAAGAAACTTCCATAATATTTGTAAACTGTAAAGAAACTTTGACTCCAAAGTATGTAACAAAAATTGCAAATTTTAAAAATGTGTAGTAAAATGTCTACAATACATACTATTGACAATCATTAAATTTCAAGACCATAAAACTTCTACTTCATTAATTTTTTTTCCTTTGAGGGAATTTCCATGCATATAGTTCCTAAAATTTGCAGTCAATAAATAACAAATTAGTTTAGAACCAAATAATTTCAGAAGCAAAAAACCTTCGAAACTGTTCCTATTCCAAATTTATTTTTAATGTGAAATTTGAGTATGCTGGCTATGATTTTGCTATGCATTATGTTGCTATGATATAGAAGTGTGGTTGCCAAAAATAGAGGCCTAGGGTCTATCTATGATGGTTCTTCAATGATCCTGTTACTAACTCAATAGCCCCTTTGCCAAGAATATTCATTGCTCAACATGTAGAAAGTATGGATGGGTTTGTTTCTACTATTGTGCCTTTTACTCTAATGTTTTTTCTTTCTCCTATGGCTATTACAAGTATAATATTTATTGAGTTATCACATGTCAGATGCTGTGCTCAGAGTTCCAAATGCCTTAACTCCTCTAATCCTCATGGTAGCCCTAGGAAAATGGGCTCAATTATCTTTCGTTTATATAGACGGAAATTGTGGCTTAGAGAGTTATGTAACTTGCCAAAAATCACACTGATAGAAAGTGTAAGGAAATGAGCCTTTCTGACTTCAATGCCTCCTTCTTGCCCGTTATATGATGCTGCCCTCACATTTTCTACAGAAAGTAAGAATGTTGTTGTTAGGCCTAATGTTTGCCAAATGAATTCATGCCACTTTTACTATAACTTCTAAAGGATTAGACAGTACAAACTCATAATGATGGTTTGAAACCTCCAGCAATGGTTAGAAGGCAGGGTCTTTAGAGTTCCTAAGCACTAAAATATTGTGGTGATTATGGAGAATTTTTTTTTTGTCTCTTTTCACCCTCTAAGTAATTCAAAATATAAACAATGCTGAACTGAAAAATAGTAATAAGTTCGCCAGAGTCCTAGTTTTGTCTATGATGTTTGCTTTTTCTGAAATACATTATTTCAAAAACTATTTTTATGTACCTCATTTTGCTGGTATCCAGAGTATAAATTTGGTCTGTGTGACGGTTAATTTTACTGTCAATTTGATTGGTGTTTTCTGATAAGATTAACATTTAAACTGATTAACTTTCAGTAAGCCAGATTGGCCTCCCCAGTATAAGTGGACCTCATCCATTCAATTGAAGGCCCAAATAAGAACAAAAACAAAAACAAAAACAAAAACAAACTAGTCTCCTCAAACAAGAGAGAATTCTCAGCAGAATTCCTTTGGACTTCATCTGTACCATCAGCTGTTATGGATCTTCAGTCCACAGGTCCATACTGCATGTTCTAGAATTGCCAGCCTCCAGAATCAATAAGCCAGTTCCTTATAACAAATTTCTTTCTATGTATATTCACATTCTATTTTATGTTTTTGTTTGTTTTCTCTTCTGGAGAACTTAATTCTCTGTGTTAAGTAATCCACATTTCAGAAAGGCCTGTTCTCAGTCAAGTGTCCTAAATCCATGCCTTTTCTTTCCTAATGTTAATGTCTGAATTCTGAATTCTCAATTCACTCTGGTCTTACTTACTTTGCAGAAGATGCAAGTGAATACTATTTATTTAGCAACTTAGAGTTTCTCCCTCTTATTTCTGTGGTGCTAAGAACATACTCTACACCTATTCTTTATCCTCAGGTCTCCTATTGAAATTTAACCTTGGTTTATGAAACAAGATATCGTAATTATGAGCATGAGCTTTGGAATCAGACCTTCATTCAGTCTCATTGCCCTGTGACCTTGGGCAAGTCACTTTGAATCCCACTACCCTCATTGGTAAAATATGAAGATGAAAAGGCTATTGCATTTAAGGATGTTTCATAGTCCTATGCAAATGTGTCTTCATTCAATGTTGGTTATTTTTATTACTGTAGGTATTATTATGTTAGCATGCTTGTAATTCCTCACTTTGGTCATTGGTGAAAGTGGGTTTATAAATGACCAATTAGATGGTCCTTTAGAAATTGCCCTATGGGTCTATAATGGAAAGGATTGAAAGCCTGAATATTAACCGAGATACCTTGAATATGAACTGGGCATATATAGTACTTTTCAACTATCTGCTGTCCAATTATGGTGCCAGGTTTCAACCAACTTAAAATCATACAAGTTTTAGAACTAGTCATGAGACTTTCCTCGATCCTCCAGGATATAGAAATCATATGAGCTCACATTTAAGCGCTTAAAGGTTCTTGAGCTGTTCGAATGGAGGGCTGAGAGCCATGACATATCCCGTGTTTGCTGCACTGTTTGGTTCTTAGAGACCAGGGTCACAATGAATTTCTTCAAAGCTGGCTTTCCTGAGGGCTATTTTTTATGTGGAAGCCTTCATCTCATAAACAATTGAATTAGTTCACATTAACCACCATCAATGGCAAAAAGTACACAAAGCATAAAGAAATCACCTAAAATAATGTTTTTGAACCAGCTGCTAAATTAAGTAATGTATTTGTTTTATTGCACATTTGCATAATAGGGCAAACTAGAAACTCTGTGTAACAGATGTGCTGGTGGCAGGGAGATTTGATTACTGGCTTCTGTTATTAATCACTGCACAAATCTTAAATGATTTGTTTCTACAGTCTGATCAATTTACACCTCAGAACTTACATTTATGCACACAATGTGGAGATAAAGCATCTGTTCACACCTTTCGTGAAGACATCAGTATATTTATGGGGACTAAAGTTTGTTAACCAAGGCACAGGAGACTTTGGCCAAATATTTGACAACTCAGTGAAAGATCCCTTCATTCCTCATCAGCTAGTTATTATAAATTAAAAATCACTTTGCAATTTCCTGAACAATTGTGTTCTGATGTCTCTTGTCTTTTCTATTAAAAAAAGTATTTGAAACTCACATGTTTGAACCATAGATATTCCTATTTCCTACAAATCACTTCAGAATTTTGAGGAATTACAGAGTACCATGGTATAATTGAGAACTACTGTATGTAGTTTTAAAAAATTATCTTTCCCTTTTTAATTTTACATTTGACATTTTGTAATTCTATATCTATGATTTCCATCAGCATTCTAAATAAATGTAATCCATTTTTAAAATGGTATGCCTAAATTTTTAAAAAAGTAAAAACACAAGCAATATAAATATTTTTTCATTAATTTCCAATTAAGCATGATAAATGCATTGGTTCTACACATAAATGTTTCCCCAATAAGTTGAAACACTAGATCATGTTCCCTTTTTTTTCAATTGTGAGTATTGCAGTTATTTTGTAAGCAAACAGTCAAAATACCTATAAAATAAAGTTAACATTTCAGCTTGTCAATTCCAGGGGCTTATTATACTAAAAGTGTTGTTTATTATCATCACTTGCTATAATGATTTATCATTTGGGTCCTAATTTTTCTCTTAATGTTTTATACCTTTGAATATAAACATATATCTCCTATTTGATTAATTTCAGTTTCTTTCAAAATCACAATAACTGGCAAAAGAAAGCATTAGGGAATGTTTTTTTCTCATATAATTATCTTTCCACAGTTTGGCCTCATGTTTCTTCATGGTAGAGGCAAAAAAAAAAAGAGACAAAAAAGAACTCAGATTAAAATTAAATGCATCATTTCTGAAAACTGGATGAAATTTCAGATAAAGGCTTTATTTTTAGTGCCTAGGAAAAAATTAAAATGTATATATTTTTCTCAGTCAGAGGCAAGACTGTTATGGTTGCAACCCCTGCCTTTTTATAGTTCATCCTGGGAGCTAATGAAGCATTGCATATTGGTTTCAAATTCAAAGCATATGTACTGACTGAGGGATTTTTTCTTTATATAGCATGATTTCAAAAGGAGCCCCAAATGTGGTCATCTTAGAAAATGTAATTTGGTCGAGTACTAAAGAGCTTTTTCCCAGACGACTAAAACCTTCCCCTTTTGAGTTGCCTATGAGAACACAAACTGGCTGTGAAGTACATTCACAAGTCTCTGTGAAAAATGTACAGGAGATGATGAAAATGTATTAAAGGACCGCCATGTCAAGGCCATGAAGGGCATTGGGCAAATTTGGATAAATGTGTCCAGGTTTCACAGAATCAGAATCTGAAGTGAGTTAGAGGACAATGTAAAAAGATGTTGAAGAGGATAATGTAATCCACACAACAAACTTAACAGCATTACACATCCAGAGCCATCTCCGAAGTCATTAACGCTGTTGCCGGGGGTGTCTGCCAAAGAGCCAGATGTCATTCTGCCACAACTTGGCATCTGATGGTTGTCATTTATAAGATGGAATCGAGTGAGGACTGTAATTAGGTGTGTGCTGAATGGAACCCTTCCTTCTGACTCCATCGGGGGCTTTTTCTTGTCTTAAACACATAAAGAACAAAGCAGGGGAACTGATCTGCCCTTTGGACTCCTAAAAGCTCATATATTTTCTCCCCTGAGGGGAATGCACAGCTTATAGTTTTTTTCATTAAGCATTTATTGTACTCTTTGGAGATGACAGACATGGTCCTTGGACCCCCAAAAGCATATGCTCCAGTGGAAGAATCAGACATGTAAACAGAGCAGTTTACAAATACACGCTGCTAAGTGCTATGTTAGGGATATTGGCTTTAAAATGGTGTTGTGGGAGTGCAGAGTAGAACAACTCCTCTTTGGAGATTTGGGAAAATGCTCCGTAGAGGAGGAGATATTGAAGGATGAGCAAGCATTTGGCAGGTGGGTGAAGAAACGAGGGGGTGCATACTCTATCAGAAGAAACCATGTGTAGACAAGTGATTATGAAATCACTTATGAAAAGGTCTGTTGTACTCTAGGAATGATGTGAATTTACATATGGTGAGAGTCAGAGGCAATGCAGATGGGCTAGATCAGGGCAGCTGGTGTTGGGGCAAAGATGAAGAAAATATCTACTGAATCCCTAATCCCTCCTTTTATGAAGAATAGTTAGACTAGTATGGTGAGTATAAATTCATGTTAATACCCCTAAAACTTTAATAATAGAAAAAGCCAGCATTTGACAGCTTACTGAATGCAGAGTTACCACATCTAATTCTTACCGCAACCTGATGAAATAGATGCTATCGTTATTTTCACTTCACCAATGAGGAAAAGGAGAATTAGGGATGGCAAATAGCAGGCCCGGGTTCCCCCAACAGGCAACCAGCAAAGCTGGGGAACCCAGAAAGCCTGCAGACGTGCTCTCCAGCACCACATTATGTTTTTCTTCCACAGAGTTGTGTGGGCAATACACGGACTGTCATTTCAGTGGCTGGAAAAGTTCCAGCTTCCTCAGCAGAGATTATATGGCGTAGAACAGGAGCCTTCAGAATCATCAATCCACTTTTCTAGATAAAATCTAGAAATGGTACTAAGAAATAGATTTAAAGAAAATATTTAAGATAGAAAATTACCTGCCCCATCCCTTAGTATCCTCATCAGGACTAGAATCTCCTGGAGGCAGTTCTCAGACTGAAGGGCTTTTTTAAAGCTTTGGGTGTATGTTTAATATTATGTAGAGATGCTCATGATATAGGTATGAATTCAAATAATGGGATACAAAATATGTATAGTAGGACGATCACATTTTAAAAGGGTAAATATGAATCAAACACATACACAGTATATATATCAAGATAATGTTAAACATTGTCTGAATATGAGGATTACAAGTGTTTTTTTCAAAAATTTTATATTTTTCTCCTGTTAAAAGAGCTTGTGCAATCAGAAAACACAAAACATCAATAAATGGAGGATGCCTGTAAGAGAATGCATGCCAAGGTCTGAAGGCACTTGGAGAACTATCAGGGGCAGCAGGTCTTGGATTCACCTGAGAAGATTCAAGATCTTTTGAAAATCAGCCGAAAGATGAGGAACCGCCTGCCACCAAGACGCACTGATTTCACTGGGAGCATCCCTAAGTTGGTTTGGTCCCTCCAGTGTATAACACTCTGAGGCTACCCTGATAGTCCTCAGAGACCCAAAGCCCTTCCAGAACACCCTGGGAATCCTCTCTTAACACACCCCACCAGGTAGAAAACTTAAATCTGATCTTAAAGCAGAAAACAAATTAAACTGGCTTCAATAATAAGGGGATTATCTCATGTAAAATGAGTCCACAAGCGGAGCAGCCACTGGAAAGGCTCAAAGATGCCTAGGACCTAGGCGTCCCCTTTTTTCTCAGCCCCAGCTCACTTCCTTCTGTGTGCTGACGCTGCTGTAGCCATTCTAAGCATCGTGTTCAGGCAGGATCTCCAGAGGCAGAAGTGGGCCCACTCCTTTCCTGTGACTTGAAGAATGAGAAAAACTTTCCTGGAAGAGCCTAGCAGCCTCCTCCTTATAACTCATTGTGTCCACTAAGGGCTAGTTTTTGAATTGCCTGAATTGGATTATTTGGAGGTCAGCTTTCCACTACCTTCTTTTTTTTTTTTTTTTTTTTTTTTTTGAGACGGAGTCTCGCTCTGTCGCCCAGGCTGGAGTGCAGTGGCACAATCTCGGCTCACTGCAAGCTCTGCCTGCTGGGTTCAGGCCATTCTCCCGCCTCAGCCTCCCGAGTAGCTGCAACCGCGCCCGGCTAATTTTTTGTATTTTTAGTAGAGATGGAGTTTCACCGTGTTAGCCAGGACGGTCTCCATCTCCTGACCTCGTGATCCGCCCACTTCGGCCTCCCAAAGTGCTGGGATTACAGGCGTGAGCCACCGCGCCCGGCCTCGACTACCTTCTTTTTGGATGTGAGCCATGTTATATACCTCCTGGAGGTCCAATTTTGAAGCACCCAAATAAAGACAAATTTGTCCAGCACGTTAGAGATAAACAACCCATTGTGGTGATAATTATGATAATAGGCTTAGTAGGCAGTTTCTGTGTACTATATGGGGTACCAGGAGGTAATAAGGACATGGCAAATAAACCACTGCTACAATATTTTATAGGGGGAATAGATTTCTTACTCTACGCAGATCTGCACACGTTTTGGAGAGGGTGGTTTAACACAAATTATCTGGGCTAGCAGCATTCGTCCTGGGAGTTATGGGGCAATTTTTCTGCCTCCTAGCATCAGAAGACTTTAGTAAGCTAAAATCCAAGCATAAGTGGCATAGACCGTGCCACTTACTTACTTTGCAAGCAGTGTATGTGGCAGTAGATAAGGTGAAAAGTGGGCCCAGCCCTGACATATATTGTTCCAAGGTAGCCAAAGAATACTTGGACCTAAGGTTGGGCTTGAAAAAATGGAAAAATGGCTAGACTAGAATAAACTCCCTTTACCAGTGAGCCAGGGTATTTTCTGGTTGTAGGAGTAGCCGAATCTCAAAGTATGTGGCTTTCTTGCCCTTCTAAAATGGCTTCTGTTCAATGCCTGCATTGTGTTGGAAAGGGGACAATGTTTCCCAGGCTATGAAACTCATTGTTTAATCCATGAGAGTATGCTTACGTATCCAGTCTGCCCTCCAGCTATTCATAATGAGGTTACCATCTTAGCTAGATTATGTGCCTTTGATAACAAAGGGACCTGGCTGGATCTTCTTAATGAAGCAAGTATTATGGCAAACTATATTCCACAGCAGATACCACTTCTTGGCATTGCAGAGAAGCAGGCCCTATTGCTGACAGAGTGGCAGATAGCTGTGTTGGAAGGGTCATTTGAAGTGTCACAAAAGCATGGCTGGTGGAGGCCTGGGACATCCATAAACTTGGTTCAAAAGCAGCCTTCTTCCAAAAAATTATACATAAGATGATAGCATCCACGTAAAGAACAATGTGCTTCCTAGGCAAACAAAGCACTTCTTTATGCTTGGACTTCAGGATAGAATTGCATAATTCAGTTATTCCTAAAGTTCAAAGGGCTCCTTAAAGGGGCTACATCAGGTCACAAAATAGAAAGTTGTCAACTTCTCTCCAAATCTGCTACTTAATCCTTGCTCAGTTAAGTGTCATTTCTTCCCTGGGTTACTGCCAACTGCCTTCCAACTCTACTCTTGTCAATCCATTTTTCATAGAGCAATAAATGTTCTCAAAGTATAAACAAGATCATGTCCTATCACACTATTGCTTAAATTCTTTTGACATCTTGACTTATTCTTAAAATGAAATGTGAACTCTTCCCCATAGCTCTTAAAGCCTTGCACAAGCTGGGCTGTCTACCTCTTGAAGCTCATCTCATCTAGAACTTCCCCTTGCCCCATATGCGCCAGTCACGTGATCATTGTCCACTCATGCCCGAAAACTAAGGTCATTTTCACAGGACGTTTTGTAGAAACTTTTTCTCTGCCTAAAATATATCCCCTGCTTCCCTTTTCCCATCAGTCTTTGCATGTTTGTTTTGTAGATTTCAGCCTGTCAATTCTTCAGAAAGGCTGTTCCTGATCATTCTACAGAAAGCTAGTCTCTGGTTTATTTCTTGCACAATTTTTAATTTGTTTATTTGTCGCTGTATTTGCCTGTTTTCTTATTTCTACAATAAAAATGCAAGTTCCTGAGTGGAGCGGCCATGTCTGCCTCATTTTTGTATGTGTGTGTGTCCCCAGTCTCTGGCAAGATGAGACTTATGAGTCATCAAAAAATATTTAATGAATAAATGTATCAATGAATCAGGAGAAAAGTAGGAGATAAAACATGTCACCTCTTTTCAAAAAAACATCTGACTGTGTTGCCTGAAGCTATGGTAGTCTTTTCTCCCTCTTCTCTTTTTTGCATTATTGTCATTGTTAATATTAGCTCCTGTTTATGGAGTTTATGCTGTCAATGTTATTGCAGGGATCAGGCATACTTAGAGATGTGAGACATAGTTTCTCTCCTGATGACCTAACTGAAGTGTAAATAATCAGTGGGGAAAAAGAATGACCACAGAGGACTAGAGCTTTGAGATTTTCATAAAAGAAGCTCTTGGGATTCAAGATCAACACTGAAGTGGGAGTTACGAGTTAGTTGGAAACCATGTAAAGGAAAAGAAAGGGCACTCAAGACAAAGAAAATGGGAAAATTGGAGAGTAACCAGAGTGTATGAAATAAGTAAGATTATATTTATATATATATTTGATTTGACAGCAAATGTTTGGACAATTCTTTTTTTTTTTTTTTTTTTTTTGAGACGAAGTTTCGCTTTTGCTGCCCAGGCTGGAGTGCAGTGGCGCAATCTCGGCTCACTGCAACTTCCCTCTCCTGGGTTCAAGGGATTCTCCTGCCTCAGCCTCCCGAGTAGCTGGGATTACAGGCGTGTGCCACCACGCCCAGCTAATTTTGTATTTTTAGTACAGACAGGGTTTCTCCATGTTTATCAGGCTGGTCTCGAACTCCTGACCTCAGGTGATCCTCCTGCCTCAGCCTCCCAAAGTGCTGGGATTACGGGCGTGAGCCACCGTGCCCGGCCAAGACAATTCTTGTTGAATATATAATTTGTAAAATTATATATCCATTAATTACTCCCTACTTTGTAAATGTCTTCATTTGATATCAAACCAAAATTTGACTTATTTATCAGTATCATAAATCTATTTTTCTTTCCAATGAGATTATAAACATAAGCAGGGTTTTTGTTCCATTCATCTTTGCTTTCATAGAATTTGATTGTCCAAATCAGAAACCACTCTGTCTTCTACCTGAAAATGATGCCTCTCTATGGAATACTAATAAAGGATCATCCAGCCTCTCAATAAACTTTTCACAGGATTCTCATGAGGCAGCTTGTTTCAATTTCAAATAATTTTTTTAAGGCAGCAATTTTTTTTTTTATTATTTTATTTTTTTGAGACGGAGTCTCGCTCTGTCACCCAGGCTGGAGTGCAGTGGCATGATCTCGGCTCACTGCAAGCTCCGCCTTCCGGGTTCATGCCTTTCTTCTGCCTCAGCCTCCTGAGTAGCTGGGACTACAGGTGCCTGCCACCACTCCCAGCTAATTTTTGTATTTTTAGTAGCGACAAGGTCTCAACATGTTAGCCAGGATGGTCTCGATCTCCTGACCTCGTGATCCACCTGCCTCGGCCTCCCAAAGTGCTGGGATTACAGGCATGAGCCACCGTGCCCGGCCTATGGCAGGCAGCAAATTCTTAAATTTCTTTCCTTCTCAACTTTTCACCACTAATCATAGTTAAGTCCTCCAAAATTACACAAAACAAAAATTAATCATTTTTTTGCAAAATAATCTCTTGCATATTTGAAGGCAGAATTATTTTTTGTGTGTGTTTTTTAGGCTAAATAACCCTATTTTCACTAGCTATTCCTTACACATATTAAAACTCATGTTTAAATACATCTATTTTCCCAGACAATTGAATAGTTATTTAAGCTCCATGACAGCAAGAACCCTGCTTGTTTCATTTACACTGTTTTCATCTCACATATAATGATGTCTGACAAATAATAGGCAATCAAAATTATTTTTTAAATGACTAAGTGAAGGATTTTTGCCAGTGCAATAAAGCAAGAAAAAGATGTAGCAGGGATCTAGTTACAAAGGAAGAAGTAAAACTCTTTCTATTCACAGACATTACCATTTGTGTAGAAAATATATGACATATCTAAAACGGTACTAGAACAAATAAGTCAGCTTAGCAAGGTTGTAGGATCCAATATCAGCTATACAAAAACCCAGCTGCATTTCTGTATTCTAGCAGTGAATAACAGAAAACAAAAACAATTTTAATAACATCGAAAATATGAGAAACGTAAGATAAATTTGACAAAAATATGTAAAAATCTGTAACCTGAAAAATATAGAACATTACTTAGAGATAATCATTATACAACATTGTCTAGAGAAAAACTAAGTGAAAAAATAACCATGTTTATGGGTTAGAAGGCTCAATATTACTAAGACATCAATTTTCCTTAACTTGATATGTAGATTCAATCATATCACAATCAAAATCCTAGGAAGCTTTTCTGAAGAAACTGATGGATTCTAAAAGACATGAAAATATGAAAGAGCTAGAATAGCACAAACAACTTTGAATAATAAAAATGCTGGGAAGCTAAAAATAGTTATTTTCATAACATATAAAAAGACTAGTATAAAGCTAGTCATCAGGAAAGTATGGAATTGGCTTAAATATAGACAAGTAGAAAGGAACAGAATAGAAAGTTTAGTATAGACTCATACCTATATAGACAACAACAAAGGCAAATTCAATGGAGTAGGGATAGTCTTCCTATCAAATTGTGTAATTCTTACTTAAGCCAAAACCAATAATTATTCCAAGTGAATTATATATTAGGTATATATTATATACCTAATATAAAAATGAAATGTATGCAATGTAAAAACGAAAACTAAAAACTAGACAATCACATGAGAAAAATCTTTGTTACCTCAAGTTAGGCTGACTTCATTGATTAGACACTAAAAGCATAATACACGAAGCAATATTAATTAGACTTCATTAAAATTAATTTCTACTCTTCGACACTGTTTAGAGAATGAAAAGGTGAGACACAGATTGGTAGAAAGTAGTTGAAAATCAAACATCTGATAAAAGGATTGTATTAACACACAAAGCTTCAAAAAATCAATGATAAGAAAACAACCCAATAAAATATGGACAAAAGATTTGAATTGACACTTTACCAAAGAAGATACACTAATAGCAAGTGAGTGCACAAAAAAAGATGCTGTCATTAGTCATTAGGGAAACACAAAAATCATAATGAGATACCCCAACACACCTATTCAAATAGCTAAAATTGAAAAGACTAATCACAGCAAGTATTGGTTGAGATGTAGAGGAATTAGAATTCTCAACACTGCTGGTGTGAATGTAGAATGTAGAACCACATTGAAAAACAGTTTTGCAGTTTCTTAAGAAATTAAACATACACCCACTGTGTTATCCAAGAGAAATAAAAGCATATCTTCAAATGAAGATTGCATTTTGCACTTTAATGATTATAGGAGCTTTATTTGCAATGGTTCCAAACTGGAAACAACCCAAATATTCATTAATTGGTGAATGAATAAATAGTCATATCAGTATAATGGAACACTGTTATGCAATAAATGGAATGAACTGTTTGTATACAAACAACATAATCTCAATCATGCTAAATGAGAGAAATTGAGGTAAAAAGTGTGTACTATGAATGTTCATTGTTATAAAATTCTAGGAAATGCAAACTAATCAATAGACAGAAAATAGATGAATAGTTGCCTGAGATGCAGAGGGTGGTGGTCAGGGAGGGGCAGAAAGAAAGACATGAGGGAACTTTTGTTATGTATATATATACTCTTATTTTCCTGTGGTGATAATTTCATAAGTGTATAACATACCAAAACTTATAAAAATGTACACACTAAGTATGTGCAGTGTATTGCACAAGTACACTTCAATAAAGTTGTTATATAAAGAATATACGTCTGAAGTCAGTTATATCTAGATTTAAAGCTCACCACATTCACTCATGTGCTATGTGCTTTTGGACAAGTTATTTAACCTTTCATTTTTATTTTAAATTGATTCTTTTAGAATCCCTTCAAACTTCACAGAAGTGATGTGAATGTAAGTAACAAGTTGTCTTAGATGGGTAAAAGAGAGATCTCCGATGCTGATGAAGTTGTACAAACTCCATCCTCCCCATTTGTAACCACTAATTTGCAAAGGGGCTGAGAAGTTTTCTGCAGCGGACACATAGTCCCTGTTCTCCATTCATCTTCTGCCATATTCACATACGTCTGATGGACTGGCAGGGCAATAAAGGAAACCAGATTGCTGGAAGGATAATGAGAATCTCCCTAGAGGTGGAACTTCCCAATAGGGAAGAAGGAGACTAGCTGGTGGTATACACAGGTCTAACATTTCCCAACTATGGAAATGGAGGACAAGCCACAGGTCAAGCTAGCCTAGCTATACTGAAGATAGTTGTGCTTTCTGAGGATGGGACTGAATGTATGTGAAATGATAGAGGTGCCTCACTACCCTCTGTATACTTTTGTATACAAGCAGATTTATTGTAGCATAAGCAGAGGGATCCATCTGCCTCTCTATTCACAAAAGCATCACAGGTCTCCAGCATTGAGTGCCACAGTTGTGTTTCATTGGCATCAGGTACGGTGGGCGTCCATTTCTACAGGTAGCAAGGAATGACCTGTACTGACCTATTGATAATGTCAGTGCACTTGGAGATTTCCTCAAAGTAATTAAGATGTGAATTTTCCTCAGGCAAACGAGTGATATTCTATAAGAAAAAGAGATGTATATTACTTTTGACAAACTTCATCTGTACTTATTTCAGGTAACAACTGAGAAACTGAAGTTACAAATAAGAGAAAAATTACATTGAAGACATAATAATAAGTCATTAGAGAAATACCGTGTTTCCAAACTTAATGGAAACATTTCTTTCCTGACCTTACTAAATTCCCTAGCAGAACTCAACAACGCAGTTTACTACCATAATCTTGAAACATTTCTTTTCCAAATCCTAAGAGACCTCATGATCCAATTTTTTTCTACCTCTCCATTTACTTTGTTTCTCCTGCCTCTCCATCCTTTTCAAAATATATTTCTCCAACCAATACTTTTAATCTTCACATTTTTGTATTCAACTCTCTACCTCACATCACTACAGATATATCTCAAGATACCATGAATTTAATGTATTCTTTCTCCTAAACTTGTTTTCCTTTAGTCTTCACCATTTCACTATTATCCCATACCAAACAAGTAGGAATGAACCAGAGACCTGGGAAAAATAGTTCATTTCTCTAGTTTATCAGTCTAGAAACCTATAAAATAAGAAAATAAGTTTACTTAACTTGAATTATTCTCAGTGAATCTATTCTGGTTATTAAAGCTTCTTTTCCTGAAATCAAAAAGTACTGATGTAAGAATCTTCTAGAAAATTTTTAGGGAACCATTGTAAAATATACAGATATATTAAATAGTCTCTCATTTTCTTGTTTTTCTATTTACTTCCACTGAAACATTTAGTTTTTAGCTTAGATAATTTTTCATAAATACTGAATGTGTAATGCCACCTATATTGGATTTTGAACCATGTGTGACTTTGTGAGACATTTCCTCTTATCTCCTGTCCTGCACTGGTAGACTTGATAAACCTAACTATCCAAGACTGTAACTTCATTCCCAGAGGTAGCATTACTTTTTAGTCAGTGTGGCCACTGGGGAGTGAACCAGGATAAATGGGATTAAACTGAAACAATAGGAGGTTCAGGTTAAACACTAAAAGAAATGTGTCGAGAAAAGGTCACTTAGACATAGGAACAATTTCCCTTGAGAATGTAGAAATATCTTCATTGTAAGTTTTCTTTTTTTTTCTAGTGTAGTTAGACTAAAGTTCAACAAGAGTCACTATCTCATATTTCACAGTAGGCAATCCAGTTTTTTCCCCCCTACATTAAGAAACAGTAGAGAGAGGGAATCCATACTACCTGGGCCTGATATTTAACACCGTATAGAAAGGAAGCATTTCATGGCCCTTCCTATAAAATCCCCCCTTCTATTCTCCTTAAGCGTTAACTTGTGATTCTGGAGAATAAGGCTTAAGTACCAGAGTTATCACTAGTGATGAAACTCATATCTCTTTTGAATTCTGAATTAAACATTTGTTTTGAAGGAATTAGTTTGAAGCTATTAGTCTATGACTGTTTAAAAAAAAAAACCCTAGTGGAGTCATCTGTACACACTTAGCATTTAGTTTCTGTTGATAATGCTGTTAAATTGAGTTAGTTTTCTAATAAGTGTAACAATGAAATCAAATCTCTTTTCCCCACAGGCACTCTTCCAGCAGAATCCTAGTTTCTATCAGTCAAGGGGTATATAATCAGAAACAGAACTCTGCATGCAACAAGGTAGAGCTCTTTATTTGTGGTAGTCTAAGAAGTGGGAAACAGAACTTACTTTATCATGCATACCCATTGTTTTCAACCTTCATTGGTCAGAGGTCCTATGAAAATCAGACAAATCAACTGCATTCTTGTTTTTTTTTTTAACTCATCAATTTTTAATTTTGGTATCACTTGTATTGACACATAATTGTTGAGGGCTAATCACATTAGTTTTAGAATAATGAGTATATCACTATGACATAAACAAATGAACATGCTTAATAAACTTCTAAGGATAGTGAGATTTCCCAGCCTTCACTGGCTCCATTTCTGGATTTGCAATGATGTTCATTGGAGGAGATGATGGGGAGGGAACAAAGTCCTTCTTTATAATTTTTATATATATTGAATGGCTCCAAAGTAAAGGTGACACACCAGTTGCCTGTGAGCGGGATTAAGTCTGCAGATATATTTTACTTGGTTCTCATAACTCTGTCAAGAAATTCGATGGAAAGCTTTGGTTCTATTGGTAGTAGTTTAAGACATTGAATTCTTCACTGCAATATTCTGATAATCTTTCTCTAACAGTAGTGGCTGGACTGTCAAAATGGATTATTACAAAAGGCAGAATTATAAAATAATATTCATATTTTGAGCTAGTTATGACATAACCCTAAGTCCTCTACCGCCATCTATTGTTTCTCCCTTTTTTACTTCATAATATGCTTTTATCACTGTTCTAACTGGTTAGTCTCTTGCTCTTTAAATCTCAGTTATTCTGTGTCATGCCAGCTACTCTCCTTCCTTTGCTAAGAAGAATGATGGTATTTTTGGTGAGTTTACTCAACTTTCCTCTCCTCCACTGCATCATTTCTCTGTTTCTTTAAGATTTGTTTTACCCTCTTTTATCTGACTTCTTTCCTTCAACATTGAGACTTATAATTTTTCTATCGGCTTGGTTTTCTTTTTAAGTTTTACATCTTAATTAATTTAAAAGAAAAATGGACACCTACCTGTATGTGTAAGTTTCATCAATTGCTAAGTTCTATGTGTTTGTGACTGTATTAGTCCATTTTCATGCTGCTGACAAAGATATACCTGGACTGGGTAGAAAAAGAAGTTTAATTGGACTTACAGTTCCACATGGCTGGGGAGGCCTCAGAATCATGGTGGGAAGCAAAAGGCACTTCTTACATGGTGGGAGCAAGAGAAAATGGAGAAGATGCAAAAGCAGAAACCCCTGATAAAACCATCAGATCTTGTGACACTTATTCACTACCACGAAAACAATATGGGCAAAACTGCTCCCATGATTCAAAAGATCTTCCACCAGGTCCCTCCCACAATACAGAATTATGGGAGTACAATTCAAGATGAGATTTGGGTGGGGACACAGGCCAAACCGTATTATTCTTCCCCTGGCACCTCCAAATCTCATGTTCTCACATTTCGAAACCAATCATGCCTTCCCAACAGTCCCCCAAAGTCTTATTTCACCATTAACCCAAAAGTCCAAAGTCTCATCTGAGACAAGGCAAGTCCCTTCCACCTGTGAGCCTGTAAAATCAAAAGCTAGCTACTTCCTAGAGACAATGGGGGTACAGGTATTTGGTAAATATAGCCCTTCCAAATGGGAGAATTTGGCCAAAACAATGGGGTTACAGGGCACATGCAAATCTAAAATCCAGTGGAGCAGTCAAATTTTAAAGCTCCAAAATGATCTCCTTTAACTCCAAGTTTCACATCCAGGTCATACTGATGCAAGAGGTGGGTTCCCATGGTCTTGGGAAGCCCCTGTGGCTTTGCAGGGTACAGCTTCCCTCCCAGCTGCTTTCACAGGCTGGCATTGAGTGTCTGTGTCTTTTCCAGGTGCACTATGCAAGCTGCCAGTGGACCTACATTTCTGGGGGCTGGAGGATGGTAGCTCTCTTCTCACAGCTCTACTAGGGGGTGTTCCAGTAGGGACGCTGTGTGGGGACTCTGACTCCACATTTCCCTTCTGCACTGCCCTAGCAGAGGTTCTCCATCAGGGCCCTGCCCCTGAAGCAAACTTCTGCCTGGGCATCCAGGCATTTTCAAACATCTTTTGAAATCTAGGCAGAGGTTTCCAGACCCCAATTCTTGACTTCTGTGCCTTTGTAGGCTCAACACCATGTGGAAGCTGCCAAAGCTTGGCACTTGCATCCTCTGAAGCCATGGCCTGAGCTCTATGTTGGCCCCTTTCAGCCACAGCTGGAGCAGCTGTGGGGCAGGGCATCAAGTCCTTAGGCTGCACACAGCATAGCACAGAGACCCTGGGCCTGGCTCATGAAATCATTTTCTCCTAGGCCCCCGCAGGCCTGTGATGGGAGGGGCTGCTGTGAAGACCTCTGACATGCCCTAGAGACATTTTCCCCGTTGTCTTGGGGATTACCATTTGGCTCCTTGTTACTTATGCACATTTCTGCAGCTGGCTTGAATATCTACTTAGAAGATGGGTTTTTCTTTTCTGTCACATTGGCAGGCTGCAAATTTTCTGAACTTTTATGCTCTGCTTTTCTTATAAAACTGAATGCCTTTAACTGCACCCAAGTCACCTCTTGAATGCTTTGCTCCTTAGAAATTTCTTCCACCTGATACCCTAAATCATCTCTCTCAAGATCAAAGTTCCATAAATCTCTAGAGCAGGGGAAAAATCCCACCAGCCTTTTTTTTAAAACATAACAAGAGTCACCTTTGGTCCAGTTCCCAACAAGTTCCTCATCTTCATCTGAGATTACCTCAGCCTAGATCTTATAGTCTATATAACTATCAGGCTTTTGATCAAAGCCACTCAAGTCTCTAGGAAGTTCCAAACTTTCCCATGTTTTCCTGTCTTCTGAGTGCTCCAAATGGTTCCAACCTCTGCCTGTTACCCAGTTCCAAAGTCACTTCTACATTTTCAGGTTTCTTTTCAGCAGCACCCTACTCTACTGGTACCAATTTACTGTATTAGTCTGTTTTCACACTGCTGATAAATACATACCTGAGACTGGGTATAAAAAGTTTAATTGGACTTACGTTTTCACATGGCTGGGGAGGACTCAGAATCATATTGGGAGGTGAAAGGCACATTGTGGCAGCAAGAGAAAATGAGAAAGATGCAAAAGCGGAAACCCCTGATAAAACCATAAGATCTCATGAGACTTATTCACTACCACGAGAACAGTATGGGGGACACCACCCCCATGATTCAGATTATCTCCCACTGGATCCCTCCCACAACACATGGGAACTATGGGAGTACAAGTTAAGATGAGATTTGACTGGGGACACAGAGCCAAACCATTTCAGTGACTAAGACAAAATCAAGGTCTTACAATAGAAAAAATATTTTGTAACTGTTAATTATAATGCAAAAAATACTTATAAAGAACTTCCAAAAAAGTGAAGCAAGAAAAATTTCAATGAATGATGAGAATACAGAGAAGAGGGATTAATTTTGCCTGTAATGTGAAATGTAAGGAGCTTGATCTGGAGGATAAGAGACTCAATGGGAACATTTAAGACAGCATCTAAGAGATAAACCCCAAAGTGGGTTTCCCAGTGAAACTTAACTTTAGGACTCTGCACTTGCATGGGTCTCTTCCAATGTGTTCCTATGGTCATATGTTTTTGTACTATTTACAAAAGTGGGTCTGTCAACCATTGCTATTTAAGATCACTTTCTCTTTCTACTCCAACATCTCCTCCCATATACCCTGCCTGGCTCAGGTGGCTTGGAGAGGCCACAGGCTTTTGCGGTACATGATTAGAAGAATGTTGACTGGGAGACAGTTTGGGTTAGTGGCATATATTTCTGTGGTTTGCCATCATAGCCATATGTAGTTAAGTTATAGCAAGCCATCCCACGGTAGGTATATGTTTCAGGAATATTCCTCCCATATATTGTGTAAACTCGCCTATGGTTGGGACACAAAGGTATGAGCCTAGAGGTCACATCTAGCTATGATGTGGACCTGACACAATCAGAATGTGGTAGGTGTGTTGGGTAGTAGGGGAGAAACAAGATCTAAAATGTGCAGAACCAGAAATTAATAGGTGGAGAGTTCCAGTCACTTGATATGTAAAATTATAAACAAAGGAAGAAGATTTGATCTCATTGATAAACAGTCAAAATGAAAGTTCTCTCTTGCAAGAAATATACTTAATAACTTCTTAAGATGTTAGAATTTATAAATACAAATGATAATATAGATTTTCACAAATCTTATCACATTCTTGAAAACTGGCATGATCTTATCAGTAATGAAACGAGAAGCTTAAATAAAATTTTCTAAAATATCAATTAAAAATTTTTCATCCATGCTAAAAGTCAACATCTTTTTGTATTCTCTCTACTGAAGATTACAAAATTATAAAAAAAGAATATGTGAGCAAGAAATGTTGGAAAAATACAGAACTATATCAGAGGTTAACTTATAAAAACATGCTTTTTTTCAGATTTGGAAAACGTAATATTCATTAGCTTTTAAAATATATAATTGATTTTCTCCTTCTAAATACATGTTATTTTTTATACTTAAATTTACATTTATAAATATATATCATCTTCCTCAAAGAGGGCTCCCAAAATTATATAAACTTCAGGCAGTATAAATCAGGGTAAATAAATTTAAATTTTCCAGGCAAACGTGAAATTTTCCAAGTAGAAAAAACAGTCTGTATAAAGATTGATATCACATATTATTCTGGATCCCACTCACATCAGGCAAACTCAAGTAGGGATAAATCAAGGAGAATTCAATAAAGTGTGGGCAGAGTATAGTGGGTATCAGGGATAGTGCATCATACCTATTACCTACCTGTTACCAGCCCTGGGCCTTAAGGAGTGAGGGGAGATAGCAGTTAACTAGAACCCAAAAGAAATGAACCTATAGGAAAGACTTAACCTGGAGAGGAGCTATGTACTTTGAGAAATGCAAAAGAGACCAGAATAAACAGAAGGACAGTTGGGGGAATACTATACAGATCCTCACTTCATTTTCTCCCACCACTCTCATGCCTTAGTCTCATACAGCCCTAACCCAAGTATTGCATAAGCAAGCCTGTGGAAGTGGCCCAATTATGTTAGAAAATAGGAGGCAGAGTGCAAGGGAGAGATGTAGTCTGAACGGGCAGACAAAAAATATCTGGCTATATGTATAATAACTGTGTGCATATATGTGTGTATATATATGTGCATACATGTGCACATGTGTGTATTACACAAATATGTGTACATGTATACAATTGTGATATGTATAGTTACATTTAAAAATGAAATCCCACCTTATTGGTTTATAATCTGTTTAATTCACTTAATAACAGACACATTATAAACTCTTTTCTGTGCCAGGAATCTTTTAATACAATATATTTTCATAGAATTATATGGTTCTACATTCTATGGCACATGTATCAACATTCATTTAAGTTACTTCAAAATTTTCAGTATTATATAAAAACCTACAACATCCTTGTAGATCATTTTTTAATGAGCAACAATATTTCCTTAAAATAAATTTAAAGAAGTATTTGCAGGATCAAAGGGGTACCCATTTCAAGTTCTCATCACCAGAATGCTCTCCAGGAAGACTGCCTGTGTACATTACCGTAATCTGCATATTTGTGCTTGCTTACTTCACATCCTCACGAAGTTACATTATAAACTCTCCTGAAGGAGCTATATGTCTACTTCCCTACCATTTCCCCCCCTGAATTTTTGTAATTGGAAACTCTTCTCTTGGCAGTGAACACTGACTTCCCAATTTTGTTTTTTTTGTTGTTGTTTTTTTCTTTTTTTCTTTTTTCTTTTTTATTTTTTTATTATTATTTTTTTATTATACTTTAAGTTTTAGGGTACATGTGCACATTGTGCAGGTTAGTTACATATGTATACATGTGCCATGCTGGTGCACTGCACCCACTAACTCATCATCTAGCATTAGGTATATCTCCCAATGCTATCCCTCCCCCCTCCCCCCACCCCACCACAGTCCCCAGAGTGTGATATTCCCCTTCCTGTGTCCATGTGATCTTATTGTTCAATTCCCACCTATGAGTGAGAATATGCGGTGTTTGGTTTTTTGTTCTTGTGATAGTTTACTGAGAATGATGGTTTCCAATTTCATCCATGTCCCTACAAAGGACATGAACTCATCATTTTTTATGGCTGCATAGTATTCCATGGTGTATATGTGCCACATTTTCTTAATCCAGTCTATCATTGTTGGACATTTGGGTTGGTTCCAAGTCTTTGCTATCGTGAATAATGCCGCAATAAACATACATGTGCATGTGTCTTTATAGCAGCATGATTTATAGTCATTTGGGTATACACCCAGTAATGGGATGGCTGGGTCAAATGGTATTTCTAGCTCTAGATCCCTGAGGAATCGCCACACTGACTTCCACAATGGTTGAACTAGTTTACAGTCCCACCAACAGTGTAAGAGTATTCCTATTTCTCCACATCCTCTCCAGCACCTGTTGTTTCCTGACTTTTTAATGATTGCCATTCTAACTGGTGTGAGATGATATCTCATAATGGTTTTGATTTGCATTTCTCTGATGGCCAGTGATGATGAGCATTTTTTCATGTATTTTTTGGCTGCATAAATGTCTTCTTTTGAGAAGTGTCTGTTCATGTCCTTTGCCCACTTTTTGATGGGGTTGTTTGTTTTTTTCTTGTAAATTTGTTTGAGTTCATTGTAGATTCTGGATATTAGCCCTTTGTCAGATGAGTAGGTTGCGAAAATTTTCTCCCATGTTGTAGGTTGCCTGTTCACTCTGATGGTAGTTTCTTTTGCTGTGCAGAAGCTCTTTAGTTTAATTAGATCCCATTTGTCAATTTTGTCTTTTGTTGCCATTGCTTTTGGTGTTTTGGACATGAAGTCCTTGCCCACGCCTATGTCCTGAATGGTAATGCCTAGGTTTTCTTCTAGGGTTTTTATGATTTTAGGTCTAACGTTTAAATCTTTAACCATCTTGAATTGATTTTTGTATAAGGTGTAAGGAAGGGATCCAGTTTCAGCTTTCTACATATGGCTAGCCAGTTTTCCCAGCACCATTTATTAAATAGGGAATCCTTTCCCCATTGCTTGTTTTTCTCAGGTTTGTCAAAGATCAGATAGTTGTAGGTATGCGGCGTTATTTCTGAGGGCTCTGTTCTGTTCCATTGATCTACATCTCTGACTTCCCAATTTTGAATTCTAATGGCTATTTATCATTCTTATCATTAACCTTACAGTGTTTGATATTATTGACCTTGAGCTCCTATTTGAAAAATCTCTCTTTGCTTTGGTCCTTTGATATATTTCAATGCTGATTTGAATTCTCTCTTGTTTTTTCCATGTCTTCCTTTTGGTGCATCCTTCTCCTGCTTTCTGTTAGATATGGGCATCCCATCTGACACAGAGTTCTGCCACTATTCATGCACTATGGCAGGGTCCAGCAACCCTTCCATGCCTCTCATCTTTGTCTGTTCTTTTCCTCTTCCAATGTTCCCACTGTCATTTCAGGCCTTGTTATTTTCACCTGGGCCATCAATAGCCTCCTAACTGGTCCCCTGCCTCTAGTTCTAGCTCTATTTTCCTAAAATCTATTTTTGCCTATGGTGTTTTCTTGAACTGCAGAATCCACTGTCTTCCATTCCTATCATCTATCAAATGAAATATGAGCTGGTATTTGGCAGCCCTCTTCCTCTACACCTAAATATACAGCCTATGTTCTAGTCTAGCTACAAAGCTTTGCCTTGCTTTTCCTTCCACCTATATATTTTTTCCTTATCTCTGCTTTTCAAATTCCACCCTCTCATTAAGACCTAACTCAAAGGCACCTGCTGTAGGAATCTTTCTCTAGTCACACCCACTGAAAATGACCTCTGTCTTCTAGGGTCTGTAATCCAGACATCTATCTGATATTATAACGTCCATGAGAGGCTTTAACCATTACTAGATTATAAAATGATTGAAAACAGATTCTGGTGTTGTTCCTTTTTCACCAAACACATAGAGTTTTGTTGCTGGCAGGTGATTAATAAATATTAAGTGAACAAGACAGCCCTGGAGCAATTCTACTGAAACTTTGGGTTTAAGAACAGTTAGGGAAAGCTCAGAAATAGTCTACTGGTTATAGCTCATCTCTAGTTTCAGGTCTTACAAAATATTCTACTTAAAGATGCTATGACAATTTAAATTTCATGTATTAAGCTAAGCAATAATTATGTCCAATATGGCCTTATTGGCTGCCCCAGAATTCTAAAAACTGCAAAAGAATTTGTGTCTCATTTTACAAGGTCTAACAATTTACTCACATTTCTACCACTGAACAATTCAAAGCTCATCTTTGATGGCACATGACAACATTTGCCACCCACAAACCTAGGATAGCCAGTTAATGTCTCAGTCTTCATTGCCACATTTGGTCTTGCCCAGAGGGGACAAATTTTATTCTTCCTCTTCACACAATCATGTTTCATAGGGCAAGTTAAAAAAAATGTGAAGCATTTGAAAGTTATAAGACCAGCAACAGGAAAGCGAGGAAAACCTGCTGCCTGTCATGAAAAACATGAAGCCATTTTGCCAAGTTAACAAAGAACGAAGAGGTGCAATGTTGCAATGGGGAAGGCAAATGTATGATTTCTTTTCTGCTTAACTCTGTGCAAGATTTTCCCTTAGCTCTGTGCATGTCTTTCCTTTCTTATATGACTTCAGGCTAGTCATTTCACTTATTCATACATGGCTTGCAGAGAGTACCACCTCCCAACCTCCTACTCCTACCTCCCAGGCTACAGGCATGCCAGTTGCTAATGCTCCGAGATCTCCCCAGCCTGGCCCAGATTCCCACACAATGAGATATCCTCTGTGCAATTTGTACAGCACCTTTCTCAAGCATGGAGACATTGCACAACCCAGCAGTGAACAATGAGGCAGCAGGAGGCAGCACCAACGGGCGACATCTAACACGTTCAGGAAAAACAAAATTAAGCAGCAAAGCTCTTTAGAGCAACAGAGGCTTTTAAAGAGAGTTCTCTCAGGTAATGTAAGCAGCTGCTTTCTCACCGGCTCTCACAAGGGCATGCCATGGGGCCAAACGAGCAATCCCTCCAGCCCCAGGAGAAAGAGCTGAGCTGCAATGAGGACCAAATCCATTTATTTTTATGTCTCAATGAAAATACTGGATAGTTTGTAAATCACACATGCTCTGATCGCATTCCTTTTAAGAATACACAGCAGATTTATTCACATAGGGGAAGCAATTGATCAGCCTCCCTGCACAGAGATTCTTAGATGAATGTGGCTGTTCGGTTTCTTACTAAATTAGGAGCTGCAGAGCAAGTGTGACCAGAGATGGGGTGCTGAGAAGGTACAGGTAATATGTGGAAAATTTGGCGTGTGTACCATAAGGACTATGCAGTTGAGAAACAACGTTCATGTCTGGTCAGTTTTAATTTCTGAACACGGCTTACGATCTCCAGTTCAACCACATGTTGACCTCCAATTAAACCATACCATGTAAGGCCCTGATGGCACGAATACAGAGAAATCACATTTTCCACACTGCTGTCAGGAGCAGAACAGAATGGTAATTTTGCATTTGGTTCTGTTTGTCAGCCTGCATTTTAATGTATTTTCTAATATGACCACCTGATCCAGAACCAAACCCACATTGTTCTCCCTGATAAGACTGGGGAATAAATTCCTCCAAGGCATCTTTGCAAAGGGACTTATCTCTTTAAGTTTGCTGAGTTTCTGAGTGGGTGGAATAGGTTGTGCTTTGCATTTCAAGAAACAGAATGAAATGCCACCAACAACACAGAATTTCAATACTGGCATTGCCAGAGCTCAGAGCGTGCTCTTTAAAGAAAATGTAAGATTTAACCCACACCTGAGATATGAGTCTTTATGACTGTTAGTTGGATCTTTGAGTCATTATTTTAAAATGGCCATCAACACAGTGCGTATTTACTTAGTAGCTTTGTTGTGTTTTAGTTGGTAAATGACTGGGGCTAGGTGGTGTTAGCTTTGTACATGAGAACAAAGAGGACTTTAAAAAATTTTTCAGTTTCTTATCTACTGTGACAGCATAATAACTATGTAGTCTAAGGATTAAGAGTACAGGCTCTGTAGAAAGACTTGGTTCAAATCCAGGCTCCGTCTCTCAGGCAGACTACTTCATCCCTCCATGTCTCAATTTTCACATGCTTGAAATGGTGTGACAACAACCTCATAGGATGGGTGTGAGAATTAAATAAGTCATCTTAAGTGCTTAGCACTGTGCTTTAGAGAAAAAGTGCACATAAATGTCCATTTTTATTATGATTAAGATTCAGATTAACATGACTGAATGCCTGAGAACTACCAGCAACATGCCAGCTCCTGTTTTTGAAAACCTTACCACTAGGAAAGTAGCACATTATCTTTTCATCTTATCACTAAAGAAGATTTGACGTTGGAGGTCTTCAGCCCTCTTTTTAGTTTATTTAAGGACTTATCTTCCTTTATTGTCTCCCTTTCTGTGCTCAGCAACTTTTAACCAGAGGTTACTGCCTCCTCTGTAGGATCTATGAACTTGTTACTTTTTTAGCCCCAACACTCGTAATTGCGTTACTGTTTATTTTTTTATTTTTATTTTTTACATTAATGTCCTCCTTTTCCTTACCTAGAGTGAAGCCTCTTTGAGAACAGGCAGCAGATCTGCATAAACCACCCCTCCCCTAATGAATTTTTCCTTAGGATATAAAGGAATAGGAACCAGCTCTTAGAAAAATAAGTCTGTTGCCTCAAGTACTTTCCTAAGCTTAAAGAGAATTTGAAAACCTTGCACATCTTCCACACACTCAGGCCTGCTTCAGTATTTGTCAAGGCCTCAGCCATCCTGAAGATATTGTCAAGACAAAAGACTACAGAGGTGACAGGAGTAGAAGATTAGAAAGACATATTTCAGCACTTCACAATTGCATTTTAAGCCTCTTCACAAAAGTATCTCCCTGCACATGGGAGGATAGGCTAAAAATATTAATTTAGGAATTCCAGGCAAAGACGCTATGAGCTGATACATAAAATTCTATCTGTCTGTCTATCCATCCATCCAACCTACCTACCTACCTACCTACCTACCTACCTACCTACTTACTTACCTATGTCTATCAAATAGTCAATGGCTCCTTGTGGTATTCGTGCAAGAATACAGCAAATTTGAAGTCATATTTTTTACACTATTCTGATCATCATAATGAGAAAGCCAGTTGGCCATAAACATAACTAGGACTCTGATGAATGCAGCCTAAGTTGTTGCTCTCAGCAGTTGACACATAGCCTTCTGCACCTACACATGAACGACTCTGCCGAATCTCGCGTTCATTATTGTGCTGCTTGCACAATCATTGGGAAACAACCGCAGCTTTGTGGGTATGGACCGAATGCCAGCGGTGAGGAGTGCACTTCCAGTGTGTTTGCCACTGTTTTCTTTAATGATTTCTCAAGTGAATATGGTCTCTGTCCTTCTGTTCTTTAGAATGTATATGTTGGGCTTCAATGATTTCAAAGCTAATGGTAAAATATACACTATTCAGCACCGCTCTGTCGAGATTTGAATCATTATTTGTCCTCTTTCTCTGGACAGACTGTAGGGTTAAATGGCTGGGGTTTTTGAAACAAAAGATTTATACTCCATTTTCTTTGTACTATCCATCCACGCCTCCTGTAATAGGAGCCGGTTGAAAGCTCTATGTCTGGGTTGTCATTTCTCTTGCACAGTATATATTAGAGTCCAAACGACCTCTACACCATCAAGGTTCTATAAGCCTTAAATTTAAGCTACCTTCTCCACCAAAGTACCTAAAACAATAACTTTTTTATGTTGCAACAAACATTACATTTAATGAGTACAGTGCACATGTAATGATACAGTGAATCAGTGTGAAGCCTCAAATAATGATTTCTGTTGGCACTATAAAAGGAATGTAATTTTTCTTGTTGAAATACCATTTTTCAGTTACTGCATGAGTGATGTGGTAATTATCCCCTACACCTGGGATTTAAATCCAATCCTACAAGCCCATTTTCTGTTTGCAAGCTGTCAGGCTGATGCATAGGCTTTGTTCTTATCTGGCAGTAGGCAAGGAATCGGTAATTCAGAAACAACAAAGCCACTGATGGGTCATCATGTAATCTGCACTGAAAATTGCAATCTGTAATGAGATTGGAAACGCAGATGAGGTGACTAAAATTGATTACCTACTATATCTGAAAATTTCAATTTTATTGCACAAATATGATCAAACTAGTCCATAAGTTTGGGGATTAGTTGAGAAAGAAAAAAGATTACTTTTAAATTAGGTGAATGCAGATAAGTTATTTAAATGTAAATTATTTGCTTTATAGCAATATGGTTGGTCTGCAGGGTGATTCATATGGCTACATATTTTAAGCTCCCCGATGGCATCATTTCTGCCTGGGAGTTCCAATTAGAGATGACATATACACTTTCAGCTCTTAAAAGTAGTACAGCAGAGCAGACCATGAATGAAACTCATACCAATCCCCAAGCCATAAAAATTCACCTTTCATATGCTTATTATGGGAAAAAATAACATCTAGAAGTCCTGGGAGCTTTAAAAAACAAGTAGCAGACTGTGCTTGGAGTATTTGAAAACATCTTCCACTCCCCCTCGCCCCCAATGCACACAAACTATTTTCCAAAAGGTCAGACTTTGTGGATTTAGCTCAGGAGTCAAGATGACAGGTTCAATCCCTTGCTTCCAATAGGAGCCGTGGACTTTATATAATCTTAGAACCACAAGAGATATTGGTGATATTCTGGGCCAACTTTCCAGCTACTATAAAGATCTCTTCATTTCTTGTCAGTAACATGATAATAATTTCTATCTCTGGAAATCTGGCAGATCTCAATGTTCTTGAAACAAATGGTATATCTAATAAAGAATCTTTATTATGACACATTTTCTAAAATGAATTACAATATGCTCACATAATGCCACCAAAATATTTCACCTCTTTGTCTAGCTCCTAGAAAGAATCCATTAGGGGGGAACGAAGAGACTTAAGAGATTAATTTCTACTTGAAAGAACATCCTCTAGGAAAAATACATGTCATCAAAGCTCAACTTTCTTTGTCTTTTTGGGTTGTCAAGGAAAAAAAAAATTCCATCCTGTGGGCTGTAGCTGCTCTTGCAGCTGCAAAAGTTTCTTCTCCTCTTGAAAGTCATTACCAGTAGATTATGAAACAAGGGTTCCCCTCTGATTATTGTATTCATGATCTTATATAAGACAGCTGAGGAGCTGGAAGGTCACATTAGTGAAGTGCTTGGTCACATGCGCTAAATCACTCTTCAGCAGGAATTTTATATTCTGAATCTTTTCAGAGCTTCACTAGTCTCCTGCCCAGTGTACGCTGTTCCTAGGCCTATTTTCATAACCTGGCCCTCTTCAGAAGGAAAATTCCTAGGAAAAAAATGTGTTTTTATTATTAGTTTTGTTTTGCTTTGTTTTTGCTTTGGTCTTACATCCCGACTTTTCTGCTCAGTTCCTCTGAAACCCGGAGACAGCCCAGTGGCACCTAATACAAGAAATATACATTGACATTGATCTACAAATCCCAAAAGAAAGACCGAAGCTCTAGGGACTCAAATTAACATTTGCTGGGCTTTGCTATTTTCTTAATCACCATGTACACTCTTCTCTTCTAAAAGAGAAAGGAAAGAATGGAAAGAGATGCTTATTTATAAACTATGAAAAGGTTTACATTCCAAGCACCATCTTCACAGAACTGCTTTTGTTATTCTTGCTCTTCTTTCAAAATGTAAACTCCTTCTGCAATGAACTTACTTTTTTATATTCATTCTTCTCTTCTGAAAATCTCCATATTGTTTTACATGTAGAAAAGTAATATGCTCCTCATTTCAAGCATCCATATCTCACATTTGAAGCACATAAACAAAAAAGATTTCAGCTGTCCCTGGACCCATGCAAATTTCGCACCCAGCCCCTCTTTTTCAATGAAACTGCTTTCTTAGTGAACCTTAGTCAAAGACACTGTAGTCAGTCTCTAATTTGGAGGGTTGCAATAGCTCTGTTTCCCATCATACATCTCTAAAATGCATTCTCCATAAAACTGTCAGTTATCCTTTTAAAACACAAACTTGGTGCCATTCTTGTGTTTAAATCCCTCCAGTGGCTTCATATCACACTGAAAATAAATTCCAAACATCTTACACTGGCCTACAATATTATGGACTCTGCCAACCTCATCTCATATAATTCTCAGCCTTGCTCACTGTGCTATTGCCAGGCTTGGCATCTTTGAACTTTACCAGCTTTTTCTTGCAGTAGGAACTTTGCTGTAACTTACCTGCTTTTTGTTCCTGGTTCCTTCTGGTCAGTCAGATTACAGCCAAGTTATCCCTCCCCTCAGGCCTTCCTTGTCCCCACCTCCCCTCCAATCCAATCCAAAATATCCACGAGTCACTTTATATTCAAACATTCTCTTCAAATTCCTGAATAGTATCTAACATTTCTGGTACTTATTATTTTTTCTCTTCCAACTCAATTTTAAGTTGTACGAGAGCTGGGACCTAGTTTGTCTTATCTCTAAGACCCAAGCTTTGAAATTGCCTAACACATGGTACACACTTAATAAAGATGTTAGAATAAATATCAATCCTTATCTCCTACTCATTTTACCCAATTACTTTTTCTCACAGTTTTTTAATAATTGTTTTCCCATATGCAGAACTGATGCTGTTGACATCTCCGTTCCTGAAATTCTCTTGGCTTTTGAATTCTATGTTACACATATTGGGTTTTCTTTCTACATTTTCATTTCCTTTTCTAGTCCTGTAATTAAAAGGCTGAGTTTCTTCAGGATACTTAACTGGCCTTTTTTTTCTTTCTCACTTTCTTGAATATTTCCAATACTTTTATGGCTCCAATGATTATGTCAAAGAAAAACTGCACTAGACAAGTTAAACAGGCTTTATTTAAGACTATTATAATAGGAGAGAGAGATTGAACTCAAATCCACTAAAACAAAAGGCGGGAGAGGTTTAAGCTCTGGGATGAGCTAGTGGAAAAGTGCTGGAAGATGTGAAGAGGGAGAGTGGTCAATGTGATTAGGCCATTATTGTTTGCTAATTGGTATTTATTAAAGTTAGGCTCCTACTTTCCCACAGAGATTGAGAGATAATGTCTCTGTCTTTCTGGATGGTTACATTTCCAAGGGATGGCTCCCAAATCATTGAAAAAGCCATTTCTCAGTTGTAAAACTGGCAAGAGGTTGGGAGAAAAGTTACATCTCAAAGGGGCAGAAGGGGAATTTACAATTGCATTTTCTAAAGTAAGTGCTCTAAAAAAAAAAAAGGGGGTGGGGGGCGGGTTGGGGGAGGGTTGAGGTCAGAGTATTTAGACCAGAATAAAACTGTCTAATGTTTAGTCAAGCTGAAGGGCACATTAGATCATTTTGAATGCAATTACCATGTTATCTTCCAAATTAGTATCTTCAGACCTAATGTCTTTGACAAGCTGAAATCCTGAATTTTCAGTTGTCTGTTGAACACCTTCAGCTGGGTATTCCATTTTTACACACAATTTACCCTGTTTTAAAACAAATATTACCCTTTTTAAAAATGATTCTTATATATTCACTATGCCCTTTGCATGTTTATTGTTACTGATTTATTACCTGCATGCTATTTTAACCACTTTCTCCACCTTCATTTTTTTTTCCTGTTCAAAACAGATCTTTGGTAATTTTTCCAAAATACTACTTTGAGCACATTCCTGCCCTAAAAGATCTTCAACAATTCTTCATTGTCTGTATGATCATAATAGTTTCTTGCCATTCTAGAACTGAAAATAATTTCTTAATGTGCAAGTTAACAAGATTCATAATTTTATAGAAGACCCTACTGGTTTTGACCACTTAAGGAGACGGCAGAACTCTTAACGTCGACATAACTAAGAAAAATAGTAATAGGAGAAGAATGTGGCCCAGACCTATTTGAATAGTGGCTTTACAATGGCTTATTAAGATAAGTGATGTTAATGAAATGAAAGAGAATTTAAGAGAGAAATGGAGTATCTCCATTCATGGTCTTTTAAAAATCTCTATTAGATCAGGACTTAGTACTTAATCTTCGTTTTCCCAGTTCATTTTGGGCTTACTTATCTTCTTATGTTTCCTCAATCCTTAAATCAAAAACAACTCCTACCGGTTTCTTTCACTTTTATATTTTTGGCAACACTGGGAGCCTGTCTGGCAAAATGCCTCCTAGAAACTTCAAGAAGAGAGTAGTAAAGCCAGTTACTTCTTATGCTCCACTCAAGGGAAAATTCTAGGATTCCTAATGTTCCTTGTAGCATCAGTTGGCATCACAGGTAGTCAAGGGAGAAAACATGTAATTCAGAGGGAAATATATTCTCATTCCTTTGCTGAGCTACCTTCTCCGAGTTTTTTATATTATAACCAGGGCATTCTCTTTGTTTCAAATACTATTTTAGGGTAAAAAAAACAAGATGAACATGCCATTCTAGGCACTCAGGGTACAGACGCCAGTTTCTGTATGTGTTTACATAGCTGGGCTAAACATTCAAACTGGGCTTTACAGATTATCCTGGTACTGGGCATAGGGAAAAGGATTCACAGGAGTTAAATTAGTCTGTGGAACTAGTTAGCTCCATTTAACGAAGCAAAGTTCAAACTGGAAATCATCATTCTCAGTAAACTATAGCAAGAACAAAAAACCAAACACCGCATGTTCTCACTCATAGGTGGGAATTGAACAATGAGAACACATGGACACAGGAAGGGGAACATCACACTCTTGGGACTGTTGTGGGGTGGGGGGAGTGGGGAGGGATAGCTTTAGGAGATATACCTAATGCTAAATGACGAGTTAGTGGGTGCAGCGCACCAGCATGGCACATGTATACATATGTAACTAACCTGCACAATGTGCACATGTACCCTAAAACTTAAAGTATAATAATAATAAATTAAAAAAAAGACTCCCAGTTCTTTTTCTACAGAGAAATTATCTATTCTTTTGTGATATTTTATTTAGCTTCTTTATATATGTAGTCAACTGTCATCTCTAAACCATTCCACATACATTAAGCAATGATGTTTTATGTTTAAATATAATATTAAGCTTGTTTATAATGTCAAGCATACTTAAATGTAAAGTTTCTACACTTTTGCTCAGTTTCCTTTTTTGTAAAATTTCCTTCTTACATTTTTCTACCTATTCTGAATCTATTCTTTATTAAACTACCTCAATTATTGGCAAGAGGTAAATTACATTGGAGAACAAGTCTAGTGATTATAACATGTATTTCCAGGATTTTAGCATTTCAAATAGAATGTGCATTTTTAAATACTAAAATATACAGTAATACATCACCAAAAATATCAGAATTTTTTTGTTGTTTAGAATTTTATTAGTTTGAGCAATGCTAGTTACTCCAACAATTAAAGCCTGAGTCTTAGTGACCTAACCTGATAGAAGTTTATTTTTTAGTCAAGTAAAACTCATTTGACAGTAGGGGTGTTCTTGTCAGGTCTCCTTTTCAGGTGATATTCAGCCTGCTGATTAGAAGAGAATGGAGAAATCACACTCACTTCTTAAAATTTCTCACCTGGAATTGGCACAAAGCAGTGAGAACTAGTCACATGGTCCCATCTAGTTTAAGGGAATCTAGGGGCTGCTTCCAAGCAACAATTCTACACCATGAAATGGGATCACAAATCTTTGGTACTCAGCTTTCTATTTCTGCCACAAAAGCTCTTATTTAGGTGTTTAAATAAAATGTGAAAACACACTTAGTTATATCTTAAAGTCAAAATCAATTACTCATTAGAAATATGGTAAAACACAGTCCTTCACATAGATTAAAAGCTTAGATAGATATGTTCGTGTATATTTGCATTACAATAAACTTCTATTGGAAGAATAATTCTTTCTTGAATTTGAAGGCTTTCCAAACAAGTATGGAAATTGATACAGGCAATTCTGCAATAGAATTTCCATCTACTTAAGCTAAATCTAAAGAAAATGAAGAAAACTGGATTTTTTTTTTTACAAAATTCATATTTCACTGAGTTTAAAAGGTTTTTCAAAAAAATATCTCATGCAAGTTATGAGGGGATTATTTAAAAGTGGATTCAAGAGAAAATACTTAGAGCTAGAGCAGGGGTTGGAGAACTATGACCAACAGGACAAATCTGGCCCATTGGCCATATTATAAGTAAGGTTGTATTAGAACAAATCCATGCCCAATTACTTACACATTGCCTATGGCTGCCTTTACATGTTGCCTTTTGCATTGCAATTACTATTACAATTATAGCAGAATTAAGTAGTGCACCCTGCAAAGCTGAAAACATACTACCTGGCCTTTTACAGAAAAATTTTGCTAAACTCTGAACTACAGTAATAACTGTCTTCTCATTGTTCTATCAACTCTTGTAAAAGTTGATTCCTTCCCAGTGTAAAGTAAGAGGTTTATCCACAGCTAGAACAATCTGCACAAAAATACTTTCATAACTGAATAATGACATTTTAAACCCACTTTCATTTTAATCTCACACTTTAAAAAAGATTAATATTGTTTTATTTTCTACCTGAATGACTCATTAAATTTCCTTTATCTTATATAGTATTTAGTGTGTTATCTTAGGAATGTGTTATTTTATCTCTAAATAATTTATATTAGAAAGGCAACCTATTTTAATATATAGTATAAACATTTTCACTTTAAAATCTGTAATGCATTTATTCATTTTGTAATTATATCAAATATTTGGTTCAATAAAATATTTATAAATTCTAGTCAGACTATTATTCCCACTAAGCTTTGGTACTTCAACTACTTGAAAATGTCCACTATTTCATCAGAATGGATGTTTGAGTTAAAGGAGGAATTAATCCAGTTACTTTGAAGTTTCCTACGTATACATATACTGAGTTTCTGACAAACATGCACACCTCCTTTCAGAACCTTCTGGAAATGATTAATACATGAAACAGTGGGCACTGAATAAAGAGTCACTGAAGTCTGAGACTAGATAGCAGAATAGAGATGTCACTGTCTGCCTTTGTAAGAGGGACATGTGAGGAGCGCTGAAGAGTGGTAGATGTTACTCAAAGTGACTGATGGGAGAAGTGGAAGTTTCTATTTGGATTTTAACTAAACAAATTGGAGAAGTGCTTCAACCCTCTGAGCTCTGGGTTCTTTCAACTACAGAAGAAGGAGCAGACTAGTAGTTTATTATATATAATAAATCTAATAAATTTATACATATATTTTTCAAGGCATGCTTTCTTTAGATGTATGGATAGAGGTAGATAGCTAGAGTGGTATAGAAAGAGTGATAGATTAGAGATAGAGAGAGAGAGATTAGAGATAGAAATAAGGATAGGTAGATGGATAGGTAGGTAGACATAGGGAGGTGTGTGTGTGTGTGTGTGTGTGTGTGTGTGTATGCAGAGAGAGAGAGAGTGGGGGGACAGAAGAGAGGAGGGGAGAGAGAGATAGATGATAGGTAGATGGATAGATGATGCACCAACCAGACAGAGACAGGGTATGTGTGCGAGTGTGTGTGTAGGGGGGAGATGGAGAGAGAATGAGAGAGATTAGAGATAGAAATAAGGATGCATAGGTAGATGGATAAGTGAGTAGACATAGGGAGATGTGTGTGTGTGTGTGTGTGTGTGTGTGTGTGTGTGTGTGTGTGTGTGTAGATAGAGAGCTGGGGAGGGGAGAGAGAAGAAAGAGGTTGAGAGAGACAGAGGCCTTTGTAACAGATCTGAGAAAGGTCACTCAGTACTAAATTACTCAAAATTGACGGCAGGGAGGAGTGGAAAGAGAACTGTCAAACAAAAAGCAGGGCTTTTACAAATAAAGTTCTGATTCCAATTTTATATATACATATAGATTTAAATACAAATAAAGATAGAGATGGACAAGTGAGAGAGCAAGGGCAAGAGTGAGAGAGTCATGGAACTCCCCCTTTGTTTCTACACAATCTTATAAAGTTTAAAATGCGAACATAAGTCCAACAATTGAAGTGGAGGCTGGAGGGCCAGATACCCATCCTCAGGTCCGCCCAATTTTTCTGTTGTCTTTGTGGCTCGTTTTAGGGCTTCCTAATGGAAAGCAGCATTTGAAAAATGCTTTTAAAAATAGCATTTAAACTTCCTTCTTTTACATTATTTAAAATCCCTCTTTTGCTAGTGAAGCATTTCCTTTTTTTTTTTTTTTTTACTCATTTTCATTTCCTACCCCTACCCCTAGTTCCTGAGTACCCCTAGTACTCATTTCATTTCCTACCCCTACCTCTACTTCCTGAAATACTTCTTTTAATGTATCTATCTGCTGTATTTTGAAACATCATCTGTGGTTATACTGGCCTCTTGAGTTTTTATTTAATTTTAAATTTATTTGGTCTGTTCTTATCAGTAGAATTTAAGGTTCTCTTTCTTCTTCCCCACCCTAAACCCAACACTTTGCAGGGTGCCTTACAGAGATTGGAAGGATATTATGGCTTTATCCACCACTGTGTACTAGATCTCCAACCTGGTGTTAGGCCTGTTTATGAATACAAAAAGTAGTTTATTTCCAAACGTTTAAGTGCTGTAAAATATAAACTCCTGGTAACCCTGCAGGATTTCATTTTCCATACTACATTTTATTTAGTCATAGCAATTGAGTTGGATAATGGAGTTGGATAATCCAATTGTTTAATGCCATGACACCCTGTACCACTTACCTCTTGCTCAGTTCTTTCTTGCGGGGAGAGGGGTAGTTGTCAGGCTTGTGAGTACCCTCAACAGTATCTACTGTAGTCAGGTAACTCAAACTCTTATGCCAGGAGACTGTGAAGAGCTCTAATAATTATCACTTACCTCTGAAAAGTAAATGACCCAAAATAGAGAATTCTAATTTTTGAAATACAAATTTCGCATTTCAGTGGAAATGTACTTCTAGTTGATAGTTCAACTAGGATTCTCTGTAGCTCAAAATGTTTCCTATTTGGGTATTTGAAATAGATTTAAGAGGATCACTAAATATAATAGCTATTCAAAATTTGGAAACAGAAACTGAAAAAGTATGTGTGTGTGTATGTGTGTGTTTCAAATGATAAATCATGTTCATGCCAGGGAGGATAAGTTAACGTCAATCTCACGGTGAATCGGCTAAGTTACACAGATATTGGAACACTGTGAAAGGTTTACTAACCAGTCCTGAGTCTTATTTGACATTACTGTCAGGCAAAAAAAGAAGAGTATATTTTAGTATTTGAAATCTCTATGGTGACAAAATTGTTGATCTGTAGTCATTTTTCAGAAGTCATAAAATCACTTGAAGTGTTAAAAAATGTTCAGTTTTCATAGTCTGGAAATATTTGTAGGACTCTAGAAGCTAAAATAAACTGTTATCTTCATTTGAAGTTGTTCCCAATGCCTATTCAGTAGTGTAAGCACTCCGCATTTTTATTTCAGTGGTGAAGATAGATGATCCATCCACACCTAGTTGTCCCTTAGTATAATAGCCTTTATTTATGAGTGTTCGTGGAGAGAGCTATAGTCGTTAGCCAGAGAATAGGATAAAACTACCAGGCCCTTATGATGATAAAATGAACCTTGGCTACATAAAAAGATTAAAATCTTACAGTAAGGAACTTATATTTCTGGCTATGACAAATTAGTTTGTAAAGACCAGCCTTTCCTCATCTAAGAATTATACAAGCTGGATAGGACAAAGAGGAATCTATTTGAATACACTGGAAACAAAATGGAAAGTCAGCAAGGACTAGGGAGTCCAAAATCTCAAAGAAATCCTGAAAAGAAGAGACTAACAGAGAGGGGAGCCTAATATTCAGTTCTGTTTTTTCCCTTCCAGCAGTTTACTCATTTGTAAATGGTGGCTGAACAGCTAAAAAGCTTCCAGACCTTTATTCAGTCTCCTAGAGCTTGAGAGATGAAACTTGGAGTTGGGCACTGTCAAAGCGGGATGCTTGGGCTTTTAGTTGGGATTCCTAGAGGGTACCTGTTATGAGAGTGAGAGTAAGAGAACCACGGAGCATCTTGTGAGTCAGAGCAAATCAGAAAATGTATCAGCTTTTATAGCATTGACATCTAGCTCTCATCAGCTCAATCATAGATTGGGTTAATCTGTTTTATCCCTGGTTTAAAGACTTGTCAAAACCAAAAACAAAGCAAAAAGATAAATCTTTGATAGAGAACAAAATCCTTCAGACTCTCGAAATATCTCTACAAATTTTCACACACAGTAATTATCATTTAGTCAAAAGTTACATACATACCAAGAGACACTGCCAAATGACACACACACAAAAAAAGAATAAAAGCAACAGTAAAAAGAGATCTACAGGACATCCATATTTTGCAGTTACTAAATACAGACTTTTAAATAAACATGATAAACATGTCTAAGAATATAGATGACAAGATGGGGAATCTATTAAAAAGAGTCAAATGAAAATTATGTAATTGAAAATTACAATAACAGTAATTAAAAATGCAACATATGGATGTAATGCAAGATTCAACAAATCTATCTTTGCCTTTTTTCTATCTTTTACCACTAAAATATATGTTACAGAACAGGAACTTTGTCTATTTTTCCTTGCTATTTCTGCAACATTGAAAATAATACATGATAAAAATAGATACTTAACAAATATTTATTAAATGAATGAATTAATGATAGCTTGCCAAGAGACAAATAAAGTGGTCTATCCTTTTAAGGCTAGAGTTACAAGCAAGGAGATGAAAAAGACAAGACAGAGCAGAAACATTTGTTGGCACAAGGGCAGCAGAAAATGAAGATAGGAAAGAGCTGCAGAATCATAGACAAGTCTCCACTCAATGTGTTCTCTTATTTGCCATCTTCTACTTCTCTCAGCTGCTTCCACTGTAATAAGACTTCTAGTTGAATACAAGAAGAAATGTTGAAAGCCACCTGTGGTTATGCACCTGCTGCACAATTACGGGCTGCCCAGCAGAAAGACTGAGTTACTGAGTTGGTTCAGACCTCAATAGGAGACTGATAAAACCAGGAAGTGCTATGATAGAGCTTTCCTCATTCTTCTCTGAACCTCTCCTCTTGGGGAAGGGTTGCAGGAGAATCCTAAGTCTTAGACTCCTCCACGGCTTTGCAGTGGCACATGGGAGGAGGTTTCACATTAACCATTTTCCTTCCCAAGGATAGGAAACTAAATGCTTCCCTTAAATACTGTGTGTGAAAATTTGTAGATATTTTGAGAGGCTGAGGATTTTGTTCACTGTCTCAACTTAGGCAGCAGGCCATGTAGTTTCAAAATATTTGTGCTTTTAGAATTAAATGATATTTAAAAGGAGCCATAATAACTGGAGAAAAAAAAAGCAGAAAAAAAATAAAGGTGAGAAACTCAGGGGGGAATTAAGTAGCCCAGGCAGTTTATAGGCGACAGTTATAACTTCAGAATTTTCTATTGCCATCCTTTAAATATCTTCAAATTAACAGAAAGAGGGAAAGAAAAAAATTTACTTGAGGTAAAATGTGGTTAGACCATAAGGAAACACTGAAAGCTAAAAAATAAAAGGCTAAAGTTAAATATCTACAAAAAACTTTTCTTAATCTATGCAACACAGATTTTTTTTCTTTGAGAAATTTTTTCACTGAAGTGCAGAGATTATTCTTAGTTAGACTTACCAATTTAGTCTGCTGTTTGATTTCCTTGCTTTGATCATCAAATCAGTGTTAGTGTTGTCTCTGTGAGGCAAGCCATCTATTCTAGACATTAGCTAGGTAAAACAAGAGAATACAAAAGGCCATAGATGAATAAGAAATCCAGGACCCACGGAAGGAGAGAAGTTTGAAGCCCTGGCCAGGAAGCCATTCCTAGAGGATTCAAGAATTCCAGGAATACTACAGATACCAGAATTCCAGGAATGAAATACATGAGGCAGACTCCCTAGGGCATCTTTGTGTGAAGGCTAAGTAGGGCAAAAACTAGCCAAGGGCAGGAGCTCACGTTACTCAGGGGAGTCTAGAACATTCTCCTTAATTTATCAGCACTGATACTCTTTGTGAATGCCTAAGAATGACCTCTGCAAACTCCACTCAAAGAGGCAACCAACTCTTCCACCCTTTATTTTATGGTCCAAAAGTACTATTGGGAAGTTGGATCCTTTCTCACTTCGTCCAATTCCTGAAAGCTATATAGAGCAATTAAGAGAATACTTGTAGGTCTCTGAAAATATTAACACTTTCCAGAGTTTGAATTACTATTTTTGCTTAACTTATCTGTGTAAAATTACATAGTTCCAGAATGAGTAGGGTTATCTTAATTACAGAAAACAGGGTTCTCTTCATTGAGATCTGACAGGTAAACAGGTGGAGGTTAGTGTTAGTGGCCTGATAGATTATAGACAACTGTCAAAACTAGGTGAAGAACATATACATACAACACATACATATACATACAGTGAAATAGATCTGATTCTACCAGATTCTATTAGATATTTATTTCATTTTTTAAAAACAATGCCTTGTAGTCCAATATCACACCAGGAAATTCGGTAAAGGGGCTGTTTTTTGTCACTCAGTGTGTCACGGTATAATTTTACCTATCATTATTTCAGCCGAAGGTGGCATTTAGCAGTTCATTAGTGATTAATAGGGCCCTCCATTGCTCAAAGACAATCTTAGATATTTAAGGAAAGCATTTAGTTTAGATTGACGGTTTTTCTATCCTAACCACGTCTCTAAAACAAACAAACTAAAAAGTTATGGTGAATTATATTAAGAAATATATATTTCAAGTCAATTTGCCACCAAACTGTAAGCAGGAATGACAATAAGACATAGGTCTCTCTCCCTCAGCAAGCTTCATTTCCCTATCAAAAGAGAGCAATGCGTGCAATGTCTGAGTAGAAGACTTAACCATTTTTCAGCCCCGTCATTCTCTTTTTATATTTTGTTCACAATGGTAACTGTCTGGTTTGATGCATTGGTTCTGATGCTTTCACCTGTCTGTTGTCATTCAGGTGCTAAACGAGGAGAATGAATATGTATAATTCTTTCAAGAGTGCGTTAGAATGACCCATCTTGGCATATTTTATGACATATCCCACCAGAGCCTGATTATTTTGTGAAGTTGGCATTCAAGTTATACTGGTTGGCTTTTGATAGCTTTTGCCAACTTCTTCTGAGCATATATGATTAATCAGTACAATAAAATGGGACACTCTAAAATGTAGGATTGATGAATGAGTAAAGATTTTAAAACTTTCATTCCTTTATCAGTCATTCAAGACAGTTTTACTACCCTGTTACCGGAAAGTATTTTAGGACATCTTCCACCATTTGATCACTGTGCTGGTATTGAGTAGCCCCTCATAAAATGGGGAGAAATGGATCTTTTGATTTTGATAAAGATTCTCCCTTCTAGATGAGGAGGTAGTGTTTTCTTCTTTGGAATATTGTCAAGTGACTTTTGGTAGGTAATAGAGAGAAACCAATAGTAGCTGGGAAATCTTAGGCCTAGTTGAAAAGGCCTTTTGAGAATCAAGTCTGGATTGGAATTGGAGAAGTTTCTTTGGCATACCCCTTCATTGGGCCACTGGGAAAAACACATGGAAAATTTGTAAGTCTGACTGTTTTTATTCATTCACTCATTTAATAAATTCTTATAGAGCCCTATGTGCCAGGGACTGTGATAAAAATGATGACACAAAGTTAGTAGAAAAAGCCTCTTTCTTGAGATATTCATAGTGTAACTGCCTGAGGGGTTCTTCCAGCCCACTGCACAAACAAAACCAGTTCACTGAGACCATGGCATTGCAGTAAAGAGACTTTAATTGACACAAGGCTGGCTGTGCCATGTGGGAGATGGTTATTACTCAAATCAATCTCCATGAAAATTTGGAGGCTAGGGTGTTTCAAGGAAAGTTTGGCAGGCCAGGGAATCTGCTTCTCTGCATGGGGCTGCAGAACCCCTTGGTGGGTCCACATGGAGTCACTGGTTGTCCACCCACCCATGGGTCAGAAACATGGAAACCTGAAAAGACATCTCAAAGGCCAATCTTACGTTTTACAGTAGTGATGTTATCTGCAGGAGTAATTGGAGAAGTTGCATATCTTGGGACCTCCGAAATAATATCTGGTAATCTTTTATGTCTGCACATTAGCAGAATTCAGGTTCCTCTCATCCTCCTAACCTGATGGTCTTTTATTAACTAAACAAATATGGTTTAGTTTATGGGAAGAACAATTATCAATTAAACTATAAACTAAATGTCTCCTAAAGTTAGCTTGACCCAGGCCCAGGAATTATTAAGGGCAGTTTGGAGAATAAAGGCAAGATGGGGGTTGGCTAGATCAGATCCCTTTCACTGTCATAATTTTCTCACTGTTATAATTCTTGCAAAGGCAGTTTCAATAGCTTTGTTGTGGACAAAATAGATGAATGTACGTAAAATGTGCATGCAGTCTTAAAGCATTCAAGTTAAACACAATCTCTCTTAAGGGTGGAAGAAAAGTGTTCCTGGAAATCTAATTATTCAAACCTTACAACTCTACTTTTGGTAAATGCTTTAGAAAAGATCAAGGCTTGGTATCGATGATCCCAAGCCACAAAATGGCAAATGCAGACCAGCTTATGTAGAAAGAAACAAAATGCATATATTTCAGAGACGAGGATTCAGATTGGACAATTATTTTCTTAGTCTCATTGATTAAAAGTTATTGTCCTTTTTTTTTTTTTTACTGTGAGGAATTTGGAGTTTTATTTAGGGATACACTATCTTTCAAATTTGATTTTCTATAAATATATCTGTTGAAGTCTATATATTTTTCTTTAAGATGGATAGTTCAGCCATTTTTAGAACTTTATTTTTGTCATATTTACACAATGTCAAGTTAGAGTATCATTTAGCAATATTATTGTGTGTACATACTTGGACTGACTGAAGAACTCTGACCAATAGGATCAAGATTCTGGCTTTCAGAGGGCATCTTTTGTGGAATTTCATCTCACCTGGGAAGACTGAGTATTGCCATGGCAGGGACATAACCACTCTGGGTTTTCTTTTCTAATAAGGCCTTCCAGAGAGGGAAGAAGAGAAAGAGGATCCACAGGAGCACAAGCAAAGACAGATGTGGATTCATAAGTTGCTGGGGGTTTCAGGACAATTAAATCATATTTTACCATTTCTCAGCAGAACTAGCAATATTGATTCGCAAAAACACTTATATGTCTCTATCAAGATATCTTTGTGTCCATCTTCATTCTTACTATTGGAGATATCAAGGGGTGATTGAGTTGGAGGAATTTCTAGCTCCAGATAATTTCCATCTCTATATAATATATATATACATATATATGATGCATATATATATGATACATATATATATATGATACTTATATATGATACATATATATGATACATTCCCCAACCAGAGCCAAGAATGAGGACATGGGTAGAATAAATAAAGCATGGGAGATGTAAAACATGTCCACTGTGTGTTTGCCTCCTCGAGCCCGAATGCATTTCATAGGATGAAATGGACATAGAGGGCAGCCCATAAAGGGAAAACAAGTCATCAATAGACAACCTTTGTGAACAATGTAGAACCTAAAGGAAAACTTCCCCTTCATCCTCTGAAGGTTTACTGAAAATCACAACTGACAAAAGATTAATAGGAGAAAAGTCATACAGGTTTGTTAATGTGCACAGGAGGGTCCTAGGGAGAAATTACAGAGTAATCACCCCTCAGCCAATGGGGTACAGATGCTCATATATGAAACCACCTTTGCAAAATTATGACAGTAAGAGATATCTGACATGGGTGACTCCATCTTGCTTCTAGCCTCAGAGGGTGGCTGTCTTTGCTTATTCCTGGGTGTAAGCCAAGCTAACTTTCGGAGAAATGTAGTTTACAGTTTAAATGATAATAGCCCTTCCCCAAAACTAAACTGTTCTTATAAAACTAATGAAACTAAGGAGGATGAGAGGGTCTTGAATTCTAAATAATTACCAGCCATTATTCTGTAGTTCGTAAGATTTACTTACAACTTCCCCAGTTACTTGAGCAGATAACATCATCACTATTGTAGAACACAAGATTGACTTTTAGAGATGTACTTTCAGGTTTTCTTTCATTTCTGACAAGGGATAACCCCATCTGGGCCCTCTAACCAGTCCTGCGGCCCCTACCCAGAAACTGACTCAGCACAGGAGGACAGCTTAATTTCCCTATTATTTCACCTCCAACTCAACCAGTCAGTATGCCTCCTACCCTAGCTCCCTGCCCACCAAACTGTCTTTGAAAAATCCCTAACCTCCAAGCCTTTGGGAAGATCATTTTGAGTAATGACTCTGTCTCCCATGTGGTGTGGGTGGTCTCGTGTCAATTAAACTCTTTTCTGCATGCAATGACATGGTCTTGGTGAGTTGATTTTGTTTGTGCCACAAGCAGGAAAAACCCGTTGAGTAGTTACATATACCCTTCTTCTTAGAGGAAAGGGAGATGTGGAAATGTAGATGATTTTAGAAGTATAATAAATGATGTTTTGGGAAAGTGAATGGGCTTAAAGAACATACAATTGCCTGGGACAAAGTCTGTTGGGCTCGAAGAGCAGACAGTGGTTTGCAACAAGTCTGTCCAGGTGTGTTGATAGATTAGTCTTTCTTCCTGTTATATGAGTTTAATTAATGAATACTCGGGGAAGGAACCAGAGGTAACTGTTTTCCTTGGTGGGTCAAGATTTTAGACAGATGAGGGCACTTCAGAGAATGACTTCATCCTGTGCTTCCTGAGAGGCAGAAGACTAAGAGACAGGGTGGCAGGGTGGTGTGGAGGGGCAGTCAGGGAGACCTTGAGGTTTCCTCGGTTCAGCATGTCAAAGTGCCATATTTTGGTTTGTTTCTGAACCCCAACAACAATAATAGCAGCCAATTATTTTTAACACTTACTACATGCCAGTTACTTTTCTGTATGTTTTTGTACAATAGCACTAATCCTTAGTTTATTCAATCCACATTTGTATCCTCAGTAAGTGGAAGAGTCGAGATTTGAGCCAAGGTGGTCTGACTCCCAAGCCATGTTTCATATCCCTGGAGAAAAGATCTCTTTTAAATCTCATCTACTCTTTCTAGCAACACAAAGAATGGCTCAATGATTGCTCTGATCTTCAGTGGTATATGAATTGTTAGTGTCAGCTTTAGCTTTACAGAAGGGGGTCCATTTGGGGTCCTTTCTCAAGGTTCTGAATTTATCATTTGATATTTAAGAGAGAGAGTGAATTTTCACCAATTTTGGTTGCATTACTGCTGACTCTAGAGACTAAAGGCAGAAAAGGCTGTTTTGAGTCTTTGTAGAACGAATTACAAAGTTAGAACTACTTAATTGCAAATTTCATAGACCAAGAATTCAGAGAGGAAGACAATTTTGAAAGTCAAATACTCTATGATGATTATGGAGTAGTTGAAAACCATAGAATAAGGCTATATGGTATCTCCACTTTGCCCTCCAGGTACCAGCAGATTTAGATGAGAAGCCCCTTGTTGACAAAGACTCACTCCCTGTCTGCCAACACCCAGAATTATCAACAGGAAATTAATAGCTTCTGTACCCCATCATTTCATGGGGAGTCTGAGAATAAGCAGATAATATATGCATAGAGATAATTAGACTTTCAGAGGTAAGGTGCTGCTGAATGTTTGATTTCTTGTTTTTCCTTTTGTTTTTTTTTTTCAAAAAAAATTAATGGAAGTGGCTAGAATTAACACACAGTGTTCAAAACAGAAGCTTGGAAAAACCACTGATAAGCAAAGTCTGACTTTCTACAAGCAAATGCACAGGGTTACAAACAGAGTTGAGAAACAAAAACCTGGGCTGCTCTGGTTAAATAGTTTCTACATTTTGAAAAAAATCAACCACAACTGGCAAAACATTTTTTTTCCTTTTTTTCCCCTTAAATCTACAGGGAAGAGACATCTGATACCAACTATCCTCAGCTCTCTGGTCTTTTGAGTTCATTTTCCAAATCTATACACAAAAGCAGCAGAGAATATAGTAGAATAAATGTGTCCAGGGAAGAAATAAGTGCATTGGGGAATTGAATAGAAATGATAAAAATCACTCACACTTCTTTATTGAAATAATTAAATATGAAGTGGAGTGGAGAGTAGCAGATGAATTCTAATAGTAATTGAATTGGCACTTAGGAGTTACCTTATCTGCCTTGCCACAATTCAAAACTCCCCACAGTGTTTTCTCTCAGTCCACATCATATTAATTATGCCTCTCATCCACCATCTTGTTTGTGAGCAAAGTAGTTAGTATGCATGGAGAGGCATTCAGCTATCCTAATGGGGTTCAGTGAGTAGTTATTCTATCCCTCAAGAAAATGGCATCTGTTTCTGTAGCACATAAGAAGCAGCTAATACACATACCAACTGCCATGGGGATTTCTTCTTCCTGTTTTATGAAAAGAACAAAGGTTTCTGTTTTTTATAACTCAGATACATGGTCCTGCTTACTCTATCTGGGTGAAAATCTTGGAGCTTGATTCTTGTCAACTCCATCTTCAAAAATATTTGGTTTCCCACAAGTAAGTTTTCTGTTTTATGTGCATTTTTGCAGATCCCACCTATCGCATGTCATGCAGAATACTTGCTGAAATCCTACTTAAAAGTGGAATTTTGTTATAAAATTTTTTCCTCCTATCATATTTTCAGCACACTTTGTTTTATTTTATAGAACAGAGAAGATTATTGATGTAGGTTTTCCAGCCAATCAAATTATTCTGCCTCTGATTGCCATGCTCTCTTTGGATGGGGGAGTATGATGATAGATGATTTCTGCAGTATACAGGTTCTTTTCAACCTTGATTATATGGACTAGTTTTCTTGTTTTAAGATTAGTCAGTGGGAAGAATGGAGTTGAGAAGTAAAGATTTTGCTAGCTGGAATTCTATTTATCTTGTTCTGCTTAAACAGTTCCAGCAAAAATAATAATAATAAAAAATAAAAATAAAAAATGAAGGCAGAGGGATGTTAACTAAGTTTAACCTAAGGCCAATTGGGTTAAACTAATTAATCACTTAAGAATAAGAGGGAAAATTGAGACAATAGAAAACATCGTGTATGGAGTTGACCTGTAGCCTCACTCACCCCTTTGTCTATGTGTGCATACTTTAATTGCCATCTGAAATTATTCTTGTTCACTGTCAAAGTAACTAATTCATTGGCCTGCAAAAAATGATGAAGACTTGGGCCTCTGGATCAAGGCACTGAGAGGTTTCAGTCATACAATAAGTTCCCTTTGAGGGTGAGGGATGTTATATAATTTTTAATCATTAAAACTATCATTATGAATATTAATTTGTCTCCCCAACCATTTGGCGGGTGGCCCAGTAATACCAGAACACAGCATGGAAAATTTTGCTGTAGGGGTATGTTTTTGGAGGCATTGCTTCAGAGGCCAGTATAAGAGATCGCAGTAGCTGTTGGGGATAAGATAGATATGAACATACTGGTTGATTTCTTTTTCAAGATCAAATTTGCATCGATGTGTCTCCAATTCCTTTATTGTGTAAGTATCGTTTCCTGCTATTGTTTGTTATTTGACTCATAAGCTTTTATACCTTGTCTATTATCCTTAAGTGTTGCTTAGACAAAGCTAGGCTTCAATCAAGTATATATTTTCAGGTCCAATTGAGGCTCCAAACTTTGATTTCCACATTCTGATATACTAAAACAAGCCAGGAGTGAGGCTATGTCTACACTCTACTATTCAATAAATTAGAGATTGGAGAGGTGTAAGAGTGCAAATCAGACTTTTCAGAATAAAAAGCACTAACTTCAAGATTTTAATTTATTTTGAACACCTTTGAAATATTTTCTAGTATTTTAGGGTGGTTCTAAATATGAAATAATGTGTTACTTTTTGCATTCCTCTGATGAAAGTCGTAATCTTCCTTAAAGTAAAAATATAACCCTAAATTACCTGATTTGATCGCCGGTATTTATCAAATTAGTTATTTGCTAAATCTATATTCTTACTTAACCTTCATGGGCATGACAGCAATCGTATAGGCTTCGGAGATAACAAAACTGTAAATGTTGTGTGGAATAAAAGATTTAACACCGAATGGTGTGATTAACTAATGGGACGGCATTGCAAATGGCAGCGCAACAGGAAAATCCTTGCATTACTGTGGGAAAAAAAATTAAGATGGATAAAATGTATTAAGTCCTACAAATGAGAATGAAAAAGTTGTAGGAAAAAAACAAATTCTAGTGCAGGAAAATCAGCTTAGTAAAAATTGCAAATGCATGTAATAAAACTAATTCAGGCAGGATATTAATCTTGTGTAAAAAAGATAAAAGCATGTTAAAGCCTGATTGTAAAATAATAATGTGCTAAACCATCATAAAACTTCACATATGCCCTTTAGCGATAGTATTGTTAATGATGATAAAAACTTATTTGCAAATTCTTCTTTTATGAAGTCTGGGAACAGAAAATCTGAAAATGAAGACTAATGTAGACATCTACTGTGTGTAAAAGATAGGAAATGGTGGAGGTTAATGAGGTTTAGGGCAACTGGTCTCTTGACATTTAACCGTGTGACCATAATCAAAGACCCTGTGCAGTCTCTGAGTGAAGTGATTGGAGATGATTCGGGTTTGCACCCTAATACTATTGGGAGTATTCTTAACTCTTCCTAATTTGTTTTCTGACAGGGCACATGCTCTTGGAATTACACTTATCTTGGCCCACAATAAAGGAAACTGCATTTCTAGATTTCTTTCTTCCACTGAAGCCCCATTTTAACAAAAACAAAGGTGGAATTCATCTCAAGCCTTATTCTGCTTTTACATCATTATGTTACTGGCTCTGAATTTTAGGGGCTAGAGTCACTGAAATTCTGTGATAGCTCAGGAGACTGTTTTTGTATAATAGGGGGAGGCAGCAGGAAGAACTGAAGTAGGCTCCCCTAGGTCAATCAGCTTGACCTGCATGCAAATCCTTATTATGTCACTTACTACAGGATGTTGATTCATTTATTTAACCTCTCTGAGTCATGCATACTTAATAGAGAAAACACATAGGGACAAAAAAAGGGTTAATAATCCCTATTTGCACGGTTCTTGTGGGGGTCTATAATGAAGTATATAAAGCTTCTGTTATCAGTGCTCAAATGTAATCATAATTATTAAAATGTTTATTACTGAATTTTTTTTTAATCTACTCAAAGTTCTACCAGCTGACCTCCCACACAGTATGAGTATTCCACACGTCATGATTCATTCACCTATTTCCATGTAACTGGAAAGTTTTCTCTGTTCACCAATGTTTAAGAAAATCCTATTCATGTACTAAGACCTGAGTCACATCCCACTTTTTCCAAAAGGCATTTCCAGCTCCTCCAACACAAAATGTACCTTCTGTGTTTCTCCGGTCTCCTGTTAAAGTTATCGTCCTTTCAACTCTGGTTGAATCATGTTTTATTTCTCCCTTAATAGCAGGAGCAATGACTTGTACTTCTCTCACATCTCACCTTCCTCACAAACTCCTAAAACATTTAGCATGTTACCCAATACATGTTTGAAATTCCTTTATTTGGTTGCGTTCTTAGAACACAGGACCAAGAGAGATTCAAATTCTTTGATTGATTATGAAGACAAGAGCATGGCCTTTGAAGAATTTTTAAGAGCACACAGCTCAGGTTTTGACTATAACTTCAGGACCCTCATATTTTGTAAAATGACACCATATTTAAGGCATACGTCTAATTAGAAGTAAGCCAATGAGGAGACCATTTGTCATTGACTTTATAAACCCATCACCAACCTGATGGTGAATATATATTAAATGGACTTTTCTCAGCTACACTGCTGAATGTATTTGTGCTTCTGTTCTCTTCAGCTCCATTTACCTTTACCACTCTTATCTTCTCATTGTTGATTCCTGTCCAGGTACTGTTTTTTGATGTCTTGTCAAGTCATCAGCCCAAGTGACATGGTGAACAAAGGGAAGGAAACTCTGCTCTCGCTAATCTCATGCCATTTTGCTTTTCTGCCTCAATAGCTTTTGCTCTTTAAGCTACAGAGAGACCTTCCACAGATCAGAAGGCTGCTCAGGGAACATGGAGGCCAGACATAAATAATCTAGATGACAATAGGGATGGCTATTTATAAAAGTTTGTAAAAACAAAAGAGGAGTCTGATAGCAAAACTGGATTGGTTTTACAGAGCAGAGGTAGCATATCCCACGTAGCCTAGGCCTAGTTGTATTATCCCTGAGAAAAACTGAAGTCCACATAGCAGCATTTCATTAATTTAAGTAAACCTTCAGAACAAAAAGGCAGAGGGAGCTCAAAACAACATCTTGTGTTGCTGATTTTTTAGTATCTTGTGTTTTGTTTTCTTATTTGTATTACCACTACTTGTGACTGACTTGTCTGCTAATCCATATTTTAAAATCTAGTGCATGGCCTCATCAAATAACCTACTACCATAGTCTATAATCTCCTATTTAATTAAGAGATAAGCCTTAATAAAATATGGTTAGCATGAATAAGCTTTGGATATGATCCTATGGCCATGTCATCCTAAATACTGTTTGGATTAAACCATCAATAAATGTAAGCCTTTTAAAAAAATATAAGATGTCTCTAGAATGGATAAAGAAGCATCTTGGAAATGAGAGGTTAGTAAATTTAAAAAAAATTATGAGGCTTTTTATAAAAACATATTTTTAAGACTTTTCAAATACTCTGGCTTTAGGAATGAACACACATATTGGCTCTGATTCAATTCTCCATTTGACATCATAGGCCCAAGTTTTGCTTTGTTCCTGCATAGTATAGATGTTTTCAGATGTAACAAGATTCAAATAATCTGATTATGATACTGGAAACTTTTGTCTTTTTCTTTAAAAAAGAAATATCTGTTAGTGGAAGGCATTAGAAACCAGTAATTATAGCACTACTAAGGAAGTGACCTTACAGGTTGTCATACCTGTTAAGTTGGATTTGTATAAAGTGAAGCTCATTTAGCACTTGATTGTATACAGTCCTATAGTGTTCTTTAAGGTTTCACATGGCTGGTCTTCCCAAATAGTTAGAAACAATTCAAGAGAAAAATTTATTTTGCTTCACTGTTCCTAAACACTTCCAAGTCTGTCACTCACTAAACCCAGTGCAGTTGGACTAACCACACAATAATACTGAACTTCGGTTTCCTTTTCGTCAAATGACAATAATTATACTTGCCTTGACTAATTCATAGGATCATTCTGAGGCTTACTTGAGATATCAGATGTCTAACTTTTTCATAAGTTGTAAATCCCTATATAGATATTAAATATTATTATTGTGATAACTGACACCTATAAGTAGTTTTTCATTTATATAGCGTTAATACAATGAGGTCACAAGCCAAACAGTTGGTTCTCACAGTATTTTATTTGTGGTATGAAAAAGTAAGCAGTTTCTAAAGTACTTCACATAATTCTAGTTGTAGCTTACAGACCAAGAGAATTGATTTGTATGTATTTCTTCATATTGATGAAATCTATTTCATGCTCTGAAGAAAAAAAACAACAGTTTTCCATTAAGCAGCATACATCATATAATTCTACACCCAGGATCATGGAAGTTACTATAAAGGTGAGACATGGTACACTATTTAATAGAATTTACTAAAATTTCTTCCAACACCTATTTTTAAAAACTGAAAAATTATAATTAAAACCATTAACAATTTTTATTGCTAACATGTTTATTCTCATTTTATTTTCTGAAGAGCATAAAATATCTATTACCTTTAATATGGAAATCTATTAAAGAATCTCTTCATTGTCTGAAGGTATGTGGGGGCAAATTCCAATGACTAGACTTGCTGAATATAGTACAGTAAAAAAAAAAAAATTTGATTATTTTATTCTATGACGTCAACACAAAGTTAATATAAAAACTTCTCTGTTCTTAGTCATTGGGTACCTAGTGTGAAATGTCAAAACTAGAACTATGCCAACTATATATATAGTTCTTACTTGCCAGTACAAACTAAGCAATTCCTGTATCAGTGAACCCATAAATAAAAGAACATACAATATATTAGAAACAGAGGGATAAAGAAATTGAAAAACTTTCTTCTCATTCAAATCCTTTATGCTCCCCTCCATAGCCAAGCTTCTTAACTATGGAAAATTATATAAGATGTTTTTCATCATACAGAAAGCCAGACTCCAGGCCCCTCACGCCACTGATGCTTCTTCTTTTAAAGTCGTCTACGGACATTTTTTTTTTTTAAAGCAAAGCAAATGGAAACCTTATTGAACTTAACTTACTTGAAAGCTCAGCAACATTTAGCACTGTAGTGACCTCCTCCTTTTGAACATACTTCATTCTCGTGATCTCGGTCACTCCTTATTCCCCATTTCCCTGGTCATTTCCTCTTAAGGCATTCTTTTCTCTGCCTGAAGATCAAACGTTTATTTTACTGAGGGTTCTGTCCTCTTGTTGAGTTAAACAATTTTCCTGTAGAAAATATAATTCAACATTCATTGATGACTCCTTAATCCAGCAACAACTTCTTCCTAAGCTTCAGACTCAAAAAGCCTAATGGCCTTCAGGATATGTGTATTTTCCTGCCCTATTTTAACTTTTAACGTGTCCAAAAGTAAATATAAAATATCAGCGCCAAAATCTGCTCTTCCTCCTCTGCTCTCCATTTCCACAAATGGTGCCATAGTCCATCCAGTTACCAAAGCCAGAAATTTGTTAGATTCTTATATTTCACTTTCTCCCCCTCTGTCCCATGTCTAAGCACATATCAACTCCCATTCATTTTATTTTTTACCTGAATGAATCCTGAGTCTTTGCTTCTCTCTCTCTAATTTCAGGCCTATGTGAGTATCAGTAAGGGCGAGGAAACATGGTAGAGTGCTTGAGTTCCCTCTCGTTTTGATATTCCTATCGCTTTTAGCTCTCTCTTGGATTAGAGGAAGGGTATGAACATAATTCCACATTAGTTTATATGTATTTTGAGGCACAGATCTCTGATACAAATTACAAAGGCAGCAGCCAAAATTTGAGAATCCTTTATGCTTGAGGCACAATCACATGGCCCAGCTACTTCATATTTTGCCCCACCCTGTGCCCTTACCACAAATCTGACTGTCGTTACCTCTTACCTCGGTTACATTAATAGCCTCGTAGCAAGTATTTCTGGCCCTGGATTTATAACCTTAGTCTATGATTCACACAATAACTAGAATTAGCCATACGTATTTGAGAATGACAAAGTGAATAAATGATTGTAAATATTTTAGAGGCTTTTAAATGCCACTCTCATCCCCAAATAGGAAGGTTTAATTAATTCCCACTTCACTTTAAAACAAATTCTAGATGTATAAGTGCCCACAAAGTCCTTTCACCAACACATTATATGTTAAAAAAAAAATTTGCCCTCACTTAAAAACAGAGATAGATAGTGCCTTTTTTCTCAGATACTTTAGTCCAAAAGGTATGTTTTTCTGTTAGGTATACCAATTTTAAAGCTGAGAAGAAATTGGTAATTATATTATTCCTTTAATGGTCATATGTGTGTATATACATATATAAATATAATTATCTATAATTATTACGTATGACCTATAGACCCTCGGCAGAGAGGGCTATGATGACATCATCTAATCCCCTCCATAAGTCTTCATGACATTCCATTTCTTTTCAATCCAACTAAAAGCACATTTGTGATGGAACTTATCCAATTTACTTTGGGTGCAGTCAACTTTACAACCTTTTTGGTTTACCACTTCATGTTCTCCATGGTTGGCACAGCCTGGACTGACATAAAAGCAGACCTAGTAATATCCTGGAGAAATAGAGCAAACAATTTTCTAGTCTCATTCTATCTTTATAGCTGCCAATGTTATCTAAATGGCTGACTTCCTCAGCTATATTAATTGCATTTTAGGCTTTCCTAGATTTCCTATCTGACCAAATTTTAACTAAGAAACTATAATTAGAAGATTTATAAGTTGACCCAACTGATTTTGCTATTCTGGAACTGAAAGGACAGTGTATTTTATGGTATTGCTACTAAGGATTACTAGGGATTTGCAATTCACTGATATGGATATTGTCCATAATTCGGCTATGATAAATAGGTGTGCAGTGGGACTAATAATCACTGCCAGTAAACTTGGTTTTGCTCTCAAGAGCTACATGGATACAAAGATGAAAAATGAAAATAGCAACCATAGTTGCAGCCCTCACAGAAAGCAGACAATATACTGATGTTTGTATAATATACACAGATATAAATATAATGCAAAACAATCTAAAAATAAGAGCTGACATTCATTGAGTCTTAATATATGCTAGGAATTGACTAAAAGCATGTATGTGGACAACCATCAATCCTTACAAAAAACATGCAAAGCTTTTCTAGATAAGAAAATGAATACTTGGAGAAGTTAAATAATTTGCCCAAGTTTGACCAGGTCAGGATTTAAACTTAATTCCATCTGCCTGTCTGTTTTGTCTGTAAACCTGTGCTATTTTCATAAATACCAGGGAAGAAATAAAGTTGTGTGTGTGTTCAAAGTAAGTTATATTTATCCCTATTTGGAGCCTCAGGGGAGGCTTATAATAAAGAAAGATTTTATTGTTATTTATGCTAAAAATAGCATGGAAAAGGGTCTGGATGAAGGTAAATATTCTAGGCAGAAAAAATAGCAAGAAAAGCATCAAAGTGGGAAAGGGAGGAAAGTGAACAGAAAGCAGGAAGTTGTAGATCTGCATTGCAGGCTAAGCAAAGGATGGAAAGGTAAATTGTGGTCAGTTTATGAAGGGGCTAAGGAGTTTCAACTTAATACAGTAGGCTATGGGGAACATTCCAAGTGTTCTGCAAAGCTTAATTACTGAAATATAATTATACTCTAGAAAGGCTTACCGGGCAACAGAATGTAAATGGATAGGTGTGTGGGAGGGGAGATTGAAAGATAGATAATTTTAAAAGGCTATTGCAGTAAGGATAATGAAATGAGGTAGGACCAAAAAAGTAGGAAGGTGAATGAGGGAATATATAACCGTAGTTATCTTCTAAACTCTCCAGCTTTGAGAATTATCATTGCTGATCTTCAAATAATAGATTGTTGTTTGACGCTTAGCAGGGCTAGAAACTACAAACCTTGGGAACTGAATGGTTCCATTTAGGTCTAAAATACCTATAATGTATGACCTGTTATAGATTCTATAAGTGAGAAATATTTATAATATTTTTGTGCAGCTTGAGAAGCAACTCACCACTCAAGATGCTTGGCTCTCTATGCTGTAGAAAGGAGAAGCTATTCAATGGTATAATCAAAGTCCTAGGTCTTTTGTAGAGGTCTTGGCATAACTGGTAGTGTGACTTCAATTTCTAGGCTCAGGTTTCTCGTTTGGAAGATGTCTGTAGTAACAATTATTCTCCTTGCTTCTCTTGGTTGTTATAGGAAATCAAATGAGGTAATTAATGTGAAAATACTTTAGAAAACAAAAAATTATCTCTTCTTTTAAGGGTAGGGATTATTTCAGTGTGCCTCTTTATAGTCTCCAAAGCACTGCATTAAGCCCACAGTAGAGTCTAGAAATATTGTTGAATGAGTGGTGTGTACAGGAGTTTGGGCAGAATGGCTTTTGCACCAATGCATTGATACTATGTTCTATGCAGCAAATGTGGACACATGATTTGATCCCAAGTTGTAAGCCTTTATTGAAAGAAAAGGACAGGAAACAGACATGGTTGTGACCAGGGGCATTATAGAAACATGAAATAAAATATAGCTACTATTGGTTCATTTTCTGTTAGAGGTTCTTTATGACCTACTATAAAGATGTAAAAGCTACAGAGAAAAAACTCATTAGTGAAGTAAACATGAAGCCTATAGACAATATCTCAGTCAGGAAAGAACTGGGTCTCATAGAGTGGGTGCTTCATTTACTATCCTTTGGGGAAGATGGGCCAAAAAGAAGAGTATCTAATTAGTATACGGACTGTGAAGAAGGGAATATTCTTTCCTTTGACATGACTTTAGTGCACTGGGCATTATAAAAGGAAAAACAAACAAAGAGTGATGTTCAAAAGGAAGAGGGAAAGCCATATATCTTCATTTATTCATTCAGCAAATATTAATATTTAGGGGGCATATAAGAAGGCACAAGAGGAATGCACAGTGCATGTGAAGTAAAGATGGTGCTCCACCAGAAACACTACTTGGGACTCATGGACTTTGAAGGATATGACAACAGATTAATTTACACACAGGCACATAATAAATTATGATTCTTACAAATATTGAGCACAAATAGAATGAATTTTTAAACTATAACAGGAATGGTTAATTTCCGAAGATGTTTTCACTAAATTGAAACACATTTACTCTATAACAGATGGAGCAAAAAGGAAATAAAAATTAAACAAAAATGGGATGAAAATCAGAAAGCTTGCTTTTCACTTAAATAATTTCTACTCTGAGAAGATTCTCCATTGATTTTTCAGGACTTTGGTCATTTGAATTTTTATTTTTTATTGTTTACTTATTTTTTTTTGAGACCATCTTGCTTGCTCTGTCGCCCAGGCTATAGTGCAGTGACAGGATCTCGGCTCACTGCATCCTCTGCCTCCTGAGTTCAAGCAATTCTCCTGTGTCACCCTCTCGAGTAGCTGAGATTACAGGCATGCACCACCATGCCCAGCTAATTTTTATTTTTTTATTTTTATTTTTATTTTTAGTAGAGACGGGGCTTCACCATGTTGGCCAGGCTGGTCTTGAACTCCTGACTGCAAGTGATCCGCCTGCTTCAGCCTCCCAAAGTGCTGGGATTGCAGGTATTGGCCACTACGCCCAGCTGGTCATTTGAATTTTAATTCTAAAAGGAAGGTAGCTGCTGTCTGAATGTTTCAATAGCCAGTGTTTTTTTTTTTTTTTTCCTTCTGCTCTCAAGTTCATGGTGAACACTGTATTTAAAAGGAATTAAACTTTACCCAAAGGGTGTGGATATGTTAAAAAAATCTGTTTAGATACAAGCAGAATAATAACAGTCAAAAGAATCCAGTTGTATTCACATTTGGACACAGAACAAATAAAAAGGGATTGGCAATGTAGTTCCAAGTGGAAAACATCACAAAGAAGAAAGCTAGAGAATATACATTTCTGGAGAGATTCTGGCAAAAGCTAAGATATTCTGCTTCCCATGATCTAACAGATAAGATATAATTTTGCTTCTCCTTTCCATTTTCAAAATACTTCCTCATTTGTAATCATTTATTGCCAATAAATGGGATCTATCCATCTATCTATATATTTATTTATAAACATGTAGCCAATCACATAGGGTGAGGTTGAACAAGGAAGGCTGACATAGAAACACAGACTAAAAGAGAGAAATAGGTGACAAAATGCATTAGAGGAGAGGATTACCCTTGGGTTTGTTTTCATCATTTTTTTGTCTGTTGACTAAAATAACATTTTTCTGTCTTGAATATAAGACCTTGTCTGGGGGTCACAGCTGTATTTCTTTCTAGTTTAAGTGACATATTCACTTTTATTTCTTATTTTAAGTTGACCTGGAATCTTATAACACTCCTATTTACAGGAAATTGTAAAATCAAACACAGAAAGCTCTTTTGTTTGCTATTGATACAAACTTATTCAAAGCATCATTTGGTGGCATTTTAAACATCCAGTTATTATTTTTAATATAACTGTATATTTTTAATATAACTCTATTTTTAATAATATGCTCCTTGGAAATAGATGCTTTTTTTTTTTTTTTCAAGTTTGGAAACACACAAGATATTTACCTGGAACTCTTCTGAAGGATCTTGGTTTTCAATTTGATAATGTACTGAATCATACTGGGCATCTGCACACTACTGACAAAAGAAAACATTAGAGCACTCTCATTTCAGGATAGTTCTGACTATTGCCCTTCAGAGACATTTTGGAGACACAATAATGGTGTCTAATAATTTCAGCCAAACTAGGTATTTATCACAGCTTCAAACAGGCAGTAATTCACTTATATTTATTTTCTCAGAATGTAACACTGGTCTGAATTAAACATTATGATACATACCTGTACTGCTATAAACTATTTTTTCAAATTTTCCTAGTCAAAATTTCTTTCTCAAAGAAGAAAATTAGACAGGTGCAGCACACCAAATGAGATGAACTTTGTCCTCAAAGAAAATTGGTTTTTCCTTTTCAATTTCATTTCAAAGAGATCTGACAAGTGTGGCTTTGAACAAACTTTAACAGCACAATATCCTTTGTGTAAGTTTTCCCTTGTCAGCTTTTCCATTCCAGCAGGAACTTAGAACAAAGTGGATGTTGCCCTTTGAGTTGAGAACTTCATCAGCTGAATGAACACTAGCATAGTGCAGTGAAATTGAGGGCATACTCTCTCTACGAATCTCAACATTGCAGTGTCTCAACAAATATAATTTCTCTATCTGGAGGAAGGAGAGACACTAGCTATACATTTAGATTCATGCACTCTCCTTCTTTTTTCTTTATAGCAAAAGCCAAGCTATTTGGCAACATAACCACTTGAAACTTTTATAGATTATGCTATGAAGCCTTTTCTTGTGTGTGGGGCACAAAACATTATTTTGTGATGTTGTTTGGATCTACACCATTTTATACCAAAACCATAGGGAGCCTGATTATTAGAGGGGCAAAATCAGACTTTTAGATGTGTGCTGTTTTTCCTTATACATGAAAGTAAAAAAAAAAAAAAAAAAGTTTTTGTATTTGTTTTGCTTTGTTTCAATTTTAACATATTTTGTAGCTTTGTGATCATTTAAAAGTAAAATACAAAAGCAGAGAAAGGAAAACATGAGAAACTGCTTCACAGGTATTCTAATCTTTATTGTACAAAAGCTTGTTATGGCTACTCATTCCTTAGAGCTTTAGATTGTGTATAAATTGTGCTACTTTATGCTGGTAAGTAACTGCTTTGACAAGTTTATTTTTCTTTGCATACTCTCCTAACTTTCTTAAGGGTTTTTTGTTTTTAGTTTTTTTTAACAATTGTTCCTTGCTATCTTTTACTTTTTCTTGGCTCCAACTGTTCCTTTCATCTTCTTTTTTTTTTCCCCTATGCATTAATATTTAAAGACTGTACTAGTGTCAAACATTCATGTAGAGACAACTTAAATGCAAAGTGGGTAAGGTTACAGAATAAGTCCATGCCCAATTTAATTACAGCATTTTGATTAACACAGATTGTAAGTAGTTTGAACTAAGAATTTTAAGTTGTTCATCTTGAATATTACAAAGGCTAACCAGAGACGAAGTATAACTTTGACTCAGAAACTGCCAGAAAACACTCTGATTAACCAATTTAGATGTACTATCCAATTAAGGATCTAAATATCTTTGGATCACAGAAATTCATGTTTATTGATAAGATAAAATATTTATTACGCAGAGAGCTGAATTAGCAAAGAGAACAGCTCTCATCAGGTACTAACTTTCAGAAAAAAGAAGAATGTTGGTTGAAATTAAAAGTGTGATACTTACGAGCAAACCTGGCTTGTTTATTCAAAGGTTATGCTTCTTGCCAGCAAAGTCAGTATCTTTGAAAGCTTGGAGTTAATAAAGTCTGTGGCTAAGTTTCTAAATGGGTTCAATAGATTAGATAATGACTGTCCATAGCAATAGCTAATTGAGAATAATGACTGGGCAAGAAAGAAAGGGCATAGAGCAGAGATGGAAGAAAACTTCCCTGAAGTAAAGGCCTGAAAATACCTACAAGGGCAATGGGGAAAAACCCCAAAGCCTTTGTATTTACTGAATGGTCATTAGTTGTCCAAATTTTTTATTTTTTTCTCTTTGGATGAATGTAATGTTGTTTCTCTTAAAAATATAAGGAAGGCAAGGAAACATTAGAGGCTCTTGTAATGTATTTTCTAGTACTTGCAAAAATGCCTATACAGAGTAAACAATCAATGGATTTAGAACTTCTCCATCTTAAAAAGCATGAAAATGGAGGCTATTCCAATTTTTCTTTGTAAGATTTAATTTTCTATTAATTTGTTTTTGGGGTTATTTGAGGCATCTCAAATAGATATAAAATCAGGTCTAAGCTATGCAAAGATTGAGAGTAACAGTAAGGTGATTGTTATTTAATTTTTCATTTGTAAAAATTTTAAATCATTGTAAATACAAAATTTTGTACTCATGGATTTTAATAGGTAGAATATAATGTTTGATATAGTAAAGTTGTATGAAACAGCATGCTATATTTTACCCATTTAATGTTATCAAAGACAACGAAGTTTCGATACCTTTTCAAAATGGGATTAGTCAGATAGAACCACTTGCCTGTTGGCAATTTTATTTAAATTATAAGAAAACACACACAATTCACACAAACATACACAAGCCCCATTTATTCTAGCTCTGCAGACTCACTCATAACATAAAAGGAATAAAGTCCAAGTAAGTCAGAGTAAGACAGATATTTTGTTTACATGAATTTTGTCTGGCAAGACTTAGCAAAAAGAATTTAGAGAGAAGCTGCTAGAATACTTTGTGCATTTCCTGAAGTTCTCAGCACGTATTATACAATTATTGCTTCTGAAAAAGAAGTTTTCTAATCCCAGAGAAGGTATATTCTACTTGCCATGTCCTGTAGTTAGTCTTACTCTTGTTCTTTTGGGTTATGGTTTGCCCAAAATAGCAATTCAAAAACTAGTGTGGACAATATTATAAAAATCAGGAACTTTTTATTTCTGATTGGAAAGCTATTACATATAAAAATTATGTAATAGTCCAATCAACTTTTATAAATTTTTACATAATTGACAATTATAGAAATTTTTAGTGAGACATCTTTTTAGTTTCCTCTTCCCTTGTTTGCACACAATGCAGTGGCTGAATAATGTATTTATGCTGTAGAAATTAGAGTTCAATGTATTATGCTATTAAAATAATATATTACAGCATTACCAGCATCATTATTACAAAAATGGATTCAGAATAATAAGCCAAACTTGACCAGGGGACTGTGCAGCCATAAATCTACCAGAATCGCACAAGGCGCAGTTTTGCTGACAAGAAATTCCTATGTACTGGTCTCTTGAGACATGTTAGTTAGATTCATATGCACAGGATATAAGAATATCAAGCACTTCTGTTTGAATGCCAAAGAGAACACATTTAAGCAGATAATGTCCTTCAGGAACAGAACACATTTAAGCAGATAATGTCCTTCAGGAACAAAAAATAAAGCATTTCTTCACAAAATGGGAGACTCCACTATTCCTATATTTGGAGAAACATCAAATGTACATTAAAGAATCTCAAAATGACTATATATAAAAGTGACAAGCTTTGTAATTAAAAATATAGTGCCCAGAGTGATGGCACATTATAACCTATTGCTCAAAATTGAGGTCTGGTTCTAGGCAAAGTTATAACTCAAACAAAATTTATCTTTGTTTCCTCTACTCCTTAAATCGTATTCCCTTTGTCCACTGGCTACTTCATTCCTTCCAACCCAGGCCCTGTCATCTAGGGCGCTCATTTTCTTTAGAAGGGAAAACAACAGAATATCGAGCCTGGGAATGCCCTCTAACTTAGTCATCAAACTATTTATTTGTAAGAAAAGAGATCCTGACACATTAGCAGAGATGACCAACATCCCAAAAAAGAGTCATCCCCTCTTATCTATGTGGGGGTATATTCAAAGACCCCCAGTGGATGCCTGAAACTGGATTACACTAAACCTTATATAAATATTATATATTTTTGTTCCTTTACATACATACCTAACACAAAGTTTATAAGGTATAATAAGACATTAATGGCAACTAATAATAAAATGGAACCACTATAACAATATACTATCATTAAAGTTTTGTGAATGTGATCTCCCCCTCTAAAATTATGTTACTACAAGTAACTGAAACTGCAAAAAAGGAAAACTCCAGATAGGGGAAACTACTGTATTTCATAGCACATTCTCAAATAAAGCACCTCATTTCTTGATTGATAAGATGCATTATGTCTTAATTCTAGGACTGTTTTTATTAATGGCTGGTAAATCCTGAGGCTGGGAGTCTGTGTTACTGACTGGAAATGCAAACAGCCATAGATGCTATTGTTCTGTGTTTGTGTCTGGGTCCTGAGGCACTTACTTAAAGTGGAAGCCTAGCAAAGTTACCTCTGCATTTTGAAAAACTTCCACCAATGATTCCTTTGCATAGAAAGAAAAATATTTCTTCTAGACCCATGAAAATGTCTAAGTGTAGGCAGAGCTCCTGGTTAATATCCACATTTGTCTGTAGAAAAAGACTAATTGATGGATATTAAAGAACACTTATTAATCTATAATTTCCTTCTTAAAAAAATTTAATTCCTATAAATTTCCACTAGTAGTTTATTTATTATTTGAAGAATCTTCAAACTCATCATTTATTTCTTCCTTGTTGGTATTACATACAAATTTTGTAGGAAAGTTATCCACGCTTGATTTTACATATACTCTGTTAGTCTAAGGTAGTATTTCACAGACATTAGTGTGCATAGAAAATACCTGGGCCAAAGACCCTGGCCTGAAGCTCTAAAAAAGTCTAAAAGGTTCCTCGGTAGGCCGAGTGCAGTGGCTCATGCTTGTAATCTCAGCACTTTGGGAGGCCGAGGCAGGCGGATCACTTGAGACCAGGAGTTCGAGACCAGCCCAGCCAACATGGCAAAACCCCGTCTCTACTAAAAAATACAAAAAATTAATTAGCTGGGGGTGGTGACAGGCACCTGTAGTCCCAGCTACCTGGGAGGCCGAGGCAGGAGAATTGCTTGAACCCAGGAGGCGAGGTTGCAGTGAGTCGAGATCATGCCACTGCGCTCCAGCCTGAGCAACAGAGCAAGACTGTATCTTAAAAAAATAAATAAAGCTTCTCAGTGATACCAATGCTGCTTTTCTGGGGACCAGCTATTGAATGGTTCTACTATAGACTGAACAAAGATTGCCAGCCTATGGGTCATAAGGTTTGAATTTAGCTGTGTGGTGCTATTAGATATGTATAAATGCCTCCATGTGGCTCTGCCTTGACGTGAACAACGCTTCAAAAGTGTCCTCACCTACACAGGAGAATTATCTTAATTTTATTGCTCCTAGAATTCTTGAAAGATCAAATGATATACATAATGCATTAAAATGGCGCATAAGTTATGAAGTGCTATGTGATTAATCTTAGTTATTAATGTATTATTTCAAGGCCCTCCTCTGAGTCAATGTAAACTAATTTATGGGAGTCAAATTCACTGCCAGAAATAAAACATTGGGCTGTATGTATCAATTATTAAAACCACATAATCATCCTAGAAGAATTATGGGCCATAAGTGTTTGAAAAAGACTCAGTCCCTTATTATTTAAAATGCAAAATTAAAAAAACATCCTGTCATATTGGTAAACTTAATATTATTGTTTATTCACTACAATACTTAGCGATGGGGAAGGTACACCTATGATATACTGGTAGCGAGAGAATAAAATGGTTTCTAGATATATGTGGTACTTGGTTTCTAGAGTTTCTAGATATACGTGTTAAGAACCCTAAAAAGTGTTTGCTGTTAAACTCAGTAACTTCACTTCTGGGAATCTATTTAAAAAATAAAATAATGTGCTAAAAATAGTTTATGCATCAAAATGACTATTACAGAAGTAGTATTGATTATAATAAACTTTGCAACACCCCAAATGACCAAAATAGTAGTATTATGTTATGATCTGAATATTTGGCACCTCCAAAATTCATGTTGAAATTTAATCCCCAATGTGGTAGTATTAAGAAGTGGGGCCTTTAAAAGGTGATTGGGTTACACCCTCATGAATTCATTAATCTATTCATGAGCTGATGAATTAATGGGTTATTATGGAAATGGGACTGGTGAATTATATAAAGAGGAAGAGAGACCTGAGCTAGCACCCTCAGCCCTCTCGCTCCATGATGCCCTATAATGCCTTGGAATTCAGCAGAGTCCCACCAGCAAGAAGGCTCTCATCAGATGCAACTCCTTGACCTTGGACTTTTCAGCCACCATAAGTGAAAGAAATACATTTTGTTTCTTAAAAATTAGTTTCAGGTATTCTATTATGAGCAACAGAAAATGGACTAAGATATACTGCTAAATAAAATACAGTACATTAATATAATGGAATGCAAGGGTGAAACTTTATTCAGAAAAACTTGTCATCTCAAACTTGCATTTCAATGGACAAAAACAAAGCAGCTATCCTCCAGAGCAAATCTGGTGAAACAGAAGAGCCTTAGTATGCAGTGGATTCCCAAATATGTATATATACTTTGACCTTATAGGATCACTACAAGAACTGCCTTGATCAGAGATTTGGAAAAATATATATATATATATATATATATATATATATATATATATATATATTTTTTTTTTTTTTTTTTTTTTTTTTTTTTTTTTTTTTGAGACGGAGTCTCGCTCTGTCGCCCAGGCTGGAGTGCAGTGGCGCGATCTCGGCTCACTGCAAGCTCCGCCTCCCGGGTTCACGCCATTCTCCTGCCTCAGCCTCCCGAGTAGCTGGGACTACAGGCGCCCGCTACCACGCCCGGCTAATTTTTTGTATTTTTAGTAGAGACGGGGTTTCACCGTGTTAGCCAGGATGGTCTCGATCTCCTGACCTCGTGATCCGCCCGCCTCGGCCTCCCAAAGTGCTGGGATTACAGGCGTGAGGAAAAATATTTTTATATAAATATGTTTAACATACTATTACAAAAAATATAAAAACTAACCAAATAGCCATTTGTGGTGGAAGGTTAACACACATGCTCCAGTATAGAATATGATACATATGTGATATTTTATACATTTAACCATATGAAATTTAGAGAGATAAAAAGACAGAAACTTAATATATAATATGAATTTATCTTATTAGGATAAAATGTCCCAAGTAGTAAAAATAATCTTTAAGATAATTTTACTTACTTTTATATATTTAATTTTTTATATTTACTATGCACTATTTTTATTACATAAACTTTTTCAATCAATTCACATTGCATGTGTGCTTTTAGGGAACAGGTATAGAAGAAATGACAGATAATTCATCAAGCTAGCAGTTGATATTATATAAACACAGTAATTGCTTGACTGGATATATTTAATTTTTACCCTTTTACAGTTTTTCTGATGTCAAAGAAACAGTTCCAAAACTCCTATAGAGATAATAACTACAAAAATAATCCTCAGGGAAAATGGAAACCAAGGTTTTGGCAATTTTTTAGGACTTAAAATTTTATGTCCACTAGACTATGGATATGTGAACCTGTTCCCATTCTCAGCACTGAAGCAGGTGATTTAAAGAACTTATGCCTAAGTTGGGGTTCTATTAAGTCTACACACAGCAACCTGTGAGGAAATGTAGTTGACAACTATCTTTGAAATGTGCAGATGGCATTTTGAGGGCCTTTACACTGCACCCCATCCATTTTTTGATATTTCAATGTAATAGAGTTCTTTATTCAGAGGATCTTTATTGACACCTACTATATATCCAGTACAACACTGGGTGTAATAGGAATTCAAAGATACATGTTAATCTAAACTTAAGTTGCATTCCCAGAAAGGAGATCATAAATCTTAATCATAGATAAAGCAACATGACAGCAAATGATATAACTATAAGAGAAGCACAAAGAATCTGATAGAAGACCAGAGAGGATTACCCTGGTAGGGTAGTTAGGAATGGCTTAATGGAAAGGCAGCCTGGAGAATAAGAACAGGTACAGTTGGTAAGAATGGAGAGGGAAGACTTTCTGATACAGAAAATAAAAGCAAAGGCAACAATCAAGCAAACAATTATGTCATATCTGGGAATACTAGATTCTTCTATTTAGAACAAAACATTAAGTTGAAAAAAAATACCAGGCTGGGTGCAGTGGCTCACGGCTATAATCTCAGCACTTTGGGAGTCCAAGGCAGGCAGATCACCTGAGGTCAGGAGTTCAAGACCAGCCTGGCCAACATGTCAAAACCCCATCTCCACTAAAAAAAAAAATAAAAAATTAGCTGGACATGGTGGCTGGTGCCTGTAATCCCAGCTACTTGGAAGGCTGAGGCAGGAGAATCACTGGAACCCGGGAGGCAGAAGTTGCAGTGAGCCCATAACAGTCCAGCCTGGGCGACAGAGCAAGACTCTGTCTCAAACAAACAAACAAACAAACAAACAAAAGGTTTTGCCGAAATCAAACCACCACGTGTTCTAAGTTTCAAGCCAAGGTATCTAAACTTCATCTTATGGGGAAGAGGAAGTCAGTGAAGGTCTTGGAGTTGCAAAATTACACAATTTAAATAACAGGTTAAGATGATTATTCTGATGTTAATGTGCTAAAGGTTTTTATGGGAAACCAGATCTAAGGGGATTATATAAGAGACAGACCAGAATTCCAAATGTATCTCAATAACTTGACTATTAATATTGCCCTGAGAAAGTGTCTCCTGTCCTTTCTGTGTAATCTACCATCAATATAAACATATCTTTATGTGAATTAGAAAAAGGAACCCCATAGGGCTGGGGAAGCCCAGGAGCACACTACATTGCTTGGGAAGCAGACAGCACCTTTGTGCCAAAAACAAAAACAAAACAAAACAAAACAACAACAACAACAACAAAAAAAAAACAGAAAAACTTTCCTCTAGGTCTCTGAGTAGATTTTGCAACATTATTTGCATGTGAGGAAAGAGGAGTATAATCCTGGCTTTGTTTTAGCCTTCATTCTCCACTTAGGAAGATTTATGCATTACATGCACTGGACAGCTACAAATGGAATTGTGTTTCACTTATCCTACCTTCCAAGATTGTGGTTAGCACATATACCCAATGTATTTAGAAAAGGATTGTAACAGATATCCAATGAATGATAAGGATGGTGGTGGTGATGACGGTGATCGTGAATAGGGATAGCAATAATATCAGTAATAGTGTCTACTGTTATTATCTTGACTCAGCATATAAAGGACTTGGACCAATATTCAGAAAATAGAAGTGATCAGGTGAATTAGAAAATTCAAAAGGGAAAATGAATAGTACTTGACTGGTTATATTTGCTGAATGAGGGAAAATAAGTCAAAGATGACTTTCAGCTTGATAGATAGTAAAAGAATAATTATGCTCCAGTAAGAAATGGCGAAGTCAGGAAAAGCAATTATGGGAAAGATGACAAGGTTTGTCTTTCACCTGTTGTATGTAAAAGTAAAAGTGAGGTATCCAGGTACAAATATTCATCAGGTGATTGAAAATGTGGGATCAGAGCTCACTGTAAGGATGGAGCTAGACCCAATAAATCTGAGATTCAGGTGCATAACTTCAAAGGTGCATTATAAAACTGTATATGATCACTGAGGGAAGGTATGTAAAGAGAGAGAAGAAAACATGGATAGAAGTAAGGAGATTCCTTTGTGTAGCTGTTAGAGCTTATCTACTACTTAATTCCAGAAAGATGCCATTCACAGCATAGTTGATGTGATAAAATCCCCATGAAGGAGGGCAAAGTGCCTTCGTACAATTATACGTGATAGCCCTGTTCGGAGATTTCCCACGTTTAGGAAATGATGGAGTTCTGCTTCAGCAAAAGATGTCTGGTCTCTCCTACTGAATGCAACTATAATATGTGAACAGAAGGCATGCAGCAGCTCTTTGAGAATCCTGAAAAGAAAATAGTAGTAAGCAGATTGGGGAAGAAGACAAGAATTAAAAGAAGTACCACCAAAGTGGTGGTGAATTTATCATTTTTCTTCTCCAGTATCTCCTAGCCTGAATGTAATGCAGTCTGAAACCTTAAAGTAGGCATTAGAAAGAACAGAGAGCTCCAGGAGAAGCTTACTAGTTTTGGCTCAGGGAATCAAAAAGGGAGCTTCTCATTCTCAGAGAGAGTGTAGGCTTCCCTGTTGTATTTTTCTTACCACTATTTCCTTGTTCCTTATCCTACAAGCAGTCATATCATGGCAGTGGAACACGCCACAATGCAAGAGGAGGGCACAGAAAGCAAAAGGAGGGTAATTGTCCACTCTTAATTGGTGGAGTTGTGATCCTGAAAGAGTGGCATCAAGCTTTGGTGCCTTCTTTTCTCTTTGCCCTTCTACCTTTTGACTCCCAGTTTAGTCACAGAAATTCAAAATAAAGCAACTAAAACTCAGCTTTCTGACTGGACAACCAGAAAGGGAAGTCCCAGGGAACTGGAAAGTCACAGAGACATAGCACAGAAAGAACCTCAGGAAAGCTACCCAATAAAATTTCTTAGAAATACCTGGGTTCACTCAAGCTGGCATGTATGGGTTGAATCAGCATACCAAAGGCTTTTGAAATGGAAATAGATCACTACCCACAGTGGTGCATCTGTGAGGTGGGTATGAATAGCACCACAAAGGCTTTGAAAACATAACTGCTATAGGAACCACAGCCCACGGAAGTTGGTTGGGACTTGCAGAATGAACCTAACCATGTACATCACTTACTGAAATAAAAATATTAATATTAAAATAAAACAAGGTTGAGGTTGACATTCTCATATTTAAAATGTTCAGTGTACAATATTGCTAAAGATATGAGAAAACAAGGAAAACCTTGACTCTCATGAGAAAAGGCAAACAATCAACAATGCCAAGAAAACACAGGTGTTGGAATTATCTGACAAATACTTTGAAGTAGTCATTACATAAATACTCTAATAACTAATAAAAAGCACGCTAATAGTGGATGGAAAAATAATCTAGCAAATAAAGAGGAAATAATTTCTATTTCCATCTCATCAAATACAAATTATGGAATGGAAAATATAAGAAATAAAATAAAAATCTCGCTGGTTGGGCTCAACAGTAGATTGGAGATAGATTTGAATCTCAACTTGAGTGAACCTGAATGACTAATATAAATTATCCAGTATGAATAACACAGAGTAAATGAGTTTTTTAAAAGAGTTGATCCTTAAGACCTGTGCGACAGTACAAGAGGTCTAATATTTGTGTCATCAGAGTCTTGAAGGAAGGGAAGAAGAGTGTAGCACTAAATATATATATATATATATATATATATATATATATATATAATGGCTGAAAACTATGTTTAAAGATGTAAGTATACAGTTTGGGAAAGTTCATCAAATACCAATCAGGGTAAACTCAAAGAAATTCATGGAAATATAATAATGAAACTCTTGAAAACTAAAGACAGAAAAAAAAGAAACTAATTTTGAATGTAGCCAGAGAAAAACGATCAATTACTTATAGGGGAACAATGTTCAACTGACAATGAATTTCTCACCAGAAATCATGGAGAAGAAAGTGGCAAATATTCTTAAAACACTGACAGAAAACAACTGTAAACCCAGAATTATGTTTCAGAAATGAAGGTAAAATAAAGATGTATTACAGAAGAAGTATTTGGAATGATGGAATTGCTCTGCGTCCTGATTCTGGTGGTGATTGCATGACTGTATACGGGTGTTAAAGTTCATAACACTATACATCAAAAAGTCAATTTCACTGTATGATAATTAAGCAATACAAATAACAAGGGAAAGAAATGAGACTCTGAAGCCAGAAAATAAATGTATCCATAGATATCTTGATTTTATTGTACATTTTTTTCTTTCACTACCTGCGCTTTCTCTGACTGTCCCCTGGGTTTAGAAAGAGTGCCATCGTGGATAATATCTAGGGAGAAGGTGAAATTATGGCTATTTTTATAATTGGATAAGATAGCTTTTTCCCCAAATAATAAATTCCTAGTGGCAATTTGAAAACTATATTTAGCATTAAAGTCTTTAATATATCATTTGTTGAATGTTCTACAAATGTGATAACTGAAAATGTGGCAACCAGTGGCTGCTGTTTCATGATGGCTGTGAGAGGGACTTCTTTGTGGACCCACATAATCACCTGGAAGTGGGTCAGTAGAAGCCGTCTTATGTCACTCATCAAGGCATGGTGGGAGGGCCAAGATCAGAACTACTAAGAGCAGTATGGCAGCAGGTGTGATTTAGGAAGTAGCTGATAATAGGATTTGATTTATGTAATCCTAACTTTAATTAATACTGGACTAATGCTGATCACTTATAGTTTACAGAAATGCTTTTCAAACATTGTTCTAGAAGACCTAGGCCTAAGGTGGGTGTTTAAGGAGCACTGCTGGTGAGACTATGAGGAGACCAAGGAGATAGTGTTCCTAGTGCCTTCCCCAGTCTCCGCAGTGTAGGCTACAACATTTGGGTTTCTATGAAGATTTTTATTGGAAAGGGGGTTGTATTTCTAGGAGGTTGAGGGAATGTTGTATGGGTCATATTACAGATAGCCCTACCTAAAGGCATTCAGCCAGAAGCAGATACAGAGGCAAATTGACCACATTGGTAAATTTTAGTGTAACTTTCAAGAAGGAACTAAGAGGGACTTTTAGGAACAGCTAACTTTTCCAGGAGGTTCGAGATACGCTTTCATAGAAGCTCCTGAAATAGGAATAGGGAAAGGGAAAAAAATGCTAAGAAAGCCTATAGGAATGCTATATCCAGTGGTAAGAATCAGAGAAAAACAGTAACACAATTTTCAGATTTTCCAGCTGAACTGCCTGCAAATGAATCCACAGTGCAGTAATACCTTCTGGATTTTCAGCACAAGTAATTTTCAGCCACTTCACTGAGCCTGTGAGAGAGGTTAAAAAGAATGGGGGAAAAGAGAAGAATGAGAGGAGCATGTGATGACAAGGAGAGAATGACACAGGCCCTTGGAAGTGAACAATTTTAAAATTGCTAAAGAATGCATAGAAAAGCCAGAAATGATTTTAGAAGGCATGATTTAGGGACCTGAAAAAGAGGTTTTAAATACTGAAGATTAAAGAGAAGAGAGACGATATTCATACAGTCAGAAACGAGAGGACTGTCACCAGGGTCAGTCATGACAGGGTGGGATCTGGGCCACATGAAAGAATTCTGTTAGGTTGGTGCAAAAGTAATGGCAAAAACCGTGATTACTTTTGCACCAACCTAATAGATGTATTCCTTCCTCACAGGGGCATGTCTCTGACAGCCTGTCATAGGGTAAATAGATACTGCCATAGGACCACTATTGATTTGTGAGACACCAACAATACCAGGACAACTGACCCCTGAGTTTCGCCTCTTCTAAGTGTCTCAAAGAATGTGGGCCAGGTGTGTCCTTAGTCTGTGGGATCAGCTCGACTCACATGGAGGAGTCCTTTGGTCTTGCTTTTAGTAGTGGAGATAAAACAAGATTTCAAGGACTGAAAAGGAAGAGGCTAAGAAAACAAGTTCTCTCTCAGTTCATATTAACTTATGTCAAGAGAAACAGACAGAAGTACCAGAGGAGGACCTTCACTATTTGAAGACAGACTACTATAGGTTACTCTCATCTCTAGCAAAAACCCATGTTATCCAAACAGTAGTATGTCTCCAGTACTAAAAAGTGGAAAATTTCTAAAGCTCCTTTTCTAAGGGCTGCTGGTTAAGTAGAATTTGTATTTTGGTTTATTTTTTTTTATTTTTAAATAAAAGTTTGTTTTTAACCTAGTAATTTTCCTTATGGACCAGTGGGTCAATATGTTTTGGCAACTTTGGAAAACATGTTTTATTATTTCCCCAATCAAACCAAAAAGCCCCTTAGGAGCCATTGTAGTCTATTGGCTAAGTATGGTTTCATTCCTATGCTTCTTTAAAAGCTTTATTATTTACGAATAGATAGTAATGGCTTCATCTGAGCTAATCCAGTTTATCATGCCATTATATATTTAGGGCATGTCCTGCATTTAGAAAACTCCCTTTAAGAATTCTGTACAAACTGCCAAGAGCCACAGAAAGATTCGTTAAACTTGCCGAATGCAGTATTATCTGCATCCTTACCCTAGAGAGGATCAGCAATTAACTTCTTGCTCCAGGAGTACTCAAGCAAAACCGATTCAAATACCTGGTCATGATGACTCTGCTTCAGGAAATGTCCCCAACTGGACAGGCAACAATTATTTATTCTTGGCTACTAAGGGGGTGGTGAGGGAGAATATGATGCACATTTGTTGTCTACCAAACTAGCCATCAACTAATTAGTAAGGGGCATATGAAGTACACCACTACACCACTTTCAGTGCTCCCAGACTGGTGAGGAGATGTTAGGAACTGGCAATGCTCACTTCCTTTTAATGTCTACTGGGCTACCTATAAGAGAGTCATTTAGTTTTACGTTCTCCATTAAAAAAAAAAATGTTCTGGTTTGTTTTAAAGAAAGCTGATATTCCACACTGAATTGTAGTTTACTTTCTTGCATCTGCAGAAAGGATAGTTTGGTAAAATATGTACTGCATTGGGTAAATTTTTCCACATATATATCTAGCCCTGTGGGAAGAGAAATTTAAGTCAAACTCAGAGAAATTGTTATGAATCAATATGAACGACACAGAGAACTCCAGACAGATGCATGTAGATTATATGGGAATAAATGAGATATATCCATACAAGGTTGATACAGCCCTTTAAACCCTTGCCCAACCAGGGAAGCCCTGCTTTGGATTTTGGCTGCTTGGCTGATCATTATATCTCACTTTGTGACCCTCTTGCTTAAAGAATATGTCACATCCTCCATTTATTGAATTTAGGACATTATCATTGGCTCTTTAAAGTAATCAAATGGGTGGAAAAAAAAGAAAATGCAAAGATCTTAATAATCACCCTGCAGTGTGGTAAAGGGACAATACATCATGAAGAATACCTGAAAAGAGGAAGTCATAATGCAAGTGCTCAAGACAAAGACGACAGTGAGTTATTTGTGCTGGCTCTTCTCGCTTGTCAAAGGTGGGCACGGATGCCCTAACCTTTCAGATCCTGACCAAACTCTTCAAAGCTACCCCAACATGCCTTCAAATACATATTTTGAATAATAACATCAAGGAGCGGTGAAGAAATGTGAGGCTCTCGAGACTACAGATGCTTCATTTTCCATTTTCTGTGTACTTCTTTTGTTCCAGACAATTCCAGACTCCATTCCCAATTTTTTCTCTATGTGCAAAAACTAAGGCTTTGTGCACTCTGTTGCTATGGAAACAGGAGAGGGAGAAACAGTTTATGTATTTCAAAAGCTGTCAGCCTATATGCTGTGGATTTTGATAACTAAACCTACACATAAACCGTCTTCCCTCCACTTCCAATGCTCAACACCTAACTTTATAGCTAGATAGATGGATAGATAGATAGATGTGTGTGTGTGTGTGTGTGTGTGTGTGTCTATGTGTGTTGCTTGGGAAAATTAAGGATCTATTTATTTAGCTTTGCTGCAATCCCTCTTATACTTTAGTGTCCAGGGGACAGAAAGAAGCTTTGGTGATGCAGTTAGAGAAATACAAAACTGTTCTTAATAAATGCTTACTAAATCAGAATGAAGACAGAGTTAGCAGGCATCACAACTCAATTTACTGCCAAAATAAAAAAGATTGAAGCTCTATTAATTTTAAAACAGATCTGAATGTTGCCAGGCTTATATTTTATAGAAATGTAATGTCTGCTATACCCTCTTCATCTCTCTAATAAAAGAGCTATTTTGAAATTACAAAATACACTGTTTTCCCCCAGAGAACCCAATTCAATAGCTTATTGATTTTTCCTGGCATCCTTAGTCTGGTGTGAAGGGGCTTCTGGGCTCCCAGACCTGGAAGGAGAGAGTGTGTTATATTCTGTACAGCAAAGTCACCTCCCCACACTCTTCAACTCAAAGTCTTTATGATAGTCCAACCCATTAAGTGCTTGCCTTCCTACTATTCTCAGTTGCTTGCCAGTATTTCCTAATAGTTTCAAGAAAATAACTGCCATCGTAAGGTCATTTTTAATCAAGTTTAGATAATACAGTTAAGTGGACCAAGAAAAATACATGAGAAGTTTGACCTTCAAATCTAGAGCACACTCCAATAAACAAAGGGTCTGTCCCAGTCATTAAAGGGTCTGTCAGGTTCTCTGCCATATGACCCATTTTCCTGGTGTTTATAACTAGATGATTCACTTGAGCCTAAAAATCAGGCCCTCATATAAAAATGTCTGGGATTGTTTTTCCCCTCCATGAAGAAATACTAGCAATAACTGATCTATGTGTGCATAAATGATAAGTGAGGGACTAATGAGAACATGATGAACAGCTAGTGATGCTCTTCATTTTCTTTCTTTCTTTTTTTTTTTTTTTTTTTTTACTAGAAAAGGAAAGCCCTTGATCTTAAAGGAAAAAAAAAAAAAACACTCAAGTTCAAAATCTACTGGTCACAATATGAGTTTCAGAATTGTATTAGCTTAGTCTCCTGGTTCTATGTAGTCATTTACCCAGTAAATGAGAATAGTTACAGAAGGATTAGAACTCTTCAGAGTAAATTATTGTGTTATTCTTAATAATCATAGGTATATATAACCCTTTTCCTCCAAGGAACTCACAACATCTAATTGACCTTATCTTACAAATAGTTACCCTACTCCTGAGAAGTGATACATTTTAAATTTCTATTAAATTGCTATGGGTAAATAAAACCCAGAGATAGCAAATGGCCTCATCAAGTCTTTTGAAAGAGGATACGTGATAGCTTACAGATAAAATTTTAAAAAATGAAGTCTAATTGATTGAATCGTAAGTATGTAGATTTTCTAAGTCCCTACTAATTTGGAAAGTTTCTAAAAGGTGTCAAAGGATTCCGCTTTCAGTAGCCCTGCCCTCCTCACAGATTTAGCCAGTTACTTCAATGAGAAAATCAAAAGAATGGTTACCACATTTTCAGACGGTATATGCTATAAGGAATAAAATATATATTGTACAATAGGATGAGGTTCCAAAAAGATATTAACATCTTGGGAAGATGGCTAAAGCCAACAAAATTAAATTTAGTAAGAATGCAAATTCCTGATCTTAGGTTAGAAAAAATTAAACATAGTTGTGAAAGAACAGCTTGGGAAAGGTGTGAAAATTATTTTTATAGATTTTTATAACAACAACATCAATATGAATCTGCTATGTATCACATCTGATAAAGGAGCAAACATGGCCTTAGGCTGCATTCACATAATTACGGGATTCTGAATAAAGAAGGTGCTAGTTTGGATGTAATCTATCTGGTCAGACATTCTCTAACAGTCTCACTTGTCTGATCTTAAAAATCACCTACACTTCTTGATATAGAATCTCCTGGAAAAGAGAGTAGGAAATGAGTTTATTCCAGGGAGATGAGCAGAGTGCTAAAGGAATTACACCTATCCTTTAGTTTGAGAACATCTAACAGAACTAGTGATGTTTAGCCTAGAGAAAAAAGATCAAGGGAAAACACAATAGTTGTCTTCACTGTTTCCTTAGTGATAAAAGTAGGACTGATGTTTTGAAGATATATGAGCCAGATTTTTATGTAATACACAATTTTCACAATCTGGGCAGTCCAAAGATTAAATGTACTGCTTCTGTGGGTAGTGAGTTTCTCCATTGCTAGATCTAAGTATCAGATGGGTAATTAGTCTTTGAGATCCCTACTAAACAAAGTTTATAATTATGATTCTAGAACTTTCTAGAGTAAACCATAATATCCCTGGCCAAAGGCTACAAAATATATAATGGACTGATACATTAAAATATATAATTCATAATGCATCTGAACAATGGAAAATATGGAGCTTCCATTTTATCTACCCAGTGTATGTAACGAGGAGATTTTATTAAAATTTTCACTTCTAAAGGTGATATAACAATGCACCTGTCAAGGAAGAATGGTCTTTATGCTTACACACTTTGATGCAGGTATGCTGAAGCACAATTATCCTAGCTACCACCTGTAACATCCCTCCTGCAGACTGAATGGTTGACCAAAAAAGAAATTTAGAGGTGGTTCCAGGACTTAGGGTAGGAGCATTACTACCCCATTACTACCCATTACTGTTTAATGGGTACAGAGTTTTACCCATGGGGAGGATGAAAACGTTCTGGATATGGATGGTGGTGATAATTGCATAACAATGTGAATGTACTTAATGTCACAAGACTGTGTACTTGTAAATGGTTAAAGTGGTAAATTTCATTCTGTGTATTTTACCACAAGAAAAAAATTTAAAAAGAGAAACCCAGATATTCTCACTCTGAGTGATTAAATTCATCCCCTGGGCATTTTCAATAATTTGGTCAGCATATCCATAATGAAATCTTCATCATAAAAAACTGCTTACCAGATCCTTCTGGGTCTTCCCTTTTCCTCTCACAGAAGATGTCTCCTTCTGAGGGTATCCATAGAAACAGGGACACATGTGTGGGATGTGCTTAAGGTATACATGTGTACTTGAGTGAAGGAGAAAAGATTCGATCCTAGCTTTTAAATGCAGGGCTTCAGATGCCAGATATGATAGGATAAAAATTACCACTTACCTATGAGAAGGAAATGGAGTTGCAGACTACAACTATTAAAGGAAAAGAACTCACAATGAGATGTGATTCTCATTAAATTATACATCTTAGAAAGTATGGAAGGTCTCTTATTTGTAGTGTAAGTTGTAATATTTTATTATGTATAAGATTGAACCAGCAGGGTTTATTTGCAATTCAGGTTTAATGGACTGGCCCCCACCTATTGATTCTGATTCAGTAGATCTTGGGTTAGGAAAGTTCAGTTTATAAAAAGAAATCCAGATGTTTATGATGAGGCTTGTTGAAGAATACATTTCGAGAAATACTAAACTAGATCATATAGCCCAATAGTTCTCAAACTTCTTGCCTCAGAATCCCTTTTTATTCTTAAAAATCAGTGAGGACACCAATGAACTTCTGTTCATGTGGGTTATATCTATCACTATTATATTGGAAATGAATACTGAGAATACAAAAATTACTTAATTCATTTACGATTATAATAAACTGTTAAGTAAATTAATGAGTTCTAAAAACAATATTTTTACACCAAAAAAATTGGTGATAAGAAGACCTTGTTTTACAATTTCGCACATCTTTGTGTCTGGCTTCATAGGAAACTTATGAATTCTCATATATATGTCTACATGCAATTTGATGAAATATGTTGTTTTTGTTGAACCACATGAGGAAAACCCAGCCTCAAACAAACACGTAATAGGACAATAAAATATCATTTCAATAACCTTTTCATATATTTGTAGACATTGTTCTTTGATGCTATACCAAAGCTCAACAAGTGGCAGTTTCTTAAAGGTTAGTTACCACGTGAAATCTGAAACCATATAAACAAACATTTTCTTCTCTGTTACCTTAAAATCTATTGGCCTATGGAGGGTGGAACCAAGATGGCTGAATAGGAACAGCTCCAGTCTACAGCTCCCAGCATGAGCCATGCAGAAGACGGGTGATTTCTGCATTTCCAACTGAGGTACCAGGTTCATCTCACTGGGGAGTGCTGGGCTGTGGGTGCAGGACAGTGGGTGCAGTGCACTGTGCGTGAGCCGAAGCAGGGCAAGGCATAGCCTCACCTGGGAAGCACAAGGGGTCAGGGAATTCCCTTTCCTAGTCAAAGAAAGGGGTGACAGACGGCACCTGGAAAATCGGGTCACTCTCACCATAATACTGCGCTTTTCCAACTGGCTTAACAAACGGCAAACCAGATTATATCCCACACCTGGCTCAGAGGGTCCTATGCCAAGGGAGCCTCCCTCATTGCTAGCACAGCAGTCTGAGATCAAACTGCAAGGTGGCATCGAGACTGGGGGAGGGGCGCCCGCCATTGCCGAGGATTGAGTAGGTAAACAAAGCAGCCGGGAAGCTCCAACTGGGTGGAGCCCACCACAGCGCAAGGAGGCCTGCCTGCCTCTGTAGGCTCCACCTCTGGGGGCAGGGCACAGACAAACAAAAGGCAGTGTAACCTCTGCAGACTTAAATGTCCCTGTCTGACAGCTTTGAAGAGAGTAGTGGTTCTCCCAGCATGCAGCTGGAGATCTGAGAACGGGCAGACTGCCTCTTCAAGTGGGTCCATGACCCCCGAGTAGCCTAACTCTGGGGGCGGACTGATACCTCACACGACCAGGTACTCCTCTGAGACAAAACTTTCAGAGGAACGATCAGGCAGCAGCATTTGCGGTTCACCAATATCCACTGTTCTGCAGCCACCACTGCTGATTCCCAGGCAAACAGGGTCTGGAGTGCACCTCCAGCAAACTCCAACAGACCTGCAGCTGAGGGTCCTGACTGTTTTAGAAGGAAAACTAACAAACAGAAAGGACATCCACACGAAAACCCCATCTGTACATCACCATCATCAAAGACCAAAGGTAGATAAAACCACAAAGATGGGGAAAAAACAGAGCAGAAAAAACTGGAAACCCTAAAAATCAGAGCACCTCTCCTCCTCCAAAGGAACGCAGCTCCTCACCAGCAACGGAACAAAGCTGGACGGAGAATGACTTTGACAAGTTGAGAGAAGAAGGCTTCAGAAGATCAAACTACTCCAGGCTAAAGGAGAACTTCGAAACAATGGCAAAGAAGTTAAAAACCTTGAAAAAAAATTAGACAAATGGCTAACTAGAATAACCAACCCAGAGAAGTCCTTAAAGGAGCTGATGGAGCTGAAAACCATGGCACGAGAACTACATGACGAATGCACAAGCCTCAGTAGCTGATGCGATCAACTGGAAGAAAGAGTATCAGCGATGGAAGACGAAATGAATGAAATGAAGCGAGAAGAGAAGTTTAGAGAAAAAAGAATAAAAAGAAATGAACAAAGCCTCCAAGAAATATGGGACTATGTGAAAAGACCAAATCTCCGTCTGATTGGTGTACCTGAAAGTGACGGGGAGAATGGAACCAAGTTGGAAAACACTCTGCAGGATATTATCCAGGAGAACTTCCCCAATCTAGCAAGGCAGGCCAACATTCAAATTCAGGAAATACAGAGAACACCACAAAGATACTCCTCAAGAAGAGCAACTCCAACACACATAATTGTCAGATTCACCAAAGTTGAAATGAAGGAAAAAATGTTAAGGGCAGCCAGAGACAAAGGTCGGGTTACCCTCAAAGGGAAGCCCATCAGACTAACAGCTGGTCTCTCAGAAACTCTACAAGCAAGCCAGAAAAGAGTGGGGGGCCAATATTCAACACTCTTAAACAATTTTCAACCCAGAATTTCATATCCAGCCAAACTAAGCTTCATAAGTGAAGGAGAAATAAAATACTTCACAGACAAGCAAATGTTGAGAGATTTTGTCACCACCAGGCCTGCCACTGCAAAAACAAATTGTAAAGACCATCAAGGCTAGGAAGAAACTGCATCAACAAATGAGCAAAATAACCAGCTAACATCATAATGACAGGATCAAATTCACACACAACAATATTAACCTTAAATGTAAATGGGCTAAATGCTGCAATTAAAAGACACAGACTGGCAAATTGGATAAAGATTCAAGATCCATCAGTATGCTGTATTCAGGAAACCCATCTCACATGCAGAGACACACATAGGCTCAAAATAAAGGGATGGAGGAAGATCTACCAAGCAAATGGAAAACAGAAAAAGGCAGGGGTTGCAATCGTCATCTCTGATAAAACAGACTTTAAACCAACAAAGATCAAAAGAGACAAAGAAGGCCATTACATAATGGTAAAGGGATCAATTCAACAAGAAGACCTAACCTAAATATATATGTACCCAATTCACGAGCACCCAGATTCATAGAGCAAGTCCTTAGTGACCTACAAAGAGACTTAGACTCCCACACAATAATAATGGGAGACTTTAACAGCCCACTGTCAACATTAAACAGATCAACGAGACAGAAAGTTAACAAGCATATCCAGGAATTGAACTCAGCTCTGCACCAAGTGGACCTAATAGACATCTACAGAACTCTCCATCCCAAATCAACAGAATATACATTCTTTTCAGCACCACACCACACCTATTCCAAAATCGACCACATAGTTGGAAGTAAAGCACTCCTTAGCAAATGTAAAACAACAAAATTATAACAAACTGTCTCTCAGACCACAGTGCAATCAAACTAGAACTCAGGATTAAGAAACTCATTCAAAACCACTCAACTACATGGAAACTGAACAACCTGCTCCTGAATGACTACTGGGTAAATAATGAAAAGAAAGCAGAAATAAAGATGTTCTTTGAAACCAGTGAGAACAAAGACACAACATACCAGAATCTCTGGGACACATTCAAAGCAGTGTGTAGCGGGAAATTTATAGCACTAAATATCCACAAGAGAGAGCAGGAAAGATCTAAAATTGACACCCTAACATCACAATTAAAAGAACTAGAGAAGCAAGAGCAAACACATTCAAAAGCTAGCAGAAGGCAAGAAATAACTAAGATCAGAGCAGAACTGAAGGAAATAGAGACACAAAAAACCCTGCAAAAAATCAATGAATCCAGGAGTTGGTTTTTTGAAAAGATCAACAAAATTGATAGACTGCTAGCAAGACTAATAAAGAAGAAAAGACAGAAGAATCAAATAGATGCAATAAAAAATGACAAAGGGGATATCACCACCAATCCCACATAAATACAAACTACCATCAGAGACTACTGTAAACACCTCTACACAAATAAATTAGAAAATCTAGAAGAAATGGATAAATTCCTCGACACATACACCCTCCCAAGACTAAACCAGGAAGAAGTTGAATCTCTGAATAGACCAATAACAGGATCTGAAATTGAGGCAATAATTAATAGCTTACCAACCAAAAAACGTCAAGGACCAGATGGATTCACAGCCGAATTCTACCAGAGGTACAAGGAGGAGGTGGTACCATTCCTTCTGAAACTATTCCAACCAATAGAAAAAGAGGGACTCCTCCCTAACTCATTTTATGAAGCCAGCATCATCCTGATACAAAAGCCTGGCAGAGACACAATGCAAAAAGAGAATTTTAGACCAATATCCTTGATGAACATTGATGCAAAAATCCTCAATAAAATACTGGCAAACCGAATCCAGCAGCACATCAAAAAGCTTATCCACCATGATCAAGTGGGCTTCATCCCTGGGATGCAAGGCTGGTTCAATATACGCAAATCAATAAATGTAATCCAGCATATAAACAGAACCAAAGACAAAAACCACATGATTATCTCAATAGACACAGAAAAGGCCTTTGACAAAATTCAGCAACCCTTCATGCTAAAAACTCTCAGTAAATTAGGTATTGATGGGATGTATCTCAAAATAATAAGAGCTATCTATGACAAACCCACAGCCAATATCATACTGAATGGAAAAAAACTGGAAGCATTCCCTTTGAAAACTGGCACATAGTTCCAAACATAGTGTTGGAAGTTCTGGCCAGGGCAATCAGACAGCAGAAGGAAATAAAAGCATTCAATTAGGAAAAGAGGAAGTCAAATTGTCCCTGTTTGCAGATGACATGATTGTTTATCTAGAAAACCCCATTGTCTCAGCTCAAAATCTCCTTAAGCTGATAAGCAACTTCAGCAAAGTCTCAGGATACAAAATCAATGTGCAAAAATCACAAGCATTCTTATACACCAATAACAGACAAAGAGCCAAATCATGAGTGAACTCGCATCCACAATTGCTTCAAAGAGAATAAAATACCTAGGAATCCAGCTTACAAGGGATGTGAAGGACCTCTTGAAGGAGAACTACAAACCACTGCTCAATGAAATAAAAGAGGACACAAACAAATGGAAGAACATTCCATGCTCATGGGTAGGAAGAATCAATATTGTGAAAATGGCCATACTGCCCAAAGTAATTTATAGATTCAATGCCATCCCCATCAAGCTACCAATGACTTTCTTCACAGAATTGGAAAAAACTACTTTAAAGTTCATATGGAACCACAAAAGAGCCCACATCACCAAGTCAATCCTAAGCCAAAAGAACAAAGCTGGAGGCATCATGCTACCTGACTTCAAACTATACCACAAGGCTACAGTAACCAAAACAGCATGGTACTGGTACCAGAACAGAGATATAGACCAAAGGAACAGAACAGAGCCCTCCGAAATAATGCCGCATATCTACAACCATCTGATCTTTGATAAACCTGACAAAAACAAGAAATGGGGAAAGGATTCCCTATTTAATAAATGGTGCTGGGAAAACTGGCTAGCCATATGTAGAAAGCTGAAACTGGATCCCTTCCTTACACCTTATACAAAAATTAATTCAAGATGGATTAAAGACTTACATGTTAGACCTAAAACCATAAAAACCCTAGAAGAAAACCTAGGCAATACCATTCAGGACATAGGCATGGGCAAGGACTTCATGTCTAAAACACCAAAAGCAATGGCCACAAAAGCCAAAATTGACAAATGGGATCTAATTAAACTAAAGAGCTTCTGCACAGCAAAAGAAACTACCATCAGAGTGAACAGGCAACCTACAGAATGGGAGAAAATTTTTGCAACCTACTCATCTGACAAAGGGCTAATATCCAGAATCTACAATGAACTCAAACAAATTTACAAGAAAAAAACAACCCTATCAAAAAGTGGGCGAAGGATATGAACAGACACTTCTCAAAAGAAGACATTTATGCAGCCAAAAAACACATGAAAAAATGCTCATCATCCCTGGCCATCAGAGAAATGCAAATCGAAACCACAGTGAAATACCATCCCACACCAGTTAGAATGGCAATCATTAAAAAGTCAGGAAGCAACAGGTGCTGGAGAGGATGTGGAGAAATAGGAGCACTTTTACACTGTTGGTGGGACTGTAAACTAGTTCAACCCTTGTGGAAGTCAGTGTGGCGATTCCTCAGGGATCTAGAACTAGAAATACCATTTGACCCAGCCATCCCATTACTGGGTATATACCCAAAGCACTATAAATCATGCTGCTATGAAGACACATGCACATGTACGTTTACTGCGGCACTATTCAGAATAGCAAAGACTTGGAACCAACCCAAATGTCCAACAATGATAGACTGGATTAAGAAAATGTGGCATATATACACCATGGAATACTATGCAGCCATAAAAAATGATGAGTTCATGTCCTTTGTAGGGATACAGATGAAGCTGGAAACCATCATTCTGAGCAAACTATCACAAGGACAATAAAACCAAACACTGCATGTTCTCACTCATAGGTGGGAATTGAACAATGAGAACACATGGACACAGGAAGGGGAACATCACACACCAGAGACTGTTGTGGGGTGGCGGGTGGCGGGAGTGGGGAGGGATAGTATTAGGAGATATACCTAATGCTAAATGATGAGTTAATGGGTGCAGCACACCAACATGGCACATGTATACATATGTAACTAACCTGCACATTGTGCACATGTACCCTAAAACTTAAAGTATAATAATAATAAAATTAAAAAAAATCTATTGGCCTATCTTGCACTAATTCATAATTTTGTAATGGTAAACATTTATTACTTGCAAAATCTTCTTTTTAAAGTTATACAGAGCTAAATGTTGATACATTTTGTTAGACGTCAATCATATCACATATATTAACTTCACTGCTGATGTAATTAGAGAAGTGTTAATACACCGGGACACTACCAAGATCATGATAGTGAATAAAATTTTTCCACAATTGTAATTATTGTTTGAAAGCTTAAACTTCATAGCTTACAACAAATTCTGTAATTGTTTTCCTTGAAGTGTCAAATTCAGCTCATTTTAGAAAATGATGGCCAAATATATAAGTCCAGTAACCACAATTTGTGAGTTGTTCTTTGTAGTTAAAGAAAGGAAAACGTTCCTCTGTGAAAATGATGGCTAGTTCAGCTTGCAACTCAACTACACACATGCATTAGTACGCAGCAAGTGTACATTGTGCATATTTCTATTTTATAACAGATACTCAACAGATGTTTACTCGGGTTGAGATTTAATAAAATTAATCATTTTAACTACTTCATTCAATGGGATTCTTAAGAAATACTGATTTTTTTTTTCAACTCTGAGTGTGTGATGGTGAAGATTGTAACTGCTAGTATATATTTGGTGGCACTGTGTTGGTCTACTATTAAGGTTACTGCAGCTCTTCCCATCACAGCTTTTGCATCACCTGTGCAAAATGAACAGTGTTAAAAAAGCAAATAATATCTTAGTATTATTATGGGAATAGTCTTGACCTCACAGACCCGAAATGGCCTTGGAGATACCCGTGGATCTGCAGACCATACTCTGAGGACCTCTGATCTACACTATCAGGCCAGTGTTTATCTATGGAGGTGCTGAGGTTAATGGCAATGTTAATGATTACGACAGCAGCAAGTTAGACAAAAGACAAAAAATCTAGTGATCAATAGATCAGGTGGGTGATTATAGTTAACAATAACCAATTGTACATTTCAAAACAGCTAGAAGAGAATAAGTCAAATGTTCCTAGCATAAAGAAGAGATAAATATTTAAGGTGATGAACGTCCCAATTACCATAATTTGAGCTTTACAATATGAATGCATCAAATTGTCACCAAAATATGTTCATCTGTTATGTATAAATTTTTAAAAATAATTAAAAATAAATACAAAATAGAAAAGACAAATATTTAAGGTAATGCATATTGCCTCCCCTCAGAAAAAAGATAGCAGCCGACATTATTTGTGCCACATCTTTTTTTTTAGTTTTACATTTTCTTGAATCCTCACTAGAACTCTGAGTTATATACTATTATTGTCTCCATTTCACAAGTGAGGAATGTGAGGTACAGAGAAGTCAAGAAAGTTGCACAAGATCACGAAATTGTTGGTGGCAAAACCAGAACTGTCCTTCGGACCTTTTCCTGGAAGTAAGGTAGGCGTGCATGGGGAAGAAGCACTGCCCAGGGACTGAAGCCCAGGACATCTGAGGTAAGCCACCAGAAGAAAGAGTGTATGGAAAGTTATTAAGGTTATGTTGTTTGCATGAATAAATACTAAGAACGTGTCCCATTTATACATAGGTGTTAATTACCTTAATGTAGTTCATGTCCATTTTATAAACATCCATTCCTGTACTTTGTATTTTATCTTTTCTTAGTTTGGTCAAGTAAACGTAACCGAATCTCTTCCTTTAGCCTTAGCTGCCTTGTTCACAGATGATCTTTTACAATGAAATTTACCAACAGTGACTCCCAACTTATTCAGCCATGTAAAAGATAGACACATTTATGTGTGTGTTCAATATAAACTGGAGAAGAGGCTTTGCCACTGCACACTCGAAGAAAAGACACAGTATCTCAGAAACTCTACGAGACTCCAGGCAATCTAGAGACTAATCTGTTTATGGACATCTGTTACCATCATCAGAGGGGCCTAGCCCACACGTAAATGGTTATATTCTTTTCAAATATTTAACACTCATTCTACAGCTAAAATACTTTGCTTTTCCTTATATTTTTGGTGTTTTAGTGTTTCGCTTTCATAAGGAGACTATTAAGATTTAGATTTAACTAACGTTGTCTGTGCCCCTAACACCATCCTGTTTTCCCCCTTTCCTATTTTACAACTCCAGTAACTTCTAGTAACTTCTACTGTGACTATATTAACATATCTTGTTTTATATCTTTTCCATCCACCTTCAAAGTAAGAAATCAAAGCTCAAAAAAGTTGAGGAACTCACCCAAGGTCATACAGATCTTAAATTGTGTTTTAGCCAGAGTGTTTGTTAGGCTAAACCCTCTGACACCAAATCCAGAGAAATATTGAAACAGAACAAAAGAAAGTACATAGAATTCTGAATACTAGGCATGTCCTAATCTATATGAACTGTATGGTATATTTAAGACAGGCTGGTAGCATTTATTCAGGCAAGATGCCTTGTTTTATTCAGTAAACCCTGTATTCTGAAATAAGAAAGCACCTATGAGTAAATCAGAGCTAACTCTCTATCAGCAGTTGAAGATATTTTTCCTTCCAAATGGTAATTTGTTGCTGGTGGAAGGACAAATACTATTACTATTTGAATAGTAAGTGGAATATGTATGAATGGTATAAAGAAAGCATGTAGTAGAAATGCTGCCACTACCTTCCTTGCAATTTAGCATGGCATTCTCTTCCATGGAGCCCAAAGAATATTGCTTCAATATTCTTTTCAACACAGGACTCCAAATAGCCACTACAAATTGATCACGGTTAACAATTTAAGATGAAGCAATTTTCTTCTCTCGTTTAAAGTAAATTTCATCTATGTAAACAACGAAGTACTGTTTTTGCTTTTAGAAAGATTTATACATGGAAATAGCAGGCTTTTGATCCATAGATGTTTAAGATTACATATATGTTTATTATCATAAGGAAAATAGTCTGATTCTATGTAAGAGGTAACTCAATACCTCCTTACACAGACTGGGTAAATTTTCCATTACCAAACAGCATCTTTACCCTCTTATCAGAACCTAAATGCAGCCACTTGCCACTTGTTTTTCTTCTATGCCCTTCAGTAAGTCAAAGGAAGATGAGAGTCAGAGTTCTATGCCACTAGGATGCAAAGAAAATGAGTCATACCCACCTGAGCACTATGAGCTCCAGTTCAGACATCCTTTGTTGCTCACTCATCAGCCCTTGCATGCATACTCAAAAAAGAAAAGCATAGAATTGAAGTCTTGTATGAGCCCCCCGCCCCTGCCCCCAGTGAAGAAATCCCTTAGTAATACTAACTGGACTCTTAATCAACTGCCCAATTCCCTTGGACTTCTTTTCAGAAAAGTTAGGCTAGGTCTGAAGATAAACCTCTAATAAAAATTAAGGTGATTATTCATTGCAGTACAATAGGAGAATCAACATTTCCTGGTAGGCAGCAGGGAATTGTACAACCCACCAGCTGTGCGCTAACATCGAAGCGCTCCCACGGGTGCTTTCAAGCCTCAATCAGGACAGTGATAAGGGAACTATATTGGAAATGAGGGGCTGCTGATGGCTCAGGTGAGTCGGGCAAAAATAAAGAATCAGGCTTCAAAGGGTTGTGTGCATTAAGAGAAGCACAACAAAGGAGAAGAGAGAGAGCTGCCCCACATCACCAACTCTATCATGGAAGCTCTCCTTATCATTCCGCTCCAGTCCTGTGATTATGAGGAGGGAGTGAAAACGTCCACTAATCAGGGCAGTGTGCTGTGCTATTCACAAGCTCATAACTGGCAGTAAAACAGAAAGGCCCATGTCTGCTCTGCTGAGTAATTTCCACACTGAGGCCCTGAGCAGAGATGTCGTGTCATTTGTAACATCTGCCTTGGCATCCAGGAGCCAAAGTAAGCTAGTTAGGGAGTTGCACTGCTTCTTTCTCCCTCTTCCTGTGACAAGTCTAAAGGACTCAAAGTTATCTACAAGGAAAACTAGTCTGAGCTCTTCAGAGAATTGTCAGTTCAATGAAGGTAAGGCAGAAGAGTGTATTGGAGGCTAAGGAGATACTCTGGCTTCTGATTTACCTAGAAGAGAGGGCAGAAGTGGCATCAGATGTGGAAGGAGAAACCAAGTATCAAAGCAGAAACAGACACTCTGGAGGGGAGATCTTCATAGCTTCACAGGAAGGAAGACTCAGTCTTTATGCTTCATTAATTAATTTTTTTTCATATAAGACTATGCCACAATGATAGTTATAGAACTCAATACCACTGCTAACTCCAAAGACACCTGGGTTTTTAACCTTTCCTAATTATTCTAAAGCCCATATCCTAGCCCAGTGCCTCTTACTCCTAATGTGTACACAAATAACCTGGAGATCTTATTGGAATAAGAATTCTGATTCTGAAATTCTAGGTTGGACTGAGTATTGATAGTTTCCAACTGATATCAGTGCTGTAGGTACAAGCACTCCCTCTGCAGTAGCATGGTACTGCATCACAATTTGGCAGGGCCAGGAAACAGTAAAGTCCAATAAACAGCCTTTATTTTTATCTTTCCCTCATAAGACATTAAAAAAAAATACTGTCCAAAGTGCAGTCACAGTATATAAACCACATCTTGCCAATAGCAAGTCTTATTCCTCATATGGATGAGAAAAATAAAGATGTAAAAGAGGACTCACCCGGGCCTAAACAAGTGTAGTTGGCTACTTTCTAATGAGTTCGAGGGTAAAGTAAAGCTATATTGGGTGTGTGCCCCAGCCATACACCTGTGCAACTGCATATTCAGAGAGCCCAGAGAAATTGGAAACTAGAAATATGGAATCTCTTAACAATTTGGCACTTAGAAAATCTATCAAAGTGACACAAGGCAAATCAAGGCCATTAGCCATTCTGTCTAAAAATTAAAGTCCCAGGACCATTCAGTATGGCTTCTCGTGGCCTTGAACCATGCCATGAAGAATGACTCTCAGCCGATGGTTTCCTTGGTGCAAGGCCCTGAAGTAGGTACTACGGGGCAAGTGAAACATGAAGAACAAATGAAGAACACATAGAGTATGACCTCCAGAAGCCTGCTGAGGGGCTGGGGAATGGAGTATCTAATGCACATTCTTGTTTGATGTATTTCTATTATTTTCCTACACAATTTCCACAGGGCAGTTATTGCTGCAGTAGTTCCTAAAAGACTGGCTACATCTAACAGCCAATGCCAAATTAAAGGTTTGTTGCACAAGGATTTCCAAATAGTAATTTTAAACACACTTATATCAAATGATCCCATACTGAAGTGATTTTAAACTTTTCCACTGCCCTTTCTGTATCCAAAAGACTGTGTTAATCATGGATGGGTTCTGCCTCACAGCTTCTTTGAGAGGTTCATCAGTATTCCTCTTTCCATTTTACAGATGGGAGGACTGGGCAGAGAGACGTTAAGTGACTGCCCAAAGCAAAAGCTGGAATCAGAGACTATGCTTGGGCCCTCCACTCTCGCCCTTAACCAACTGAGACATCCTGGCTCTGTTACCCCGGCTTCTTGCATACACCAGGCCTGCCAACCACTTTAACAGCCAGCGACAGACGAGTCATTATGAGCTGCTATGTAGGGAAAAGAAAATATAAGCCAGATTCTCATTCTATATAACTCTAGGGGAACTTTAAATCGCCAGATGTCAATCTGGAACCTCTCCTGAGTGCTCCAGCTCTCAGGCACAGATGGGGAAAATTGGGCTTTAAGGATACTTTCTGGGCAGACTCGGAGTCCAGAACTCAGGAATGGGACCTGGTGCTCCAAGGAAGGCTTGCAAGTGGCCCTTTGAAATATGTCATTTAACCTTCCCAGACTCCAAATCTCATCCTTAGAGGAGGCTTATTTTTCTCATTTGTCTATGAATCAGAGTGTTGTGTTAGAGAATAGGCTTTGTTATTGGAAGACTTGGATTTGTATCTCGTCCTCACCTCTCATTAACTGTGTGACATTGGGCAAGTTATTCTACCTTCCTGGGCTTCAGTGTTCTCGTGTTTGAAAATTTAAACATTCCAGAAGCCATTTTCACAGTGATACAGTGAGGGTTAGATACGACTAAATAACTAAAACGTTGCTGATACATAATAGACACTCAATGAATGTCCTATTTTTCTCATTTCTTGTTGATATTCATGAATAAAATAATATCTTGGAAATACTTGGTAAAGAGAAAAAATGCTGATATATTAATCCTATTTTAATAAGCATTCACTCTGGGTCAAAAATATATCAACAAGTTATCTCATATAGAAGCAAGGTAATTGAGATAAATTAACTGGAAAAAATAGAATACTAAAAAGGGGTTAGTTAATTGTCCTCAAATAAATGAACTGTTTTCATTCAATAAATTATGGCTTCCTATTAGTTTTCACCTCTGCTGAAAGCCACAGTAAAATGTGTTCAGAATGAAGTAATGTACAAAGAAAAACCTCCTGATGATAACAGTTAAAATCTAGGATATTTTTCTAGGAGAGAATGCACAGAAGTTTATGGAAAAGCAGATATAACCCCAATTCAAGCCAACAAAATCAGTGAAAACCTACAATTATACTAACATCCTAAGATAATAGATGACAAATATGGGAAGTTGCTAGATTAATTTAAAAAACTATTAATAAGAAGAAAGGGTTTACAGAGCTAGCCTAATATGGAGGAAAGAGTACAGCTATTTTTATCCTGAATTTGTAACTATCCTTTTCACCTAGGTAAGTTAAATATTTGGTCCAAGTCTCCTCGTATATAATGGGATCTATTGAATTAACTTAGTTCTAGTATAATTTTAGGTAGCTGGTTTCTTTCTGATTAAAATGTGTCTAGATTTATAAAATAAAGGGCATTTAATACTCTTTAGAATCAGACATACTGTGTAAGATGAGGTATGTCTAATATAAATTTCCATCCATCTATTAATAAAATGATCAAAACCACTCTCCAGTCTAGAGGCAGGATGATGAACTCAAGGTCACAGTGCACAGCACAGTGCCTCTCTGTCTGCCCACAGATGATCAATACAATTTTTTTGGAATAAAAGAATGCACAACCTAATCCCAGACATGAGCTCCACAATTTGTTCCAGCATTAATTTGACAAACCTACTATGTGCCAGGCAGTATATTTATTTGCAGTGGTATTTGGATATGACATGAGTACCAAATTTAATTTTTAAAAGTAATTTACCACCATTTGATTCAGAATTTTCCCCAATATTCTCGAAGGCAAATGAAATTAGTTGATGTGTATTATATGGTAAAAGCTGCAAAGGACAATGTGCTGACCTTGGTCTGCTAGTTTGTCTCTTCATTGGCAGATGCTCTCAGGGAGGAGAGTTGAGATAAACTGGAGGATTAGTAAAATTCTGAGGGTAAAAGAATCTTTTCTCAGCCTTTAGGGAACAGAGTAATGAAGCATGGCAAAGCAAGTCACATTACCTATATTAACTTAGAAAGGAAAATGAGTTCTCTGTTACATGTAGACCTTATTAATGAATAATCACTACATTGTTCATAACTCTGCCTATGCTGGAGAAGGTAAAGTGGACCAGGATGAGCAGAAAAGATGTCAGCAAGTAAATTTTCATGGGGCTTTGACATGCAGACTGATTTTCAAATGCTTTGACTCAGAGGACTCAGAAAGCAAAGGCAAGGAACAAGTAGGTGTATAGAGTGTCATTTTGGTGGGTGAATGAGTCATACCATAGGTTTGTTTCCTGCAAATGGTATTGTCACAGCGTCTGCTTAAGTTATTTGATCCAAGCTTTAAAAAGAAACATTGCAAGTCTTCCTTTCAGAAAGGAGACCCCAAGGAGTTTAAAAGGAATTATGGTTTCTTTTCATCAACACTGCTACAAGCCTTGCTGCCACCAGCACTAATTACTGTAGCTCACAAACCCTGTACTCTTTCTTCAATTTAAGGCTTCAAGAATACTCAAAGCTAAACAGTGGAAATCCAACACGGATGTGGGCTTTTTGCTCTCATTTTAAAATGCATTATATGAGAGGGAGAATCCTTATCTGAAACTACAGGTTTGAGCACACCGTAGGTCTTAAATTAGACCTCTCTTTGAAGCTTAGTAACAGAACAGTAGATGGGAACACAGATACAGCTGAAACTTATATTCTGGTGGTGCAACTGCAGTGCCTTGTCTATAAAGAGGCTAGAAAAAGATGAGCATAAACTGAAAGACTAATACTAAACAGCTGTGCTTATTTGGGGACAAAATATGCATTGTTGAGAATGTTTTCTTGAGATTTATTCCTAGGAATTATGTACATATGGAAGTCAGTTTGGCTCTCCTTTGGAGGAAAATATTTCCCCCCCATGAGAGAAACAAGCTTTTTTAATCACAATGCTGTTGAAGGTAGAATTGTAGGAAATCCTAAACAAAGGAACAGCCCATCTGAAATCTGCAATATCATTTAGACTTTTCTTTCTTCTCGTAGAGCATATCCCTCTGTTCACATGATTCTGTCGTACTTACCACACTATATATTAGTCATCTTTTTGTTGGTCTTCTCCACTTCTTACTCATTATTGCTTATATCTTATAGAACAAATATATATTATCTATTACAAAGCCTGATGTAGAAAAAGAGTCTCTCATATATACACGCGTGTATAATTTGTTCCTTTACCTTTTTAAAATTCATTTAATTAAATATCTCGAAATATTATACAGAGTTTAGAATTCAAAGGGACTAAATCACTCATAACCTCAGTGCCCTAGCCAGCAAATGTTATTTTAGGAAATGAATATTATTTGGAAAAAAACACAAATCTAAAATTAAAAATCATTTTACATCTCTAGGTAGAAAACATAAAATCATACTCAGAGTGTTCTTAAAAATATATTTCCTATATTTAAATTTCCTTAAAAGCCATAACACTTCATCAAGATGTCTTAAGTGGGTGAAGATGATCTCATTTAGCAGATGAGGAGAAAGAAAAAGAGCTTTACACAACTATTTCAATGACAAAGAATGGATTAGATTTAAAGTGATACTTCCAGTTCAGGCTGAAATGGTGTCGACATACTTTCACTGCATGGGCAGGGAATGGGTTTGGAATAGTTTTTTGTATCAAAAGGTTGGACTGAAAATTGCCTTGAAAATATCTTCTAAATTGTGAGACTGATAAAAAATTATTTGAGGAACGTGTCTGTTTTTATATTAGACATCAATTTTCCAAGGTGAATAACAAGAACAAGATCTAAGCAACCCCTTGACTGTTGGGACTTGGGATTTATACCTGTATTATTTTCCTGTGTTGACAGATAAGATCACAAGGCTCTGCTTTCTGGAGGCAATAGAGAACACTTCATGGGCAATATAAGTAAATATAATTTGATTTTTAATTTTTCATATTTAGAACTGATATAAAGATAGTGACTATTATAAAGACAGTAGCAACTTAGGTATCTTAAAACAATATTTTTTTGCTCTTACACTCCTAAATGAAAACAAGATATAATCTCTAAAATAAATGTTTAATGTTCCATTTTCCCATAGCATTGTGGTTACTGTAAACAAAACAGTTTAACAGATATGATTTCTATCCTCCTGGAGTTTGGTAAAGACAGTTGGTTTAAAATTAAAATGACCCTTCTACTTCACATATCAGATGGTTAAACCTCATGCTGCCTGTCAGTGTTAGGAATAGATTTGGTGATCTCAAACCAACACAGCATTGTTAACACAAAAGGGGGGTCAGAAAAATTCTTTTTCCTTCATTAAAGTATTTGATAAAAATTGTTTCTTCACATTTCCCATGACAAATTTATTCAAGTGAAAAAACTAGCTCTTTTTGGGTAGGTTTGAGGGAATGGGAAAGTAGGTCAATAACTGATCAGAGTAATAAGGCCATTTTTTTTAGCCAAATCTTTGTTATGTCAATACCCATACCATGAGGAAAGTACTCCATAGTCAAATGAGAAATGCTGCCTATTGAAAGCAATTATTCAAACCAAATATGTTCAAACTGTTTTTGAGGATTAAACTGACTGTCTAACTCCTCTTTAGGCTTCCCAGCCCCTAGGTGCCACTCCATGTGTCTTTACATGATTCTAGTTAATCCCAGGCAATGTGCCTTGCGTTAAATAGTGCACAGAATAGAGCTGGTGAGTGGACCTGCTGCCCTAGCACAATGCTTGGCCTTTCAGAAGGACCTAGAACCATCAGCTTCAAGGTAGAGCATTAGAAGTTCTATAGGTATTAGCCATGGTTGACAAAATGCACGTGTTAAATATTTAGTTAATGCTGGCCTCTGGTATTGGATTTCTAGCAAATCCAAGGTAAGAGGTAGGATGGTAAGAGAAATGGATTTCTTTGACAGTCTTTAGCCTTTAAGAAATTTCATAAGCATCCAAACTGTTGCCAGAGGTAACATGTTTCCCAGTCTTACCATAGTGACAGCAAATCCAGGCCTTTGGATTAGAGCACTATTTTAGGAATTTCTTGTAGTTCAATGCATATTTCTTGTAACAAGTTAATTCCAAACCACCCATTATGATATAACTGATTACTCAACCATAGCATGTGCCAGGCACTCTGCTAGTCATTGAGAAAAAAAACAAGATGAATAATAACAGTGGTTAGAATTGCAATGGAGGGTAATTGGTGCTATATAAACAAGGAATATCTAAGGAAGAGTAGGGTGGGAAAGTTGCTGAAGGAATTTTAAAAAAACAACAGAAAATGTGATACTTAAGTGGAGACAAAGCTAGACAAAATTTAGGAGGGCATTCCAAGCAAGGGAAGACTGCATAAAAAGAAGTGTGGGTGTGGTGGCTCACACCTGCAATTACAGCACTTTGGGAAGCTGAGGTAAGTAGGATTGCTGGAGCTCAGGAATTTGAGACCAGCCTGAGCAACATATCGAGACCTTGTCTCTGCTTAAAATTAAAAAAAAACAAATCAGTCAGGCATGACCGTGTGCACCGGTAGTCTCAGCTACTTGAGAGGCTGAGGTGGGAGGATTGCTTGAGCCTAGGAGATAGAGGCTGCAGTGTGCCATGATCATGCCACTGCACTCCAGCCTGACAGAGTGAGACCCTGTCTCAAAAATAAGTAAGAATAATAATTTTATAAAGACAGAAGCAAAACGTCTAGTGGGTCCTCAGAAATGAAACACGAAGCAGTTTGTTCCAGGGAGGATGGTTACAACGATGTCAGAGGGTTAGTCACGTAAGGCCCTGAGTAGACTGGTGAGATAAAAGATCTTGCCTGGGTGATAAAGCATGGAAGGGCCTAACTGGCCTGCCAAGGGGCTTGATTCCAACCCATCTGTGATGGAATACTATGGAGGCCACGGAGTATCTGGATCAGACTGACACTTCAAAACAGTAACCCTCTTTGCAGTATGAACGGTGGATTGAAGGGAGAAAAGGGTAGACTTAGGGATGCCAGCTAGACGAATATTATACTAAAACAAGCTGCAGGTGATCAAGGAAATGTAGGACAATGATGGAAATGTCAAAGAAACATTTTAGAGGTGGAATTGATGAGACTTAGTTACAAACTGAAAGTAGTTGATGAGGTAAAGGAGGAATCTAGGACAAAGTCCATGTTACTGGCTTGAGAACAGGTGACAGAAAGTAGGTTTGGTCATGAATTCCATTTAAATTAATTGAACTTGAGGTATCATTGAAACATCCAGTTGGAGATGTCTATTAGGGCATATTATATAATATATGGGTCTGGAGCTCAAGGAGGAGGTCCATTTTTGAAATGGATAATTGTGAGTCATCAGCATATAATCTAAATTAAAGAGTCTTTAGGAGATTAAATATGATGCGGCCAGACGAGACATTTTAATGGAGAGAAGAGGAAGAAAGTGCAGAAGACGAGACACTGCCCCATTAGGAGGATGATCCAGGACATTTCAGAGGTTGCAGGGGTGGTTCTTACTCATTCTTACAACTGAAGCATAGACACATATCACTGTTCTGAGTTTGGGCAAAAGCCTGAGGCAAAAGGAAAGAATAAAAGGTCATTCTCCTCTCCTAACAATTGCTCTGGAGTTCCTTAACTTGGTCACGATTATCAATAAATAGAGGAACTTGTTATCATGACATGTCCTGGAAATGTTCCCCTGAGATGGATGTTTCTAGTCTGCAAAGTGAACAATGAAGATTATGGGTAAGATGAGAGGGGAGTGAAGGACTCTCTCCTTCTACATGAATGGGTCATCTTGTTCTGTTTAGACTAATGTTGTAATTAGGCACTCTCTGGGCTAAACCTCAACCTCAAGGCCTGCCTTTATTATTCTAACACTATGCCTTTAAATCCCACTGGGTTTTTAGTCTATTCAAGGGTATCTATTTATATATACATGAGATATCATACTTAAAGAACTTTAATTACTTGGGTGTTACAGTGTCATAAGTACTGGATTTAAACTCAGAACATCTGACTTTGATTTTCTGCTCTGTCACAGATTAGATTTGAGATTAAGTCATTCTCCTTCTCTTGGCCTCTATGCCCAAGTTTATAACATATGACAGGGTTAGACAAGATAACCTCTAAGATTTCTCCTCTAAACTTTCTAGAAGGGGTTGATAGTCAGATACAAGTAAATATGTATTCATTTTCTATCTCAGTTATTCAGTTATTTACTTGATGAACATGTATTAAACACAAATTAGGTGCCCTGGACACAGATAAATAACAAGCTCAGAAACTAGTGAAAATTAGATATACATTTTTCCTTAGGTGAAAACATATTTTCTCAAAAACGAATTCTTCAAGCTGTGGGTCCTTTTTGTTTTTTATGAGTCAGGCTTGGCATATGGGTTTGGAGGTCACTGCAGAGGAACAAAAGCATTTATTGTCCAAAGTGATATCCTGAGAAAGTAATCTTGAAACTACAGATGCTGAGGGACACAAATAACCACACTTTAGGGGCTTTTAGCAGAGCAGTACCAATAATTAATGGTTAGAGACGTTCTTGTAAGACAGTGATCTAAAACAGCAAAACTCAAAATTTGAAGGTAGATGTAGGAGATAGGTAATCAAAGGTATGAGAGAAGGATAAACGTGTGGTTCTGGGGTCTTCCTGAGGATATGGAGCTCTGCCTAGGTATCTATGTCCCATGTGCATGAATCTGAGTAGAGACTAACTCAGATGTTCGTATTTCTGGAGCATCCCTACTCTTTCTTTTCCACCTGCCCCATCCAATAGAATATAAGTTATCCTTCTATGAGTTATGAAGCAACTTTCCTACTTACTGAGGAAAAGTAAGATACTGGGGAGATGAGCAAGTGCTGATAAGAGAGATAAAGATCAGCTTTGCACCCCAGAATGATCTGACTAGGAAGCTAAACTTGCTGTCTAATGGCATTCTCTCTCTTTTCTCATGTTTGTTTCTTCCTGTTCAAGATCTATTTTTCTTCTGTTGGTAACAGTAGTCTATTTTTCTTTTAGAGAACTACTCCACCATCATCTGATGTGGTTCTGATGGCTGTGTGTTTCTCACCTTTATCCTCAGCCTGTGGGTAAGTCCAAGACTCATGGAAAACCAATTAGACTATCTTTTCTTGGCATTTAGAAATATTGAAGAAAAATAATATATGCCTGGGAAATGATTGGTGCAAAGTCACTCCCTAGTGTAATGCCCCTTCATTTGGGTATTTGGGGCAACCTTGGCTCTCACCTTCCCACAGCCTACTTAGTCCTTTCTTCAATTCACTTTTCTTCTCAATATTCCTGCAATAAGTTCCTTATCTCTCTATGCTGTACATTCTAAGTTCATTATGTTCATATTAAGTAGCTTAAGTCTCTTCCAGATGTCACTCGATCCAAGGAGCTCTTCTTGTTCAGAGAAAGGTTAGGAAATGCATTTTGAAGTACACTTGGGAGACAAAGGGCAGGGCCCTGGGTCCCCGTTTGGCTAGGTATAAGAAAAAAACAAGGCAATTCAGACTATTTGAAGGTCTCTTTTAATTGAAAGTTTATTTGTGGCATCTCTGTTCTAAAGAAATGGGTCGTGAAAGCAGAAATATCCCTTGATAACATAGGGGCTTCTTTAGAGGTTGTGACATGTCCCTGTTCATGAGTCCAACTGCTACTGCAGGAAGATGGATTTCATTTACCCCAGCCTCTGTCTCTTTTCTGGTAGATAATGTAGAACTTTCAGGAGTTTCCTTCAGTTTCTGGGGCCTTGGTTCTTGAACAAAGAGATTCCATTATCTTCTACTCTTTCTTCAGCCTTGTCTACAAGTCATTTGTTACATTACAGCATTTCCTGAAATTTAGCAAATTCTTGAAAAGAAAGATTTAATCTTCTCAGGAGAAGCTGGGGAAGATTTATAGACGCCTATTCTTAACATGTCAAAATGTGGCTTGGCTGCTAAATTTACTGGGACCGCCTACACAGCTGAGGATTTCTGTGACTCTGCTGGAAATAATGGCTTTAGGAGGTAACCAAACAGCATTAGAGAAAAACATTTGAGAGAAAACAGATTTTTATGTTGCAGAAGTATTTCTTGTTTTATAAAAGAGCATTACATTTTTAAGAGCTCATTAAGTTGTTTTCCTTTATGTTCGACCCCAAATTAGAGTTTGGATTTCTTAATTTTCTCTTCTAAAATCATCTGCAAGGTATTGGTAACTTGAGTTTCCAAGTCTTCAAATGCCATACAAAATGAAAGCATTCATTCTTAGGTATTATTATGGAATGAATTGAATTCTGTTAGGTAGCCTTTTATAATACTTATTTTTTTTCTGTGCTTAATCATTACAGGTAATTTAAAATAAATACTTTTGCAAGTGAACCAATAGAAATATTTCACTGTCATTGAGCAGAAAGCTAAAAACCTAATTACGGTATGTATTGAACAATTTTTGTGTTAGTTTCTTCACTCTTTCCATATCTTTGTTCACTTTATTTAACATCCACCATTTCTCCCCTCACATAGTCATACACTGGCATTTTTTTCTTCATTTCATTGAAGAAAATGGTACTCTGTTACACAAATCTGCTCCCTATTTCTTTTGAAACTGTATTCAGTCAGTCCCCATAGAAAGAATAGGTAATGAAATTCTATCTCTCAAGTGTATGTAGACATATCAATCACTTTAAGTGGAAACAATCATTCCTCTGCCATTTGGAGCCAACATCTTTGAACAAAGCAGCAGCACCATTGCTTTCTGTTGCTAAAAATAGTTTTTCCATAAAATGCTAAGGTTTACCTTCCAACCACATGCCACAGAGGTCAAGAAAAGCAGATTTCCTGATAACATTTGATTTGAGCAAAGGGAGTGATAAAAGGTGCGTTCTGTAATCTGGATTCAAAGCCGACTGAAGACGTGGAGTCCAGTGAAGATAATCGAGCAGACCTGTGCTGTCACCCTGCTACCATTCCATGATCTCTGCCCTGGGTTGGTCAGGAAGTACAAAGACTTATAATTCTTTTCCATGTTGTTGATAGTCAATACTCCCAACTGTAACATCTCCTATACAGTTCAGCATCTTTTCTCCCTCCTAAATAAGCAAAAAAGATTTTGGATTTGTGATGCCACCTTTTCCTCAAGAATCATTATACATGTTTGGCTTTTGTTTTGATTTCAGTGCTTTAGGAAGCTGGCACCAGGAGATACAGAAAATAAGGCACTTGACCTCCTTTATTGCAACTGCCCCCATCCTGCATGCCTCCCCTACCTGCCATAAACTTAAAAATCCACGCATATTTAAAATGCTTCTGGCTAAAAGCATGTTGCTGATGGATTAGAGAAATACCATGTTAGCACAATGCATTCTAGTTACAATGAGGCGCTGCTGTCTCTACCCAGGGCATTGCTGCTGTGAAGCCAAACAGCTCTCACTTCCAATCCCCAGATACAGAGCAGTATCAATGCAGAAATATTAAAGAGAAAATTAATAATTTATTTCAAAAATTCATTTGCAGCTGCACTTCAGTGAATTAATTACTTTTTGTCTTTCTCCTCTTATTCATCCCTCTCTCTTGCTAATGATCAAGTTGGAAGTAGGAAGAGGAAGTAAGTATGGTTGGAAGAGGTGGGAGTCTGGTGCTGCCAGAGCAGAAAGCACAAAGAAGAACGTGCTTTTAGGTGGGTGCCCTAAGGGACATGATAAGTGAAAAAGGGTAAGTTAAACTTAATCCTATTTCTTTACACCAAAAGCAATAGAAAACCACGTTACTATGTTATAAGTTCTACTTAGTATTTTAGAGGAGAGAAAAATTAAAATCCAGCAAGCAAAATCTCAAGTTATTAAAAAGATTAATCTGTTGTTTATCACTATATCATCTATGCAATTCACTTCCCTGTATGCTCATTAAAATAGACCAGACCACACAGACAAAGCAATTGTATAATTTTGCTTAAGTGTCACGCGGATCTCGTGTACTGACTTCCAGAAGGGTTGGGGTGGACACAGTAATTTTTGCATAACACTTGCTTATCACAACTTGCCAGATGACTCTATGGTGACATTATGGCGAGGTTCAAATCCATAGCCATTTAAATCATTTTCTGAGCTAGAATAGAAAAATCAGTCCGAGAAATTTCATCTACCATATCCCAGACTGAGGCAAAGCAGATGCTTTCTTCCATATTTAAAACACTCACAAAACAGGAAGATAGTTTCCATCATGCCAGTTCAAGCTACCATTTTAAAGCAAGCAAAAAGTTGTGCTTTTTAATATACCTTATTCTAAGTAGCTGGTTTAATGGGAGAAATAACCTTTGTACTAATGAGATTTTGAAAAAAACAAATGAATGCAAAAGCAAACACTGAATTTTCTCTAATACTCTTGTTGCTCTGGCACAGGATCCATAGCCATTTGGGTACCAAATGATCCCCTCAGGGATAAACAATTTCCATGGGTGCAATTGGATGTTCTGGTATGTGTATCAGCAGAAAGGGGGAATAAAGTTAAGGAAGAAGACGGAGAGAAATCAGTGTTTAATTTTATCCAAAAGATAAGAGACAGAGGAAGAAAAAGAAGTACAGAGAGGAAGGGTATCAAGAACCAACGCTGATGGTGTCAGAGGCAGATACTCCTCTGTTCTGTTCAGTGAAACTAGCACGAGAGCCCATTGACTCTTCTGTAAGAATTTGTATAGTTTGCACCATGACACCATGCCTCAGACTGTCTTAATGACTCATTGTCCCTCTTTTGACACAACCTAACATGATCAGGAGCTCATCAGCTAACTCAAAATTTGTTTTCTGAAGGTTGAAATGAGACACCATCTAAAGGTGTACTTGCTATAGTCTCACCTCTGAGTAAGGAAACAAATGCTTTGTGACTTTGTGTCTTTCAGTACTATACGATTTGGGATACTATAGCTCAATGTACCATTATAGCTCTTTCCATGGATTTCTAAAATATGCCTAATGAGTAACCAACTTAATCAATCCCAAGTATCTTGGTGGAAAAGATTTCCCCTCCCAATATCAAAAACCCTTCAGATAAGATGAGTGCATAATAAGGCCAATGTTTATTTATGTAGCTGTTGTAACTTAAAAGAGATCTGAAGGAAACATTTATTCAGTATCATCAAGCCACTAATAACTTCCATGCACTCAATATACTGGTCCACTGGCTATGAATGCATTCTTACTTTTACAGCTTCCCTAGAAATTCTTTATCTGAAAATTTGCCAAAAAGCAACTCATCATATCATACAGTAAGAAACTAAAAATCTATATCTAAGACATATTGTTGCTGTTCCGAACAAACCTGGAATATAATTTGATAATTCAATGAAAATTTGTTTGTTTCATATTGTGTATGTTAAAAGAAGTAGCATTAACTGGAATCATCAATCAAAAAATTTCCCCAACATCTCCCGGCAAGTGATTGCAACAGCAGCTGGAAATTTGGTAGACATCTTTCCTTCCTAATTCCTTCAGCAAGAACATTTAGAACGCTGTAATGATTGGCTCTAAGGAATCTTGTGTTTATGAAAAACTATCCTGCTTCTGCCTTATGCATTCAAATTTGTCTCCAACCAGACTCTTTGTACGCCCTGAAAGCTCCCAGAGGCTTTTGACTACGTAGTACTGCCCCCATGTGGGCCAAGGGTGTCAATCGTACAAGGAGCACCTGCATTGCATTTTTGACATTAGCAGAGGGAGGTAAAAACTATGATTTTTTTGGTAGTTTTTATCCTATACATTGATTTGAATTTTCAAGGGAAATAAACTTTTCCAGTCTCAGAGTTAGTCATAAAAAGTAGCTGGGTTAAGATGCCTGGAAATAAAGAACAGAGGAGAAGGGATAGGAAAATCTAGGCCAATGTTCTCTCTCACCTGGGATTCTTGTTTTTCTCCGCCCAGAAGGTCAAATCTCAGATGAATTAGTATGCAGATCACATACACAGCAACTACAGTTCCAGACTAGGGAATGTGCTAATTGGCTCACCCGCCCGAAGTACCGGGGTACCAGTCGTCTGACACATAGCCTCTGAGGGAAGCAGGACTTAATGCAGGACACAATGTTCTCACCACTCTGCACTGTCCCCTATCCCTGCTTCTAGCAAGCAGCCTGCCCATACGCAGCGATGGCTGGAGCACTTTCATAATTATTCCTGCTTCGTAGACTAATGTGTACACTTGGGATTTTAAAATGCTATCTAATTCAGAAGAAATTAAAATTAAAGCCAGTGTCCCTCCAGGCTCCTTTCCCCATACATTTCTCCTGTAGTGTTCCAAACAGTGCTCTAAATAGCATCATGCATAAAAAGGTAGGTTAGAAACTCAGCATTGGTGGTGCTAACACCCTTTAAATCTGTCATAGCATTGAGAATATGGTTAAAGCTAGTCCCTTACCAGACAGTACAATACAAGAAACAACTCT